>NC_053394.1:115642659-116842659 GCF_905171765.1 Bufo bufo
TGGTTTCAAGTTGCGATGGCCCAGTAGAGATCGTTGTATGTTGAAAATATTGTATTTTGAAGCCATTGTAATTTGAGTGACTGATTACTTATTAGTATCCAAACTGACACTAGAAATAATTGGTTTTGGCAAGTTTTGTGCCCAACAGGTTTGTTGAGATTAAAGTACGATAGTTTACTTTCGATCCTAATCTATTTTTTTAAACTTTATTTCACAGACAGGAAGTACATATACAGCGATGGAACTCCAGATTTTATTCTTAGATGTGAGACACTCTGCAGCACTAATGTTCTGTGGATAGAAAGTTAGAATTTGGTTGAGGCATGGCGATACAGTGTTGGGCCAGGATATCACATGTATTTATGTTTGGCTAGGTGTCCTTAGTAACCCAAGTGCTGTTCCCTAGTAGGGTTGGATATCTAATAAGTGCCTGAATTAAATCTTTACAAGGGGTGGGAACTTTAATTTTCTAAGGGCTTCTTCTCGGTTGTCACCTATCTGGTGATGCCTCTGATTGGGCAGTATTAATGCCTGTTACAAAGCAGATATGGATCCGATGTCTCTTCTGAACAGATTTGATTTGGGACTACTCCTAGGGGCGTTATCCAATTGCTTTCCCCTGTTTTTCACCCTTTAACCGTTATATAGGGATCTGGACTCTACTGCAGGGGAACTACCAGGCCACTACCTCGTGGAGTAGTCTTTTTTCAGGAGACTGTTGGCCCTTGGGATCAAGAAACACCATTGCGAAACAAGGGTCCAGCAAAACTGTAGTCAAGGACCACTTGAAGTCAGGGCTAGAAATTCATGTAACATAAAATCAGTCTAAGGGTCAGGGCAGCCAGCTCAGGGCCAGTACAGAGATCAGGCAGAGGACAAATCAGACAGTAAAAGGTAAAATCCCCAAAAAGGCAGAAGTCAGTACACAATAAAATAAACAACACAAATAGTGCTCCTTTGCAGGAAACTAGACAACTAAAACCTATTGCTCATTCATCCTCTAACAGGAGAATATGTCTTAAATACTTTGAGGTGACCAGTTATAGGCTGGGGAAGAAGAAGGTGCACATGTGCTGCCTCTACAGGCAGTCAAAGGAAAAACATGTGAAACATAGGTCTCAGCCTGCGTGGAGTGCATAGTGGAGAGCTACCTTGGTGGGGACCACCTGGAGGAAGAGACGGTAGTGACCTCCACCCGCTAGGCAGAGCAGGTGAGTGCTCCGGCTGCACTACCCACCAGAAGGAATGAGGCATTGCGTATGGACTGCCGGTATACTAATATCTTTGATATTGGCATCGCAAAAATTACTTTGTCTCTGATCAGGACATAACTTCTAATGAGATATAGACACATAATTAGTATATACTAGCATGTAATAACTAGTCCATTTAGATGGTCCACTAAATTACTATTACATTTATACAAGCGATGGAATATGTGCCCTGTAAGAATACTGAACTATTTCTTGGAGCAGAGGTGATGCATACATACCCTGTTCAAATTTACTAATATGCTCCCTGGAGTACATACAGTCAGGTCCATAAATATTGGGACATAGACACAATTCTAAAATTTCTCGCTCTATACACCACCACAATGGATTTGAAATGAAATGATCAAGATATGCTTTAACTGCAGACTGTCAGCTTATAATTTGAGGGTATTTACATCCAAATCAGGTGAACGGTGTAGGAATTACAAGTTTGCATATGTGCCTCCCACTTGTTAAGGGACCAAAAGTAAGGGGACAATTGGCTTCTCAGCTGTTCCATGGCCAGGTGTGTGTTATTCCCTCATTATCCCAATTACAATGAGCAGATAAAAGGTCCAGAGTTCATTTCAAGTGTGCTATTTGCATTTGGAATCTGTTGCTGTCAACCCTCAAGATGAGATCCAAAGAGCTGTGACTATCAGTGAAGCAAGTCATCATTAGGCTGAAAAAACAAAACAAACCCATCAGAGAGATAGCAAATACATTAGGCATGGCCAAAACAACTGTTTGGAACATTCTTAAAAAGAAGGAATGCACCGGTGAGCTCAGCAACACCAAAAGACCCGAAAGACCACGGAAAACAACTGTGGTGGATGACCGAATAATTATTTCCCTGGTGAAGAAAACACCCTTCACAACAGTTGGCCAGATCAAGAACACTTTCCAGGAGGTAGGTGTATGTGTGTCAAAGTCAACAATCAAGAGAAGACTTCACCAGAGTGAATATAGAGGGTTCACCACAGGATGTAAACCATTGGTGAGCCTCAAAAACAGGAAGGCCAGATTAGAGTTTGCCAAACGATATCTAAAAAAGCCTTCACAGTTCTGGAACAACATCCTATGGACAGATGAGACCAAGATCAACTTGTACCAGAGTGATGGGAAGAGAAGAGTATGGAGAAGGAAAGGAACTGCTCATGATCCTAAGCATACCACCTCATCAGTGAAGCTTGGTGGTGGTAGTGTCATGGCGTGGGCATGTATGGCTGCCAATGGAACTGGTTCTCTTGTATTTATTGATGATGTGACTGCTGACAAAAGCAGAAGGATGAATTCTGAAGTGTTTCGGGCAATATTATCTGCTCATTTTCAGCCAAATGCTTCAGAACTCATTGGACGGCGCTTCACAGTGCAGATGGAAGATTGAACCAAAGCATACTGCAAAAGCAACCAGAGTTTTTTAAGGGAAAGAAGTGGAATGTTATGAAATGGCCAAGTCAATCACCTGACCTGAATCCAATTGAGCATGCATTTGACTTGCTGAAGACAAAACTGAAGGAAAAATGCCCCAAGAACAAGCAGGAACTGAGTTGCAGTAGAGGCCTGGAAAAGCATCACCAGGGATGAAACCCAGCGTCTGGTGATGTCTATGCGTTCCAGACTTCAGGCTGTAATTGACTGCAAAGGATTTGCAACCAAGTATTAAAAAGTGAAAGTTTGATTTATGATTATTATTCTGTCCCATTACTTTTGGTCCCTTAACAAGTGGGAGGCACATATGCAAACGGTTGTAATTCCTACACCGTTCACCTTTGGATGTAAATACCCTCAAATTAAAGCTGACAGTCTGCAGATAAAGCACATCTTATTTGTTTCATTTCAAATCCATTGTGGTGGTGTATAGAGCCAAAAATGTTAGAATTTCTATGAAATATCAGGTTTTCATCTAGTTTGATAGACACATTGCATTACTGATATATAATTTTATATATATATATATATATATATATATACAGTGCAGACCAAAAGTTTGGACACACCTTCTCATTCAAAGAGTTTTCTTTATTTTCATGACTATGAAGGCATCAAAACTATGAATTAACACATGTGGAATTATATACATAACAAACAAGTGTGAAACAACTGAAAATATGTCATATTCTAGGTTCTTCAAAGTAGCCACCTTTTGCTTTGATTACTGCTTTGCACACTCTTGGCATTCTCTTGATGAGCTTCAAGAGGTAGTCCCCTGAAATGGTCTTCCAACAGTCTTGAAGGAGTTCCCAGAGATGCTTAGCACTTGTTGGCTATTTTCCCTTCACTCTGCGGTCCAGCTCACCCCAAACCATCTCGATTGGGTTCAGGTCCGGTGACTGTGGAGGCCAGGTCATCTGGCGCAGCACCCTATCACTCTCCTTCATGGTCAAATAGCCCTTACTTTCAAAGTTTTCCCAATTTTTCGGCTGACTGACTGACCTTAATTTCTTAAAGTAATGATGGCCACTCGTTTTTCTTTACTTAGCTGCTTTTTTCTTGCCATAATACAAATTCTAACAGTCTATTCAGTAGGACTATCAGCTGTGTATCCACCTGACTTCTCCTCAACGCAACTGATGGTCCCAACCCCATTTATAAGGCAAGAAATCCCACTTATTAAACCTGACAGGGCACACCTGTGAAGTGAAAACCATTTCAGGGGACTACCTCTTGAAGCTCATCAAGAGAATACCAAGAGTGTGCAAAGCAGTAATCAAAGCAAAAGGTGGCTACTTTGAAGAACCTAGAATATGACATATTTTCAGTTGTTTCACACTTGTTTGTTATGTATATAATTCCACATGTGTTAATTCATAGTTTTGATGCCTTCAGTATGAATCTACAATTTTCATAGTCATGAAAATAAAGAAAACTCTTTGAATGAGAAGGTGTGTCCAAACTTTTGGACTGTACTGTAAATATATATATATATATATACACTCACCTAAAGAATTATTAGGAACACCTGTTCTATTTCTCATTAATGCAATTATCTAGTCAACCAATCACATGGCAGTTGCTTCAATGCATTTAGGGGTGTGGTCCTGGTCAAGACAATCTCCTGAACTCCAAACTGAATGTCAGAATGGGAAAGAAAGGTGATTTAAGCAATTTTGAGCGTGGCATGGTTGTTGGTGCCAGACGGGCCGGTCTGAGTATTTCACAATCTGCTCAGTTACTGGGATTTTCACGCACAACCATTTCTAGGGTTTACAAAGAATGGTGTGAAAAGGGAAAAACATCCAGTATGCGGCAGTCCTGTGGGCGAAAATGCCTTGTTGATGCTAGAGGTCAGAGGAGAATGGGCCGACTGATTCAAGCTGATAGAAGAGCAACGTTGACTGAAATAACCACTCGTTACAACCGAGGTATGCAGCAAAGCATTTGTGAAGCCACAACACGCACAACCTTGAGGCGGATGGGCTACAACAGCAGAAGACCCCACCGGGTACCACTCATCTCCACTACAAATAGGAAAAAGAGGCTACAATTTGCACGAGCTCACCAAAATTGGACTGTTGAAGACTGGAAAAATGTTGCCTGGTCTGATGAGTCTCGATTTCTGTTGAGACATTCAAATGGTAGAGTCCGAATTTGGCGTAAACAGAATGAGAACATGTATCCATCATACCTTGTTACCACTGTGCAGGCTGGTGGTGGTGGTGTAATGGTGTGGGGGATGTTTTCTGGGCACACTTTACGCCCCTTAGTGCCAATTGGGCATTGTTTAAATGCCACGGGCTACCTGAGCATTGTTTCTGACCATGTCCATCCCTTCATAACCACCATGTACCCATCCTCTGATGGCTACTTCCAGCAGGATAATGCACCATGTCACAAAGCTCGAATCATTTCAAATTAATTTCTTGAACATGACAATGAGTTCACTGTACTAAAATGGCCCCCACAGTCACCAGATCTCAACCCAATAGAGCATCTTTGGGATGTGGTGGAACGGGAGCTTCGTGCCCTGGATGTGCATCCCTCAAATCTCCATCAACTGCAAGATGCTATCCTATCAATATGGGCCAACATTTCTAAAGAATGCTATCAGCACCTTGTTGAATCAATGCCACGTAGAATTAAGGCAGTTCTGAAGGCAAAAGGGGGTCCAACACCGTATTAGTATGGTGTTCCTAATAATTCTTTAGGTGAGTGTATATTGTAAAACTTATTTGTACACTGACTTGGATAATTGAAAAATGTCACATCTTCTTTGGTTGGAGAATAAAACTTTTTAGCTTTTATTGTACCGTACATTCAAAAAAGTGTATTGTGTTTTCTTCTCCATTACCACCAGTGCATTAATAATTGTGCTGTGATAAAGATTACAGTGACATCCTGTGGTCATATATGAAATAACAGCATAAATGTATCACCAAACCACACAGCACTAGGGATGAGCGAACCCGAACTGTATAGTTCGGGTTCGTACCGAATTTTGGGGTGTCCGTGACACGGACCCGAACCCGAACATTTTCGTAAAAGTTCGGGTTCGGTGTTCGGCGCTTTCTTGGCACTTTTTGAAAGGCTGCAAAGCAGCCAATCAACAAGCGTCATACTACTTGCCCCAAGAGGCCATCACAGCCATGCCTACTATTGTCATGGCTGTGATTGGCCAGTGCAGCATGTGACCCAGCCTCTATTTAAGCTGGAGTCACGTAGCGCCGCACGTCACTCTGCTTTGATCAGTGTAGGGAGAGGATGCAGCTGCTGCTGTTAGGGTGAGATTAGGCAGGGATTTATTTACCGAAGTGATCGATATACAGCTGTGTATCATACAACCTCTGCTATTCAATTGCTCACTGTTTTAAGGCTGCCCAGAGCGTTTTTCAGTAACTTTTTTCTGGGGTGATCGGCGGCCATTTTGTGTCTTGTGGTGCGCCAGCACAAGCTGCCACCAAGTCCATTTTTAACCATCAATAGTGTTTTGTTTTTTTTGCTATATCCTACATCAGGGGCTTGGCTGTGCTTGCTATTTTATTGAGGGGTAAAATACAATTGCCAAAATAGCAGTACCCTAAATCTGGTGTTTCAGCTGTGGCTAGTCAATTGTAATACTGTCTGCTGTCTGCCGAAGCACAGTTTTTGTTCTGGGTTGAATACAATTCCCAACTTAGCAATTCCCTAAATTAGTGGTTTCTGCTCTATCAGGCAAAGGTTAAATCTATCCATAAAAGGGTATATTAGATTGAAGGTGCGGATAGGGTCATCCTCAATAACTTCACACGCTACCGTGCATCTCCAAGTCTAATTCTGTCCGTAAACGTATACCGGTCATCCAGCGCCTAAATACTAGGCCTACAATTTATATTCAGCTAAATCTGTTGATACTGCTGTGGCTGGTCAATCTATTTAGTGTCTGCCAAATCACAGTTTTTGTTCTGGGTTGAAATACAATTCCCAACTTAGAGCAGAAACCACAAATTTAGGGAATTACTATCAGGCCAAGGTTAAATCTATCCATAAAAGGGTATATTAGATTGAAGGTGCGGATAGTGTCATCCTCAATAACTTCACACGCTACCATGCATTTCCAAGTTTAATTCTGTCCGTAAACGTATACCTGTCACCCAGCGCCTAAATACTAGGCCTACAATTTATATTCTGCTTAATCTGTCGTTACTGTTGTGCCTGTATTAGTGTAATACGGTACCTAAATAGATAGCCAGATAGTGTTAGGTGCCTGTAAAAAAAGGCCTGAATTTGAATTCAATACATTGGGCCAAATAATTTTTTTATTATTGTGGTGAACGGTAACAATGAGGAAAACATCTAGTAAGGGACGCGGACGCGGACATGGTCGTGGTGGTGTTAGTGGACCCTCTGGTGCTGGGAGAGGACATGGCCGTTCTGCCACAGCCACACGTCCTAGTGAACCAACTACCTCAGGTCCCAGTAGCCAGCAGAATTTACAGCGATATTTGGTGGGGCCCAATGCCGTTCTAAGGATGGTAAGGCCTGAGCAGGTACAGGCATTAGTCAATTGGGTGGCCGACAGTGGATCCAGCACGTTCACATTATCTCCCACCCAGTCTTCTGCAGAAAGTGCACAGATGGCGCATGAAAACCAAGCCCATCAGTCTGTCACATCACCCCCATGCATATAAGGGAAACTGTCTGAGCCTCAAGTTATGCAGCAGTCTCTTATGCTGTTTGAAGACTCTGCTGGCAGGGTTTCCCAAGGGCATCCACCTAGCCCTTCCCCAGGGGTGGAAGAGATAGAATGCACTAACGCACAACCACTTATGTTTCCTATTGATGAGGACATGGGAATACCACCTCAGCACGTCTCTGATGATGACGAAACACAGGTGCCAACTGCTGCATCTTTCTGCAGTGTGCAGACTGAACAGGAGGTCAGGGAGGAAGACTGGGTGGAAGACGATGCAGGGGACGATGAGGTCCTAGACCCCACATGGAATGAAGGTCGTGCCACTGACTTTCAGAATTCGGAGGAAGAGGCAGTGGTGAGACCGAGCCAACAGCGTAGCAAAAGAGGGAGCAGTGGGCAAAAGCAGAACACCCGCCGCCAAGAGAGTCCATCTGCTACTGGCCACCGCCATCTGGGACCCAGCACCCCAAAGGCAGCTTCAAGGAGTTCCCTGGCGTGGCAGTTCTTCAAACAATGTGCTGACGACAAGACCCGAGTGGTTTGCACGCTGTGCCATCAGAGCCTTAAGCGAGGCATTAACGTTCTGAACCTTAGCACAACCTGCATGACCAGGCACCTGCATGCAAAGCATGAACTGCAGTGGAGTAAACACCTTAAAAACAAGGAACTCACTCAGGCTCCCCCTGCTACCTCTTCTAATGCTGCCGCCTCGGCCTCTTCCTCCGCCTCTGGAGGAACGTTGGCACCTGCCGCTCAGCAAACAGAGGATGTACCACCAACAACACCACCACCTCCGTCACCAAGCATCTCAACCATGTCACACGGCAGCGTTCAGCTCTCCATCTCACAAACATTTGAGAGAAAGCGTAAATTCCCACCTAGCAACCCTCGATCCCTGGCCCTGAAGGCCAGCATTTCTAAACTACTGGCCTATTAAATGCTGTCATTCAGGCTGGTGGACACAGACAGCTTCAAACAGCTCATGTCGCTTGCTGTCCCACAGTATGTTGTTCCCAGCCGCCACTACTTCTCCAAGAGAGCCGTGCTTTCCCTGCACAACCAAGTATCCGATAAAATCAAGTGTGCACTGTGCAACGCCATCTGTGGCAAGGTCCACCTAACCACAGATACATGGACCAGTAAGCACGGCCAGGGACGCTATATCTCCCTAACTGCACACTGGGTAAATGTAGTGGCGGCTGGGCCCCAGGCGAAGAGCTGTTTGGCGCACGTCCTTCCGCCGCCAACGATCGCAGGGCAACATTCTTTTCCTCCTGTTGCCTCCTCCTCCTACTCGGCTTCCTCCTCCTCTTCTCCCACCTGCTCATCCAGTCAGCCACACACCTTCACCACCAACTTCAGCACAGCCCGGGGTAAACGTCAGCAGGCCATTCTGAAACTCATATGTTTGGGGGACAGGCCCCACACCGCGCAGGAGTTGTGGCGGGGTATAGAACAACAGACCGACGAGTGGTTGCTGCCGGTGAGCCTCAAGCCCGGCCTGGTGGTGTGCGATAATGGGCAAAATCTCGTTGCAGCTCTGGGACTAGCCGGTTTGACGCACATCCCTTGCCTGGCGCATGTGCTGAATTTGGTGGTGCAGAAGTTCATTCACAACTAACCCGACATGTCAGAGCTGCTGCATAAAGTGCGGGCCGTCTGTGCGCGCTTCCGGCGTTCTCATCCTGCCGCTGCTCGCCTGTCTGCGCTACAGCGTAACTTCGGCCTTCCCGCTCACCACCTCATATGCGACATGCCCACCAGGTGGAACTCCACCTTGCACATGCTGGACAGACTGTGCGAGCAGCAGCAGGCCATAGTGGAGTTTCAGCTGCAGCACGCACGGGTCAGTCGCACTGCGGAACAGCACCACTTTACCACCAATGACTGGGCCTCCATGCGAGACCTGTGTGCCCTGTTGTGCTGTTTCGAGTACTCCACCAACATGGCCAGTGGCGATGACGCCGTTATCAGCGTTACAATACCACTTCTATGTCTCCTTGAGAAAACACTTAGGGCGATGATGGAAGAGGAGGTGGCCCAGGAGGAGGAGGAGGAGGAAGAGGGGTCATTTTTAGCACTTTCAGGCCAGTCTCTTAGAAGTGACTCAGAGGGAGGTTTTTTGCAACAGCAGAGGCCAGGTACAAATGTGGCCAGCCAGGGCCCACTACTGGAGGAGGAGGAGGAGGAGGTGGAGGAGGATGAGGATGAAGCATGTTCACAGCGGGGTGGCACCCAACGCAGCTCGGGCCCATCACTGGTGCGTGGCTGGGGGGAAACGCAGGACGATGACGATACGCCTCCCACAGAGGACAGCTTGTCCTTACCTCTGGGCAGCCTGGCACACATGAGCGACTACATGCTGCAGTGCCTGCGCAACGACAGCAGAGTTGCCCACATTTTAACGTGTGCGGACTACTGGGTTGCCACCCTGCTGGATCCACGGTACAAAGACAATGTGCCCACATTACTTCCTGCACTGGAGCGTCATAGGAAGATGCGCGAGTACAAGCGCACATTGGTAGACGCGCTACTGAGAGCATTCCCAAATGTCACAGGGGAACAAGTGGAAGCCCAAGGTGAAGGCAGAGGAGGAGCAAGAGGTCGCCAACGCAGCTGTGTCACGGCCAGCTCCTCTGAGGGCAGGGTTAGCATGGCAGAGATGTGGAATAGTTTTGTCAACACGCCACAGCTAACTGCACCACCACCTGATACGGAACGTGTTAGCAGGAGGCAACATTTCACTAACATGGTGGAACAGTACGTGTGCACACCCCTCCACGTTCTGACTGATGGTTCGGCCCCATTCAACTTCTGGGTCTCCAAATTGTCCACGTGGCCAGAGCTAGCCTTTTATGCCTTGGAGGTGCTGGCCTGCCCGGCGGCCAGCGTTTTGTCTGAACGTGTATTCAGCACGGCAGGGGGCGTCATTACAGACAAACGCAGCCGTCTGTCTACAGCCAATGTGGACAAGCTGACGTTCATAAAAATGAACCAGGCATGGATCCCACAGGACCTGTCCATCCCATGTGCAGATTAGACATTAACTACCTCCCCTTAACCATATATTATTGTACTCCAGGGCACGTCCTCATTCAACACTATTTTTATTTTCATTTTACCATTATATTGCCGGGCAACCTAAAGTTGAATGAACCTCTCCTCTGTCTGGGTGCCGGGGCCTAAAAATATCTGACAGTGGCCTGTTCCAGTGTTGGTTGACGTGAAACATGATTCTCTGCTATGACATGAAGCCTGAATCTCTGCTATGGGACCTCTCTCCTCTGCCTGGGTGCCGGGGCCAAAATATCTGACAATGGACTGTTCCAGTTTTGTGTGACGTGAAGCCTGATTCTCTGCTATGACATGAAGACTGATTCTCTGCTGACATGAAGCCTGAATCTCTGTTATGGGACCTCTCTCCTCTGCCTGGGTGCCGGGGCCTAAATATCTGACAATGGACTGTTCCAGTTTTGTGTGACGTGAAGCCTGATTCTCTGCTATGACATGAAGACTGATTCTCTGCTGACATGAAGCCTGAATCTCTGTTATGGGACCTCTCTCCTCTGCCTGGGTGCCGGGGCCTAAATATATGACAATGGACTGTTCCAGTGTTGGGTGACGTGAAGCATGATTCTCTGCTATGACATGAAGACTGATTCTCTGCTGACATGAAGCCTGAATCTCTGTTATGGGACCTCTCTCCTCTGCCTGGGTGCCGGGGCCTAAATATCTGACAATGGGCTGTTCCAGTGTTGGGTGACGTGAAGCATGATTCTCTGCTATGACATGAAGACTGATTCTCTGCTGACATGAAGCCTGAATCTCTGTTATGGGACCTCTCTCCTCTGCCTGGGTGCCGGGGCCTAAATATCTGACAATGGACTGTTCCAGTGTCGGGTGACGTGAAGCCTGATTCTCTGCTATGACATGAAGACTGATTCTCTGCTGACATGAAGCCTGAATCTCTGTTATGGGACCTCTCTTCTCTGCCTGGGTGCCGGGGCCTAAATATCTGACAATGGACTGTTCCAGTTTTGTGTGACGTGAAGCCTGATTCTCTGCTATGACATGAAGACTGATTCTCTGCTGACATGAAGCCTGAATCTCTGTTATGGGACCTCTCTCCTCTGCCTGGGTGCCGGGGGCTAAATATCTGACAATGGACTGTTCCAGTGTTGGGTGACGTGAAGCCTGATTCTCTGCTATGACATGAAGACTGATTCTCTGCTGACATGAAGCCTGAATCTCTGTTATGGGACCTCGCTCCTCTGCCTGGGTGCCGGGGCCTAAATATATGACAATGGACTGTTCCAGTGTTGGGTGACGTGAAGCATGATTCTCTGCTATGACATGAAGACTGATTCTCTGCTGACATGAAGCCAGATTCTATGTTATGGGACCTCTCTCCTCTGCCTGGGTGCCGGGGCCTAAATATATGACAATGGACTGTTCCAGTGTTGGGTGACGTGAAGCATGATTCTCTGATATGACATGAAGACTGATTCTCTGCTGACATGAAGCCTGAATCTCTGTTATGGGACCTTTCTCCTCTGCCTGGGTGCCGGGGCCTAAATATCTGACAATGGACTGTTCCAGTGGTGGGTGACGTGAAGCCTGATTCTCTGCTATGACATGAAGACTGATTCTCTGCTGACATGAAGCCTGAATTTCTGCTATGGGACCTCTCTCCAATTGATATTGGTTAATTTTTATTTATTTTATTTTTATTCATTTCCCTATCCACATTTGTTTGCAGGGGATTTAACTACATTTTGCTGCCTTTTGCAGCCCTCTAGCTCTTTCCTGGGCTGTTTTACAACCTTTTTAGTGCCGAAAAGTTCGGGTCCCCATTGACTTCAATGGGGTTCGGGTTCGGGACGAAGTTCGGGTCGGGTTCGGATCCCGAACCCGAACATTTCCGGGAAGTTTGGCCGAACTTCTCGAACCCGAACATCCAGGTGTTCGCTCAACTCTAATTGTCACTTACATTTTCTGGTGAAATAAACAAATTTTTGGGTGTATAGTACCACTGCTGAACTTAGTAGACAGGTTAAACAAAAAAAAAAATGGTCATTTACATTTTCGGGTGAAATTCACCAATTTTTGGGTGTATAGTACCACTGCTATACCTAGTAGGCCGGTAAAAAAAAAAAAAAAAATTGTCACTTACATTTTCTGGTGAAATAAACAAATTTTTGGGTGTATAGTACCAATGCTATACCTAGTGGATCGGTAAAAAAAAATAAAAAAAATTGTCAGTTACATTTTCTGGCGAAATAAACAAATTTTTGGGTGTATAGTACCACTGCTATACCCAGTAGACAAGTTAAACAAACAAAAAAATTGTCAGTTATATATTCTGGTGAAATTCACCAATTTTTGGGTGTGATGTACCACTCCTATACCTAGTAGACCGGAAAAAAAAATTGTCAGTCCCATTTTTTGGTGAAATTCACCAATTTTTGGGTGTAATATACCCCTCCTCTACCTAGTTGACAGCTTAATAAATTTCAATAATTTTTCTGTTACATTCTTGGATTGACATTATACAATTTTATACGCAAATAAACACCTGCTATGCATAGGTGACAGGGAATAAAATTTTATAAACTATTCAGTAATTAATGTGCATTAACTTTAAAAAGTTGTCACACTTTTACGCTTTAATAATTTCTCCCATATTTCAACTCTATAGTTTTAAATGTGAAAAAATGAATCCTCCCTTGGATGTGGTCTCTCTTTCTCACGCTCCCTCTCTGGCCTGGAACCCTGATTCCCCGCCACCCGTGATCACCATGGTAGGCGCATAAAAGAACGACAAAAGTTGATAGAGCAGATATCAAATTGGATCGTGAACATCACGGGGACGTGCGACATGGTGGGGCAGTATGTTTGCACACGCCTACATGAACTGACTGACAGACCTTTTCGGATTTGAAAAAAATTGTATTCGTCTCACCTCTACTTTAAAGTAAAGTTCTTTGATTATTCTTAGTTCTGACCCAATTGGATGGGATAATGGTCTACTGCAGTGTTTCTCTACCAGGATGCCTCCAGCTGTTGCAAAACTACATTTCTCAACATGCCCTGACAGCCAAACGCTGTCTGGGCATGCTGAGAGTTGTCGTTTTGCAACAGCTGGAGGCATCCTGGTAGGGAAAAGCTGGTCTACTGTGATAATAGGAACAATGGGGGTTCTACAAAAGAGCTATTGTGGGGCTCTTATTCCTGTTTACACATGTGTTTTAAAATGAATGTTTCCCCTTTTATAGACAAGTAAATAATGACGCAATGCTGTGGGGCTGGTATGCAACTTTTTCCAGGGCTGGTTTTTATCCCCAGTCCGGCCCTGTATGGAACGTCTTAGCAGGAGGCAGCATTTCACCAACATGGTGGAGCAGAATGTGTGCACACGCCTACACATACTGAATGACGGGTCTGCCCCCTTCAACTTCTGGGTCTCCAAATTGGGCACATGGCCTGAGCTTGCCCTTTACGCCTTGGAGGTGCTCGCCTGCCCTGCAGCCAGTGTATTATCTGAACGTGTGTTTAGCACGGCAGGGGGCGTCATCACAGACAAGCGCAGCCGCCTGTCCACAGCCAATGTGGACAAGCTCACGTTCATTAAAATGAACCAGGCATGGATCCCTCAGGACTTGTCCGTACCTTGTGCAGAATAGACATGTATACTGGCACTAAGCAGCCATTGTTATACTGCAGCGCAATTACTCATGTTTGTATTTTGGATATTTCACACTCTTTTGGAGTGTACCTTAATTTTACAAAATTAATTTAAATTAAAACCAAAAACCTGTGTTGGCTACTATCATCCTCCTCCACCGCCGCTTCCACCTACTCCGCTACTTCCACCACCTCCTCAAACTCCTACTCCATATAGAACTCCACCTCATAAATACATATTTTTTTTTGTACATGTTTTATTTTATATCATTTCACTACTTTATCATTTACATTTTCTGGTGAAATTCACAAATTTTTGGGTGTATAGTACCACTGCTATACCTAGTAGGCCGGTAAAAAATAAAAATAAAATTGTCATTAACATTTTCTGGTGAAATTAACCAATTTTGGGTGTATAGTACCACTGCTATACCTAGTGGACTGGTAAAAAAAAAAATTGTCAGTTACATTTTCTGGCTAAATAAACAAATTTTTGGGTGTATAGTACCACTGCTATACTCAGTAGACAAGTCAATAAAATTGTCAGTTATATATTCTGGTGAAATTCACCAATTTTTGGGTGTGATGTACCGCTCCTATACCTAGTAGACCGAAAATAAAAATTGTCAGTCCCATTTTTTGGTGAAATTCACCAATTTTTGGGTGTAATATACCCCTCCTCTACCAAGTTGACAGCTTAATAAATTTCAATAATTTTTCTGTTACATTCTTGGGTTGACATTATACAATTTTATACGTGAATAAACACCTGCTGTGCATAGGTGACAGGGAATAACATTTTATAAATTATTCAGTAATTAATGCACACCACATCCTTACATTCAATGCTTAAACTTTGAAAAGTTGTCCCACTTTTCCGCTTTAATAATTTCTCCCATATTTCAACTGTATAATTTTAAATGTGAAAAAATGAATCCTCCCTTGGATGTGGTCTCTCTTTCTCACGCTCCCTCTCTGGCCTGGAACCCTGATTCCCCGCCACCTGTGATCACCATGGTAGGCGCATAAAAGAACGACAAAACTTGATAGAGCAGATATCAAATTGGATCGTGAACATCACAGGGACGTGCGACATGGTGGGGCAGTAAGTGTGCACATGCCTACACGAACTGACTGACAGGGGTCAGCCCCTGCAACTTCTGGGTCTCCAATTTGGGCACATGGCCTGAGCCTGCCCTTTACCCCTTGGAGGGGCTGGCCTGCTCTGCAGCCAATGTATTGTCTGAACTTGTGTTTAGCACGACTGGAGGGGGTTATCACAGCTTATATTTCCCAATGTTTTGGGGTGTACCCTAATTTTAAAAATAAAATTTAAAACCAAAAAGCAGTGTAGGCTACCTCCTCCTCTTCCACCGCCGCTTCCACCTACACCGCCACATCCACCGCCTCCTCAACCTCCTACTCCATATGGACCTGGTCCTCCTAGATCAAGATTATAATTTTTTTATTTTTACGTATTTTATGTTATTTTAAGTCATTTCCCTATCCATATTTGTTTGCAGAGCACTTGCCATGCTCTTTACCGCATTTTGACACCATTTGCAGCCCTCTAGCCCCTTCCATGACATTTTTACAGCCATTTTAGTGCTCAAAAGTTCGGGGTCTTCAATGGGGTTCGGGGTCAAGTTCGGGTTCCGAACTCGAACTTTTTTCCGAAGTTCGGCCGAACCCGTTGAACCCGAACATCCAGGTGTCCGCTAAACTCTATAAGCCAACCAATAGTTGGTATAGAGCTAGAGAAAAGTGTCTATCCCTACGTGTCTGTCCCTCCACCAGATTTATCATCCAGCCTGAGAGCCTCTGATAAGTCATGTGCAGGTCTAGATAGCAGGTCTAAGCTTACGCCATCTGTAGGATTAGTAAATCTTCTCCTTTATTGTCCAACAAACATTGTATTGCTATTTGTGTGTTTTAGGCCGAATGCACACGGCCGTGAGCGTTCCGTGGTATCCCGGCCTGGCATCCTGCTGACAGCAGGAGCGCACGGCGTCATTGGTTGCTATGACGCTGTGCGCTTCATGCCGCCGCTGCACTACAGTAATACACTCGTATAGATCATACCATTGTATTACTGTAGTGCAGCGGCGGTATGAAGCGCACGGCGTGATAGCAACCAATGACGCCGTGTGCTCCGGCTACGAGCAGGATGCCAGGCCGGGATACCACGGACCGCTCATTGCCGTGTGCATTCGGTCTTAGGTGGAAAAATAAGGAGGAAAAGTGGTAAATTTTTTATACTGTGAGAGAATAAGGTTTGATAAGAGCAACATTGTAACATAAGTAACAACATAAAATAACAATGTATTATACTTTGTTGGGGATTGTGTAGCAAGTACAAGATGTGTGAATCCACCCTTAGAGTACCGACTTTTAGAAAATAGTAAAAAAAACTTCAATCAAGCTA
The DNA here is from genome assembly GCF_905171765.1 of Bufo bufo. Classification (NCBI taxonomy): domain Eukaryota; kingdom Metazoa; phylum Chordata; class Amphibia; order Anura; family Bufonidae; genus Bufo; species Bufo bufo. The sequence goes on from NC_053394.1 coordinate 115,659,134, forward strand.
GGGTACTTTCACGCTAGCATTATTCTTTCCCGGTATTGAAATCCGGTAAAGGGTCTCAACGCATCAGTTTTGTCCTAACGCTTTCTGAATAGAAAGCAATCCGGTCAGTATGCATCAGGATGTCTTCCGTTCCCTCCCTTGTACGGTATTTGACCGGACAAAATACCGCAGCATGCAGTTTTTTTTCCAGCCAAAATCCTGGAACAGTACCGCACTTGCCGGATCTGGCATTCATTTCCATAGAGGTGTATTAATGCCGGATCCGGTACCATGTGTTCCGGAAAATCCCAGTCTGCGCATGCGCTGGGACATAGGAGGTGCAGGTTTCTCTTTTGATCTTTAAAAAAAAATTAAATACCGGATCTATTAATCCGGATGAGATGGATCCGGTATTTCACCGGATCCGTCTAGCGTATCCGGAAAAAAATGCTTTCCATTTGTATACGGATTGCCGGAACTGCCTGCCAGATTCTAAAAACGCTAGTGGAAAGGGCCCTTAAAGGGGTTCTGCAGTTTGTTTAAACTGATGATCTATCCGCTGGATAGATCATCAGCATCTGATCGGCGGGGGTCCGACACCCGGGACCTCCGCTGATCAGCTGTTTGAGAAGGCAGCGGCGCTCCAGCAGCGCCGCGGCCTTCTCACTGTTTACCGCTGGCCCAGTGATGTCACGACTAGTATCAACTTGCCTGGGCGGGGCTGAGCTCCATTCAAGTGAACAGAGCTTAGCCGCTCCCAGGCCAGTTGATACTAGTTGTGACATCACTGGGCCATCAGTAAACAGTGAGAAGGCCGTGGCGCTCCTAGAGCGCCGCTGCCTTCTCAAACAGCTGATCGGCGGGGCCCCGGATGTCGGACCCCCGCCAATCAGATACTGTATTTAAAAAAAAAATTTTTTTATTAACACTGAGGGGGCACAATGTGAGCATTACTACTATGAAGGGGGTACAGAGAGGGCACTATTACTGTAAAGGGGCCTAACAACTGTTATGGGGCACAGAGAGGGAATAAATACTGTGAGTGGGCACATTGAGGGCGTAACTACTGTGAAGGGGAAACAGAGAGTGCATAACTACTGTGAAGGGGCACAGAGGGCATAACTACTGTGATGGGGGCACAATGTGGGCATGACTACTGTGAGGGGGCACTACGAGGGCATAACTACTGTGAAGCGGCACAGAGATTGTATAACTACTGTGATGGGGCACCATGTGGGCATAACTACTGTGATGGGGCACAATATGGTCATAACTACTGTGAGGTGTCACAATCTGGGCATAACTACTGTGAAGCGGCACAATGTAGGCATAATTACTGTGAGGGGGGCACAATGAGGGCATAATCACTGTGAGGGGGCATAACTATTTTGAGGTGGCACAATGTTTTAAAGTATGGGAGGTGCCAAAGAAAGTAGCTGCCCCGGGTACCAAACACCCTAGGCACGTCACTGCTTGTCCTTACATACCAGCTCCTTCCTCCTCCTGACATTAGCAGTGACATTAGCTGGTGTAGTCATCTGCTCTTTCTCCATTTGTTTTGCAACAGCACCATCTAGTGACCAGATCTCACCACTACAGTCCACTAACAAATTGGTTTGCTGAGCTTTTTATACTGATGACCTATCCTCAGGATAGGTCATCAGTCTCTGTTCGATGGGGTTCCGAAAGTCAGGACCCTTGCCGATCAGCTGTTCGAGAAGGCAGTGGCACTCCTTTAAGCGCCGCAACCTTTTCCAGCTTTTTCTAGGCCAGTTCATTTGTTATGTAGCCTAGGTACAGCTCAGCCCCATAGAAGTGAATGGGATTGAGCTGCGATACCAAGCACCAGGGGCGGGCTGGGACGGGGGGAAGGGAGGCAATTGCCCCCAAGGCCGCCCTTTAACAAATATATATTTATTTTATTCCTCAGGGTCGCACCACCGATCAGCACAGATGGCGCAGCCCTGGATGTAATTGCGACGGCGGTGGTGGCGGCGGGCAGTAGGAGATGAGCGCTTCCATTGTGGAAGAGCTCATCTTCATATTCATCTGTATCGCCGCCCTCAGGACAGCGATACAGATGCCTGTGCTGTGGCAGGGCAGGGAGAGGCGTCTCCCTTCCCTGTTCTTCTGATAGGCCGCAGGCACTAATGCCTGCAGCCTATAAGAGGCCGGCTCAGGCGGCGCGATGACGTCATTATCATCGCGCCGCCTGAGCCGGGCAGCACACAGCGGGAGACACAGGCCGGAAGAGGCCTGCATAGCATCGCTGCTAATGGAGGTAAGTATTAGTGTTTTTGTTTTGTTTTCTTTGCGGGGGGAGCTGCCACTATGGGGGGATCTGGCACTACGGGGGGAGCTGGCACTATGGGGGGAGCTGGCATTTCTTACAGCTTAATTTTTTTGGGGGTGGCTTTCTGGGGCATTTATTTCTTGCCCATTTTGGGGGGAAGCACTATGGGGGCATTTCTTACTGGCACATTATGGGGGGCACCATGGGGGAGAGGAGCACTATGGGGGCATTTGGGGGCTCTAAAGGGGCTTTTTTTTAATATTGGCACATTATGGGGGGCACTTTAGGGGAGAGCGGCACTATGGGTCATCTGTTGGCACTATAGGGGCATTATTTGGGGGCACTATGGGGAAGTGGGGGCTCTAAAGGGGCCTTTTTTATTGGCACATTATGGGGGGCACTATGGCATCTGCTGGCACTAAGGGGGCATTTTTTACTGGCACATTATGGAAGGCATTATAGGGGAGAGCAGCACTATGGGGTATTATTTGGGGGCACTATGGGGGAGTGGAGCACTATTGGGGCATCTGGTGGCACTAAGAAGGGGCATTTTTTACTGCCACATTATAGGGGAGAGGAGCACTATAAGGGCATATGCTGGGGGCACTAAGAAGGGGCATTTTTTTACTGGCATATTATGGGGGACACTATGCGGAAGGGGGAGAGGAGCACTATGAGGACATTTACTGGGACACTATATAGAGGTATTTTATACTGGCATACATTATAAGGACATTAGCTCAACTGCGGGCACTAAGCGGGGGTATTTCATGTACTTTCATATTATAGGGAGAATTATTACTACTAGGAGGTATTATGTGGAGCTTAACTACTACTGGGGGGCTATGAGGAACATGATTACTAGTATGGGCACTATAGGGGCATTATTACTACTAAGTGTGCTCTGGCAGAGAATTATTTCTATTGGTGGGATTTTGGGGAGCACCCTGGCACAGTATCAGCTTAGCACAATTATGTTTGGGGGACATTATCTTTATACTATTAGTGTCTGTGCACAGTTATTTTTTAGAGCACTGTGTGCCAATAATTGTTGAAGGGGGCACTATCTGTGTGGTAGTAGTATTTCCAGGGGGACTGTTTCTGCAGTATAGTATTGGGGGCACAGCGGGCACAGTATTGGGGGCACTATCTGTGTGGTAGTAGTATTTCCAGGGGGACTGTTTCTGCAGTATAGTATTGGGGGTGGCAGGAAAGGGTGTTCAGAAGATGTGAAGATGATGGAAATGTGGGAAACTAATGTCTGTTTGTCAATCTCTGCAGAGACAGGAGAAGGCTGAAAAATCATCATGGCGGTCTGGTCTGAATGAAGAAGATAAAGAAAATGTCTACAACAAAGGTGACATCACTGGATGTAAGAGGTATGGGGCGCTATGTAGGAGAGGAGATGCTCCGGCTCCTCCCCCTGCCATTTGCAGAAGGAGGATTCAGAGCTGGGTGAGGACGGCCAAAGGGGGCAGCAGGCCACGGGCGGGTGGCAGATGGTGGGGGGAACCACAGGCCTTGACCAGGATCTGGGGAGGGAGGAGAGCGGAGGAGCTTCCTGGCTGTAGTCTGCTGTTTATTGTATAATGTGAAGCAGGCAGTGCAGCCAGGACAGGTCTCCCCTCTCCGTATGATGTGTAGAGACAGGCCTCAACAAAAGAATTTCAGCTGTACAGTGTTTGTTGGGAGGCCTATTATATGTAGGAGGGGCTTTTAATAATGGGCGGGGCTAAAAAATGGGCCACTTGACTGGATTTGCCCCACAGCAGCACTAAGGCTGCCAGCCCTCCCCTGCCAAGCACAGCTGCTATACTATGTAGGACGCTGTGCTTGGTAAGCATAGAGAAGTTTGCAGCACTTGACAAACAGCTGATCGGTGGGGGTCTGGGTGTTGGATCCCCACTGATCAAATACTAATGACCTATCCAGAGAATAGGTAATCAGTATAAAAATCTCGGAAAACCCTGTTAATGTAATAAATGAGGATGTCTGCTCACCCTGGCTTATCTTATTGGTGCAGCAGTGGTGCTCATTACTGGGTTTTACTGGGTTTACTCTTCCGGCACCTTCAACCTATACAGACCCCTTGTCTGCTGACAGCTCATCCTTGTTTATACAGAGTGATCACAAATGATGATATTATATGCCGCATGAAAGATGTGATCCAAACATTCATCTCTGATTTGTCCTGATCCCCAGCCCATGTAAAAGGGCTCAGAGAGTGTTGGGGTGCATTCTGAAACCACCGCTCTGAGTGCCCAAAGAGCTACTTCCACCTCTGGATCTACATGTATGTACAGACACATTAAGGGGTTAATATACTGTATGGAAACACGCTTACCAGTGCTTGTACACAATTTCCTCATTTTGTTACCCATCAGATACATTACATTTGCTTATCTTAGTTAGTAACATAAATGTATTTATTACAAGACATACCCCCTCCCTAAATGTCTGTGCTGAGAAGTCCCCCTTCTACATGTCCACATTTCTCCACTGCTCCCAGGCTCGTGTGAACAGGTTCAGCTTTGTGTCACTTCCATTCTGCTGACAGGACAATTGTAACAGCCCAGAGTGAAAAGCTACCAGTTAAGTCATCAAGGTGACAAAGCGTAAAGCATGATTAGACCTTGGTGCTGGAAGGGATTACAGGATGAAGCCCCCCTTCTATTTGCGGGCATCTCATAGTATCATGGAGGTGTTACGGTACATGACACCCCCACTCTTCCAGTGGTACTAGAGCTCGGTATCCACACAAAACGGGAGTATTTGACCGAATGGTGCAGACTTTTTGGTTCTCTGGTTATACCGAGAGGGAGAACAGTGAATAGACTCATATGGGCAGAGACCTAGTGATAGCTGTTGTTATATTAGTCTACGTATGTCATAATAATAAAGTCTCATGCAGCATTTTAACGTTTCCTTGGGTACCATTAGAGCACACCCTAAGCACAAGCCGAGGGTGGCTTGGTTTTAAGTAAGGTGGTATTGTATCCCATGTATTTTTCTCCTGGTCCTCCACAATGTGCATTCCTAATCTTGTTATACAACTCTTCATATGTACCTGGTTCACCAGCAGGTGGCAGCAAAGCTGGCAGAGCTATAGTTAGAGAGAATGGAACTTGCTATTCCATTCTAACCCACTTTGGAGAGAAGTGGGCTAACCCTACTTCCTGAAGGAAGGGTGTGGACCAGATAGAGTTAGTCTAGTTTACCCCCAACAAGGGGAAGGGTGTGCAGGGGCACGTCTCTGCTGGACGTGCACATGCCAGACAGAGCACCCTAAGCTCTGTTGGCCATGGAGGCAGAAATTTGAAGCCTCAGAAGCCAAGAGCATAGTCCTCTGGCAGAACCAAAGTCCGACTAAAGAGAGAGGTGCAGCATAAAGAAGTAATCAAAGTTACCAAGCTCGCTTGTCAGCACAGCAGAGAGAAAGAGATAAAGCAGAGTTGAGTTTGCCTGCCAGTTCATGCTAAAGGTTGCCTGCCAGAACCAAGACAAAGCTTAAAAACAGTTTGGAGAAATGTTTATTTAAGAAAAGCTGCCATTGAACTTCATCTCAAGGTCTGGACTCAAGTTATTCTTTCAAATCCCTCAATTATTCCCCATTTTTATTGCTTTGGAGCCAAATCCTGGGGTCCAGCAGTATCCAGGTAGGAGCACCGTGACACACTTAAAGAGACATTTAGGCTGCACTACACCACTCGGCATTTCTACTATACCAAGAGATCGCGATATAGGGGCCCGGGGGGGTGCACGTTGCAATTGGCGTCGCTAACAGGATTTACTTTTGTGCCTTTATGCTACAGGCCTACAGAATTGACAGAAACCGCAATGAAAAATGACTTTGCTACATTTATTCTGGATAACCGGGTGCTGGATGGTTCACTCCAGCTACCGAGGGGTTAATCAGCCATCTTTAGCAGTGGTGGCGTATGTTCTTTTTGCCCATCAAGAGCAGGAAAACAGGGAACCGCCCAGCCCAAGAGTGCGAAACAGTGACTCTGCCCAGTCCAAGGGCAGGAAGTGAAGACTCCGCCCTCAAGGACCCGCCCCCCCCCCCCCCCCCCCCCCCCCCACCAGGTTGTTCCAGCCAGCCAGGGGAAGACAAAATTGCGCTCAGGCCGAACCGGGGAGAGATGGTATGGGGCGATGAGCCCGAAGTGAAAGCCGCCGTGAAAGAAGTACAAGTCTATCAAGTGCAGCTGAACCCGGAGAGAAAGCCCGGAGCGTCCACTCCGCCGCCCAGAAATATCCATCCATCTGCTTGCTTCAACCCGATGGTCCTACTGGGGGTCGTGGCCCACACTCAGACGACGTGGGATTATAAAAAAGCCATAGAGGAATGTATAATCCAAGTATTGGACCACCCGCGGCCAGGGGATCCGCAGCTGGAGAGATGCATGGGGACTATCCTGTGGTTTTCCATTGAACGTGGCAGTGGCTTCCTGGCAGACGACGAAAGTGATGAGGAACTCTTTGTGGGTCATCGTTCTGTGAAATGCCCCTAACACCCTCAGGCCTGCCATAGCTTATATGCAGGGGACCTCGTAGAGTAAACCCCTATGGGATCCACTATGGCACACTTTGCCACTGGGGTAATTCTTCTGAACAAGCCCCTTGACCTTACTCTGGAACCTGAGCGCTGGCAGGAGGATCTGGCAGCCGCCTCCCATGTGAGCTGCCTCCCAGAGACCATGGAGGGAGTCCTCCGCTTCTAAGAAAAGCCGCAGCCCCAGCCCGAGCCACTGATCCTGGGACTGCCGCCATCTCCAACCTTACTGATGGGATAGCAGGCCACGACAACCTTGTCATATAACCCCATGGTAGTCAACTACCAGCCTCCCTGGAAGATGGCGTCAGCAGCAGCCAAAGGTCCTCGATTTCCTTCTCTACCAGCTGAGACCCAGCTACCACAGCCCCTGCAGTCGGAGATCCTGAGTTCCCCTGCCCCGGCGGGAGGTTCGGGTGACCTAAAGCAACAAGTGGCGGCAGCCATTGCTAATTTGACCACCCGGTCATTACCTGTTATCTCCACAAGAGAGCAGTGGAGTACCACAACAACAACGTGGCTCACTGACAAAGGACAGGAGCGACCCCTAATGTCCTTCAGCAGCTCAAGCAGCGAGGAGGATTTCAAGTTCCTCCTCTAAGGAGCTGCCTTTTAGTCAAGATACAGAAAGAAAAGTTATAGACTGTGGGAGCCACAACATGGACTGGACTTGTAGAGTGAGAACTTGTTGGCCCATTTTCTGTTTTTGTTGCCCTGTTTGGTCCTCACTCATATGGACATGATTTGTTAGGACTCCCCACATTTGCAAAATACCTCCAAGTTGCGCTCAAGAGAGCCAATTCCCCTTTTTCCCCGATTAAGTGGGATCCCCACCTGTCTTAAAGGGTTATCATTAAAATTGCTGCTATTTGATACCATACCTTATGTGGATTACAAATTACTTTTATCTTTCTGCACTATTTTTGCATTAATGTTTTTACAGGTTCTGCAACGTTTAAGCACTTTTAGCCCATTGTATGGACTCTTTTATGGGTACAACAATGTGACCTCTTATGCATTTTTTGAATGGACTTTGGATTTTATGTTGTTAGACAGATAGTTAGCATCCTTGCTTCATCTCTCATATGGACTGCCTCTGAGGACTCAAAAGTACTAATGGTTCCACTTTGCCTTGTGTTAGTTCAGAAAGCCTAGGTATTGTACCGTATTTGTATATTCCCTTAACATTTTTCTCTCCACAGAATTGGGAGGGGAAGGAGCCAGTATGTCCTGTGTCTTTGGATTCATGTGCTGTTGCTACACAGGGAGGACCAACTGGTAAAGTCACAAGCAGTCTTAAAATATTTAAAGGGTAACCCTGCTGCTATATTTATGATTCTAAGTGAAAAGCTACCAGTTTAGTCATCAAGGTCACAAAGCGTAAAGCAGGCATCCTCAAACTGCGGTCCTCCAGCTGTTGCAAAACTACAACTCCCAGCATGCCCGAACAGCCTACAGGTATCAGCCTACAGCAGGGCATTGTGGGAGTTATAGTTTTACAACAGCTGAAGGGCCGCAGTTTGAGTATGCCTGGCGTAAAGCATGATTAAACCTTGGTGCTGGAAAGGATTACAGGATGAAGCCACCCTTCTATTGCACGCTTCCGGTGGTACTAGAGCTTAATAGTCACACAAAATGGGAGTATTTGAGCGCTTGGTGCAGGCTTTTTGGTTCTCTGGTTATACCGAGAGGGAGAACAGTGAATAGACACCCTACTCATATGGGCAGAGACCTAGTGGTAGCTGTTGTTATATTAGTCTACGTATGTCATAATAATAAATAGTCTCATGCAGCACTTTACCTTTTCCTTGGGTACCATTAGAGCACACCCTAAGCACAAGCCGAGGGTGGCTTGGTTTTAAGTAAGGTGGTATGTAACACCCCAGAGTGGTGTTACCACTCCTGCACCCTGCTACTGTCTTTGATGATCTAACTGTCTAACACAATGTCATCCCATGTATTTTTGTCTAGGTCCTCCACAATGTGCATTCCTAATTTTGTTATGCAACTGTTCATAACAGCAGGTGGCAGGAAAACTGGCAGAGCTATAGTTAGAGAGAATGGAACTTGCCATTCCATTCTAGCCCCTCTCTGGAGAGAAGTGTGCTAGCCCTACTTCCTGAAGGAAATGTGGGGACTAGTTAGAGTTAGTCTAGTTTGATGTAAGCCTAGATGTTGCACCCTTACCATGTGTACTAGGATATTTTGAGATCTTGCCGGGCATGGCGAAAAAGAAGCTGGCTATTGGACGGATCCTATATCAAGCTAGGAAAACGATTGTATTCCACTGGATAGACACACCACCACCGACGATACATGAGCTGGTGGCTAGGGTACATAATCTGGTTCAAATGGAGAAATATGTTTATCACAAGAAAGGTTCCATAAAAAAATTTGAGACAGTCTGGTTTTCCTGGATGCAGCATTACAGAGATATATATAGCCCCTAGGCCAAACACAATGTGTTGTTTTACTATTGCTAGAGCTGGCGCGCTTGAAAGATATGTATGTAGAGTGATTGGATGTCATGTGTTACCGGGATGAGTGTGTTTGTGAGACAGACATATGGGATGTGAATTGGGATATAGGGCACAATGTGCGTATGTTAGTACATGTTGATCTACTGCCGGACTCATTACTGGATCCATGGACTTTGGACTTTATTGGTCACGGGACTTTGGGATTGGGAGGGGGGGGAGTTGGGAGGTGGGGGGGGGTTCACCCTTGTTCTTAATATATTATTGGAAAAAAATATATATATATCTGAAAAAGAGTTAGTCTAGTTTACCCCCAGCAAGGGGAAGGGTGTGCAGGGGCACGTCTCTGCTGGACGTGCCCATGACAGCCAGAGCACCCTAAGCTCTGCTGGCCATGGGGGCAGAAGATTGAAGCCTTAGAAGCCAAGAGCATAGTCCTCTGGCAGAACCAAAGTCCGACTAAGGAGAGAGGTGCAACATACAGAAGGAATCAAAGTTACTACTTTCACACTAGCGTTCGGGGTTCCGCTTGTGAGTTCCGTTTGAAGGCTCTCACAAGCGGCCCCGAACGGATCCGTAGAGCCCCAATGCATTCTGAGTGGATGCGGATCTGCTCAGAATGCATCGGGATGGCTCCGCTTGGCCTCCGTTCCGCTCAGCAGGCGGACATCCGAACGCAGCTTGCAGCGTTCGGGTGTCCGCCTGGCCGTGCGGAGCCAAACGGATCCGTCCAGACTTACAATGTAAGTCAATGGGGACGGATCCGTTTGAAGTTGACACAATATGGTGCAATTTCAAACGGATCCGTCCCCCATTGACTTTCAATGTAAAGTCTGGACAGATCCGTCTGAATAACTTTCACACTTAGAAATTTTTCTGAACTATAATGCAGACGGATCCGTTCTGAACGGATCTCAACGTCTGCATTATAGGAGCGGATCCGTCTGTGCAGACACCAGACGGATCCGCTCTGAACGCAAGTGTGAAAGTTGCCTTCTAGCTAGTCAGCATGGCAGAGAGAAAGAGATAAAGCAGGGTTGAGTTTGCCTGCCAGTTCATGATAAAGCCTTCCAGAACCAAGACAAAGCTTAAAAACTGTTTGGAGAAACGTTTATTCAAATAAAGCTGCCATCGAACTTCATCTCAAGGTCTGGACTCAAGTTATTCTTTCAAATCCCTCAATTATTCCCCATTTGTATTGCTTCAGAGCCAAAGCCTGGGGTCCATCGGTATCCTTTTAGGAGCAACGGGACACAGATAGACATTTAGATAAAGAGACATTTAGGCCGCACTATACCACTCGTCGTTCCTACTATACCAAGAGATTGCGATATAGGGGCCCTGGGGGGAGGCGCACGTTGCACAATTCCCACCTCTCCCCTGCGGGAACAGCATCAAACTCCACTGGGCCTGGCTTTTTTATCATTCTCTGGAGGCTTTCCCTCTCCGAGCTTCTTCCCTAACTAATGGTTAAAAGGATTGTTAAAAGATCCAAACATTTTTTGGTTATGGCTGGGAAAGTGACAGGAAAAAGGGCACTCACCTATTCACTGCCACTTTCTTTCCAGTGCCGAAGCTCCAGCCCACGCTCCTTCTGGTCCCCAGTGATCTGGCAGTGTGACTTCCTGCCCATGGTCACATGCACCTCTGCAACCATTCACTGGCCTCAGTGGTGACGTGCCCCCTCAGCGGTCACATGCCATTTGAGGACATGTCAGCACTGAGGCAGACAAATGGCTGCAGAGGTGCATGTAACCATTGATGATACTTCACATTTCTAGTCCACTGGGGACCGGAAGAATCAGGAACAGAAACCTCGGAGTCCCCTTTTGCAATGTTATTGCACGTAGGGAATGTAAACTGCAATAAAATTTGTTACAATTTGGCACAATTTACAGCATATAGTTTTATATCAATCTCTGAGCTTGAAAAAGGGGCGTTTTAGTGAGAAGGGGGGTGGTCTAAAATGTGACATTTTGCACCACAATTCCGGCATAAAATTCTGTCAGAAAGTAAGCCAACCATTATTTGCTATAAAGTTAGACAAGAGTGTCTAGCCCTGAGACAGATTTATCATCCACCAGGAGCCACTGTGATATATTTTGTGCAGGTCTAGACAGTCTGTTTTTACACAGTCTACAGGATTAGTACCGTATTTTTCGCCCTATAAGACGCACCGGCCCATAAGAAGCACCTAGGTTTTTGATGAGGAAAATAAGAAAAATATTTTGAACCAAAAGATGTGCTTTTGGTGGGTTTTGAACTAATGGTGGTCTGTGGATGACACTATTATGGGGGATCTGTTGAGGACACTGTTATGGGGGATCTGTGGGTGACACTGTTATGGGGGATCTGTGGGTGACACTGTTATGGGGGATCTGTGGGTGACACTGTTATGGGGGATCTGTGGGTGACACTGTTATGGGGGATCTCTGGATGGCTCTTATTGGGGTCGCTGGATGGCACTGTTATAGGGGATCTGTGGATGACACTGTTATGGGGATCTCTGGATGGCTCTTATTGGGGTCTCTGGATGGCACTGTTATGGGGATCTGTGGATGACACTGTTATGGGGGGGATCTGTGGATGACACATATATAGCATCTTATGCTATGTGTCATCCACAGATCCCCCCCATAATAGTGTCCCTGCGGTGTGAATGACTCCCAATACAGGGTTGCATCTGGTTTTATAATGATAGCGGGGCCCGTGCAGTGACTGTATTCTACTACACGGGCCCCGCTCACAGTATATAATCTTATCTATAATTGTAGGCATTGTTAATATATAAAAGTTCAGGGTAATCAGCGCCTGTATACCATACTTACAAGAGCTCGTAGCAGAGAGGAGGGCGGAGGCAGGCCGGGAGGACGGGCGCTGGCAGCATGAGTCACTACGTCATGCGTCCACGCCGCCTGCTTCATTCATAAAGTAGGTGGTGCAGGCGCGTGATGTAGTGACTCATGGTGCCAGCGCCCGTCCTCCCGGCCTGCCTCCTCCCTCTTCTCTGCTACGAACGCTTGTAAGTATGGTATACAGGCGCTGATTACCCTGAACTTTTATATATTAACAATGCCTACAATTATAGATAAGATGATATACAGTGAGCGGGGCCCGTGTAGTAGAATACAGTCACTGCAAGGGCCCCACTGTCATTATAAAAGCAGATGCCGGCCCCCAGCCCCTCCTCCCTCTCAGCTTATACACCCGCCTCGCGGCGCGGCGTATCATTGAAAATTCTGAAAAATGCAGCATTCGCCCCATAAGATGCACTGCTATTTTCCCCCCACTTTTAGGGGAAAAAGTGCGTCTTATAGGGCGAAAAATACGGTAAATATTCCCCATAGTTACACAGACAGTAAGTGCTCCATTACAGTCATTTCCCTCCTCAGCCCAGCACATAGAGGATCTGACTGGTATTATTGCAGGCAGTTATTGATCAATTAAATTACAGATAGCTTTTGTTATAGTAGGGGCTCCCGACTCCATAGTGCGGCAGGCACCAGAGCTCCCTCCACAACAGTGATATCCTTATCTGCATACATCAGATGTTGGAAGGAACTGCAACGCAACCTCTTCTTTTGCCAATGATGTCACTTCCATTGGTCACATGACCTTTGTGCATTTAGTTGCAATAGCCAGCACAACAACTATACAATACTTCGAGCTGGCCTATGTATACTGTGATGCACATGACTATATAAAGTAGGACCCCATAGAAAACTTTTGAATGCCCACCACCACCATGTAGCATAAATGTTGTGTCGTTATTTAAGTGATCATGGTGAAACCAAATAGTTTATTATGTGTTAAAAGTTTTTTCTATGTTTTACAACTTTTGTACAAAAATAGCACAAAGCATGGAAAAAGGACAAGATAGGAGCAGATCTAATTTCCAACTGGGTTACTATTTCTGGCTGTATGGTGGCTAACACGGTGATCACAGTTGTTTGAAACTTATAGTGTTAGCTTAAAAACAAAATATAGCTCATATCTCTAGCTGCTATGCAGACTGAGATAGATCAGGTTAAAGAAGCCCCCCTTTAGTAAGCTTTGGTGTCAGCTAATGTAAGGAAAATTACTGTCTGGATGCCCCCTTGATATTGCAGTCCCTCTAGCAGGTAATATGGCCGCTACAGTGGTAGTTCCACCGCTGGGCATTGAGATCCTTTCAAATAGTTGATCGGCTGGGGTTCTGGATGTGGGTCTCCACTAATCAGATATTGATGATCTATACTGAAGATAGGTAATTAATATTTATTTCCTGGAAAACCCCCATTATGTAACAATATTGTCAGGCAGATCTGTGGTGTAGAAATATGAACTGCAATGACGGAAGATCAGGAGATTTCACACTGAATCACAGCACACAGAAAAGAAGACACAGACACGGTGAATTAAAGTAAAATAATAATTTTATTCCTATCTGTTATTAAATTTGGACTAATTAACCATCCAGTACTCTTTATAGAATTTACTGCGTAAGAAGATATGAACCAGAGGAAGGCAAAACATAACCCCCTGTGGGGGAAAAAATTCCTTCCTGACCCCATCAACTGGTGATCGGCTACTCCCTGGTTCTCTGCAGTGTCAGCACTGGATGGGGCCCTGTCACCCCTTATATGTAATATTATTCTAAACCTAATATATATTTCTATCTTATCTCTATATTTATCTTAGTTACGGCTTATTTCTAACTAATACTTATCTTATATCTTACAATATCTATTTAAGGCTACTTTCACATCAGTGTTTTTGCTGGATCCGTCATGGGTTCAGCAAAAACACACCCGGTATATAATACAACCATCTGCATCCGTTCAGAACGGATCTGGTTGTATTATATCCCAAATGAACAAGACAGATCCGTCACTGAATCCATTGTAAGTCAGAAAAAACTGATCCGTCACTAAATCCATTGTAAGTCAATGAGCGCTGGATCTGTTTTTTTCGTGTCAGAAAAAACGGATCCGTCACCATTGACTTACATTGTGTTTTATGACGGATCCGTCTTGATCAGGATCCCATGACGCACTCTAAAACGCTGCTTGCAGAGCTTCTGTGTGCGTCATGGGAACGCAACGGAACAGAATGCATTCTGGTGCACACCGTTCAGTTCAGTTTTGTCCCCATTGACAATGAATGGGGACAAAAGTGAAGCGTTTTCCTCCGCTTTTGAGATCCTATGATCTAAATAGTGAAAAGAAAAAGTGCAGATGTGAAAGTAGCCTAATAGATAGTTTATACATCCCTAAATCTTACCTTTTACAACCCCTTATAGCTAAATTACTCTTTAACGGGTCATAGACATAAAAAGCAACTGATGGGCGACTGATGGATGACTTATTAGTTACTCACTCATGTTATTGGGCCGATAACATTATAAACCCAAATAACCCGGCACAGACGAGGAATATCAGATATCATTATAACCCCCCTGTGCTCTTCTGTAAGGTCTGATCGGCCCCTATAAGCCTGACAACATCAATGATAGGTTATATCCAACACATGAAGAAGCATGGCGGATCATGTTGTCATGTTGACTGAATGTCAGCAGTGGAGGGAATGTTAGATTGTAAAACATTCAGAATCCTGTGTTTAGGTGACAACTTATGTCTATGGCCATTTTTACCTATTGCTTAACTTATATCTTATCTCTAACTTATTTTCTATTATACTTATCTTATATCTTACATAACTGATCTCTATATTATATATCAGGTCCTGTCACACTGGCAGATATTCTGTCCGGTAAAGATCGGTTACACCATGTTGTTTGGCGCTCATTACCTACATTTATGTGCAGCAATGATCATTAGTATGGGGATAAATGATCGGTAATAGGATCATTCATCCCCATACAGTGTTCATTTGTCGGCAGCATATGCCGTTTACACAGGGTGATGTGCTGCCAACAAACGAGCATTTCTAATGCCACATAAACGATCTGATCACCGATGAGCGAGGATTTTGTACACACAACAATGATCATGAGCAGGAACAGCGGAGCTAACGCTTGTTCTTTATCATCCGTCTGTGGAACAGGACCTGATTATGGCTCCCCTTTATCTAATCTCTAATATATCTTCTATCTTTCTTATCTTTCTACCTTATCATTAAGTGACAATTCCTATCTTAAACATTTATGGCATACCTACAGCCTGATATGTGCTGTTCTCACCTCTGAGAATCTCATCTATGGAGAGAATGAGGGTCCCTTGTCCCATTAGGAGTCAATGAAGAGGTTTGGAAATACCATAAATGTATAAGGTGGGAATACCCCTTTACTTTATACTTATACCCATCTGATAACTATGGCTACTTTCACATCTGAGCTTTCCCTTTCCTCTATTGAGATCCGTCATAGGATCTCAATAGCGGGGGGAAAACGCTTCCGTTTTGTCCCCATTCATTGTCAATGGGGACAAAACTGAACTGAACGAAACGGAGTGCACCAGAATGCATTCCTTTCCGTTTGGTTGCGTCGCCATCGCGGACAGAATTACGCTACAAGCAGCATTTTTCCGTCCGTGATTTGGTTTGGAGCAAGACGGATCCATCATGACTCAGAATGTAAGTCAATGGGGACGGATCAGTTTTCTCGGACACAATAGAAAACGGATCCGTCCCCCATTGACTTTCAATGGTGTTCATGATGGATCCGTCATGGCAATTTTAAAGATAATACAACCGGATCCGTTCATAACGGATGAAGATGGTTGTATTATCATGACAGAAGTTTTTTTTCTGATCCATGTCGGATTCAGCAAAAATGCTGGTGTGAAAGTAGCCTAAGTTATATTAAACCTACACTTATCAGTTTCCTATCTCATATGTAAGTTACTACTCTCTTATATCTGCTAACTTATTCTTATCCTATCCCTATCCTATAATTGTGCTATATTTTGTATTTTTATTTTTTTTTTTTGCACTTATTATATGTATCTAATGACCATTTTGTCTTAAAAAATAAATGCACTTTTTCAGAACTTTTAATGTGTCACAGTTTCATATCAAAGGTTTTGATCATGGGGGTCTGAGTGCTGAGATCCTCCACTGATGGTTAAAACGAGGAGTTAGCGCTATTTCTCCTCACTGCTGTACACGGAAATCAAGATGGCGTCAGTAGAAATTCAATGAGGCCGTCTTCATTTCTGTCCTCAGCAGTGAGGAGAAACAATGATAACTACTCGTCCTAGTGATCGGTGGGGGTCTCAGCACTCAGACCCCAGCGATCACTATGTCACTATGACATATCAAAAGTTTTGAAAACCTGCAGGTACACATTATATCTAACTTATTCATCTAATATCTATCTAATGTCTAACCCATGTTTATATGTAGGCTGTTCAGACCTCCTTTATCTACCTTCTCTCTGTCTTGTGCAGTATGGCGCCAAATTATCAAAGTCTAAAATATTGTTAAGTGTAATATTCATTCAATTAGATTTTTCAACTACACTTAGTCTAAATCATAATAAAAAACTATAATACTCTATATTTTTTTGTTTTTTTGGTTTTTTTCAATTCTATTAACTATAAATATTTCTAAACTATACTTACCTATACTTACCTTACTTACCATAACTTATGTGATTATATTAAGGAGGCGATCCTTGTCTTTGTTCTTCTTTCTTCTGGAATGTGGGGCCAGACGCAGCAAGGTGCTTCATTCTCCTCCTCTTCATTCCTGCAGGACTTGCTTGTAGATCACTGCAGTGGTGTCCAGTCTTCTCTTCACTTGATCTTCCTCTTCCAGAGGCTCAGGAGGGCAGCTTGCTCTGATGACTATGGAGCTGGTGTTTCATCAAGGGTTTCCAAGTTGACAAAAAGAAAATCCCTCGAACAAGGCCTGGTCCGCTGCTGAAATAGGTGTTCTGACCTCTGCTGCCTCCAGTTTGTCCAGATGGAATGGTTTAGGACGATGATGAGGTTCAGTTGGCTATAACAAGACAGAATTATAATATTAGGATTATGTCTTTCGATAACAGTCCTCTTTTAAAAATTAGGGCAGAATTATCATTGTCTTTTGCCTTTTTATGGTGTAAAAATGGAGCAAATAATGAGGCACCTTTTGCACCACTTATTTTCTCTATAAAATGCAACTTTCTACACTAAACTGGTGTATGAGTAGGCATAGGTTTGATTTTTCTGTCACACAAATTTTGAGTTTATGAAAAGTTAAGAAATGTTTTAAAAAATAAAAAACAACTGCACTTCATCTACTTTACCTGACTACTATGCCACAAAAAAGTGGAACATGTACTTCATAAAAATGGTGCTCTTTTTAAACAAAATGGAGAGAATTTATTAGACCCTGCACTCCAAAATTCGAGCTTGCAATTTTTTGGGGCTTTTGTGAACATAAATTGTGGCTTTTTGCGTCTTTACACTGCTCACTCCAGTTTTGAAAAGGGGTTAGGACAGTGGTTAGTTATGTGGAATAGTTTTACTCCATACTTTGAACTTTAGAAAGTCGCAAAAGTAATCTCAAACTCACACCTATAGCAGGGTGGCGTATAAAATCGGGAGCAGCATTTCTGCACAACAGTGTTAGGTTTAAAAACTTACCAAATTTATCAAACAATATGTGACATTTGACTTATTTGGCGAAAAATATGCTAGTGTAGACTCAAGGTAAACTGACTTCAAATATTAGCCTCATGATCAATGATCTCCTTCCTCTCTTCACATGGTACATGATAAAAGTGGATGCCTGCAGCAACAGAAACTGTAAAAAATCTATTTTAACCCCTTAGTGGTAACTGCAGGGAAATGCAGTGGTTTTATGTTGGCAGCAAAAGAGCCCCCCACTACTAGTCCTATAGCACTGGTGTGGTCTGCCTCCATGTAGAGTACACCTTGGGTGGGACAGCAGCTCTAGATGTTATTATCTTTCCAGTATTAGTGCCACCAGTAATACTCAACAACTTCAAGATTACAATGAATATCCTCTTCCTATCAGTGCTTCTCTTATAAAGAATCAGTTCTGTAACCTGTAATAGAAGAGGTGCTGGAACAACATTTGGTTATGTACTTACCTCAGGTGTGTATGGTGGAGGCAACTCTAGGGCTTCCACAGAGACCCAGTCCATACGCTGAAAGAATCGGTGCTTTCTGATGTTACCATTCACTCCTAAGCGTCTGGCAGGATCTTTCCGAAGGAGCTAAAAATGATCAAATAAAAACCCGTAAATAGAAGAGATACAGCCAATAAACCATGCTCACAGCCATCACTGTATAAACCGTAGTACTAATACCTTGTATGACTACTGACCTTTCTAATGATGTTCTTAATGCCGGAGGATGCATCATCGATTGTCTGATGGTACGCACAATCACTGGTAACCATTTCTTTCAAGATGACACCGAAAGAATACCAGTCTACTCCGGCGTTATACTCCTTCCTAGCCAGCATCTATCAGGAGGAAGAGAGTAGATACTGAATTGGTCAACATGTTCTACAACTGACGTCACCATACTGAGTTATCACTATAATAATCTGGGTGATTATGTAATACACTGAGATTTGATGATCTCTAGTTATGGCTGCATGCAGCCTAAATTTGAGATGATGTTAAGCTTTACATATCTTTATGACCTATAACGGGTGAGGGTCTCTACCCTGTGACTACCACCAATCCCTCTCTGAGACTGTGTTTCTTTGTTTCTGACTCTTGGATCTCTAACTCTGTTGTCAGAATGTCTCATTCCCTGAAGAAGAACTGTAATGGGCATATGTCGGGCCATGTGTAGGATCCATGATGACTTATACAATTACAATATGGAAAGTCTCTATTCTGCTCACCTCAGGAGCTATGTAGCCGATTGTTCCAGCGTATGAAGTGGCTGTTCGGTCTCCATGCATGTTGACAAGTGCAAGACCAAAATCAGTGATCTTTACATGGCCCGTTTCAGCCACCAAGATGTTCTCGGGCTTCAGGTCTCTGTTTAATATAAAAAAAAATATTTGTTGGAGAGTTGATCCTACAATTTGATATATTTGATAAAAAATGGCTGATTAGACTTTACGGTGAACCCTGGAACAGACAATTAAAGTGTAATTACCTGTGGATGACGCCCTTTGAGTGCAGGAATTGGATTCCACAGACGAGTTCAGCGGCATAGAATCTGACAGAAAGACAATGAACGAGTGTAACATCCTGGGATAACATAAGAAGTGCTAAGATATTTCTTCTGCTCCATAGATGATTGTCCACAGAACACACAACAAATCCTGTCAGACCCCAGTGACCAATAATGGGTCAGTCAGGCTTCTGATGAGGTTCTGGTGACTAGAATATGGCCGCAGTCTACACTATTGTTACCACAGAAAATACTAGAACCCTAAATGCACATAAAACAGCACAGATATAAAGAGAGCCGATCTTATATCTCATATACAGTTCTGATCAGATTTGTAGTTAATAGAAACCTTTACCTTGCACTGGGGATGTCAAGCTGGTCCTTCATCAGTAGGTAGGTGTAAAAGTCCCCGCAGCTCATGTACTCCAGGCCGAGCAGAACATGCAGCTGTTACACAGAACAGACATACAGGTATATTGCTATACATGGTACTATAGGGCAGTATAACTGTACTCTTTTTATTAGTTAAGTTCTAGTTGGTGACCATACGAGACATTGGACTTGAAAGCGATGCCCTTCTGTATGATCATTTACATATATGATTACATATAACACTTAACCACATAAATATGTATATATAAATATAACTTCACATACTGATGTCAAAACTGACCATTATACAGAGATCAGTGGAGCTCTATAGTCACCACATATATCTTCCTATAGAAGTCTCCTGCCATAAGTTATTTTTGCAGGAAGTATAAGGCTACATTCACACAACCATATGTATTTTGTGGTTTGCAAATTGTAGATCCACAAAATATAAATAGTGTCCGTGTTGCTGTTCACATTTTTTCACAGACTCATTGACCCATTTTTCCATGCACCATGTTTTATTAATACAAAGAAACAAATTGATCTTTGCCCTCACTTCAGAAATAAGGGAAGCGGTTCTTCATAAATACGGTGCTCATTCTGAATACCATATTTCTCAAGTATCGTGACATAAATACAGTGATCTTCTTTACCCCAAACTGTTCTGTCCAGTTTCCCTTCATACAGTGAATATAATTCAAAACTGTAATCTTGCAACCACCACTAGGGGGAGCTCATTGCTGCATAGGAATTTCTACAGTTCATGCACTTTCTGGTAGTTTTATAATGTTGATACTGAATTCCTGTTTTAAAATGTTTTTATAGTCCTAGAATCAAAGCCCGATGTTATTCACCAAAGTCTCACGCAACTTTGGACTTAACCATCTTTGCCTCATCAAATCACATACATTTTTATGCTGTACGGAGACAGGTCCCGGTACAGCATTAAAACGAAGTGGATCCAAAGCTTGATTCACTCACCCCTAACTGACACCACAAATTCTTCAACTTCTTTTCAAAAGGGGTTACTTGGTGTGAAAAGGTTGAGAACCACTGCTATAGGTGGCAAGGCCAATTTTTGTATTAGACATTTTGGTAAAAGAGGACCAATGTGGCCCCGACTATATTAATAATATCAGTAGTCACTTTAGGCCATGGCACACCTTAGGTGACTGGTAATATTTTTTTACAGTAGGGGTACATTATCCCATTTACATGACATGTACGTAATAGACTGAGGTACCCGTATGATATGTTGTCAGAAGATGAGATCAGTGGGGCCCATGAGGCTGTGAAGGTTGTGATAAATATAATGGCATTTCCTAATATCCTGTAGTCCATACTCTACCTTGGTCTGAAATGCAAAGTCTGCGTGGACAAGGAAGGGACTCCCAGATGCCAGCTGGAAAACTCGTCGCTCCACCATCACAGACTCATCATAACTTTCAGCAAGCAGGGCTCTTTTGCTGATGATCTTAACAGCAAAGTTTTTGCGGGTAGATGGATCTTCCGCCAGCAGGACCGTTCCAAAACTTCCCCGGCCGAGCACATGATGGAATAATAATCTCCTTTTGATGTTATCGGAGACTGTGCTGCTGGAGCTGGTTGGCCGAACACCGCTGCTTCCTAGGAGGAGAATAAATAGAGGAATTACACGGGGCAGATTTACTAATCCTGGCTCTAATGTGGACAGATTAAGGCAATCTGAAGATGCGCCAAATTAATCACAGTGATTCAGACTGGATGATATCTCAGTTGCATGGCTAGACACCTTGGTCTCATTTTAAACCACCTATTAGTTGGCTTACTTGAGGCATTGGTGTCATATTGCTAGGGTATGCCCCTAATGTCTGATAGGTGCAGATCTCAACTATGGGACCTGTATCTATCTCTAGAATGGGGCCCCTAAAGTGAACAAGAGCCACTGCACATGCACGGTGTGCTCTGCATTGTCCGGTGTGTTTTCCATAAAACCGCGCTCTGCTTTTTTCGGATCCCCATAGAAGGGAATGGGGGGTGTCCTCTAGTGATGAGCGGCAGGGGTCATATTCGAATTCGCAATATTTCACGAATATTCGTTAGGAGTAGTGTTGATTGCGAATTTTCGTAATGCAACTTTTTATAATAAGAATATTCGTAATGCGAATTTTCCGAATGAGAATCAGTGAGATCGTGAAAACTCAGATCTGATAGTATATTCTAACCCCCAGGCATTCCCTTGGTGACGGGGACGCTTGTCGGGGAGGAGTATGCCAAAGTGGAACAACTGTACAGATTTAAAAAAAAAAAAAAAGAATATTCTAAAAAACAAATACTGTATATAAGTTTCTTAGAATATTCGTAATATTCTAAAACAAGTATATATAGCAATATAGCGAATATTCGTAAAAAAAATATGAATGTAGAACAATTTAGCTAATATAGTGCTATAATCTTTTTTTTTTTAATAGTTGTAATTTTTTTCCAATCTGAACTTCAGATGAGAAAAAAATTACAACTATTAGACAAAGAAGATTATAGCACTATATTAGCTAAATTGCTCTATATTTGTTTTTTTTTTTTCGAATATTCGCTATATTGCTATATATTCATTTTTAGAATATTCGTAATATTGTAAAACAAGAACATATAGCAATATAGCGATTATTAAAATTCGCATTACGAAAATTCGCAAATGAACACTACTCCTAAAGTCAAAGATATTGCAGCCTTCTCATTGGCCCACAAGCTAGAAGCAGGGAGGGATCATGTGTACTGATTTAAAAAAAATCTCGAATATTTGCTATTTTGCTATATGTTCTTGTTTTAGAATATTACGAATATTCTAAAAATTGAATATATCCGTTTTTTAGAATATTCGTCTTTTTTTCCATCTGAAGTCATGATTCCTCCCTGCTTAACTTAAGCAGGGAGGAATCATGAGTGATGAAAAAAAAAGATAAATATTCTAAAAAATATTCTAAAAAACGAATATATTCGATATAGTGCTATATATTAGTTTTTTAGAATATTAGTAATATTCTAAAACAAGAATATATAGCAATCCACTGAGCTGCTATGAGCCCTTCCATCAATACAGATGCTCATTGCTGTCATTTCACTTACGCAGTACCCCTTTGATGGGCCCTCTGAGTCACATGAGGCCTGCTGCTGCAGAGACTCAGACACACCCCTTCAACACAGGACATGCTGCCTGAGGAGAGAGACCGGCAGGGCTGGAGCAGAAGTGTGAACACATGTTGTCACTGAGTCTGCACTGTGAAGGGCTGGAGCAGAAGTGTGAACACAGGTTATCAGTGAGTCTGCACTGTGAAGGGCTGGAGCAAGAGTGTGAACACAGGTTGTCAGTGAGTCTGCACTGTGACTGTCTCTTCTCTGTGGGACAGGAGGAGAGGGGGAGGAAGGGGGGGACTCTTCGATCTGCTGCTGGATGCTGCTTCATTCTA
Organism: Bufo bufo; assembly: GCF_905171765.1. Taxonomy (NCBI): domain Eukaryota; kingdom Metazoa; phylum Chordata; class Amphibia; order Anura; family Bufonidae; genus Bufo; species Bufo bufo. The sequence continues at coordinate 115,682,344 of NC_053394.1, forward strand.
TTTAGTTGTTTTACTGTTTCATTAAGCAGTTTGCCTCCATGACACCTGCCCCCCCCCCATATCCTGTCCTATCACATCCTCATGGAGCCCCTGCTGTCTCCTTTCCTCCCTCATGTATCCAGAGCTCCTGTTCCACCCTCCTATCTCCTATTGCTGCCCTGCACAGACCTCCTGCCACTACTTGTTGTATGAATCCCCCTCAGAGCCTTTTCCAACCTACTTGCTGTGTCCACCCCTCCTGTCCATCCAGGGCCCCGGGCCCCTGTCTCACTCCTCTGCCTCTCATTATGGTGGCATCTGAACCCCATTCATCATAAGAACCTTCTAACGTCACAGGGTCATGTAACTGTGCCGCCACCCTGTACTGTGCCCCCACCCAGTACTGTGGCCCTCACCCCGTACTGTGCCCCTTTATACCCTGCACTGTGCCCTCTTACCACACCCTGTGCAGTGCCCCTAGTCTTTCCCTGTACTGTGCCCTCTTATACCCTTTTATCTGGTCACTGTATGGTGGTTTTATCATTGTATGGCGGTGTTATCACTGTATGGCGGTGGTATCCAAAAACTGGCTGGCAATATCTGCAGGATACAAAAAAGGGGACTGCTGCACATTTGTATACATCAAACTGGTAGGAAAAACGTCATGTGAACCCACTGGGGGGTTGGGTACTAAAATTTGCTGTGGGGCCCAGTCAGTTCTAGCTAGATCCCTGCACATCTCCTTCTCTCCTCCATTCCTGGGCCAGGGGTGACGTGGGGGGGGGTACTAAAATTTGCTGTGGGGCCCAGTCAGTTCTAGCTACATCCCTGCACATCTCCTTCTCTCCTCCAGGCCTGGGCCAGGGGTGACGTCATGACGTGTGCGCAGGGAGCTGTGGTTAGTGAATGACAGGACCGCCAGCTCCCCTGCGCTCCAGCAATGATGGGTATGTGAGGGGGCCACTGGGGGGTCATTACACTGTGAGGACCCCTTACACAATATAATGACCCCTAGTGGGCCCCATTTAGTATAATGATCCCCATTGACCCTCCGTTTAGTATAATGAACACCAGAGCACCCATTCAATATAATGACCCCCAGTGCCCCCTCCATACAGTATAACCCCCAGTGTGGGGGCTACTGGGGGTCATTATTCTGAATGGGGGATGACTGGGGGTTATTCTTCTGAACGGAGAGCCACTGTGAGGTCATTATACTGTGTGTGGGGCCACTGAGCCACAGGGTGACATGTAAATGTAAAAATGCCTCAAGGGGGCCCACTGGGATTTATCACCCAAGGGCCCACATGAACCTGGAGCCGGCCCTGGGTAAGACCTACACCTATCTGACATTGGTGGTATATACTAGTGATATGCCACCAGTGTCTCAGATGACACAACCCCTTTAAGTAGATTGGAGATGGAGATTGACTGTGAAGTGCTCTCTGCATTAAGCCATTTTATAGCCCCTCCCCTCTGTTCTGAATGACAGCTGTAGCATCCAACCAGGAGACTACTACAGCTATTACTCAGAGAGGCTGTGAAGCAGCTAAATGCAGGGTGCACTTCATAGTTAGGCTTCGCCTCCAGTGCACTCTGCCTCCAGTGCTCATATTAACACTACTCCTGATGATAAAAGCTCCACAAAAGTTATGTTTATCCTGCTGTCCCCAGTGCTTTTTATTTATCTCGGTTAGGCTACTTTCACACTTGCGTTCGGAGCGGATCCGTCTGGTGTCTGTACAGATGGATCCGCTTCTATAATGCAAACGCTTGCATCCGTTCAGAACGGATCTGTTTGCATAACTGTTTTTTTCAGATCTGATTTTTCACTTCGTGAAAACTCAGATCCGACAGTATATTCTAACACAGAGGTGTTCCCATGGTGATGGGGACGCTTCAAGTTAGAATATACTAAAAGAACTGTGTACATGACTGCTGCCTGGCAGGTGCTGCCAGGCAGCAGAAGGCAGACCCCCCCTCCCTCCCCTACATTTAACTCAATGGTGGCCAGTGCGGCCGGACCCCCTTCCCCCCCTGTTTTTAACTCATTGGTGGCCAGTGTGGCCGGCCCCCCTCCCTCCCCCCTGTTTTTAACTCATTGGTGGCCAGTGCGGCCGGCCCCCCCTCCCCCCCTGTTTTTAACTCATTGGTGGCCAGTGCGGCCAGCCCCCCTCCCTCCCTCCCCCTGTTTTTAACTCATTGGTGGCCAGTGCGGCCGGCCCCCCCTCCCCCCCTAATTAAAATCGCTGGGACTCCGATCGGTAACCATGGCAACCAGGACGCTACTGCAGTCCTGGTTGCCATGGTTACTTAGAAATTTTAGAAGCATTATACTTACCTGTGATGTCTGGGACTCCTGACTTTACATTGAAAGTCAATGGGGGACGGATCCGTTTGAAATTGCACCATATTGTGTCAACGTCAAACGGATCCGTCCCCATTGATTTGCATTGTAAGTCTGGACGGATCCGTTTGGCTCCGCATGGCCAGGCGGACACCAAAGCGCTGCAAGTTTTGTTCGGGTGTCCGCCTGCTGAGCAGAATGGAGGCCAAACGGTGCCAAACTGATGCATTCTGAGCGGATCCGCATCCACTCAGAATGCATTGGGGCAGTACGGATCCGTTCGGGGACGCTTGTGAGAGCCTTCAAACGGAACTCACAAGCGGAACCCCGAACGCAAGTGTGAAAGTAGCCTTAACAGTTTAGCGTGGTGAAAACAGACTTAACAAATTCATATGGTGTTTCTTATTTTTGTAATAATGTTTTTTCACCCATTTTTTTGGGTTCAAAGACGTCTTTTTAACATTTTAGCATGCTCTGGGTCTCACGATTTTACTCCCAAAGACCTATACAAATAAATACAAAATAACTACTACTTGTTATTCCATCTGTTACTATATCTTACACTTCTCTCTAGATATACTTTATAATAACCACCACACAAAGAAAGAAAATCCTTTATTGTACGAGATCCAAAAACATACAATTTGTATTATATGTGACAAACTTACTTAATGTTTGTTACCCTAAAATATGAAAATACTCAATAAAAATTTACTATGAAAAAATTGGTGCAAAGGAAAACTGACTTGGTTGTCCATAGCAACCAATCAGTTTCCACTTTTCATTTTGCAGAGCCCCTTGTGAAAATGAAAGGATCAATCTGACTGGTTGCTATGGACAACTAAGACCATTGTCATTTGTACCAGTTTTGAAAAGTCTCCCTAAAGTGTGTTTGCAGGTAATGCAGCTGTAAAAACACATTGGGGAAGATTTATCAAATCTGGTGTAAAGGAAAACTGGCTTAGTTGCCCATAGCAACCAATCAGATTCCATCTTTCATTTTGCAGAGCTCCTTTGGAAAATGAAAGTTGGAATCTGATTAGTTGCTATTGGCAGCAAAGCCAGTTTTCCTTTACACCAGTTTGATAAATCTCCCCCATTCAGTTTTTCCAATATGCTTAAAAACACATGACTCCCGCCCCCCACCCCTGTGTATCCCCAGCTTTTTACAGGACAACATAAGAGGAGAAGACGTCATTTCCATCAGTGTTCGGCCATTTCCCATGATACAATCATTCCAGGTGACAGAGCAGCATTAGACATGAGCTGTGTGTCCAGTGGGTACCATTGTATGGCTCCCCATACTGATCACATGTACATTATCTACCTGAGCCTCCCTGCTCGTCCTCTGCATCTTCTTTCTTCTGGCCTTCTTCACCTTTCTTGTACTTCTTGGCCCCACTTCCTGAGCTGAAGATGGCTGCTCTCTTCTTGGCTCCCATCTTCTGGATCTCCTCTTCTTTCTTCTGGACCGGTCCTTTGGTCCTCTTGATTGAAGACTTCCTCCCATCAGCCGATGAGTCCATGGTCAGTCTTCTTCTCTTCACTCCCTTCTCTTCCTCCGCATCCATTTTGTCGCTCTGCTTACGTCCAGCAGACATATCCTCCTCCGTCGTCGGTCACTTTCAACTGTCACTTCTAACTGTCACTCACTGACATTCACATGTAATCATCACAATTGCCCTGGTCATGTGACCAGCAACTGACCAATCACATTCAAGAGAAAACTTTCATTTTGCCAAGATATAACACACAGACATTTACAATTCTGTCCAATATTGTTTAAAGGGCTTCTGTCACCCCACTAAAGTGTTTTTTTTTTTTTGGGCTAGTTAAATTAGTTATATTGCGATATATGAAAATATAATGGTGTTACTTACTTTGATCCAGCAGTTTCTTCCAAAAAAGAAGTTTTATAATATGTAAATTCGGTCTCTACCAGCAAGTAGGGCGGCTACTTGCTGGTAGCAGCTGCAGAAAACCGCCCCCTCGTCGTGTTGATTGACAGGGCCAGCCGGGATCTCCTCCTCCGGCCAGCCCTGTCGGCATTTCAAAAATCGCGCGCCTGTGTTCATTCAGCGCAGGCGCTCTGAGATGAGGAGGCTCGTCTCCTCAGAACTCCCTCAGTGCGCCTGCGCCGATGACATTACCGAAATAGAAGACTTCATCGGCGCAGGCGCACTGAGGGAGTTCTGAGGAGACGAGCCTCCTCATCTCAGAGCGCCTGCGCCGAATGAACACAGGCGCGCGATTTTTGAAATGCCGACAGGGCTGGCCGGAGGAGGAGATCCCGGCTGGCCCTGTCAATCAACACGACGAGGGGGCGGTTTTCTGCAGCTGCTACCAGCAAGTAGCCGCCCTACTTGCTGGTAGAGACCGAATTTACATATTATAAAACTTTGTTTTTGGAAGAAACTGCTGGATCAAAGTAAGTAACACCATTATATTTTCATATATCGCAATATAACTAATTTAACTAGCCCAAAAAAAAAAAATCACTTTAGTGGGGTGACAGAAGCCCTTTAAGATAAAAAGAGCAGTTTCTGCTTCTACAGAGCATCTTATGAGTGTGATTCAAGTAATCTCAGTGGCAGCGGTGTCCATATATGTGAGAGGGCCTCATGGCAAGGATGAACATTGGGCTCCTTCTGGTGGTGTATAACTCTGCCACACCCCATGGATGTACATAAAGATTATAAGGTCCCATGACAAAACTTAGTATATCTGTCCCTACCCGCAGTGGTCCAACAAAATAACACCCCTTTATGGGGAGCTCTGTTAATACTGACTCAGCATGCATGCGGAGTGCCGCTATCTCCTCCCTGCAGTGTATAACACCCTGGGGATGAATCTGGCTTAGACTTAGATGCAAGGTCAGAAAGCAGAGCTCTGTGCCTCACTGAAGCCTCACCCACACTGACGTCATAAATATGGCGCTTAGTTTGAACACCTTACTTTTTAATGCATTTACACCAGAAAACTGGTTTATAATTCTCATCTATACAATTTTAATCTCATTTCCCTTTATATTGTAGATGACAAAACTGGCCGCCTGCAGCCACCACTAGAGGGAGCTCAGTGCATAGGAATGCATATGGGTATCATTGAACCCAATCTCTATGCACTGACCTTCTCCAAGGAGTGGGACTTCATTGTCCTCTTTGATTGTGCGTCCTATAGTAGTGGTGTTATCTACCTTCGTGGTGACTATGACACTGCAAGACCCTTAGCCACCACCTTTCCATGATCCTTGACCCTTGTAGAGAAAAGAATCCTGCGCAGGTTCTCACCCATTACACTAAAACTGTGCTCACACCTTGCTTGTGAACCAAGTTCAGGGGTCTTGTGAGCATATGCCAGGCCAGTAAGTGTCAGCATATCTGTTTTTCCACTAAATCCTGACAGAATCCACGGTGTATGAACTTGGCCTTAGGATACATTCAGACAGCCATATTTTTTTCAGTCCACAAACCGCAGATCTGCAAAACATGGATACTGGCAGTGTGCAAGTTGCATCACGGTGCAGACCCATTGAATTCAATGCGTTTATTGTCTGCATGTTGCAGCAAAGTATAGGATATGTCCTACAGTATCTTTTGCAGCATGGCCGCATGGATTAAAAAAGCACAAGAAAGAGCTTATGTGTGCCCAAGACTGAATAACCTCAGCAGGTCCTGATGACGGCGTCTTCTTGGATGTACACATTTTTCTACTGCAAAACTGTGGACCACTAAAAAGGGGCTGCCTGTAAAAATTAAATAAAGAATTTAAAATGAAAAAATACACCACTTTTTAATAACAGTGTATTACAATGTGCCCAGGGTTGGACTGGCCCACCAGAGTATCAGAGGATACTCTGGTGGGCCCAACTTCCCAAGCTCTGACAATAATGGACCCCTAATAAAACAAGGCCCTTAAGCTCCTATATACAGTGGTCCCTCAAGTTACAATATTAATTGGTTCCAAGACGAGCATTGTAAGTTGAAACCACTGTAAGTTGAGTAATCGGTTCCAAAATACCAAAATGTCATCCAAGATAAGAGAAAATGAAGATTTAAGAAAAATAAGCAGATAACTAAGACAGATAAAACGAGTCCTTACATATAACAGTCAGGAATAGCTGCCAACTAGCAACTAATACAGCTATTTTACCAGAGAAGTGGCCTTGATTGGTTGGAGTCTGGGGCATTGTATGTGGAGTCTAGTTTCAACTTACCATGGGTCAGAAAAGACTATTGTATGTTGAAAATATTGTATCCTGAGGCCATTGTATCTTGAGGGATCAATGTACACAGAGAGTGGGCCCTCAGAATCGTTTCATATGCTGGGCCCAAGGGACTACAGTCCGATGCTGAGTCTGCCTGCACTTTTAACAAACTTTGACTGATTTGTCATGATATATCAAAAGTTTTGATCAGCACTCAGACCCCCACTAATCAACATCCTTGTTATGTCATTAATACATAAGTTTGTTAATAGAACACCACACTGTAAAGTGGTTTTCCCATGACAGCCACAGGATAGGGGACAAGTGGTCAGACCCCCGGTTTTTAGACAGTTATGTAGTGTTAATCGAGCACCAAAGTGCTCGGGTGCTCTGGTGCTCGAGTAGAACCCTTTGGGATGCTCGGGTGCTATACAAAGCACCAGAGCACAGTGGAAGTTAATAGGAGAACCAGAGCATTAAACCAGGCACCCCCTGCTCTGAAGAGGGGAGGGTGTCCGGTTCACAGGAAAAGGTCAGAAATTGATGGAAACACCACTGAAATGGTTCGGGAACAGCATGGGGAGGATGTCTGGATGCATCTTGGACTCCCAGGTCGCTGCTGGAAACTATGTTATCCGAGTAGTACGCCACTTTTACAGACTGACAATAATACGCACAAAACCGAAGATAAAATCGGAAATTTCTTTAGGAAACATTCTTTCCTGTACATTTACTTGTATATAAAGTGCAAGTGCTGCCAAAAATTACAAGGAAGAGGCACTCCGATACAACCTGTATATCACATAAAGGAGGGCCTCATTCACATTGTGGTACAATTGTTCAGGTAGTGGGACTCCTACACTCATAAAGCCTATGCACTAAGTGAAAGGGCTGCCAAAAATTACAAGGAATAAGCACTACAATACACTCTTTATTACACATAAAGGAGGGCATCATACACACCCTTGAAAAATTATGATGGGTGGCCTGCTGGTGACCCTCAAAAACTATTAAAGCAAGGGCCTGCTGATCTGACCCTCTAAAACATTAGGGGCGAGTGCCTGCTGCTGATCTGACCTTCTAAAACATTAGGGGCGACGGCCTGCTGCTGATGTGACCGGGGGCGTAGCGTGGGGGGGGCGGGGGGGCCGTTGCCCCGGGCGCCACACTGCAGGGGGGACGCTGTCCGCTGCAACAACAAAATCTTAAATGGCTGATGCTGTGTTTTTTTCTTCACACAGCACAGCAGAGCAGAGTGAGGAGGCGGGGCGCAGTACGATCACACTGATAGGCTCCGCCCACCTTCCAGGCAGGAAAGACAGTGCGGAGCCAGGAGCCAGAGGAAGAAGATAGAAGCAGAAGATGGCTGCCGCACTGTCCCTGCTTCAGTACTTGTAGCGGTCAGGTCAGAGAGTCTATCCAGAGTCCAGACAGGCAGCCTGAAAGCAACCCTGACAGAGTACGTGACACTGCAGTCAGTGTCATTCCCAGTCCCACCCTGAGTGAATTAGGTCAGTCACAGTGTGCATGTTGGCATGGGCGGAGGGTAGGCGTTAGGGGTAATATATGAGTGAACTAGTGAAGTGCCACTGTGCCAGTGCCATGAGAGCCAGGCCAAGGCTGCCAAGTAGATGGCATCATGGCAGTCAGGGTGCTGGTGAAGGATGACCAGCCCAGGGACACTGACTGAGAGAGACAGTATGCCTCTCTGGGATGCCATCTGCAGTTTCTGCCCATCTCTGCTGCCCATATACCAGGCCTACCCTGGTATATGGAGTGGACAGCAGAGATGGGCAGATGGCATCCCAGAGACAGTACTGTCTCTGGTCATCCTTCACCAGCACCGCCTGACTGCCATGGTCCTGCTTGGACTGGCTCTCATGGCACTTCAGCTTCCTCTTGGTCTTTTATATCCTGCTTTGGAATCAGGTTTTGATCTGGGTCCCTGGAAGCTTCAGGGCTGCAGCCAGGTCTGCCCTCCTCTCAGTCTCAGGTCCAGACAAGTATCTCTGCAGAGTCCAGACAGTCACTGACCAAGTTTAAGTCCCTCTGAGGCTCAGCCTAAGGGTCCATTCACACGTCTGCAACGTGTTTTGCGGATCCACATTGCCGACACTAATAGAATATGCCATGTTCCTAACGGAATTGCGGACCCGGAAATTAATGGGTCCGCAATTCCAATCCCGCAAAATGCGGAACAAAATTGCGACGTGTGAATGGACCCCAAGGCTACTTTCACACTAGCGGCAGGACGGATCCGACAGGCTGTTCACCCTGTCGGATATGTCCTGCCGCTATTTCGCCGGACCACCACTCCGTGCCCATTGAGCTCCGGCACAGCACGGCGAAAGGCCGCCGGACTGAAAGTACTGCATGTCTGACCTTTTAGTGCTGCGCCGGCGCTCCTCCCCCGTCCCCATATGGTCAATGGGGACGGAGCGGCGGCACTGCGAAATAGCGGCAGGATGGATCTGACAGGGTGAACAGCCTGTCGGATCCGTCCTGCCGCTAGTGTGAAAGTAGCCTTAGACCAGGGATGGTGAACCTTTTACAGGCCGAGTGCCCAAACTGCAACCCAAAACCCACTTATTTGTCGCAAAGTGCCAACACTGCAATTTATCCTGAATACTACAGTCCAATATAGTATATCATCCATGTACTTTATCATTTAGCTATAATAGCCTGCCTGAATTTAATGCGCTGCCTGTGCCATATATACCAGTGCTCCAGACAAAAAAAAATTACCAGGAGCCATTGGCTCCTAAACTAAAAAATTTAGGAGCCAAATTAAATTTTTTAGTCGCCAAATTTAAAATGCATATAATTTTAAAAAAAGGACTTTGAGAAGATGAGACGCAGGTGACAGTAGTGAGCCAGCACTACATATAGGAAAAAACAGCACCACATGCCTCTCACATCCAGGGACATCTTCTGGGGGACAAGGTGACTAATAATGGCGAATTGCGTGGTTTAGAGGTTTTTTTTCTGTTACGGCCTTCACCGAGCGGGAATATTTTTTAATATTTTAATAGCTCACATTTTTTGGGACATGGCGATATGTAATATGTTTATTCTTTATTGTTTGTAAATTTTATATGTAAAACTGGGAAGGGGGCCATTTAAACTTTTAGTATTTGTGTTTTTTTTTTTGTTTTTTTTACATTTTATTTAATAACCATTTCTTCCCTTAGGGACTAGAACCTGGATCTTTTCAGCCCTTGTGCTATTCACCCTGATAGAGCTCTATCAGGGTGAATAGGATCTCGCACATCTCCCTGCTGCCCTGTGCTCTGTGCACACAGCAGCAGGGAGCTGAACATGGCAGCCAGGGCTTCAGTAGCGTCCTGGCTGCCATGGTAACGATCTGAGCCCCAGCAGTGTAATCTGCCACTGCCACCACTGGAGGGGATGGGACCCTGTGGCCACCATATAACAATGGGGGGGGGATGACTTGTGGCAAGTGATAATGGGGGTGGGGGGGGGGAGCACTGCGCCACCAATGAATGGAATTAAAAAGAGGACCTTTCGTGGGTCCAAAGAATATGAACTTAGTAGCAGGCTGCATAGAGCGGCGCTCAGGTATCTAAGTGCACTTACTATTATTCCTGGGCGCCGCTCCATTCGCCCGCTGTGGCCCCCGGTATTTTCAGCATTTAGAGGAAGGAGGAGGAGACGCCAGTGTCTCTCCTTCTCCCTGACAGCAGCGCTGTCCAATCAGAGCGCAGAGCTCAGAGCCAGGGAGGTTTTTTTTCTCCCCGCTCCTACTATGGCAACCAGGACTTTAATAGCGTCCTGGGTGCCATAGTAACACTGAACGCATTTTGAAGACGGATCCGTCTTCAAATGCTTTCAGTTCACTTGCGTTTTTCCGGATCCGGCGTGTAATTCCGGCAAAAGGAGTACACGCCGGATCCGGACAACGCAAGTGTGAAAGAGCCCTTACTTGGAAGTGCCAAGCAGAGGGCCCACTAGAAACTGTAACCACCAACCTGTGTAACCATTAAAGACTGCAACCACCAAGCCATGTTCTCATCAAAGAATGCAACTGCAAAGCTGTGTGCCTAAGAGAAACTGTAATAGCCACATTTTGTGCCAATACTTGCAACCGTCAAACTGTGTGCCAAATTGTGTCTGTAACCGGCAAGGTCCAGGCCACTGTTCATTACCATGATACATGTTGCCCCAATCAGAGTAAAGTTCTGTCGCTCTGTAGTCTCATTTGTTGTGGCATTCTCAAGTGTCAAGTCAGGGTCAAAGGCCACACACATAAATTGACTCTTTTACATGTGCGTAAAGGTCACCTAAGACCAACCTTCACAACATCGATATAGTATTGATCTCATTGGGGTCCCACATCTGTATGTAACCCTTCTTTTATAGTCTACTAGCTTTAGGTGACTGCTCCTTTATATTCACTACCATTTTGCAGTGATTTACTCACTGGTCACCTATATATCATCCAGGACAAACAAATTCTTGTTAGCAGTATGGTTTTATTAAGATGAGCAGATTTTTATATTTTTTTATATGGATTTTAACAAGATGATGCCCTATTAACAGGCAACTGCAGCAACTTAGAAACCCACCATATTGGCTGCCCAAAAAGCTTAAAGGGAACCTGTTACCCCTAAAACCTCCACCAGCCTGTTATCTGTTATGGTGGCAGGCACATGCACAGTAAAGAAAGGTGTACCGGGCTCACCTTCAACTGCATATGCACCAAATGCCACTTTAGGAGGCCTGTGGGATGGGGATCGGCCACTATGACTCCTTGGGAGAGCGGCTCCTCCCCCATGACTCCTTACTGATATCTGAAAACATCCGTTAACATTAGTTTACATATACACATAGATGAAGACAATCTGATATATGAAACATGTTGGCTGGATCTGTAAACTATCTGTAACAGAATAAAATCATGGAAGCAATGTGTCCTTAACAAAAGGATGGAAATGTTATCTAGATGAAGCAGCCAGAGGTTTTATCTGTGTGAATTCACCCCAAAAAGTCAAGTTAGTTTTGCTTTGAAACATCGGTTTAATCGTAGAATCTTGTCCTCACAATCTCCCATGGGGTTTAAGTCTTTATCGTACGGATGTCCATTACTGAATTCTAGATTACTGGTCCTTCACTCTCTTCTGGCTGGTTGATTTAATCCATATTTGAAGGGAACCAATAAAGGAGTGAGCTGGCCATAAAGCTCCAACGGAGTCCATTTTATTAATCAGTCATCGAGTTGACATATTTTGCCCTTTCAGACACAACTGTAAAAAAAATCCTGTGGTTCATTGGCTATTCGTTATTAGAAAAATATATATTCTTCTCTCTGTCATCTCTGCTTCTCATTTCGGCCTCTAGGTGGCACTGGTGGGGCATTACTGTAGCCAGAGGTTCTTTAAGATCTAGAATGATGAAAAATAATAACAACTTAGTTAAACCAAAGAATAAAGGTTTTGTTATATAATATATGAAGACTCTGTTCACACTAGCATAATCTCTTATATGTATAACAAAAGTTATACTGCATCCATTTCCAAACAGATCCCAGTGAATCCTGACAACTTGTACTGACTTATAATGGGTCTGGACAGTTTCTATCAAGTATCTACTATTTTTGCTAAGACTATTGCTGGAAACTGTGCTACTATTGTCCTTAAAAATACTGGAACCTCTAATGGAATGGAAAAACTTCAGTGTGAACAGAGCCTTAAAGGGGTTGTCCAGGTTCAGAGCGGAACCCGGACATAAGCTCCCCTTCACACCTTCAGCCTGTATCAGTGGAGCATCTGTGCATTTCTAGCTCCGATGCTCCCCCTTGTCATGCTCTGCTTAGTGCCGGATAAGGGCTGTTTGTTTACTACCGGTGATGTACTTGACTTTTTTTCAGTATGCTAGGCAGAGGCTTCCACCTAGCAGTAAACCTGGTGATGTCACCGGCACTAATGGGTGGTCATTAGCGCTGCCCTAACCTGTAAAACAGTCTAGGGCAGCGCTAAAGCCCATCCATTTGTGTCAGTGACGTCACTGGGCTCACTGCTAGGTGGAAGCCTCTGCCTTGCATGCCCATGAGATGCCTGGTATGTCACCGGTAGTGAAGAAAAAGCCCTTGTCCTGCTCTAATCAGAGGGAGCATGGGAGCTAGAAATGCTGTAATCCGCCACAGATACAGGCCAAATGTGTGAAGGGGGTGTATGTCCGGGTTCAGCTCTGAGCCCGGACAACCACTTTAATGTTTCTTGTGTTCTTGTCAGCAAGAATAGTGTTATTCCTGCCATCAATAAGGCCTGATTCACAAGTCAGTGTTTCGGTCAGTGATTTCTATCAGTAATTGTGAGCCAAAACCACAAATGACAATACAGAGAGGTCTAATGGAAGGATCTGCACCCAGGGCCGGGCCGACACAGAGGCTGGGGAGGCTCCAGCCTCTGGGCGCTCCAGCCTCAGGGCGCAGCAGGGGCTGGAGACCGGTCACCGCCGGAGTCAAACACTTTAAGTCCCCCAGGCGGCAGGCCAGACAGTGGCGAGCCGGCGGCAGGCGAGCGCTTGCTGCCGCTTGAGTTGTGATATGACAGCAGTGCCCCGCGCGAGTGCCGACTCGCCGAGTGCGGTACTGCATCACAGCCGGTGATTCAAAGGACCCAGGAGGGAGCCGGCAGCGGCAGGAGAACGGTGGGCGGGCCCAGAGCGTGATGCGTCACACTGATGTCACGCTGCGCCAGGCAGAGCCCGCCCACTGACTGAATTCTTCTCCCGACTCCTGCGCCTGCTGCCTTCTCCAAGTTCTCCCGCCTCAGCAGCCTGCCCACTGTGCCCAGCTGTCCTGGTGTGGACTGTAGTCTCAGAGTAGACTCAGTCTTGTCTTGCCTCCAGTAATAAAGTGCCCTGCCTCTGTATAACTTGTAAGTAGTAGGCGGCGCCAAAATCTCAGGGAGGGAGACAGTTTGAAAAATAAAAATGTGATTTTTACAGTGCCTGCTGGGAAGGGGGGGGGGGGTGGATGGATTCATATGAGGCATAAAAGCAAAGCTCTGCAGATGTGACTGTATTGGGTCAGTCAATCACTAAATGAACCCTGTTATGGGGAGAAACTGTGGATGACACTATTTGTCATAGACAGACCGTCTGTGTATGACAAATAGTGTCATCCACAGTTTCTCCCCATAACAGGGTTCATTTAGTGATTGACTGACCCAATACAGTCACATCTGCAGAGCTTTGCTTTTATAGTAGTAGAATACAGTCACATTGCACGGGCGACGGGCCCTGCTGTCATTATGAAAGCAAATGCGACCCCACACCTCTTTTATTGGTGGTCAGTAAATGGGTCTGTGACAGACCCATTTACTGACCACCAATAAAAGAGGTGTGGGGTCGCATTTGCTTTCATAATGACAGCAGGGCCCGTGCAATGTGACTGTATTCTACTACACCTCCCCGCTCACTGGATATAATCTTATTAACTATATAACCGGGCCCCGCTAGTGCTGTCATCATAAAAGCAGATACAGCACCACAGCCTCACCCCTTGTATTTGGGGGTCATTCCTACACGGACCCTGTTATGGGGGGGATTCCCCCCCATAACAGTGTCATCCTCAGATCCCCCCAATAGCAGTGTCATCCACCACAGATCCCCCCATAACAGTGTCATCCACCACAGATCCCCCCATAACAGTGTCAACCACTACAGATCCCCCCATAACAGTGTCATCCACCACAGATCCCCCCATAGCAGTGTCCTCCACCACAGATCCCCCATAGCAGTGTCATCCACCACAGATCCCCCCATAACAGTGTCAACCACTACAGATCCCCCCATAACAGTGTCATCCACCACAGATCCCCCATAATAGTGTCATCCACCACAGATCCCCCCATAGCAGTGTCATCCACCACAGATCCCCCATAGCAGTGTGTGTCATCCACCACATATCCCCCATAGCAGTGTCTTCCACCACAGATCCCCCCATAGCAGTGTCATCCACCACAGATCCCCCATAGCAGTGTCTTCCACCACAGATCCCCCCATAGCAATGTCATCCACCACAGATCCCCCATAGCAGTGTCTTCCACCACAGATCCCCCCATAGCAGTGTCATCCACCACAGATCCCCCATAGCAGTGTCATCCACCACAGATCCCCCCATAGCAGTGTCCTCCACCACAGATCCCCCCATAGCAGTGTCCTCCACCACAGATCCCCCATAGCAGTGTCCTCCACCACAGATCCCCCCATAGCAGTGTCATCCAATCCACCACAGTTCCCCCATAGCAGTGTCCTCCACCACAGATCCCCCCATAGCAGTGTCCTCCACCACAGATCCCCCATAGCAGTGTCCCCCACCACAGATCCCCCATAGCAGTGTCATCCACCACAGATCCCCCATAGCAGTGTCTTCCACCACAGATCCCCCATAGCAGTGTCATCCACCACAAATCCCCCATAGCAGTGTCATCCACCACAGATCCCCCATAGCAGTGTCATCCACCACAGATCCCCCATAGCAGTGTCATCCACCACAGATCCCCCATAGCAGTGTCATCCACCACAGATCCCCCATAGCAGTGTCATCCACACATCCTCCATAACAGTGTCATCGAAAGATCCCCCCATAATGGTGCCATCCACAGATCCCACATAACAGTGTTGTCATCCACAGACCTGCCCGATCTGGAGATCGCTCAGGGAGTCCCATCCTGTGGATGGGGGATACATTTTAAATAACAGGATAACCCCTTTAAAGTCATACAAGTCTGCATTTATTTTCATTTCCCTCCTCTGTGCCCCAATATAGTACAGCCCCCATATAGTACAGGCTCCCCCATCTGTGCTGTCATATAGTACAGATTCCTTTTCTCTGTGTTGCCATGTTTAGTGGGCTTTATTACTGTGTGGGGCAAGACGCATTGGGAGTTTGTACAGAGGTGGGGATGGTGCTGGAATCATGGAATGAGAAGCCTAAACTATTAGTTGTGCAGATTCTGCGGAGACGAGTGGTGGCCAGAAAAAGACTGATTCCAATCAAAGAAGACGTCGCCTTTGATTCACCCTTGAGTCGCCCTGTGAGTCAATATTTATGTACTTTTAATCACTTATGATTTGCAGAATCTGTGTAGTGCTAGTATTTTCCACTATATTGTCATATTGGTTTTAATTTAGTTACAGTGTGGTGTTAGTATCCAGTCACTATGCGGGGGTCATTCCTGTTAGATTCTATATTTATATGGATCTAAAGAGGTTGTGCATTTGTTTACAGCTATAGTTAATTGGTACATAATCATTAAACTGCGCATACTTATGTGTGATTACAACACTAAGTATTTAGTAAAGACTCCACAAGTTGATGGGGGGGGGGGCGCACTTGGGAAGCTCAGCCTCTGTTGGTGGTTGACCTTGTCCCAGCCCTGTCTGCACCAGTTCTGTGTTTAGATCTGCACCTGGTTATGACTCACAATCACTGATGGAAATCACTGATCAAACACTCAGGCCTCATGCACACGGCCGTTGTTTGGGTCCGCATCCGAGCCGCCATTTTGGCGGCTTGGATGCAGACCCATTCACTTCAATGAGGCCGCAAAAGATGCGGACCGCACTCTGTGTGCTGTACGCATCCGTTGCTCTGTTCCGCGGCCCCGCTAAAAAAATATAACCTGTCCTATTCTTGTCCGCGCTTTGCGGACAAGAATAGGCATTTATATTGATGGCCGCCCGTTCCTTTCCGCAAATTGCGGAAGGCACACGGGCTGCTTCCTTTTTTTGCGGATCCGCGGTTTGCGGACCACAAGAAACGGAACGGTCGTGCGCATGAAGCCTGACTGTGTGAATCAGGCATTATTCATTAGGTGAAATTCCCTCCTATTCTTCCAATGATAAAGTACTGACTTCATAATTAGAATACGTTCAGTAGGTTATGATCCATTTTATCTTGCCAATTTACCTTCTAGTGCTTCTGGTTTGTATCCTGGGTGGTCTTGGTGGAGGTGTTTCTTCTGGCAGGGAATGCCTAGGTTTGTATGGTGGAGGATGTTCTGAAACCTCATTATCCTATATCATTAACAAAACATATTTTTTACCCCGTATTTCTAATAAGCATTGAATTCCATACATATATTTATACTACAGTGTCTATTCAGCATTTGAGCTCTTTTCATATTTCCATCGGAGGCTCTGTTGGAAATTCCATCATATTGGATGGGGAATATAGCGCAGCATGCTTCGTTATTCTTAATGTCTAAATGACAGACCCATTATAAGTCTGTGGGGTCTGTCAAAATTCGATTCGGCTGCTTCACAAAGAAATTCAATTTGTGACGAATCTCATTCCATTGTATGTAGCGGGCACAATGACAGAGAATGGCAATTGTGCCGCGCCACGTCAATGAGCCCCTCAGATGCTGGATTCAACACTAATGGCGGCATCTGAGGGTCACATTCAGCCAATAAGGGGGTTAATCTGGGGTTAAAAAATAAATAAATATATATATAAAATGTACTCACCTCATCCATTTGCTTGCGGAGAGGCTGTCGCAGCCATCTTGATTGAAGAAAATGCGCCAAATCTCACCCGAGCTGACATGATGATGTCACCATGGTGGGCAGACGCAGTGACATCAATACTGAAGACGTCACCGCACCCGGCCAGCGTAGTGACGTCACACGGCAGCGCACATGAGATGTGACGCGTTTTCCTCAATCAAGATGGCCGCAGCGGCCTCTTCGCGAGTAAATGGATGAAATGAGTATGTATTTTCTGGAATTTAATTATTTCCACGAAGCGCGAGGAAATTCAACTTCGTGACAAATCGAATTTTTCCTGAAATTCAGATCGAAGTCCTCTTTGTTAACTTCGATTCGCTCAACACTACTGTCCATCATAGGATGGATGCAGGACTCCATTATTTTAGCTTTTCTGCTCCTGCGATGGAGCAGAAAAATATAAGTTTTAGCATAAGTGTGAACAGAGCATAAATTGTACTTCCATTTTTAATATCAGTGCTATTTCTTTATATTTTAGGTTCAGTGAAATTGCAAATACTAACCCACTGTAACAATGTCCTGCCACAATGGCAAGGTGTCCCGCAAGCGGCAGCACTAGCCTGGAGTAGATGATAGATAGATAGACAAATAGATAAATAGACAGATACAGTAGAGTGATAGAAAGATAGATACATATATATACTGTAGATCACGCTCTCTCCCTAGTATAAAACTGCAGTTCCATGCGCCATCTGCCATAGAAACACAAATTGCACCCTGGATTTTCTAACTACTCTTTTTACGCACTTCGTTCTCTATTTGAGCAGGATATCGCTCTGCACTCACGCGATTCCACTGTGAGCGCTAGCGCTGCTACATCTGTAGAATATGGAGCAGAATCTGTTCTTTCAGTAATATGAGCAATGCAATAATATAGCAGTGCAGCTCAAGGGCAGACTGTCTCATCACTGCATTCTGCTGATTTCTGGGGTAATAGAAGGAGCCCCAATGTGTGTGATCACCAGATATGAGGTCACCCTAGGCTCTATCTGTACCCCGCTTATATAAGTTATTAAATAGTAATTATTACCTGGCTTCTTCACTGCAACCATCTTTAAAAAAGCTTCCTCAAACATCTTTAGTTCCTTTAGATCCATTTCTTGCTTTTTGGCATGCCGACGCCAGGCCATATAACTGTGAGACAGAGAAAAGTCCTTACATGAGCCGTACAGATGACAATATTCAGTTCCCCATCAGAAAACACCCATGGACCCCTCCCCCACTACAGAGATTGGGATATAAAGGTGCAGTATAACAAGCAGGAAGGATCTGGTGTCTTAGTGTATATTATATCATAATATAGCAGCGGGAAAGGGAGGACAGCGACTACCTGATTATAGCACTGTCCGATCCAGCCCCTGTATTATAGACTGGCTGCTGTAGTTACTGCGCCACCTGTAGGTCAGACATTAAATCTTATACGAATAATGTGATGTGTAGAGTAGAAGAAAAAGGAAACTCACCAGCAAATTATGACGGCAATCACAGCGGCAAAAAGAAGAATTCCTAAAAGTGGCAGGACAACGCGCAATATGTCTGGTAATAAAGAAACGTGATGCTTGTTATTAATTCTTACTATAGAGAGAAAAAATTCTGCAAGACATTGTCCAACATCTCTAGATCCTCCTGATGCCAGCAGGGCCCTTCACGAGGACATCAGCTGGTAGGCACTGGCAGCTTGGCTGGGTATAGTGGTGGTGATTGCTAGACTGTGGACTGGTAACATCTGGATAAGGGGCACATCATTATAGGAAAGGAATTAAATGACTACTCACTGTTATTCGCACCTCCGCTGTCCGGACCGTGTGTTGTCCGCGGTGATCCATGGAAAGTCACTGTCCATAAAAGAATGAAGGAAAATAAAGACATGAAATCAATCAGCAGCTGAACCCCTAAACTGGACCATGAGGTGGAGATACTAACTGAACCCTAGAAACCTACACAACCCTCCCAGTGATAACGTCCATTACCGCCCGGTGTCTCTGGGACTTTCTGTTCAGCAAAACAAACAAAAAAATCACCAACAGATACAAGAGAAATCTGCTGAGCTCCATCTTCTCCAACTGCAAACCCTCAAAGATTCCCATGTACCCCAACACATAGACTGGACACAGCGGTGTGATGTCACCATCATCAGAGCTCTGGGGATGAGGCTGCTGCTACTGATGATGTCATCAGCGATAAAACCTAAAAGATGCACATTATATGAGAAGGGGATATTCTAAGTAAAAAAAAATCCCCCAATAGAAACTTTATTGACACTAAATATTGCAACTAACATGAGTTTAGACCGGGTGTTCATAATTTTGTGCTGATTAATTCCTTACTACTGTACATCTTCATAGCGATCAGTGCTACGTTTTTCAGATACAGAGCTCTAAATTCCCTGCATAGCCATAGATTTAATGATACCATTCTGGGAACCATCATTATAGGAAATGGGTGTCTACTACACATATGCATACATTGAACTCAATAGATCCCCTCTCTTGTCCATGGGTTGTGTACGGTATTGCAGTTCACTGCCATTCAAGTAAATGGGGCTCAGCTGCAATGTCACACACATTCCACTGTCTTATAACCTGAGCTCCAAGCCACAGAGACTACAAACGAGTTTCGCCTCTAGGACCCATAATTATGTCAGGAGAAAAACTATATTTAGTCCCCATTCAGTGAGATAAACCCCCGGAGATAATGTCCATTACCTGCAGGTGTTTTTGTGGGCTTTCCATCAACAGAAAATATAGCAAATAAAAGAAACAGAAGAGCAATTCTTCTCGCATCCATTTTCTCCAACAATTAACCCTCAAAAGAATCCGGTGCACCCCCAACACATGGAAGCCTGGACATAGCATTGTGATGTCACATAGTATCAGAATTCTAAGGGGGCGGGGCTTCTGGCTGCTGCTGATGTCATCAGAGATATAGTCTGAATAAAGAACTGTATATAGAGCAGTGATATTAAAAGGGGAATGCCACCTCTAATAAACCTGTGATAAAGTCATAGAGACATTGGGAGGAATTTATCCTAACCAGGGAGTATTTGAAGTCAGTTTTGTTGTGGTCTGTGTTGTTTTATTTTTTGCTAGATTTATCAAACTCATGTTGTTTGATAAATGTGTCTTATCCTTAAACCTAATTCTTTTGTCAAGAAAACTAGTCAAGTTTTTCTGCTCCATCCTCCTATAGGAGTAAATTTGTGACCTTTTTTGTGATTTTTTTTTAATAAAGTCTCAATTATAAATGTGGAGTGAAACTCAGTAGCATAGCTAACCACATCCACTTTTCCACCCACATTGCAAAACTGGAGTGAGTGGTATAAAAATGCAAAACGGCACAACATTTTTGCGCAAGCGAGCGCAAAAGCACTTAAAAGCCCTATTTTGAGGCCGTTTGAAGCCAGAATTCTGGAGTGAAAGCATATTAAACCTGCCCGTTCATATATTATATTAAGTGATGAGTGAAGTAATGAAAATTGGATTTGGTGCTTTTTCTAATTTCACTAAGAAATTTGATTTGTGAAGAATTACCTATTGCTCATTTGGGGGTCCTACCATTGTATATACTATGTATTATTTTATATTATTGTGGCAGTTTGATCTAACAAGGATGTGGAAGGCAAGTGTTAACAAGTAAGAGTGCTAACCACCCCGTTCCTCTCCTCTCTATAGGAGTGGGCTGGTCCTGCTTCCTGCCTGGAGGCGGAGTTTCTGTTAAACTACTGTGTGGAGAGGAAGCAAAGTTCAGAGCTCCAGCTCCTGGAAAAGGTTCTTCAAAGAGATCAGCTATATCTGGGACTTAAATTAATTCTTGACAATCAGCATTTCAAGACACTGCTAGGAGGTGAAGAACTATGGATAAGACACCCATCCCCCAGAACACTGCAAGGCCACTATGTCTTAGGTGCTTTTATTTTGTGGATTGGCAGGAAGAATGTACCAAAAATTCTTTACTTACACCAAATTCCACATATGGCTCCCACTTAAATTTTTTACCCAAATCTTTAGAATCTTTTCTGTGGTGTACAAGATCTCTTTGAATTGCTTACTATATTCCCACCAGAGAATGGTCTTCCAGATATGTTTCCAATGGCAGATTGGCCATAGATATAACAGAGAAATTTCCTGGTGGGTTGATGCCCAGGGGGCTGCCTAAGGCTTCCTCTATGCTGCTAGCCGGGTATATACCAAGCTCTCAGCAGTAATTAAAGCTGTGAGAATCAGATATTCATGTTCCCGGACAGTGGTTCTGATGGGATGGTATTTTGCGCTATGGTATTGTTGACCTACTTGTGTTTCCTCGCCTTCTCTCAATTTGGACCTATCTACTACATAGGGCTATTTTATTTTATTTTTTGCCAGGGCCACTTTAAGCTCCCAGTCCGCCCCTGATTGTAGCCCTTAAAGGGAGCAAAAACAACTCTATAAACGTTTTGTCTGCCCTTCAAATCATCTGCTGTGTGGTTAGCTCATGGAGGGTAGGTCACTAGCTGGCATTGTGGTGGGGCACTGACAGTGTGGTGGAAAATTGGCATTGTGGTTGGGCATTGAGAATGTGGTGGGCACTGGGACTGGCACTATGGAGGGGCATTGACATTGTGGTGGATCATTAGCTGGCACTGTGGTGTGGAACTGTCAGTGTGGTGGGACAGTGGCCTTATGGTGGGACACTGACAGTGTGGTGGGACATTGGCATTATAGTGGGTCAGTAGCTGGCATTATAGTTGGAAGCAGTGTGGCTTGTTCTGCTATACTGTTAGTGGAGCTCCTTCTCACTACAATGGCAGTTACAGAGCACCAGGCCACTCGGTTGTTTCCATAATACGGACACTTGTGCACTTTGTTCCAACAGCAGGATGGGACAGTGTAGCAGTATAAGGGCTTTCATTTGGAGGACAAGTTCAGGGTGGGTGACAGTCCAGAAATTTGTGGACAGGTACAAAATAAGGCAGTTTTTCCAGCAAGATGGTGCACCACCACATTATGGGTGTCAGGTCCGAGCATTCCTAGATGAACAGTTTCCTGGAAAGTGGATTGGTCGTCGTGGGCCAGTTGAATGGCCGTCCAGGTCTCCCGATCTGACCCCCTTAGACTTTTATCTTTGGGGTCATCTGAAGGCAATTGTCTATGCTGTGAAGATACGAGATGTGCAGCACCTGAAACTACGGATACTGGAAGCCTGTGCTAGCATTTCTCCTGTGGTGTTGCTATCAGTGTGTGAAGAGTGGAGAAGAGGGTTGCATTGACAATCCAACACAATGGGCAGCACATTGAACATATTTTATAAGTGGTCAGACACTTGTAAATAACTCATGAAAGAATAAAGTTACGTTAAAACCAAGCACACCATTGTTTTTCTTGTGAAATTCCCAATAAGTTTGATGCGTCACATGACCCTCTTCCTATTGGAAAAAAAAAAGTTGGATTCAAAATGGCCAACTTCAAAATGGCCGCCATGGTCACCACCCATCTTGAAAAGTTTCCCCCCTCACATATACTAATGTGCCACAAACAGGAAGTTAATATCACCAACCATTCCCATTTTATTAAGGTGTATCCATATAAATGGCCCACCCTGTAGTACTATTCCTATCAGTTTAATCCCTGTTACGTCCCATATCAGGGATTGCTTTTTGTGAAAAAAAATTTAGGCCGGGTACCTTTGACTGCCTTCACAGTGACAGACCAAACTCTGATACACCAAACTGAATTGATTTTAGGAACCGGGAGATGGAAAAAGCAGCTTGGTCGGTCCTCTTACTCCCAAGTTGGGGCACTGCGCGTGCACGGAGCAATGTGCTATGACACCCTATATGAGTGGTATCTTAACTAGTACTATTCCTATCAGTTTAATCCCTGTTACGTCCCCTATCCGGTGACGTGTGTCGAATTGATTAACCATTGTCGAATTAACGAACCATTACGACATCCTGAAATAATTTAGTTCTGAGCTCTGTACTTGCTTTGTAATGGAATTGATGGGGATTTTTTAAATTGTCTGCATTATTTCTAATAAACTATTAAGAGACTTTATTATGATTTTTTTTATTTTATGTATTAAAAACCCATACAACTTAAAAAAATAAATTAAAAATTAATGTTTTTTCTATGAAAAATTATCCTCCATCAACAACACATCAGTAAAGCGTCCTGTCCTTGCCACCGTGGTAGGAGGAGGATTACTTTCACCTCTTCCCCAGTTAGATTCCCGTTGTGCTGTGATATCCCCCTTATAAGCTGTGTAAAGCATATTTTTTAGTTTGGTTTTGAACTGCTGCATCCTTTCCGACTTTCGGTAATTAGATAACATTTCCGCCACTTTCTGCTTATACCGGGGGTCTAGTAGCGTGGCCACCCAGTACAGGTCGTTCTCCTTCATCCTTTTTATACGAGGGTCCCTCAACAGACATGACAGCATGAAAGACCCCATTTGCACAAAGTTGGATACCGAGCTACTCATTTCCCGTTCCTCGTCCTCGTTCTTCCCCCCAGCCACGTACAACACCACGGGTCCCAGATAGGTGACAACAACGAGCACCCTAGGATGCCTGCTGTGGTTGGTCTTCCTCCTCCTCAAAGCCACATTCCTCCTCTGACTCCTCTTCCTCATACTCCTTTTCCAGCGTTGCCGCAGGTCCGGCAAGCGATGATGACAAGGCTGATTCTGGTGGTGTTGGTGACCACAACTCTTCCTCTTAACGCTCATCTACAGCCTGATCCAGCACTCTTCGCAGGGCACGCTCCAGGAAGAAAACAAATGGGATTATGTCGCTGATGGTGCCTTCAGTGCGACTGACTAGGTTTGTCACCTCCTCAAAAGGACGCATGAGCCTACAGGCATTGCGCATGAGCGTCTAGTAACGTGGCAAAAAAATTACTAGCTCCGCAGAGGCTGTCCTAGCACCCCGGTCATACAAATACTCGTTGACGGCTTTTTCTTGTTGGAGCAGGCGGTCGAACATTAGGAGTGTTGAATTCCAATGTGTCGGGCTGTCGCAAATCAAGTGCCTCACTGGCATGTTGTTTCGCCACTGGATATCTGAAAAGTGCGCCATGGCCATGTAGGAACACCTGAAATGGCCACACACCTTCCTGGCCTGCTTGAGGACGTCCTGTAAGCCTGGGTACTTAGACACAAAGCGTTGTACGATGAGATTCAACACATGTGCCATGCACGGCACATGTGACAACTTGCCCAAATTCAATGCCGCCAACAAATTGCTTCCATTGTCACACACCACTTTGCCAATCTCCAGTTGGTGCGGGGTCAGCCACTGATCCACCTGTGCGTTCAGGGCGGACAGGAGTGCTGGTCCGGTGTGGCTCTCTGCTTTCAGGCAAGTCAACCCCAAGACAGCGTGACACTGTCGTATCTGGAATGTGGAATAGCCCCTGGGGAGCTGGGGTGATTTAGTTGATGTGCAGCCAGACTCCGCAGCAGAAGAGGACTCAGCCGATGAGGTTATCGAAGAGGATGGAGTAGGAGGAGTAGAGGAGGTGGCAGTAGGCTTGCCTGCAAGACGTGGCGGTGTCACCAACTCCGCTGCAGAGCCACGCATTCCATGCTTGGGGTGACTCGTGACATTGGCTTCTTACGCTCAAACATTTCCTTGACAGACACCTGACTGTGGGCAGATGAGATGGAACTGCTAAAGGTGAGAGGCGGAGTGGCGGATGGTTGAGAGGGGGCAAGGAGGACAGCAGTGGTTGACGTGGCTGAAGATGCTGGACCAGGAGGAGGATGTTGGCTTTGAGTTTGTGTGCTGCTTGTACTCATGTGTTGATCCCATTGGCGTTTGTGATGTGAGATCATGTGCCTTCTCAAAGCAGTTGTACCGAGGTGGGTGTTGGACTTCCCACGACTCAGTTTCTTTTGGCACAGGTTGCAAATTGCATTGCTGTTATCAGAGGCAGACACACAAAAAAAATGCCACACTGCTGAGCTTTGCAATGACGGCATTCTGGTGGTGGCAACAGCATGCGTTGATTGGCGTGCTGTTTGGCTGACCCCGGGTGCCGATACATGCTGTCTGACTGTGCCACTAGCTCCTTGCGACGACCTCCCCTAGCTTCCAACTCGTCTCCTCCTTCCCTCTGTCTCCCCTTCTGAACTTTCCCCCTCTTCTTCTTCTCTTCGAGCAGGCACCCACGTGGCATCCACGGACACATCGTCATCATCAACCACTTCACTTGTATCTGACACCTCAGCAAAGGAAGCAGCAGCGGGTACAACTTCATCATCATCACACTGGACGTCCATGTGTGTAATCCTGCCTGACTGAGACATATCCCTGTTATCTACATCCTCTGGCAATAATGGTTGCGCATCACTAATTTTATCCAACTGATGTGTAAATAACTCCTCTGACGGATCAAGTGAAGCGGCTGTGGTGGCTGTAATGGTAGTGGTGGTGGTGGCGGCGGGCGGGAGAGTGGTAACTTGAGAGCAGGTGACCGAAGCTGAGCTGGAGGAGGATGGTGCGTCAAGGTTCTTAGCGGAAGCTGTTAAAGATTGGGTGTCCTGTGTAAGCCAGTCAACTATGTCCTCAGAATTTTTCGGGTTCAGGGTATGTGGCCTCTGAACACTGGACATTATTCCAGGGCCAGTGGAAATCACAGCACCACGACGGCCTCTGCGGGGTGGCCTGCCTCTGCCTGTCATTTTTTTTTTTAGATAAGTGGTACTATGCGTGCAAGGTACTGTGTCACCCTATATAAGTGGTGGGCAGTGGGCACAGTACAGTCTGTGTGGGCCTGACACTCACTGGCTTGCAACTGCGATTATATTTATTACAGAGAAAAAAATAAATTGACTTTAGTTTTATCTGCAAGGTATTGTGACACCCTGTAACGGTATGAGTGGTGGCCTGGTCAGTGGCCACAGTACAGTCTGTGGGCCAGACTCTCACTGGCTTGCAACTGCGATTATATCACAGAGAAAAAATAAATTGACTTTAGTTTTATCTGCAAGGTATTGTGACACCCTGTAACGGTATGAGTGGTGGCCTGGCCAGTGGCCACAGTACAGTCTGTGTGGGCCAGACACTCACTGGCTTGCAACTGCGATTATATTTATTACAGAGAAAAAAATAAATTGACTTTAGTTTTATCTGCAAGGTATTGTGACACCCTGTATGAATGGTGTGCACACAGTACAGTCTGTGAGCCTGCAGCCACTCGCTGTCTGGCAACTGCGATTATATTTAAAAAATTATAATAAATTGACTTTTTTTTATCTGCAAGGTACTGTGACACCCTATATGAGTGGTGTGCACACAGTACAGTCTGTGGGCCTGCAGCCCCTCACACACGGGCAGGCAACTGAAATATATATATATATATATATATAAAAGCAGACTGATGTACCAGCCCTAAAAAGAGCTTTTTGGGGTGCTGTCAGGACGCTGTCCTTACAGCAGATGAGTCTGTGGATACAAAACACTGCCCTAGCTAACGCTTTCCCTATTAAATCAGCAGCAGCAGCACTGTCCCTCCTCTCACTAAGAATGCAGCTTCCGAATGAATCTAAAATGGATGCTGTCCAGGAGGTGGGAGGGTCTGCGAGGGAGGGTCTGCTGCTGATTGGCTGGTCTGCTGACTGTGAGGTACAGGGTCAAAGTTTGCTCAATGATGATGTATAGGGGGCGGACAGAACATCGCATATGTTCGCCCGCCGCGGTGAACGCGAACAAGCCATGTTCGCAGTGAACTGTTCGCTGGTGAATAGTTCGGGACATCACTAATCGCGGCATCTAAGGCTATTTTTTAGGCTTTTAAATACTCACCCTATTCATTTGATTGTGTAGAGGCCGTCACGGCCATCTTGATTGAAGACATCGGGTGAGATGACGTCAATGACCATCAAATTAAAACATATTCACTTCGATCTGAATTTCAGGGAAAATTTGATTTCTAATAATGCCAAATATCCTCGCGCTTCGTGGTAACGAATCAACTTTTCATAAAATGGTGGTAAAAAAAACATACACATCATTATTTGTTAACGGAGTGGCCATTGCTGCCATCTTGAGTGAATAAAAAGCGTAACATTTTGCGCGCTGCCGTGTGACAAAAACACGTGATCACGCTGGGCATACACGGCGACATTATTTCATGCATTTTTCCAATCAGGATGGCCATGATGTCCTCTTCGCAAGTAAATAGATGAGACGAGTATGAATTTTTTTAAACCCCTGATTAACCCTTGAAAGGCCTTAATGTGACTGTCGCTGTTCCCCATCATTGTGCCTGCTACATACAATGAAGTGTGATTTGTGACAAAAGTATTTAATCACAAATTGAATTTCTTTGTGAACTTCTCTCATCTCTAGCCTCAGCACTCACACCCCCACTGATAAAAAACCTTTGACATGTCACCAGGGCCGTTTCTTGGATGGCTGGCCGCAGCAAGGAGGTTCCTTGGCTGGTGTAGCGACTGACACAAACTGTAACGACATGCAGGACGGTGGCAGCCTTCTCTCACCTCCCGGGAGCACCCTTACTACTTTATAGACACCCTTGCCTGTGTCACAACTTGCACGCTTCTCATGAGAGGGAGAGATGGGATTTGAATCCACAACCTTCTGTATCAGAGGCAAAGCACTTACCCACACAGCTATAGCCACTGACTGAAAAAATATGAGACTTCAACTGTAGACTCTGTTATAGCTGTTATAGCCAGTGTATATCTATACACATGACAGCTGCCCCAACACACCCAGCACTGCTATATCTCTATATGACAGCTTCCCCAGCACATTCAGCTCTGCTATATCTCTATATATGATAGCTGCCCCAGCACACACAGCTCTGCTACATCTAATACACATGACAGCTTCCCCAGCACACTCAGCTCTACTATATCTCTATATATGACAGCTACCCCAGCACACCCAGCTCTGCTACATCTATACACATGACAGCTGCCCCTGCACACTCAGCTCTGCTATATCTATATATCTCTAAGTATTACTATACAGTAGATAGATATATAGAGATATAGCAGAGCTGAGTGTCCTGGGGCAGCTGTCATGTGTATAGATGTAGTAGAGCTGGGTGTGCTGGGGCATCTGTTATGTGCAAAGATGTAGCAGAGCTGGGTGTGCTGGGGCAGCTATCATATATAGAGATATAGCAAAGCTGAGTGCGTTGGGGCAGCTGTCATGTGTATAGATGTAGCAGAGCTGGGTGTGCTGGGCAGCTTTCATATATAGAGATATAGCAGAGCTGAGTGCGCTGGGGCAGCTGTCATGTGTATAGATGTAGCAGAGCTGGGTGGGCTGGGGCAGATTTCATATATAGAGATATAGCAGAGCTGAGTGCGCTGGGAAGCTGTCATGTGTATGGATGTATACTGGCTATCAAAGGTATAAACGAGTCTACAGTACAAGTCTCATATTTTTTCTGCCAGTTGCTATTCAGCTCTTATAGCTGTGTGGTTAATACACAAGCACTGACTCCATATATGGACATACAGCACAGGACACAGGAAGAGGCTGCATCGCATCGCTGACATGGAGTAAGTATGTGTTTTTCTTTTTTTTAATTACCCGACTGTTACTGTCACATGGGGGGAGCGGGAGGCACTATGATACTGGCACATGGGGGGAAGGAGAGAGGCACTTGATACTGGCACATGGGGGGGTTGGCACTATGATACTGGCACATGGGGGGTGGGTGGGAAGGAGAGAGGCACTTGACACTGGCACATTGGGAGGGGGGTTGGCACTATGATACGAGCACATATGGGGGGTGGGAGGGAGAGAGGCACTTAATACTGGCACATTGGGAGGGGTGGCACTATGATACTGGCACATGGGGGGTTGGTGGGTTATGAGAGAGGCACTTAATACTGGCACATGGGGGGGGGGATGGCACTATGATACTGGCACATTGGGGGGGAGATGGCACTATGATACTGGCACATGAAGGGGAAGGAGAGAGGCACTTGATACTGGCACATGGGGGGGTTGGCATCTGATACTGGCACATGGGGGGGTTGGCACTATGATGCTGGCACATGGGGGAGAAGAGAGGTACTTGATACTGGCACATGGGGGGGTTGTCACTATGATACTGGCACATGGGGGGGTGGGGGGAAGGAGAGAGGCACTTGATACTGGCACATTGGGAGGGGGGGAGATTGCACTATGATACTGGCACATATGGGGGGGTGGGTGCGAAGGAGAGAGGCACTTGATACTGGCACATTGGGAGGGGGGGAGATGACACTATGATACTGGCACATATGGGGTGGTGGGAAGGAGAGAGGCACTTAATACTGGCACATTTGTGGGCAGAGATGGCACTATGAAACTGGCACATGGGGGGTGGGTGGGAAGGAGAGAGGAACTTAAAACTGCACATTAGGGGGGAGATGGCACTATGATACTGGCACATGGGGGGGCGCGAGATGGCACTATGATACTGGCACATTGGGGGGAGCGAGATGGCACTATGATACTGGGACATGGGGGGGAGAGAGGCACTTGATACTGGCACATTGAGGGGAGAGATGGCACTATTATACTGGGACATGGGGGGGAGGAGAGAGGCATTTGATACTGGCACATTGGGGGGGTTTGGCACTTGATATTGGCACATGGGGGAGTGGGAAGGAGAGAGGCACTTGATACTGGCACATGGGGGGTGGGAAGGAGAGAGGCACTTGATACTGGCACATTGGGGGGGGAGATGGCACTATGATACTGGCACATTGGGGGGAGAGATGGCACTATGATACTTGCACTTTGGGGGGGAGATGGCACTATGATACTGGGACATGATGGGGGGGGCATCTATGGGGACACTTACTGACACATTATTGGGGGGCATTATGGGGGTCCCTTTTTACTGGCACATTATTGGGGGGCACTATGGGGGCATCTACTGAGGCCACAAAGAAGGGGTATTTTATACGGGGGGCTCTGTGTGGTAGTCGTATTATCAGGGGTATTATCTGATTCTGCAGTATAGTATTGGGGGGCACAGCGGCACAGTATTGGGGGTAGTAGGATGGTTTAAAAGATGCGAGAATGATGGAAAAGTAGTAAACTAAGATATTTTTTAATCAAACTGCTGTACAGACGAAAAGTGGCTGAAAACTGATGGTCTGATCTGAAGGTCTGAAAGGAGAAGATGAGGAAAGAGAACATCTTTATCAAAGAGACGTCACTGGATGTAAGAGGTATGGGGCGCTGTATTACCCTGGATGTTAGAAGTATGTGGGCTGTATTACCCTGGATGTAAGAGGTATGGGGCACTGTATTACCCTGGATGTAAGAGGTATGGGGTGCTGTATTACCCTGGATGTATAAGGTATGAGGCGCTGTATTACCCTGGATGTAAGAGGTATGGGGCACTGTATTACCCTGTATGTAAGAGGTATGTGCGTTGTATTACCCTGTATGTAAGAGGTATGGGGCACTGTATTACCCTGGATGTAAGAGGTATGTGCACTGTATTACCCTAGATGTAAGAGGTATGTGCGCTGTATTGCCCTGGATGTAAGAGGTATGAGGCGTTGTATTACCCTTTATGTAAGAGGTATGGGGTGCTGTATTACCCTGTATGTAAGAGGAATGTGCGCTGTATTACCCTGTATGTAAGAGTTATGGGGTGCTGTATTACCCTGTATGAAAGAGGTATGTGCGCTTTATTACCCTGGATGTAAGAGGTATGTGCGCTGTATTACCCTGTATTTCCAATTTTTTTCAAATCCAAATCCGAATACTTTGTTAAAAAAGGACTCTTTATTTTTTCATATTAAAAGAATATTGAGTTTGGATCACTTTGTTTCTTACACCGTTCACACAATTCTTATGTACAGGATTCGAGATTCGAGAGATTCGAGAACCTTTTTGGATTCGAAAAAAATTGGATTCGTCTCACCTCTACTTTAAAGTAAAGATCTTTGATTATTCTTAGTTCTGACCCAATTGGATGGGATAATGGTCTACTGCAGTGTTTCTCTACCAGGATGCCTCCAGCTGTTGCAAAAC
This sequence comes from Bufo bufo, assembly GCF_905171765.1. NCBI lineage: Eukaryota > Metazoa > Chordata > Amphibia > Anura > Bufonidae > Bufo > Bufo bufo. The sequence goes on from NC_053394.1 coordinate 115,713,412, forward strand.
TACATTTCTCAACATGCCCTGACAGCCAAACGCTGTCTGGGCATGCTGAGAGTTGTAGTTTTGCAACAGCTGGAGGCATCCTGGTAGGGAAAAGCTGGTCTACTGTGATAATATGAACAATGGGGGTTCTACAAAAGGGCTATTGTGGGGCTCTTATTCCTGTTTACACATGTGTTTTAAAATGAATGTTTCCCCTTTTATAAACAAGTAAATAATGACACAATGCTGTGGGGCTGGTATGCAACTTTTTCCAGGGCTGGTTTTTATCCCCAGTCAGGCCGTGTATGGAACGTCTTAGCAGAAGGCAGCATTTCACCAACATGGTGGAGCAGTATGTGTGCACACGCCTACACATACTGAATGACAGGTCTGCCCCCTTCAACTTCTGGGTCTCCAAATTGGGCACATGGCCTGAGCTTGCCCTTTACGCCTTGGAGGTGCTGGCCTGCCCTGCAGCCAGTGTATTATCTGAACGTGTGTTTAGCACGGCAGGGGGCGTCATCACAGACAAGCGCAGCCGCCTGTCCACAGCCAATGTGGACAAGTTCACGTTTTAATAAAATGAACCAGGCATGGATCCCTCAGGACTTGTCCGTACCTTGTGCAGAATAGACATGTATACTGGCACTAAGCAGCCATTGTTATACTGCAGCGCAATTACTCATGTTTGTATTTTGGATATTTCACACTCTTTTGGAGTGTACCTTAATTTTACAAAATTAATTAAAATTAAAACCAAAAACCTGTGTTGGCTATCTCATCCTCCTCCACCGCCGCTTCCACCTACTCCGCTACTTCCACCGTCTCCTCAAACTCCTACTCCATATAGAACTCCACCTCATAAATACATTTTTTTTTTTGTACATGTTTATATTTTATATAATTTCATTACTTTATAATTTACATTTTCTTTTTTTTACAATTTTTTTTTTTAATTGTCATTAACATTTTCTGGTGAAATTAACCAATTTTGGGTGTATAGTACCACTGCTATACCTAGTAGGCCGGTTAAAAAATAAATTGTCATTAACATTTTCTGGTGAAATTAACCAATTTTTGGCTGTATAGTACCACTGCTATACCTAGTAGGCCGGTAAAAAAAATATAAAAATTGTCACTAGGGATGAGCGAACCCAAACTGTATAACCGAATTTTGGGGTGTCCGTGACACGGACCCGAACCCGAACATTTTCGTAAAAGTCCAAAGCAGCCAATCAACAAGCGTCATACTACTTGCCCCAAGAGGCCATCACAACCATGCCTACTATTGGCATGGCTGTGATTGGCCAGTGCAGCATGTGACCCAGCCTCTATTTAAGCTGGAGTCACGTAGCGCCGCACGTCACTCTGCTATGATCAGTGTAGGGAGAGGTTGCAGCTGCTGCTGTTAGGGAGAGATTAGGCAGGGATTTACTCAGCAAAAACACTTAATTCAGTGATCGATCTACAGCTGTGGATTATTGAACTGCTGCTATTTAATTGCTCACTGTTTTTAGGCTGCCCAGAGCGTTTTTATGTCACTTTTTTCTTGGGTGATCGGCGGCCATTTTGTGTCTTGTGGTGCGCCAGCACAAGCTGCCACCAAGTCCATTTAAGCATCAATAGTGTGGTTATTTTTTTGCTATATCCTACATCAGGGGCTTGGCTGTGCTTGCTATTTTATTGAGGGGTAAAATACAATTGGCCAAAATAGCAGTACCCTAAATCTGGTGTTTCAGCTGTGGCTAGCCAATTGTAATACTGTCTGCTGTCTGCCGAAGCACAGTTTTTGTTATGGGTTGAATACAATTCCCAACTTAGCAATCCCCTAAATATTTTTTTTCTGCTGTATCAGGCCAAGTTTAAATTGATCCATAAAAGGGTATATTAGATTGAAGGTGCGGATAGTGTCATCCTCAATAACTTCACACGCTACCGTGCATTTCCAAGTTTAAATAATTCTGGCCGTAAACGTATACCTGTCACCCAGCGCCTAAATAAGAGGCCTAAAATTTATATTCAGCTAAATCTATGTTTATTGCTGAGGCTGGTCAATTTATTTAGTGTCCGCCAAAGCACAGTTTTTGTTCTGGGTTGAATACAATTCCCAACTTAGCAATCCCCTAAATATTTTTTTTCTGCTGTATCAGGCCAAGTTTAAATTGATCCATAAAAGGGTATATTAGATTGAAGGTGCGGATAGGGTCATCCTCAATAACTTCACATGCTACCGTGCATCTCCAAGTCTAATTCTGTCCGTAAACGTATACCGGTCATCCAGCGCCTAAATACTAGGCCTACAATTTATATTCAGCTAAATCTGTTGATACTGCTGTGGCTGGTCAATCTATTTAGTGTCTGCCAAAGCACAGTTTTTGTTCTGGGTTGAAATACAATTCCCAACTTACAGCAGAAACCACAAATTTAGGGAATTACTATCAGGCCAAGGTTAAATCTATCCATAAAAGGGTATATTAGATTGAAGGTGCGGATAGTGTCATCCTCAATGACTTCACACGCTACCGTGCATTTCCAAGTTTAAATAATTCTGTCCGTAAACGTATACCTGTCACCCAGCGCCTAAATAATAGGCCTAAAATTTATATTCAGCTAAATCTATGTTTATTGCTGAGGCTGGTCAATTTATTTAGTGTCCGCCAAAGCACAGTTTTTGTTCTGGGTTGAATACAATTCCCAACTTAGCAATCCCCTAAATATTTTTTTTCTGCTGTATCAGGCCAAGTTTAAATTGATCCATAAAAGGGTATATTAGATTGAAGGTGCGGATAGGGTCATCCTCAATAACTTCAGACGCTACCGTGCATTTCCAAGTCTAATTCTGTCCGTAAAAGGGATACCTGTCATCCAGCGCCTAAATACTAGGCCTACAATTTATATTCAGCTAAATCTGTCGTTACTGCTGTGCCTGTATTAGTGTAATAAGGTACCTAAATAGATACCCAGATAGTGTTAGGTGCCTGTAAAAAAAGGCCTGAATTTGAATTCAATACATTGGGCCAAATAATTTTTTTCTTATTGTGGTGAACGGTAACAATGAGGAAAACATCTGGTAAGGGACGCGGACATGGTCGTGGTGGTGTTAGTGGACCCTCTGATGCTGGGAGAGGACGTGGCCGTTCTGCCACAGCCACACGTCCTAGTGAACCAACTACCTCAGGTCCCAGTAGCCACCAGAATTTACAGCGATATTTGGTGGGGCCCAATGCCGTTCTAAGGATGGTAAGGCCTGAACAGGTACAGGCATTAGTCAATTGGGTGGCCGACAGTGGATCCAGCACGTTCACATTATCTCCCACCCAGTCTTCTGCAGAAAGCGCACAGATGGTGCCTGAAAACCAAGCCCATCAGTCTGTCACATCACCCCCATGCATATCAGGGAAACTGTCTGAACCTCAAGTTATGCAGCAGTCTCTTATGCTGTTTGAAGACTCTGCTGGCAGGGTTTCCCAAGGACAACCACCTAGCCCTTCCCCAGGGGTGGAAGAGATAGAATGCACTAACGCACAACCACTTATGTTTCCTGATGAGGACATAGGAATACCACCTCAGCACGTCTCTGATGATGACGAAACACAGGTGCCAACTGCTGCGTCTTTCTGCAGTGTGCAGACTGAACAGGAGGTCAGGGAGGAAGACTGGGTGGAAGACGATGCAGGGGATGATGAGGTCCTAGACCCCACATGGAATGAAGGTCGTGCCACTGACTTTCAGAATTCGGAGGAAGAGGCAGTGGTGAGACCGAGCCAACAGCGTAGCAAAAGAGGGAGCAGTGGGCAAAAGCAGAACACCCACGCCAAGAGAGTCCGTCTGCTACTGGCCACCGCCATCTGGGACCGAGCACCCCAAAGGCAGCTTCAAGGAGTTCCCTGGCGTGGCAGTTCTTCAAACAATGTGCTGACGACAAGACCCGAGTGGTTTGCACGCTGTGCCATCAGAGCCTGAAGCGAGGCATTAACGTTCTGAACCTTAGCACAACCTGCATGACCAGGCACCTGCATGCAAAGCATGAACTGCAGTGGAGTAAACACCTTTACCACCTCGGCCCCCATAGCTTAAACACCCTTAATGACCAGGCCACTTTTTACACTTCTGCACTACACTAATTTCACCGTTTATTGCTCGGTCATGCAACTTACCACCCAAATGAATTTTACCTCCTTTTCTTCTCACTAATAGAGCTTTTATTTGGTGGTATTTCATTGCTGCTGACATTTTAATTTTTTTTGTTATTAATCGAAATTTAACGATTTTTTTGCAAAAAAATGACATTTTTCACTTTCAGTTGTAAAATTTTGCAAAAAAAACGACATCCATATATAAATTTTTCTCTAAATTTACTGTTCTACATGTCTTTGATAAAAAAAAAATGTTTGGGTAAAAAAAAAATGGTTTGGGTAAAAGTTATAGCGTTTACAAACTATGGTACAAAAATGTGATTTTCCGCTTTTTGAAGCAGCTCTGACTTTCTGAGCACCTGTCATGTTTCCTGAGGTTCTACAATGGCCAGACAGTACAAACACCCCACAAATGACCCCATTTCGGAATGTAGACACCCTAAGGTATTCGCTGATGGGCATAGTGAGTTCATAGAACTTTTTATTTTTTGTCACAAGTTAGCGGAAAATGATGATTTTTATTTATTTTTTCTTACAAAGTCTCATATTCCACTAACTTGTGACAAAAAATAAAAACTTCCATGAACTCACTATGCCCATCACGAAATACCTGGGGGTGTCTTCTTTCCAAAATGGGGTCACTTGTGGGGTAGTTATACTGCCCTGGCATTTTAGGGGCCCGAATGCGTGAGAAGTAGTTTGAAATCAAAATCTGTAAAAAATGGCCGGTGAAATCCGAAAGGTGCTCTTTGGAATGTGGGCCCCTTTGCCCACCTAGGCTTGCCCACCTTTGGGGTGTCATTTTACATATACCCATGCTGGGTGAGATAAATATCTTGGTCAAATGCCAACTTTGTATAAAAAAATGGGAAAAGTTTTCTTTTGCCAAGATATTTCTCTCACCCAGCATGGGTACATGTAAAAAGACACCCCAAAACCTTTAATAATTTGAGACGCAGGTTCAACGGTACAAACAATTTCTCTGAGGGGCAAGAGACCGGGGCATCCCCCTGGGCCTCTAACACCTTCCCCTCCAGAACAGAGTGTACCGCAGAGACAACCACTCCTCTTTGTAGAATGGGTACCGGATCACTCACATTACCCCCTCCAGGGAAACAACAAGATAATGCATCTGCCTTGGTATTTTTTGCCCCAGGACGATAGGTAATAACAAAGTTAAACCTGGTAAAAAATAGCGACCACCTAGCTTGTCTAGGGGTGAGACGCTTAGCTGATTTGAGGTACAGAAGGTTTTTGTGGTCCGTAATCACAGTGGTAATCACAGCCCCCTCTAAAAAGTGATGCCATTCTTCAAACGCTAGTTTAATAGCTAATAGTTCCCTATTGCCAATATCATAGTTTTTCTCTGCTGCAGATAGTTTTTTAGAAAAGAAAGCACAAGGACGCCATTTGCCAGGAGACGGACCCTGAGACAGCACAGCCCCCACTCCCACCTCTGACGCATCTACTTCAACAATAAAAGGCTGGGAGACATCAGGTTGGATTAGTACAGGTGCCGAGGTAAACCTCTCTTTTAGAGAGGAAAAAGCAATTTTAGCGGCGTCAGACTATTTAGAAAAATCTGTTCCCTTCCTAGTCATGTCAGTAAGGGGTTTTACAATCACCGAATAATTTTTTATGAATTTTCTATAGAAATTTGCAAAGCCCAAGAACAGTTGCAGTGCTTTGAGGTTCTCAGGAAGATCCCAATCTAAAATTGCCTGGACCTTCCCAGGATCCATACGGAAACCTGAAGCAGATAATAAATACCCTAGGAACTGTATTTCCTGAACGGCGAAAACACACTTTTCAATTTTAGCATATAATTTATTCGTCCGTAGGACCTGCAGTACCTGTCTGACATGCACCTCATGTGTTTTCAGATCCGACGAATAAATTAAAATATCATCTAGGTATATCACCACAAACCTGCCGATAAGATGACTAAAAATTTCATTAACGAAATGTTGGAAGACAGCAGGAGCATTGGTCAGACCGAAAGGCATGACTAGATTTTCATAATGCCCCTCAGGGGTGTTAAAAGCTGTCTTCCACTCATCCCCTTCCTTGATACGAATCAGATTGTAGGCCCCCCTAAGATCAAGTTTGGAGAACCACCTAGCACCCGCAATCTGATTAAACAGGTCAGGAATGAGAGGAAGAGGGTATGGGTCTCGGATGGTTATCCGGTTTAATTCGCGAAAATCTAGGCAAGGACGCAGGCCCCCATCTTTCTTTTTAACGAAGAAAAACCCTGCAGCCACGGGTGAAGAAGAGGGTCTGATGTGTCCCTTAGCCAAGCTCTCGGAGATATAATCTTTCATGGCTTGTCTCTCTGGACCCGAAAGATTATATAACCTGGTCTTGGGTAATTTTGCACCGGGAATCAGGTTAACCGGGCAATCATAAGGACGGTGAGGTGGTAACTTCTGACAACCCTTTTCAGAAAAGACGTTCTCAAAGTCTGAAACAAATGTGAGTAGGGTAGCTATGGAGGCGACTAAGCAATTGCTATTTAAGCAATTTTCTCTGCACTGCTCACTCCACTCCAATATTTCCCTGGCCTGCCAATCCACCACTGGATTGTGCGCTACCAACCAGGGAAGACCCAACACCACCGGAGTGGGAAGCCCCTCCAGAACATAACATGAAAGCAACTCGTTATGGTGGTCCCCTACTCGAAGGTGTAAGTTATGGACAATGTGAGTGAGGTTTCTCTGAGACAGAGGAGCAGAATCAATAGCGAATATGGGAATAGGTCTCTGTAGCGTACAGAGAGACAAACCCATAGTGTGGGCAAAATGGGCATCTATCAAATTTATTCCTGCTCCACTGTCTAGAAAAAAAGAAATAGTCTCCGTCTTAACGCCAAAAACAACCACCGCTGGCAACACAAATTGCGATGTTCGTATGGAGGAAACGTATACCCCCCGGCTGACATCCTCCACACAGCCTGGGGTTAGTAGTTTTCCGACGGTCTTTTGTTTTTGAGGAAGGAAGGACAGACATTAATAAAATGACCCCTCTCCCCACAGAAAAAGCAAACCCCACGCCTACGGCGAGCCTCAGGAGGATGGACCTGACGAATAGTTCCTCCTAGCTGCATAGGCTCGTCTAAGTCCGTACAGACTAACTGCTGCTTGAGAGGGGTTACCAATTGCTCAGGATTTTTCAATCTGTCCCTAAGACGTCTATCTATTCAGATAGAAAGGGACATCACCGCATCAAGGGAAAAGGGAGTCTCATATAGCGCAAGCGTATTCTTAATCCTTTCAGATAACCCGGAGCAGAACTGACTCCTGAGAGCCGGGTTGTTCCACTGGGTATCCGTAGCCCACCTACGGAACTCTGCGCAATACTCCTCTACTGGCCGCTCTCCCTGTAGGAGTCTCAGTAATTTTGATTCAGCCAGTGCGACTCGGTCAGGGTCGTCATATATGAGACCCAAGGCCCCAAAAAATTCATCCACTGACCGGAGAGCCTGGGAATCAGTGGGTAGAGAGAACGCCCAGGATTGCGGGTCCCCCTGCAGCAGGGAAATAACAACCCCCACCCGCTGTTCTTCATTACCAGAGGAGTAAGGGCGCAGTTTAAAATATAATTTACAGGCCTCACGGAACGTCACAAATTTGTCCCTTCCCCCAGAAAATCTGTCAGGAAGAGCAACCTTGGGTTCCGCAACAACCTGGTTACCTGTAGCAACCGCTGGGCTTGAGGTCTGTTGCAATTGCTGCTGTTGCTGGACGACCGACGCCTTCAATCCTGCCACCTCCAAAGACAGGCCTTGAAGTTGCTTTGACAAAGCAGCAATTGGATCCATACTGGATTCTAAGTAGGTAGAAAGAAAATTATTATTATTTTTTTTACCTACACAAAATAAGGGCCAGATATAATGTAATGACCGGCGTCACACAAAGGGAGGGAAATGGGAAGGCCCTGTCCAAGGGAGAGGGAAAGGTGGTGACCCCTGACTCACCTTGCAGCTGGCACTGACTGCCCTGACGTCCCTAGACGGGTTCCTCACCCGTACGCCGATCACGTGCCTAAACCCTGGCTTTCCCTAGGATGAGCCCTGAGTAGTGAACGGGGCGGTGGGATCACTAGTCCGCACCACTGACACTAAGAGGAAAACACCAAGGAGAGGACAGACAATACAGACAAACATATAATCCCAGGTGGGCGACAACAACAGACCACCAAGGCCCAACAGGGATCTGGAGGGTAATGTTCTGGAACAATAACTAGGGAACACAACTTACACAGCTCCAGTGGGTCAGTATAGAAGTCCAGGCAGGAAGCTCTATATCTGGCAACCAGAGAAGTGGGAGATGGGAATATAAGGAGGTTGGGATTGCTGGACAAGAAACAGCTGAGGAGGAGAAGCTACGGATCCCTGAGTGAGCCAAAAAGGGTTGCAAGGCAAACCCAGAAAGCTACCATTACGAAACAGCACTGTCTTTGTACATCGAGCGCGCAGACACCCGCTGCGACTTCCTGACCCCGGGTATAACGGAGTCAGGCGTGGCTCTTGACACCCTCGTGACATTTGGATCCCAGACTTCTTCTCACGCTTTAGGGCCCCTAAAATGCCAGGGCAGTATAAATACCCCACATGTGACCCCATTTTGGAAAGAAGACACCCCAAGGTATTCAATGAGGGGCATGGCGAGTTCATAGAATTTTTTTTTTTTTGGCACAAGTTAGCGGAAATTTATTTATTTATTTTTCTCACAATGTCTCCCTTTCCGCTAACTTGGGACAAAAATTTCAATCTTTCATGGACTCAATATGCCCCTCACGGAATACCTTGGGGTGTCTTCTTTCCGAAATGGGGTCACATGTGGGGTATTTATACTGCCCTGGCATTCTAGGGGCCCTAAAGCGTGAGAAGAAGTCTGGAATATAAATGTCTAAAAATTTTGGAATTTGGATTCCTTGAGGGGTATGGTGAGTTCATGTTAGATTTTATTTTTTGACACAAGTTAGTGGAATATGAGACTTTGTAAGAATTTTTTTTTTTTTTTTTTCCGCTAACTTGGGCCAAAAAAATGTCTGAATGGAGCCTTACAGGGGGGTGATCAATGACAGGGGGGTGATCAATGACAGGGAGTCTATATGGGGTGATCACCCCCTTTCATTGATCACCCCCCTATAACGCTCCATTCAGATGTCCGTATGTGTTTTGCGGATCCGATCCATGTATCCGTGGATCCGTAAAAAACATACGGACATCTGAATGCAGCCTTACAGGGGTGTGATCAATGACAGGGGGGTGATCAATGACAGGGGGGTGATCAGGGAGTCTATATGGGGTGATCAGGGGTTAATAAGTGACAGGGAAGGGGTGTAGTGTAGTGGTGTTTGGTGCTACATATTACTGAGCTACCTGTGTCCTCTGGTGGTCGATCCAAACAAAAGGGACCACCAGAGGACCAGGTAGCAGGTATATTAGACGCTGTTATCAAAACAGCGTCTAATATACCTGTTAGGGGTTAAAAAAATCGCATCTCCAGCCTGCCAGCAAACGATCGCCGCTGGCAGGCTGGAGATCCACTCGCTTACCTTCCGATCCTGTGAACGCGCGCGCCTGTGTGCGCGCGTTCACAGGAAATCTTGCGTCTCGCGAGATGACGCATATATGCGTGACTGTGCGCAGGGCTGCCGCCTCCGGAACGCGATCCTGCGTTAGGCGGTCCGGAGGCGGTTATAAACAAGGAACTCACTCAGGCTCCCCCTGCTACCGCCTCGGCCTCTTCCTCCGCCTCTGGAGGAACGTTGGCACCTGCCGCCCAGCAAACAGAGGATGTACCACCAACACCACCACCTCCGTCACCAAGCATCTCAACCATGTCACACGGCAGCGTTCAGCTCTCCATCTCACAAACATTTGAGAGAAAGCGTAAATTCCCACCTAGCCACCCTCGATCCCTGGCCCTGAATGCCAGCATTTCTAAACTACTGGCCTATGAAATGCTGTCATTCAGGCTGGTGGACACAGACAGCTTCAAACAGCTCATGTCGCTTGCTGTCCCACAGTATGTTGTTCCCAGTCGCCACTACTTCTCCAAGAGAGCCGTGCCTTCCCTGCACAACCAAGTATCCGATAAAATCAAGTGTGCACTGCGCAACGCCATCTGTGGCAAGGTCCACCTAACCACAGATATGTGGACCAGTAAGCACGGCCAGGGACGCTATATCTCCCTAACTGCACACTGGGTAAATGTAGTGGCAGCTGGGCCCCAGGCGAAGAGCTGTTTGGCGCACGTCCTTCCACCTCCAAGGATCGCAGGGCAACATTCTTTGCCTCCTGTTGCCTCCTCCTCCTACTCGGCTTCCTCCTCCTCTTCTTCCACCTGCTCATCCAGTCAGCCACACACCTTCACCACCAACTTCAGCACAGCCCGGGGTAAACGTCAGCAGGCCATTCTGAAACTCATATGTTTGGGGGACAGGCCCCACAGCGCACAGGAGTTGTGGCGGGGTATAGAACAACAGACCGACTAGTGGTTGCTGCCGGTGAGCCTCAAGCCCGGCCTGGTGGTGTGCGATAATGGGCGAAATCTCGTTGCAGCTCTGGGACTAGCCGGTTTGATGCACATCCCTTGCCTGGCGCATGTGCTGAATTTGGTGGTGCAGAAGTTCATTCACAACTACCCCGACATGTCAGAGCTGCTGCATAAAGTGCGGGCCGTCTGTGCGCGCTTCCGGCGTTCACATCCTGCCGCTGCTCGCCTGTCTGCGCTACAGCGTAACTTCGGCCTTCCCGCTCACCGCCTCATATGCGACGTGCCCACCAGGTGGAACTCCACCTTGCACATGCTGGACAGACGAGCAGCAAGAGGCCATAGTGGAGTTTCAGCTGCAGCACGCACGGGTCAGTCGCACTGCGGAACAGCACCACTTCACCACCAATGACTGGGCCTTCATGCGAGACGCTGTTATCAAAACAGCGTCTAATATACCTGTTAGGGGTTAAAAAAATCGCATCTCCAGCCTGCCAGCGAACGATCGCCGCTGGCAGGCTGGAGATCCGCTCGCTTACCTTCCGATCCTGTGAACGCGCGCGTTCACAGGAAATCTTGCGTCTCGCGAGATGACGCATATATGCGTGACTGTGCGCAGGGCTGCCGCCTCCGGAACGCGATCCTGCGTTAGGCGGTCCGGAGGCGGTTATAAACAAGAAACTCACTCAGGCTCCCCCTGCTACCGCCTCGGCCTCTTCCTCCGCCTCTGGAGGAACGTTGGCACCTGCCGCCCAGCAAACAGAGGATGTACCACCAACACCACCACCTCCGTCACCAAGCATCTCAACCATGTCACACGGCAGCGTTCAGCTCTCCATCTCACAAACATTTGAGAGAAAGCGTAAATTCCCATCTAGCCACCCTCGATCCCTGGCCCTGAATGCCAGCATTTCTAAACTACTGGCCTATGAAATGCTGTCATTCAGGCTGGTGGACACAGACAGCTTCAAACAGCTTATGTCGCTTGCTGTCCCACAGTATGTTGTTCCCAGTCGCCACTACTTCTCCAAGAGAGCTGTGCCTTCCCTGCACAACCAAGTATCCGATAAAATCAAGTGTGCACTGCGCAACGCCATCTGTGGCAAGGTCCACCTAACCACAGATACGTAACTTCGGCCTTCCCGCTCACCGCCTCATATGCGACGTGCCCACCAGGTGGAACTCCACCTTGCACATGCTGGACAGACGAGCAGCAGCAGGCCATAGTGGAGTTTCAGCTGCAGCACGCACGGGTCAGTCGCACTGCGGAACAGCACCACTTCACCACCAATGACTGGGCCTCCATGCGAGACCTGTGTGCCCTGTTGCGCTGTTTCGAGTACTCCACCAACATGGCCAGTGGCGATGACGCCGTTATCAGCGTTACAATACCACTTCTACGTCTCCTTGAGAAAACACTTAGGGCGATGATGGAAGAGGAGGTGGCCCAGGAGGAGGAGGAGGAGGAATTGGGGTCATTTTTAGCACTTTCAGGCCAGTCTCTTCGAAGTGACTTTTTTGCAACAGCAGAGGCCAGGTACAAATGTGGCCAGACAGGGCCCACTACTGGAGGACGAGGAGGATGAGGATGAAGCATGTTCACAGCGGGGTGGCACCCAATGCAGCTCGGGCCCATCACTGGTGCGTGGCTGGGGGGAAACGCAGGACGATGACGATACGCCTCCCACAGAGGACAGCTTGTCCTTACCTCTGGGCAGCCTGGCACACATGAGCGACTACATGCTGCAGTGCCTGCGCAACGACAGCAGAGTTGCCCACATTTTAACGTGTGCGGACTACTGGGTTGCCACCCTGCTGGATCCCCGGTACAAAGACAATGTGCCCACCTTACTTCCTGCACTGGAGCGTGATAGGAAGATGCGCGAGTACAAGCGCACGTTGGTAGACGCGCTACTGAGAGCATTCCCAAATGTCACAGGGGAACAAGTGGAAGCCCAAGGCGAAGGCAGAGGAGGAGCAAGAGGTCGCCAACGCAGCTGTGTCACGGCCAGCTCCTCTGAGGGCAGGGTTAGCATGGCAGAGATGTGGAAAAGTTTTGTCACCACGACACAGCTAACTGCACCACCACCTGATACGGAACGTGTTAGCAGGAGGCAACATTTCACTAACATGGTGGAACAGTACGTGTGCACACCCCTCCACGTACTGACTGATGGTTCGGCCCCATTCAACTTCTGGGTCTCCAAATTGTCCACGTGGCCAGAGCTAGCCTTTTATGCCTTGGAGGTGCTGGCCTGCCCGGCGGCCAGCGTTTTGTCTGAACGTGTATTCAGCATGGCAGGGGGCGTCATTACAGACAAACGCAGCCGCCTGTCTACAGCCAATGTGGACAAGCTGACGTTCATAAAAATGAACCAAGCATGGATCCCACAGGACCTGTCCATCCCTTGTGCAGATTAGACATTTATAACTACCTCCCCTTAACCATATATTATTGTACTCCAGGGCACTTCCTCATTCAATCCTTTTTTTATTTTCATTTTACCATTATATTGCGGGGCAACCCAAAGTTGAATGAACCTCTCCTCTGTCTGGGTGCCGGGGCCTAAAAATATCTGACAGTGGCCTGTTCCAGTGTTGGGTGACATGAAGCCTGATTCTCTGCTATGACATGAAGCCTGAATCTCTGCTATGAGACCTCTCTCCTCTGTCTGGGTGCTGGGGCCTAAAAATATCTGACAGTGGCCTGTTCCAGTGTTGGGTGATATGAAGCATGATTCTCTGCTGTGACATGAAGCCTGATTCTCTGCTATGGGACCTCTCTCCTCTGTCTGGGTGCCGGGGCCTAAAAATATCTGACAATGGCCTGTTCCAGTGTTGGGTGACATGAAGCCTGATTCTCTGCTATGACATGAAGCCTGATTCTCTGCTATGGGACCTCGCTCCTCTGTCTGGGTGCCGGGGCCTAAAAATATCTGACAATGACCTGTTCCAGTGGTGGGTGACATGAAGCCTGATTCTCTGCTATGACATGAATCCTGGTTCTCTGCTATGGGACCTCTCTCCTCTGTCTGGGTGCCGGGGCCTAAATATCTGACAATGGCCTGTTCCAGTGGTGGGTGACGTGAAGCCTGATTCTCTGCTATGCCATGAAGCCTGATTCTCTGCTATGACTTGAAGCCTGATTCTCTGCTATGACATGAAGCCTGATTCTCTGCTATGGGACCTCTCTCCTCTGTCTGGGTGCCGGGGCCTAAATATCTGACAATGGCCTGTTCCAGTGGTGGGTGACGTGAAGCCTGATTCTCTGCTATCCCATGAAGCCTGATTCTCTGCTATCACTTGAAGCCTGATTCTCTGCTATGACATGAAGCCTGATTCTCTGCTATGGGACCTCTCTCCTCTGTCTGGGTGCCGGGGCCTAAATATCTGACAATGGCCTGTTCCAGTGGTGGGTGACGTGAAGCCTGATTCTCTGCTATGCCATGAAGCCTGATTCTCTGCTATGACTTGAAGCCTGATTCTCTGCTATGACATGAAGCCTGATTCTCTGCTATGGGACCTCTCTCCTCTGTCTGGGTGCCGGGGCCTAAATATCTGACAATGGCCTGTTCCAGTGGTGGGTGACGTGAAGCCTGATTCTCTGCTATCCCATGAAGCCTGATTCTCTGCTATCACTTGAAGCCTGATTCTCTGCTATGACATGAAGCCTGATTCTCTGCTATGGGACCTCTCTCCTCTGTCTGGGTGCCGGGGCCTAAAAATATCTGACAATGGCCTGTTCCAGTGGTGGGTGACATGAAGCCTGATTCTCTGCTATGACATGAAGCCTGATTCTCTGCTATGGGACCTCTCTCCTCTGTCTGGGTGCAGGGGCCTAAATATCTGACAATGGCCTGTTCCAGTGTTGGGTGACGTGAAGCCTGATTCTCTGCTATGACCTGAAGCCTGATTCTCTGCTATGACTTGAAGCCTGATTCTCTGCTATGACATGAAGCCTGATTCTCTGCTATGGGACCTCTCTCCTCTGTCTGGGTGCCGGGGCCTAAATATCTGACAATGGCCTGTTCCAGTGGTGGGTGACGTGAAGCCTGATTCTCTGCTATGCCATGAAGCCTGATTCTCTGCTATGACTTGAAGCCTGATTCTCTGCTATGGGACCTCTCTCCTCTGTCTGGGTGCCGGGGCCTAAATATCTGACAATGGCCTGTTCCAGTGGTGGGTGACGTGAAGCCTGATTCTCTGCTATGACATGAAGCCTGATTCTCTGCCATGAGACCTCTCTCCAATTGATATTGTTTAATTTTAATTTATTTTATTTTTATTCATTTCCCTATCCACATTTGTTTGCAGGGGATTTACCTACATTTTGCTGCCTTTTGCAGCCCTCTCGCCCTTTCCTGGGCTATTTTATAGCCTTTTTAGTGCCGAAAAGTTCGGGTCCCCATTGACTTCAATGGGGTTCGGGGCGAAGTTCGGGTCGAGTTCGGATTCCGAACCCGAACATTTCTGGGACGTTCGGCCGAACTTCTCGAACCCGAACATCCAGGTGTTCGCTCAACTCTATACAGCACTACTTTACAAATTCATTTTCATGTAACTATATAATTTACAGGGTGACAGAGGCTTTTAATATAATTGGGGGAAAAAGTGTCTTATTCTTTTGGTTGGAAAAGTGTAGTGCCCTGGAGCAGGGGTACTTTGAAGTCTGGACATTTGCCTATTTCCCTTATACAAAGTTATAAGCTTCTTGCTTTATTTCACTTTAAAGGGTCAACTTGCAATGACATATTGTTTATGACCGTGTAACTGCATTTCATATGCTTGGTGTGATATATACCCTGTTCATTTGTACAGCACTGTGGAAAGGGTTAATGGACAATGAGAGACTTTTGGGACTGATAATTTTCTAAAGCTACCATTAGGTTTTAAGGGGTTGTCTGGGTTCAGAGTTGAACCTAGACACACCCAGAATTTCACCCAGGAAGGCCCCCTGGTATTCGCATCGGAGCATTTTATGCTCCGATGCTCTCACTTGCCCTGCACTGAATCGCGCAGGCAAGGGCTTTTTTGTTTATAATAACACACTACTGGGAGAAGGCTTCTGCCCAGCAGTGTTCCCGGTCACATCACCGGCTCTGATAGGCAGGCTTTAGCGCTGCCCTAGCTATTTTACAGGCTAGGGCAAAAGCCTGCTCATTAGTGCCGCTGACCTCACCAGGCTCACTACTGGGCGGAAGCCTCCGCCTAGGAGTCCTTATGGAGAGCCCGGTATATCACCGGGACTTCATAAAATGCCGCGATCCAGCACAGGGATCATAACAGGGTGCTGCCTGGGTGAAATACTGGGTACAGTATGTCCAGGTTCAGCTCTGATACCAGAGAACCCCTTTAAAGGAGAGCATGTTTTGGAGGAAAAAAGTCAGACGCTGGTTAACACCATAACCAGACAGCCTGACCTTTTGAATGCCAGGTGCTTTGTTATCATGTCTGAAAACCTGTTTTTGTCTGAAAAATCTGCTGTGTCATTGACATTTAGGTATCATTGAAACTCTAATGTAGACTATGAGAGACAGGAGTTTTAACATTGTAGTTGTTGTGCTGAGATTCTTCACTCCACCACTCCCACTAGAAGGTTCTAGTTCAGCTAGAAATGGTATATAAGGAGAGCAGTCAACCCCTAGTGTTCTGCAGTTAGGGAACAGGGGATTACTCTGGCAGACTACTTAAGTGACCAGAAGAAGACACTGAGACAGGGATACTCTGCCACAGACCCTGGACTTCAAGCCTTTGGCCAGGGTACCAGCCTTCTGAAGAGAGAGGGGCAACTAGCTCAGGCCTTTCCTTAATATCAAACCCTTCTTCTGCCAGGGTGGAGACTGGAGAAGCCAGTCCTATGCCTTGCCTATTTTGTTTTGCACCTGAATTCCTCCAGTAAAGAAGCACACTGGTTTACTGCAGACCCTGACCTAGCGTTGGGGCCACCCTAAACCTGGCTACTGCAAAATAAAATTGTAAGCTCAACTAGGCCAGGTTCGGACAGGACTTAAAGGGGTTCTGCAGTTTGTTTAAACTGATGATCTATCCTCTGGATAGATCATCAGCATCTGATCGGCGGGGGTCCGACACCCGGGACTCCCGCCGATCAGCTGTTTGTGAAGGCAGCGGCGCTCCAGCAGCGCCGTGGCCTTCTCACTGTTTACCGCTGGCCCAGTGACATCACGACTAGTATCAACTTGCCTGGGCGGGGCTAAGCTCCGTTCACTTGAATGGAGCTTAGCCCCGCCCAGGCAAGTTGATACTAGTCGTGATGCCACTGGGCCAGCGGTAAACAGTGAGAAGGCCGCGGCGCTCCTGGAGCGCCACTGCCTTCTCAAACAGCTGATCGGCGGGGGTCCCGGGTGTCGGACCCCCGCCGATCAGATGATGATGATCTATCTAGAGAATAGATCATCAGTTTAAACAAACTGCAGAACCCCTTTAAGTTATTTTCTGAGCAGTTTTTTTAGAGAGAAAGAAAGTGGCACAGGACTCCACAGTGCACAGTATATTGTAAAGAAGCCAGTATGTGTATGTTTACGTTGATACACTTACCTGATTGCATTGTGCAGTACGAGCACAATACCCCTGAACTGGAAATATCAATTGCACTACCTCTGTCCATGCTGTCCCTTCCTTCTTCCTAATAATTAAATTCAAAGTAACGTAATGCAGTCCTCGGCTATCTCCAGCAGTCTCACAGGGATGAATTAGCAGGAATGTGCATGCTCGACCTGCAGATCCATCTATATGGCAGCACATAAATGACTGTGAGATTGTTTGATCAATTCAATAATATGCTAGAATACGTACATATTATATCATCTTATGCTTGACGAGATCTAAATAGGTTCTTTAGAGGTTTATGAGGTTAGAGGTACTTTGAGATTTATGCTGTCGAATACATAAACAAACTTAGTCAGAATATTCTGACATGGAGAACTTGCAAAAGCCAGTAAAAGCTATATAATCTTACCCCACTGTTAAGGTTGTTTGTCAAAAGTATGCTTACATAGACTCTATCAGCAGTAATGTAGGAGTTATAATATGTCATGAGGTGTCTCAGATAGGCCATAGGACTGTGACTTTTGAATCTGCTGAAGTCTACTTAACAGATTTTAGAAAAGCCATGGAGTAGAACTATATGGCACAAAAGAAAGCACTAAATATCGCCCTAACATTCATTGAGGGTTATGAAAAAATGTTGTACAAAAAAACATCATGGTAAAAGGCCTTCCTCAGTCCACAGTACATGAAGCATTACTGCAGCGGGACTAGGAAGAAAGAGGACAGGAGTAGTGGTTGTGGCATGAATGGTACAACCTGGTTTGGCGTCCCGTGCCTGGGGGAAGTTGTGGTGCTCAAACTTTTGTAAAGTTCAATGATTTTTTCCCTAAGAGCAAGCACTGGTTTCAGCCACTTTTTTGGTTTAGCTCACAGGGCTGGTGTATCCCTGTTGGCTGTTTCTTTATCAGACACCAGCTACACACTCTCTTCCCATTACTACTCCCAGCTCAGATGGGTAGGGCCAGTCAACATCTAGCAACGGAATCAAGGGCCAGAAAAATAACCCTTACACCCATTTAAGCCTGTGGGACATCACATACATTGTAAAGTCACAGAAACCCATTTAGCAGTGAACCACTGGGTTACTGCATTACCATCTGCTGCCACATCTGGGTATACACCACTTTCTGAGACCCAACAAGATAACATGCTGCCCATTAGTGGACTTCTCAGCTACATTGACACTGCAGATATTCTAAAAGAGGTTGTTACAGATCAGTGAGTGTGGACCCACTATGCTACTAACCGATCTGGTGTAGGGCTAACCCTAAGGGGGTTATAAGGGGGTTGGTGTGGGGCTTCCAATCTATTTACACTTTAAAGGGGTTTTCCAAAACTTATTTATTGATGACTTATCCTCTGGAAAAGTCATTAGTATCTGATCAGTGGGGGTCCAACAACCAGGCCCCCCCCCCCCCCATCAGCTGTTTTGAGAACGCACCAGTGCTCACAGTAGCGTTGTGGCCTTCTCTAGCTTTTCATAAGGATAGGTCATTAGTACTAAAGTCTTGGAAAAACCCTTTAACCCCTACACAGGGATCTGGACTATGTGCGGGTTAGCAACCAGACCGATACCTGCTGGGATGGCCCAGGTGTAGATTGCAGCTGGTCCAAGGACACCGGGGCAAGTATATGGAGCTCAGGATATAGAAAATGCAACAGAAACACAGGAAAACCACAGGTACAGGCTGAACATTCATTAAGGCTTGAAAGCTGGCTTTAGAGATCCAGGCAGAGCACAGTTAACGTAGTTGAGGTTAGACACAGAATAGACTTGCAGGTGGGGTAGTGATGAAGGACACACAAGGCAGGCAAGTTGGAAACTTGACTGGAACACAGACTGATTAGACAGAACTGAAACACGAACAGAACATATAAATTGCACTAGACTATCAAACACCTCTGCCTGGAGAGGGTGACTTAAATACCCAGGGACCTTCAGCCTCCTCTCTATGTTGGGTGATTCAGCAGAGGATTCTTCAATCTATATACAATATCAAGGAAAGACCGCGGCACTCCCATTTAGGTGCAAAAGATAGTAACAAGCTTTATTCGCTCATTGAGATTATATATGTATGTCATCCATAATTCATATTTCAGATAATGTAAACCCAGATCTACTGTATCATAGATGCACAACGCTTTGGTCGTATCTGGAAGTTGTACACAGGAAATATCAATTATATTGATATATTGATTGATAATTATGGATGAAGTACATAATATTGCCTCAACAAACAAATAAAGCATGTTAATATCTTTGAGCCTAAATTGGAGTGCTGGAGGTAACTGGTGAGTTGTTTGTGAGTCGGCCTCATGCTCCTGTAATTTGCCCACTGGCTCCTGGTAGTGCCCATACGGCGCAGGTAAGTGAGTGTTAGGTTCCCGAGCTACTTGAGAAACCTTGGCGTGGTGCTCGGGCTCAGACATGTCCTACACCTCGAGAAAGAAATGAAAACTAAACAGAGACTGGAAATGTGTGTAAAATAATAAAAAAGTCAATCACCTCATAATGATAATTAATCTAGTGTTGTGAATCCCATCCCAGCTGGTTTCGGTCCCCTGCAGTCTGAATGGCTTGTCACTACAGGAAGTCAGCTGCAACCTGCCGTTTTTGCACAAATGAGTACTGACACCAGTGATTGACTACAGAGGTGACATGAGTGGGAACGGCATGCCATCCCTTCTGGGATTGGTCCCGTGGTGGGAAACTAAATGCAATGCTAGATGGTGTGACCTTAATAAGGTCAGTGACTTTCTTAATATTTACATCCCTAGATTAGCTTTCATATTTGGGCTGAACAACACCTTTAATGAAAGGTCTCCATTTTTCAATCTGATGTGTCAATACACTGACGAGCAAAAGGGTAACAATGTTTTGAACTTTTGACTTTCAGGCTCCATATCTGACCATCCACTACAGCTTCGAATGTGAGACTACCATCATTTTTTGCTTGTCAATGTATATGAGAAAATTACTTTTTAATGCCTTTACTCATCCAATGTTAGTGATAATTTTTTATTGATACAATAGGGGTCATTTACCATAACTCTACGCCAATTTTTCTGGTGCATATAAGTCACAAATTTTGTCACAAGTGCTGTTTTGCAGAAACGTGCGACTTTTTAGATGTTTCTAACAACTTTTAACAAAAAGTGGGCACTGTGTGGGCAGAAGAAGGTGGGCCTCAGGTGGGCGCTCTGTGGCCCGACTTATTTAATACACGAGGGTGAGAACACTTTCGCACATTCACTAGAAATCTACTCCAACAACTGGCTTGAGTAGCTTTCAGTTCTGATGCCCCTCTAAATAAATTGGTCAGATCTTCCTGCTTCTGGGTTTTTACTAAGACCAACATATGAAATGACGGTCTTAGTAAATTACCCTCATTGTGCTTTGTGAAAAACACCAACATTTATTGAGAATGTGGAAAAAAGGGAGAGTTTTTGTGTACTCACCTGTAAAATCTTTCTCGACAAATTAATTGGGAAACACAGGACTCTGAGTATAGCTCCTGCCAACAGACACTAAGCCAAAAGAGTATTAGCTCCTCCTGCAAGCTATACCCCCTCCTG
Organism: Bufo bufo; assembly: GCF_905171765.1. Classification (NCBI taxonomy): domain Eukaryota; kingdom Metazoa; phylum Chordata; class Amphibia; order Anura; family Bufonidae; genus Bufo; species Bufo bufo. The sequence continues at coordinate 115,734,173 of NC_053394.1, forward strand.
CAGGGAGAGAGCTAATCAGTTTATACAGTAGCACCGGGATGGCCAACCTGCGGGTCTCCAGCTGTTGTAAAACTACAACTCCCAGCATGCAAAGACAGCCTACAGTTATCAGCCTACAGCAGGGCATGGTGAGAATTGTAGTTTTACAACAGCTGGCGAGCCGCAGCTTGGCCATCCATGCACTAGCAGTAGGGGTAGTAAAGAGATGCTAAATAGGAAAAAAATTGTAGAGAGGTCAAAACCTAGGAACTGATGATCCAGCAAACGGCAAAGGAAAAATCATATAAAAGCAGAACAAATAATGCAAGAAAAGTGTGAGGGTACTGTGTAACGTAGGACATTAAAAAGCAGCCCACAGGGCAGGGAAAGAAGAAGAGTCCCCTGGAGTCAGGCCACACCAACAGAAGGCTAGAGCATAGCAGCTTGCAACACCTTACAACCCAGAGAAGTATCTGTGGATGCAAAGGTATGCTCCCAGTAACATTTTGTAAATGATTGCAGAAAAGACCACATAGCCGGGTGGCAGATCTGGAGAGCTGATGCACGATGGCATACTGTTATGCATCTATACCCGGGGGAGAAAATCCTGCACATGTGGTCCATTGCTAATGGCGATCCCCAGCAAAAAATTCATACAATGGAGAATGCCCGCAGCGGACCACAAGTGCCACAAAAGCATCCTACACCAGATACCAAAAGGTGTGGATGTAATTGACTATATGAAATAAACTTTTACACAAATAGGTGCACTACTGTGGTGGATGCAATCAACAAAATCTGACTAAACCCTGACACTGATGTTAAAATGAGACTTTAGCCAATATATATATACATACCGGAGCCCGCGCGGTAGGTTAGCATTAGGTCCTGTGTCACCTAAGATACCTTGACGTTGTGCACGGGCTCCAGTATGTCCTTCATATAAGTATATATTGGCTAAAGTCTGATTTTAACATCAGTAGTGTGAGGGTTTAGTCAGATTTTGTTGATTGCATCCCCAGTTGGTCCTTGATTCCCTTCGAGCCCATCCAGGAGATTTCCTTTGTCTTCTTTCATGGAAGGTAGCCTTTTTGGTTGCCATCACCTCCATTAGACGAGCGTGAGAATTGGTGGCTCTTTCTTGCAAAGTCCCCTTCCAAGTCCTTTAAAAGGATAAAGTAGTTCTTCACCTAGTGCTTTCCCTTCTTCCAAAGGTTGTTTCTCCCTTCCATCTCCATGAGGACATTGTACTGCCTTCCGTTCTCTTTATCATCTGGATGTTGCCTGGGCACTCTGAGTTTACTTCTCCTTTTGCCTGAGTTTACTTCTCCTTCTCCTTTAACCCTCCTTTTGCCACACAGACTTCCTGTTCGTTCATTCTGACGGCCCATTGTCACCTAGTGGATTCCCCTGGCTATGAGACTTTAGCCAATATATAATTATATGAAGGACATACCGGAGCTCGTGCACAATGTCAAGGTATCTCAGGTGGCACGGGACCTAACGCTAACCTACCGCGCGGGCTCCGGTATGTACTTCATATAAGGATATATTGGCTAAAGTCTCATTTTAACATCAGTGTCAGGGTTTAGTCAGATTTTGTTGATTGCATCCACCACAGTAGTGCACCTATTCGTGTAAAAGTTTATTTCACGATGGCATACTGCCCAAGAAGCACCAACCACCCTGGTCAAATGAGCTATGACTTCAGGAAGGGGTGCCTTGTTTTGGCACGATAGGCCTCAACAATAGCCAGGGGAATCCACTAGGTGACAATGGGCTGTCAGAATAAACGAACAGGAAGTCTGTGTGGCAAAAGGAGGGTTAAAGAGAAGTAAACTCAGTGCCCAGGCAACATCCAGATGATAAAGAGAACGGAAGGCAGTACAATGTCCTCATGGAGATGGAAGGGAGAAACAACCTTTGGAAGAAGGGAAAGCACTAGGTGAAGAACTACTTTATCCTTTTAAAGGACTTGGAAGGGGGCTTTGCAAGAAAGAGCCACCAATTCTCACGCTCGTCTAATGGAGGTGAGGCAACCAAAAAGGCTACCTTCCATGAAAGAACACAAAGGGAAATCTTCTGGATGGGCTCGAAGGGAATCAAGGACCAACTGGGCATGATAGGGGGGAACAGAATGGGTTAGCCCTTAGAAAAAAGTCTTAACTTCTGCCTTTGAGGCTAATGGCCGTTGAAAAAGAATAGAAAGGGCTGACACTGGCTTTTAATGGTAATGTAGGAGATGAGAACAAGGAGCCCATGATTGATGAGAACAACTGAACCTATATGGTAAACTGAGGATTCTTACGTTCTATATTGCTAATATACATAGAAGAGTATTCTATATTGCTCCCAGTTGGTGCCATCAGAGACACACACCCCTTAAATTGTTAAGTAGAACAACTATAGAAATGCCATACCAAATATGGATGTAAACTACTGTTGTGGCACATCACAGGGCTCAGAAGGGAAAGACCATCTTTTGGAGAATGGATTTTGATGGATTGGTTTATGGACACCATGTGGATTTTGCAACACCTCAGAAGTACCAGTACAATGAAACTCCTTGAGAAGTGATGCCCATTATGCAAACTACATCCCTTAAAGGGGTTCTGCAGTTTGTTTAAACTGATGATCTATCCTCTGGATAGATCATCAGCATCTGATCAGCGGGGGTCCGACAAGAAGGCAGTGGCGCTCCAGCAGCGCCGCGGGCTTCTCACTGTTTACCGCCGGCCCAGTGATGTCACGACTAGTATCACTGGCCTGGGCGGAGCTAAGCTCTGTTCACTTGAATGGAGCTTAGCCCCGCCCAGGCAAATTGATACTAGTCGTGACATCACTGGGCCGGCGGTAAACAGTGAGAAGGCCGCAGCGCTGCTGGAGCACCACTGCCTTCTCAAACAGCTGATCGGCGGGGGTCTTGAGTGTCAGACTCCCGCCAATCAGATGCTGATGATCTATCCAGATTCCCAAAAAGTTGGGACACTAAACAAATTGTGAATAAAAACTGAATGCAATGATGTGGAGATGGCAAATGTCAATATTTTATTTGTAATAGAACGTAGATGACAGATCAAACGTTTAATCCAAGTAAATGTATCATTTTAAAGGAAAAATACGTTGATTCCAATTTTCACGGTGTCAACAAATCCCAAAAAAGTTGGGACAAGTAGCAATAAGAGGCTGGAAAAAGTAAATTTGAGCATAACGAAGAGCTGGAAGACCAATTAACACTAATTAGGTCAATTGGCAACATGATTGGGTATAAAAAGAGCTTCTCAGAGTGGCAGTGTCTTTCAGAAGCCAAGGTGGGTAGAGGATCACCAATTCCCACAATGTTGCGCAGAAAGATAGTGGAGCAATATCAGAAAGGTGTTACCCAGCGAAAAATTGCAAAGGCTTTGCATCTATCATCATCAACTGTGCATAACATCATCCGAAGATTTAGAGAATCTGGAACAATCTCTGTGCGTAAGGGTCAAGGCCGTAAAACCATACTGGATGCCCGTGATCTCCGGGCCCTTAAACGACACTGCACCACAAACAGGAATGCTACTGTAAAGGAAATCACAGAATGGGCTCAGGAATACTTCCAGAAACCATTGTCAGTGAACACAATCCACCGTGCCATCTGCCGTTGCCAGCTTAAACTCTACAGTGCAAAGAAGAAGCCATTTCTAAGCAAGATCCACAAGCTCAGGCGTTTTCACTGGGCCAGGGATCATTTAAAATGGAGTGTGGCAAAATGGAAGACTGTTCTGTGGTCAGACGAGTCACGATTCGATGTTCTTTTTGGAAATCTGGGACGCCATGTCATCCGGACCAAAGAGGACAAGGACAACCCAAGTTGTTATCAACGCTCAGTTCAGAAGCCTGCATCTCTGATGGTATGGGGTTGCATGAGTGCGTGTGGCATGGGCAGCTTGCATGTCTGGAAAGGCACCATCAATGCAGAAAAATATATTCAGGTTCTAGAACAACATATGCTCCCTTCCAGACGTCATCTCTTTCAGGGAAGACCCTGCATTTTTCAACAAGATAATGCCAGACCACATTCTGCATCAATCACAACATCATGGCTGCGTAGGAGAAGGATCCGGGTACTGAAATGTCTGCAGTCCAGATCTTTCACCTATAGAGAACATTTGGCGCATCATAAAGAGGAAGGTGCAACAAAGAAGGCCCAAGACGATTGAACAGTTAGAGGCTTGTATTAGACAAGAATGGGAGAGCATTCCTATTTCTAAACTTGAGAAACTGGTCTCCTCGGTCCCCAGACGTCTGTTGAGTGTTGTAAGAAGAAGGGGAGATGCCACAAAGTGGTGAAAATGGCCTTGTCCCAACTTTTTGGGGATTTGTTGACACCATGAAATTCTGATTCAACATATTTTTCCCTTAAAATGGTACATTTTCTCAGTTTAAACTTTTGTTCCGTGATTTATGTTCTATTCTGAATAAAATATTAGAAGTTGGCACCTCCACATCATTGCATTCAGTTTTTATTCACGATTTGTATAGTGTCCCAACTTTTTTGGAATCCGGTTTGTATAAGACAAGCTACCTTCATGCTGAGGAGTGGTAGGATTAAAGATATACCAAATTTTTTATGCTTTGCTATACAATAAAAGCAATGATGACATTTTCACTTTGGTAATATTTTAGGTGACAGGCAACTTTTTAACTTTTATTTAGTTTTTTGGGAGGCAGCATGAAGAAAAAACAGCAATTCTGCCTTTGGTTTTTGAGGTATTTTTTCACGGAATTCATTTTGCAATATAAATGACATGTTAAAAGGGTTCTCCGGAAATGAGTCAAAATGACCGCCAGCATATATTAATCTCTCACAGAGCTCAATAGGCAGAAAAAAAAAATTACAGCTTTCAGAAAATGGAGACATAAAAACATTATGGGGCGCATTTATGAAGACCAGCGTTTTAGACGCCGGTCTTAATAAAGCCCTAAACTGGCGTTGGAGCCGCCGAAATTATGAAGAGGCGCAGATCTCTCCATAACTTCGGCGCATCCAGCGGCAGTTCTAAATGTAAGACAGCTTCTGAGCTGCCTTACATTTAGACCTTTTTCTACGCCTAAAACAGTAATAGAAGATGATGAATGAGATGGGCCTGCTGGGACGTCCCCTTGCCCACCCACACCACGCCCACAATTTTAGACCTGGCATGAGACACTTTTTTGTTGTTTTATTGTGTAAAGGTTGTAAAACATTAAAAAATATTTAAAATTTGTATTGCTGTTATTGTACTGACCTGCAAAATATAGTTAAAGGGGTTCTCCGGGAATGATTTAAAATGGCCACAAGCAATATGTCCTAGAATGTGAGCAGGACTGGTTGCCTCTACTTGCAGAGCTGCCTATGGGGGGGGGGGGGGGGGGGGGGGTGGCCTCACGACACACTACACTCTGGCACTCACATATACTACACATTGGCAAGTGTTCACGTCAGGCTGATCATCCATGGTGACCTAGCATAGGCAGGATCACATCATTACCATCAATTGTACAGCAGTGTAGCGTATAGTGAGGCCCCAACCCTTCACCCCCTAGGCAGCTCTGGAGGCTACCAGTCCTGCTCACATACTAGGACAGTTTGCTGGCAACCATTTTAAATCATTACCGGAGAACCCTTTTAAATGGAAAATAATCAAAATTATTTTTTCTTTTGCAACATCGCCCAGCCCTAACTGGAGTGTATTATACTTGTCAGTTTTGCACTACCAGTTAAGCTATAAGGGCAAAGGAAAAACTGCACCAAGGGCTCCTGAGTTCCGGTTCAGAAGGGGAGAAGGGGTTATTAAATGGTTCTTCAGGAATGATTTAAAATGGCTGCCAGAAACCTGTCCTGGAATGCGAGTAGGACTGGTTGCCACCACATGCAGAGCACCTGGGGGGGGGGGGGGAGGAGGTGAGATGAGATGGCGGGGCCTTACTACAACCAGTGCTGCTCCCACTTCAGGACAGCTTGCTAATGGCAGTTTTAAATCATTTTTGGAGAACCCCTTTAAATTGACTTATAGGGCACCATGCACAGCTAGATGTAAAGCATAAGGACAAAATAACGTTCAGTGTTAAGTAGAAACTAGAGCAACTACTTTATACTGGTTATAAAGCATTTGATGTGATAATTGATTAAGAAGGAAGCTGAGTAATAGCAAACACAGATTCAAAATAGCGAACAGAGATAATAAGAAATGTTGAAAAATCTGCCTGCGTGATAATGAACCTGAAATGGGAATGATGGTGTTTTATCTGTGACAAAAAGGCTCTGTTTGTAACAGAAAGTAGTGCTGAAACCGTGATGTGGTGCCCACCAGCGACGTCTTACGGGTCCTGCCAAGGTGGCATTATTTTGATGATGAAAATAACACTTTTTCCATTATATATCGAAGAAGATGGGTTCGGAACTGCGGTTTGCATGTGGTGCATGTGTCCAGGTAAGGCGTCCCACTAGTATATAGCGAAGAAGGACCGGCACTCACTTTCTTGACGATATGAAGAGACTTTTATTCAAAGCATAATAGCATCATCAGTGACTAGTTTTGGCTCAAGCCTGCAATACTCCATTAGTGAGCAAGACAAGATTTAAATACATACACTCTGCCCAGTGATGTCATCATGTTACTATGAGGTAGTCACTGATGATGCTATTATGCTTTGAATAAAAGTCTCTTCATATCGTCAAGAAAGTGAGGGCAGGTCCTTCTTCACTATATATTTTTCCATTAAATGTGACAAAATATAAAATGAAGTCTCCTGAAAAGCGTCCAACGCAGATGTGAACAGGACCATATTCTGTCAAATGGAACTGGTCTGTGTTTTCGGATTTTCCTATATTTTAAAGAAGCAGAGTAGACAATGTCATATATACTATATTTTACTTAAAAACTGACAATACCTCACTGTTGACTTTTTGCTTTTACTTTTTTTGTTCTGCTAGACAGTGTCTATTTGTGACATGACTATTGACTGACAGTGCACTTTTCCTCATTTTACTGGCTTTGGTCTGCTTCGGGAGGCTTTCTGTATTACTCAAAACGGAAATTTGCCTCTCAGGTCTAATATTGCCAGCACAAAGCATCTTGGAGTCAGTAAATAACATGTCTTTTGTTTGATGACAGTTTGTTACTGTTTTTTTCTTACATTTCACATCATGAGTTTGTTTCGGTGCAGATGGGAGAATCTCTCCTGTTCCAGAAACTTTTGAGCAGCTTTTTTGCAAACACATTGCGCCACAGAGTTCACGGTGGGTATATTTTTTGCGAGAATTTTTATCCTGTCCATTGTTTGTTTTGGGAACACTATCTGAACCAGATAAAAGTTTGGTAGGCAATGGACTTTGCCAAGGTTTACATTTTCCTGGAGATTTTCCATTACGGCATGTTGCAGGAACTGTCTGAGGTCTAGACTTTTTTGCCTTTTCAGATTGCACAGTTTGCATTTGAAGCCATTCTAACTGGAGAAGACGGTCAACATATCTCTCTAGGGGGGCTGATGCTGTCGACTGTAAAGTATTTTTGCCTTCTTTATTGAGAAACATGGAGACCTGGTGAAGGTTCCAGGAGTTGTAAGGTGGAGGCAGAAAATCTGGAAACTCATAATCTTCGCACCCATGTTTCACATGCTGACTGAAATAACCAGGATTGATCTCTTCGGCTCGTAGATTCAGCTTAGGAGGTGTCAGTGGTGAAGGTGGGATAGGAACTCTTTCAGAATCTGAAAGGTCACTGGCACTGTCCTCATCTTCTGTTGAGAGCCGGACTGACTCAAAGCCCATGAATAGTTTTTCCAGAGACTGCCTTCTATATTGAGAGCTGGTCGTATTGTCAATGGATGACATATTACTTAGAGCCCAAACTGCCTCATGCCGCTCCGTACATTTAACTGGTTCTAGCATTCTGCTGTCTGACGTGCTGGAATAATGCTGTAATCTGTTTTTTGGAGAAAGGGTGTCATTTGTAAGCTGGTTTCCATAACAACATTCATTTAACGACTCCTTTTTCATTTCTTGAGCTTTACATTTTTCATGAGAAGCAAAACCAGCACTGGATAAAAATAAAACAAGTACTTTATATTAATGTGGACATTTATAAATGTGCTGACATTATGAGGGCATTTATTATCCTGAAATACGCCTATATTAGGCGGTTAGTTGCGCTGCAATCTGCAACTTTTCCTCGCTAACGCCAGGTCTTAAAAAAGTGGACAATGAGCGGGGATGACACAGGAAAACTATTGGGCGCAATCCTTTATACTCGATAATTGCCCCAATTCTCAGCCTGTGTATAGAGGCTCTTATTGGAAGATTTAAAGTATATGTTTACTTATAAAAACATTTTATAGTACATATATAATGCACATACAGTAAAATGACTGCAGTAACAGTGAGTAAATATAATGTCGTTTTGAGTTTAGGACGTAGTTTAGATTGCTGTAATCTGAGTTTAGATTATTACTATGCATAATGTAAAAAACGACACTGTGCAATCATTGAGGAAATCGTTTAGAGCTGAAATCTCCCAGAGGGATGCTGTGAATTTTCATGTTAGGCCTTTTACTAGTCAATGTGTGTGTATACTGTAGGTAAATGCAGTCTAATAAAAAAGTAAACAGTTTTGGTTCCAGTTGCAATATACATAGTTAATGTGCCCAGCAGGGTCCACACAATAGCACAGACAATTGATTTCACAACATTATCCCTTTAAGCTGTAATGATGGCATTGTTCCTCCAATTACAGGTATATAAAGTAGTGAAACTAATTGCTTTATGCTCTTTCGTTCATGAATATAATATGAAAGTAATGAATTCTTTACTGCAGTTCGCACAAGCGAGGGAGTAATATGACATGAGCCATCGGTAAAGGATCCTCTGCAAAAACACATACATTACCAGCCGCTGGCGATTATCCAAATAAGATTTTGAGGGGAATTTATTAAAACCAGAATTTCATTTGGTGGTTTTAGTCTAACTGCGTCGTGGTAACATGCAAGAAGCACAGGCCTCAGTCTGCTCCATGGTTGAGGGAATGTATGGAACAGGCTGCATTGACAGGGAACTGTCCGCTCCAGACACCCGGCTGCACTTACGGGGAACATCAATCGCGCTGAACCCTGTCATTAAACGCCTCAGATGCCGCTATCAACACCAATCGCAGCATCTGTGAGGCAAGGCAGAGCAGAATCTGCTTTTCGATCGAGGCCCCTGTAGAGAAATTGCGGGGTGTCCAAAGGTTACCATGGCAGCCTGAACGCCTCTAAAGTTTCCCAAGCTGCCATGGTAAGCTCCCTGAGATGCTGTGCACCAAGCACAGCTCAGCAGGGAGCATGTCAAAATCCTATTCACCCTAATAGATCTCTATTAGGTAGAATAGGACAAGGGATCAAAAGGTCCCAGATTCTAGCCCCCTAAGTTAAAAAAAAGTTTAAAAAAGAATTTCAAATATTAAAAGTTTAAACCACTCCCCTTTCCCAATTTTACAAATACAAATATATTAAAAATAAAAAAATAAACATATCAGGTATTGCTGCATCCAAAAATGTCGGAACTATTAAAATATTTAAAAAGAATTCCTGTGTAGTGAACGCTGTAACGGAAAAAAAATAAAAACCACATTTTAGTCACCTCCCCCAAAATTTTATAACAGTGATCATAAAAGTCGTACATACCACAAAAATGGCACAAATAAAAACTACAGTTTGTTCCATAAAAAAACAAGTCCTCATACAGTTCTGTGGACGTAATAAAAAAAATAAAAATATGGCGATGCAAAGAATTTTTTTTATTTTTTCTGATTTTTCTTTTTAATAAGTAAAACAAAAAATATCACCGTATTTGTATTGAGCCGCAGAATAAGGTCATCATCTCATTTTTAGCGCACAGTGAATGCCATGAGTGATGTAAAAACCCCAAAAACCTTGGTGAAATTGTGTGGGGTTTTTTCAGGATAACCCCACAAGAATTTTTCTCCCATTTTCCAATAACAGACATGGTAAATTAAATGGTGTCCTGAAAATATACAACTTAATCGGCCCGGTACTTTAAGGAGTTGTCTCACTTCAGCAAATAGCATTTATGTAGAGGAAGTTGTGTGCAAACGACCATCACTGATGGATTGCAGGGTGGTCGTAACCATGGAAATGAGCACTGCATAATGTGATGGAAAAATGAATCCAGCAAAGAAAGCAATATGGACAATCAAAATACATTAGTAAGTGGCTTGTATTAACTTTCTCTACATAATAAATGCTATTTGCTGGAGTGAGACAACCCCTTTAAGTGGTTATTAAATCTGTTGCATCCTTGCCTGTCTGTATGCCAGAAAAGCTAATCTATGAGCTTGCACTATAATTTATAGCAGCTTCTCAGGTTAATTATATTAAATCTGTTGGATTGTGTGAGGCTATGCCGCTCCTGTTAAGTCCCATCCACTGTTTCCAAAAGGCATGTGGAAGTGTAAAACTGGAAATAGTTGAACATTTTTGAGAAAAACAGGTGTTTACCATTTCCAGACCAGGCCATTTACCCCCCTCCTGACCAGCCTAATTTTGCAAATCTGACATGTGTCACTTTATGTGGTAATAACTTTGGAACGCTTTTACTTATCCAAGCCATTCATAGACTGTTTTCTAGTGACACATTGTACTTCATATTAATGGTAAATTTGAGTCAATATGTTTTATCTTAATTTATAAGTTTACTTAAATTTTAAAAAATTCACTGCTTTCTAAATTTGAATCTCTCTGCTTTTAAGGGCTCATGCACACGACCATTGCCCGGCCGTGGCCGTATTGCGGCCCGCCCACAGCGGGTCCGCAATACACAGGCACCGGCCGTATGCACCCTTCATCACGGATGCAGACCCATTCACATGAATGGGTCCACAATCCAGGAGATGCGGTGCGGAACAGAAGCACGGATCGGAAGCACTACGGACTGCTTCCGTGGTGTTTCTGTTTGTGCCTACGAACCGCAAATTGCGGTCCCCAATGTACAGAACGGCCGCACAACGGCGGCCGTATGCATGAGCCCTAAGATAGTGATGCCTCATAAAATATTCATTAACATTCCCCATATGTCTACTTTATGTTGGCATCATTTCGGTAATGTAATTTTATTATTTTAGGACATTAGAAGGTTTAGAATTTTAGAAGTAATTTTTGAAATTTTTTGAAAAATTTCCAAAGTCAACTTTTTTAAGGACCAGTTCAGTTCTGAAGTCACTTTGTGGGGCTTACATAATAGAACCAACCCATAAATGACCCCATTTTAGAAACGACACCCTCAAACTATTCAAAACTGGTTTTAGAAATGTTGTTAACCCTTTAGGTATTAATTCACAGCCTGGTAGAACGTTAAAAAAATATATATATATTTTAATAAAGACCAATATTTAAAACGGGCTTATACACCCTTTTTGGTATTCAACAGGCAAACAGGGAACCAAGTGTGTAAAGAGGGGCTTTATCTATGTGCCATCTACACACCTGGATACCTGAAATGAAACACCTGTGGTGTGTAGGTTTTATAATTGGCTTACTATTGTTTCAGCCAGTATCACACCCAGGCATTATATTGTAGCCACCAGGGCAACTGTTTTGGACTGGACCATACACTCCCCAATACTCACAACCCAGTAAAAAATACTGAGCACCTGTATGGTGCACCTGGGAGGGAGCCCTATATAGCACTAGTCAACCAGTATATTGCAGCGAGACATTCAAGCTGCATACTGCCCTGCCTTCTGTATAACTACTATTAATAGGTAGCAGTTGCTCGACGCGTTTCTGCATGGGAAACTATCACCCCGCTTCCTCAGGAGCGATGTGGGCAAGTGAGTGGCGCAGGTTGCTGCAGAAGAACCCCACTGTTGCGTGTGGCCGCCAGAACGCCAGGTTGATATCATATAAGCCCCTCCCCCCGGGGGGGCATGTGTGCCGGTACACTCGGCCAATCAGGAATGTGTGTGTGTTCAACTGACACGCCCCCAAGCAGGCCGAGTGACAAAGCAAGGCATTACAGCCCGGGAGGCAAGAGCAGGTGTGCTATACAGGTAAAGGGGGAACCGATGCTATCAAATCCAGTATATTATATATCACTACTGGTAATAGGGAAAACGCAAAGAGGAATATAGTGTGCAGGCAGTATGAGAAATAGAACGGCAAAACACTATAAAGGCACCAGATATGACAATACTGGCCATGGACACAGTTATTACTAGAACTAGAACAGAGGGAGGGGAAACATTTCATAAACTCCACTCCAGTATGGTCAGAAACAATCCTATATTCCGGTGTATATTAAATATAGATTGTAAACAACTATATAGACAGAATAAAAAGGTGAGACAAGTAATAATAATAATTTCTTGAGGGCAAACGGATGCCCGCTGTCCCAATGTAAAAGACTATTGGTTGCCATATTCCACATTCCATAGGAATTTAAAAATTTCACTTTTTTTGCAGATTTTCAATTGTAATTATTTTTTTCCTGGAACACATCAAGGGTTAACAACAAAACAAACCTCAATATTTATTAACCTGATTTTGCAGAAACACCCCATATGTGGTCATATACCGCTGTTTGGGCACACGAAGGCAAGGAGCTGCATATGGTTTTTGGAGGGAATATTTTGCTGGAATGGTCTTTGGGCACCATGTTGCATTTGAACAGACCCTGAGGTTCCCCCACAGTCAAAACCCCTAAAAAGTGACCACATTTTGTAAACTACAGCACCCAAGGAATTTTTAAGGGGTGTAGCAAGCACTTCACTCAACAGGTGTTTCATAGAATTTTTAAAGGATAACTGTCACATTTAGACCCTAATTTCAATTTTCATATATGTTGTTACTAATAACATGATATTCCAGAATTAGTTACTATTAGACTGACTTACCCCATATTTAATAAGATTCAGCCCTTAGCAACCAGTCTGCATAAAACTGCAATTTCACTATTCAGTTAAGATGGCCACCACTGCCCTCACCCTGAGGCTAATCCCGCCTGCCCTCACTACCCACAATGCATTGAGCTCCTCACATGCACTAGCCAGTAACAATAGCCCCCAAAAGTGTCAGTAACCAGAGCTCTCCCCCCCTAAAGGGTTAATCTAGTGCAGCACAAAGGGGTCCTCTTACCACATGTTGCTTTCATTTATACACTGAGCAGATGGCAGATCTCCCTTCCCTGGTCTGCGCTGCTCCAACTCTGCATTCTCCAGCTCTGCTGAGTGAGGGAGCGTCTGCCAAGCGCAGGGACAGGGAGAAGTGCAGACAGCCCAGGCACTGTTATCAGCTGCTGGGGAGGACCTGGCTTTAATAATTTACTTACAGTCCCTGGCTGTCAGTAATGTGAGCCTGCATCTGCGTGCTTCGTCTATCAACAGATAGACAGACCATGCATAGCAACCCTATTTTAAGCACAGGTAAAAATAGGCAGTACAGGGAACAAAAATGTGGAATTAAGGGGTAATTGAATACACAGTGAAAAGTTGAAATAGGGCCACCAAGGTGATATTAATCACCACAATCCAATACTCAAAAAATAATAATATATAAATACGACAGTTATCCTTTAATACTTGGGTGTGAAAATGAAAAATTGAATTTTTTTATTTTACAAAAATATGGTGCTTTAGGCCCAAACTTTATTTTTCACAAAAGATAACAGGAAAATATCCCCCCACAATTTGCTACCCACTTTCTCCTGAATACAGTACCACCCCAACTGTGGTCTTCAACTGGTATTTGAGGATAGGCCAGGGCAGTGTCGGACTGGGGTGCCTAGGGCCCACCAGTAAAATTTATTTTGGGGGCCCACCGTATGGATACATTCAAATATTACCTGCTCACACATCAGCAAGATGCTACCAGATGATTGACTATGGGGGGCCATGCAGCAACTTTGAGAAGGTAGGTCCTGGGGAGAAGAGGATACCGGCTAGCTTTCCTCTATAACTAGAAGTCATCTCAGCTCTGATCGTGTCTATAATAATAAACTGAGTAGTGTCTTTAATAAACTATCACATTTTTTATATGAACATAGGCTGGTTGAGGTGCTGTACATTGAATATATGTCTGTAGTGCAGTAAGTCAACTGTGTCATGTGCCACTTGTGCAGGGGGTGGGAGACTAGGGGCCCACCTTGCTCAGGGGCCCACCGGGGGATTCACCTGTACCCCTGTGGGCCAGTCCGAGCCTGGGCCAGGGCTCAGAAGGGAGGGAGCGGCATCTGAATTTTCTAACATGGAATTTTCTGTCAGGGTTTTTAAGAGCGATAACTTTTTTATTTTTTGTTGAATGAGCAGCGTGAGGGCTTATTTTGTGCAGGACAAGCTGTCGTTTTTATTGGCACCATTTTAGAGTACAATTGGCTTTCTGGTTGCTTTTTATCTCATTTTTTAGGAGGTGAAGTCACAAAAAAACTGGTGTCATTTTTCAATTTTTTTTTATTTTTTATACCGTTTACTTGATGGGGTAGATCATGTGATATTTTTATAGATCCAGTCATTACGGATGCAACGTCTATTTTATTTTTTTATTTTTTATGTTTTACACAATAAGAGCATTTTTAGAAAAAAAATCATGTTTTTGTGTTGCAATTTTCTTAGAGCCATATTTCTTTATTTTTCTGGATATTATCTTGTGTGGGGGCTCATTTTTTACAGGATGAGGTGAAGTTTTTATTGCTACCATTTTGGGGTACATACGACTTTTTGATTGATTAACATTATGTTTTTTGGGAGGTGAGCTAACAAAAAAATCTTTTTGGGCGTAATGATTATTTTTATTTTAGATTATATGATATTATTATAGAGCTGGTCATTGCGGATGCGGTGATACCAAATATGTCTATTTTTTTTTTAACATGTTTTAAATAACGGATTACACCCCCGTATCCTAAGGGAATTAACCTTATTTCTGGCAAATGGAGATGAAATTTCAGAATTTCTATTTCTGGTAACCTTGCCTCAGAAAAATTTAATATAGATAAACCAAAAATCATATGTACCCTAAGAATAGTCCCAACCAAACTGCCACCTTATCCCGTAGTTTCCAAAATGGGGTCACTTTTATGGAGTTTCTATTCTAGGGGTGCATCAGGGGGGCTTCAAACGGGACATGGTGTAAATAAACCAGTCCAGCAAAATCTGTCTTCCAAAAACCACACGGCACACCTTTCCCTCTACACCCTACTGTGTGCCAGTACAGTAGTTTAAGGCAACATATGGGGTGTTTATGCAAACTACAGAATCGGGGCAATAAATATAGGATTTTGTTTGGCTGTTAACCCTTGATTTCTTACTGGAAAAAATGGATTAAAATGAAATTTGAGAATTAAATTTTTTTGGCAAATTTTCCATCTCTATTTGCCAATAACTCTTGTGCAACACCTAAAGGGTTAACAAAGTTTGTAAAATCAGTTTTGAATACATTGAGGGGTGTAGTTTCTTAGATGGGGTCACTTTTATGGAGTTTCTACTCTAGGGGTGCATCATGGGGGCTTCAAATGGGACATGGTGTAAATAAACCAGTCCAGCAAAATCTGCCTTCCAAAAACCATACGGCGCACCTGTCCCTCTACGCCCTACTGTGTGCCCATACAGTAGTTTACGGCCACATATGGGGTGTTTCTGCAAACTACAGAATCAGGGCAATAAATATAGCATTTTGTTTGGCTGTTAACCCTTGCTTTGTTACTGGAAAAAATGGATTAAAATGGAAAATTTGCCCAAAAATTTTAATTCTCAAATTTCATCTCCATTTGCCAATAACTCTTGTGCAACACCTAAAGGGTTAACAAAGTTTGTAAAATCAGTTTTGAATACCTTGAGGGGTGTAGTTTCTTAGATGGTGTCACTTTTATGGAGTTTCTACTCTAGGGGTGCATCAGGGGGGCTTCAAATGGGACATGGTGTAAATAAACCAGTCCAGAAAAATCTGCCTTCCAAAAACAATACGGCGCACCTTTCCCTCTACGCCCTACTGTGTGCCCATACAGTAGTTTACGGCCACATATGGGGTGTTTCTGCAAACTACAGAATCAGGGCAATAAATATAGCATTTTGTTTGGCTGTTAACCCTTGCTTTGTTACTGGAAAAAATGGATTAAAATGGAAAATTTGCCCAAAAATTTTAATTCTCAAATTTCATCTCCATTTGCCAATAACTCTTGTGCAACACCTAAAGGGTTAACAAAGTTTGTAAAATCAGTTTTGAATACCTTGAGGGGTGTAGTTTCTTAGATGGTGTCACTTTTATGGAGTTTCTACTCTAGGGGTGCATCAGGGAGGATTCAAATGGGACATGGTGTAAATAAACCAGTCCAGCAAAATCTGCCTTCCAAAAACCATACGGCATTCCTTTCCCTCTACGCCCTACTGTGTGCCCGTACAGTAGTTTATGACCAAATATGGAGTGTTTCTGCAAACTACAGAATCGGGGCAATAAATATAGCATTTTGTTAAGCTGTTAACCCTTGCTTTGTTACTGGAAAAAATGGATAAAAATTGAAAATTTGCCCAAAAATTTAAATTATGAAATTTTATCTCCATTTTCCAATGGGGTCATTTTTGGGTGGTTTCTATTATGTAACCCTCACAAAGTGACTTCAGACCTAAACTGGTCCCTAAAAATTGGGTTTTTGAAAATTTCTGAAAAATTTCAAGATTTGCTTCTAAACTTCTAAGCCTTGTAACGTCCCCAAAAACTAAAATGTCATTCCCAAAACGATCCAAACATGAAGTAGACATATGGGGAATGTAAAGTAATAACTATTTTTGGAGGTATTACTATGTATTATAGAAGTAGAGAAATTGAAACTTGGAAATTTGCAATTTTTTCCAAAACTTTGGTAGAATTGGTATTTTTTTAATAAATAAAAATAAATTTTTTTACTCTATTTTACCAATGTCGTGAAGTACAATATGTGAAGAAAAAACAATCTCAAAATGGCCTGGATAAGTCAAAGCGTTTTAAAGTTATCACCACTTAAAGTGACACTGGTCAGATTTGCAAAAAATGGCCTGGTCCTTAAGGTGAAATATGGCTGTGTCCTTAAAGAGGACCTTTCACCGATCCTGACATTGTGAACTAAGTATCATGACAGGATTTTTTCTCCCAGGCTGTGAGCTCTGCGCTGCGATTGGCCAGCGCTACAGCCTAGGAGAAGGAGACGCCCGCAGAACAAGGGCAGACTCCGCCTACTATAACCAAGTCCCCGAACATACCGGAGGACATAACGGGAGAACGGAGCGGCGCCCAGGGATAATAGTAAGTGCAGTGAGATCCCTGGGCGCCGCTGTATATGTCATGATACTTAGTTCACAATGTCAGGATCGGTGAAAGGTCCTCTTTAAGGAGTTAAACAAGGGTTTTGGCTGCACATTAAAAATGTGAAAACCACTGTGTAGTATCTTAATTTTTATATTCATATACTTTGAAATTACAGGCCCAAATCCTAAGGCTGCAATATGAGATTCTGCTGACATATGTCGCTTATGCATGACAACACTGGACTCAACAAAAGTCAAAAGGTGAAACCTATCCTATTATGACCTCAAGTCTATCAGAATTAAAATGTTGCTAGTACAAAAACTATATATTTTTTTTCTTGCAAAGAAGCTGCTTAAGAGTTTAATGGGATAGCTTTAAAAGTATTTTCTAGGATTTTTATATCCTAGGAGAATTTCCAGCACCAGTAATAAGAGTCAGAACTACATAGGTCTGTCCACTATATAGAGGATCAAGCTAGTAATTGCACTGTTGCTTACATTCAGGGCTCATGCACACAAACGTATTTTCTCTCCCTGTCCATTCCGTTTTTTTTGCGGACCGTATGCGAAACCATTCATTTTAATGGGCCCACAAAAAAAACTGAAATTAGGCTCCATTCACACATCTGTATATTTGTGGAATTGCGGAACGGATGCGGAGAGCACACTATGTGCTCTCCGCATCTGTATTTCCGGAACGCTTTCCCGATCTTCCGGAAAAAAAAAGAAAATGTCCTATTCTTGTCCGCAATTGCAATATGGGCGTGCCGGCCGGGTGTATTGCGAATCCACAATGCACTACGGACGTCTGAATGGACTCTTACTCAGTGTGCATTCCGTTTCCGTATTTCAGTTCCGCAAAAAAATAGAACCTGTCATATTATTGTCCGCATTACTGAAAAGGATAGGACTGTTCTATTAGGGGCCAGCTGTTCCGTTCCGCAAAATATGGAATGCACACGGACTCAATCTGTATTTTTTGCAGATCCGTTTTTTGCGGGCCGCAAAATACATACGGTCGTGTGCATGAGCCCTCACTTCAATGGGAGCCGCACTGAAGTAGCCAAGTCTGACCACGATGGAAAAGACAGAGCTGTGTAGTTCCAGCACCAGAACTATTTGGAACAGCTGATCAGCAGGGGTGTAAGGTGTCAGTCCCATGCCGATCAGATATTGATGGTAAATCCTGAGGAAAGGCTATCAATATAAAAATCCAGGACAACTTGTTTAAGGCCAGCGTCACACATAGGTTTAACTGGTAGCATAAACAGGCATTTTTTTGCAGTGCCATTTTTTCACCCTTGAGTGCATTTTTCGGACCAATCACATTTTTTTAAATTGCTGCATTATTTCCCTAATTGTCTGGTGTTTTTATCCCATTTGAATGTGCAAGTGTGTTTTGTTTTTTTTTTATGCTGTTTTTGCATGGCTTTTTTAATGTTCCAATACTGCTACAGAGGATGCGACATCATAGGAGTACATGCTATCCTATAAAAAAAATAACAGGGCATAGAAAAAAACCATGAAAAAAACACTTGGAGGTCATTCATCAAACTGTTGCCCATAGTAAACAATTTTTACCTTTCATTTTTGACAGCTCCTTTGGAAAATGAAAGGTGGAATCTGATTGGTTGCTATGGGCAAATAAGCCAGTTCTACTTTACACCAGTTTAATAAATGACACCAACTATATGGGTAAGGTTGTTGCGGGTATCGAAATTTCGATACCCAATCAATACTTTTGTCCCGGTATCGATACGATACCGGGATTTCCATTTTTTCGATACTGGGCTGTGCTTCTGCGCAGTCTAGTATCTCTGAACATGAGCGCTCTGCTGTCAGCGTGCTCATGTTCTCTCAGCAGCACGGAGAGAAGGAAGCAGTCCTCCCTCCCCCCTGTGCTGCTGCTGCCGCCACTGCCACCAATGAGAAGAGAGGGGCGGCGGAGGAGGGCCGGGCGCCACCAATGATACGACTTTTCCTACACAAAGCGGCGCCCAGCAATGTCCCAGCACTTACTATTATTCCTGGGCGCCGCTCCGTTTGCCTGCTGTGCCCCATTACTGTCTCCTCTCCTGCTCCACATGCTGATTACTATCGGAGCGATGGGGAGGAGACATCAGCGTCACTAGTGGGCGTTCCTTCTTCCTGCGCTGTGATTCGACAGCGCTACAGCCAGGGAGAAGGAACGCCCACTAGTGAAGCTGATGTCTCCTCCCCATCGCTCGGATAGTAATCAGCATATGGAGCAGGAGAGGAGACAGTAATGGGGCACTGCGGGTGAACTGAGCGACGCCCAGGAATAATGGTGAGTGCTGGGACATCGCTGGGCGCTGCTCTGTGTAGGAAAAGTACTATCATTGGTGGCGCAGTGCGCCCGCCCCTCCTCCGCCCCTCTCTTCTCATTGGTGGCAGCGGCAGCACAGGGGGAGGGAGCACAGCTTCTTTCTCCCCATGCTGCTGAGAGAACATGAGCGCGCTGACAGCAGCGCGCTCATGTTCAGAGATACTAGACTGCGCAGAAGCACAGCCCAGTATCGATACGATACCGGGACAAAAGTATTGATTGGGTATCGAAATTTCGATACCCGCAACAACCCTAATCAGACCACACTGCTCTCATATGCACCACGGCCCCGTCAAACAGCTGATCTGCAGGAGTTGACCCCACTGATGTCTCCTCCCCATTACTCCGATAGTA
Organism: Bufo bufo; assembly: GCF_905171765.1. Taxonomy (NCBI): domain Eukaryota; kingdom Metazoa; phylum Chordata; class Amphibia; order Anura; family Bufonidae; genus Bufo; species Bufo bufo. The sequence goes on from NC_053394.1 coordinate 115,754,138, forward strand.
ATCAGCATATGGAGCAGGAGAGGAGACAGTAATGGGGCACAACAGGCGAACGGAGCGGTGCCCAGGAATAATAGTAAGTGCTGGGACATCGCTGGGCGCCGCTCTGTGTAGCCTAATACTTAGTCTGAACCCAGGAAAAGTAGACTTTAACCCATAATACAGGAGGCGGGTGCCGGCAGCAGAATCGCATAGCCGGCACCCTGCCCCTGACAGGGAGTTGCGATCAGCAGCAGTTAACCCCTCAGGTGCGGCACCTGAGGGGTTAACTGCCGCTTATCTGCCAGTACTCGCCTCCTGTATTAAGGGGTAATTATCATTGGTGGTGCAGTGCGCCCCCCCCCAACCCCCCACCCCATTAAAATCTTTGGTGGTGCATTGTGCCCCTTCCCCCTCAACCCCCCATCCCATTAAAATCATTGGTGGCACAGTGCGCCGGCCCCTCTCAACCCCCCAGTATTAAAATCATTGGTGGCAGTGGCCACAGGGTCCTCTCCCCTCCCCCTCATTGGTGGTGCAGTGGCAGCTTCTGATCGGAGCCCCAGCTGTGTAAGCCTGGGTCTCCGATCGGTTACCATGGCAGCCAGGATGCTCCTGAAGCCCTGGCTGCCATGGTAACATCCCTGATGCGGTGTGCACAGAGCACAGAGCAGCAGGGACAGTGTGAGGTCCTATTCACTCTGATAGAGCTCTATTAGGGTGAATAGGACAAGGGATGAAAAGATCCGAGGTTCTGGCCCCTAAGGGGGGAAATAGTTATTAAATAAAAAGTGTAAAAAAAAAAAGGAAAAAACCCCACCACCAAAATATTAAGTATGAATCACCCCCTTTTCCCAATTTCACATATAAAATGTATAAATAATAAACATATTACATATTGCCACGTCAGAAAAGTCTAAACTATTAAAATATTTTAAAAAATCTATGCGGTGAACACCGGAACAGAAAAAATAAATAAAAACTGCGCGATTCGCCATTTTTTAAAATGCGGAATGCACGTGGCTTTTTTGGTTTATTTTTTTCGCGTGGTATCGAATGGTATCGAGTATCGCAATACTTTTTCATGGTATCGAAACCGAATCAAAAATATGGTATCGCAACAACTCTATATATGGGCAAAATGCCTAAAAAAATGCTACAAAAAAGCGTATAATGTGAAAGTTTTTTCTTTAAATAGTGATGTTTTGTTAATTACCGTAGGTGTCATTTTGAGGGGCAAAATGCCGTAAAAAAATTTACCGGTAGTTCACACAGTTGTTTAAAAAACAAATAAAAAAAAACATAAAAACTGCAGCCATATGGAGAAAAACGCCAGAACAAACAAGCATGTAGAAGCCCTAAGAGTGGAAGTAAACTATTGTGAGAGTAAACAGAGTCCAATGTGTTTCTAGGAGACTAAAACTACTCAAAAAAGTAGACAACTACCTTTCATGAATGGTTGTAGGTCTGCTGACTTTTTTCATAGCATTTATTATTTTATTTCAAATATTCAATTCCTCTGGGGAAAAAAAAAAAGAGATATCAGAAATCAGGACAATCTGTGATGTAGCAAGCAATAATGTTCTTTCATCTTTATTAAAAGAAATAAGACTAATATACAAAAGCCCCAAACAGAGGAGAGAAAGGTGAAAGAGGAACAGTGAGCATTTGGCATATGCATCAGGACTTTATAAGACATTATACCTTATGTAGTCTGGTGAAAGGCTGGTATAAGTCAGTATATCTTATGTAGTCTGGTGAAAGGCTGGTATAAGTCAGTGTACCTTATGGAGTCTGGTGAAAAGCTGGTATAAGTCATTATATCTTATGTAGTCTGGTGAAAGGCTGGTATAAGTAATTGTACCTTATGTAGGCTGGTATAAGTCAGTATATCTTATGTAGTCTGGTAATAGGCTGGCATAAGTCATTATACCTTATGTAGTCTGGTGAAAGGCTGGTATAAGTCATTATACCTTATGTAGTCTGGTGAAAGGCTGGTATAAGTCATTATACCTTATGTAGTCTGGTGAAAGGCTGGTATAAGTCATTATACCTTATGTAGTCTGGTGATAGGCTGGTATAAGTCATTATACCTTATGTAGTCTGGTGATAGGCTGGTATAAGTCATTATACCTGATAGGCTGGTATAAGTTATTATACCTTATGTAGTCTGGTGAAAGGCTGGTATAAGTCATTATACCTTATGTAGTCTGGTGAAAGGCTGGTATAAGTCATTATACCTTATGTAGTCTGGTGAAAGGCTGGTATAAGTCAGTGTACCTTATGTAGTCTGGTGAAAGGCTGGTATAAGTCATTATACCTTATGTAGTCTGGTGAAAGGCTGGTATAAGTCAGTATATCTTATGTAGTCTGGTGATAGGCTGGTATAAGTCAGTATATCTTATGTAGTCTGGTGAAAGGCTGGTATAAGTCATTATACCTTATGTAGTCTGGTGAAAGGCTGGTATAAGTCAGTGTACCTTATGAAGTCTGGTGAAAGGCTGGTATAAGTCATTATACCTTATGAATTCTGGTATAAGTCAGTGTACCTTATGTAGTCTGGTGAAAGGCTGGTATAAGTCAGTGTACCTTATGTAGTCTGGTGAAAGGCTGGTATAAGTCAGTGTACCTTATGTAGTCTGGTGAAAGGCTGGTATAAGTCAGTGTACCTTTTTGAACTGATCACTAAAGAGTAGTCAAAGATTTTATCTCCATGAAAGTTTAAGGAGTATAACAGTAAGTCTATACAGTAACATGAGTCAAAGCATTCAATAGGAGGAATACATCATTAAAACCTACCACCATATATATATCCAACAGAAGGTTCAAACGCAACGTGAACATGAGCCCTAAGGCTACGTTCACACAAACCGGCTACGTTCATCTTTTTACCGGCCAGTGAACAGCTGCCATCAAAAAATAGGACATGTCCTATTTTTGGCAATTTTCATGGCCAGACAGACCCCAATAAAAACAATGGGGCCGTTTTTCATGGTCACTTAGACAAGAGTGCACCTGTCTAACGTCCGTTAAAAATGGGTACACTTGTGCAATATAGTCTTTTAGGGGTTTACTACGCAAACTTTGATGTAGATCAGGTAATTGTTGGAGTAAAACTCGTTCTGGTCAAAATTATTCAATGCTTTCCAAGTGCTTTATTTATTTAGGCATACTTATGCATAGCAAAATTTTGTGACGTATTACAACAATTCTGACTTCAGATTTTTAATCCGCACACTCGATTTAGTATAGGACAAATGGTTTTTGCCCAGTAGCAGACGAAAAGTTTTTATTTTTGTTGCGTGGTGTTATGAAGGACCTGCCGAAGGATCTGTGCTCAAGAATGATGAGACCACCACGCAATCATGCTGGGAGCGCAGAATGAGTGCAAGTGGATGAGGTGAGTCATTTTTTTTCTGCTAAAGAATTACAGCTGAGGAGCACTATGGGGGCATTACTACAGCTGAGGCCACTTTACGTGACATTATTACTGCTGGGGGCCACTATGGGGGACATTATTACTGCTGGGGGCCACTATTGGGGACAATGTTACTTCTGGCGGCCACTATGGGGCACATTATTACTGCTGGGGGCCACTATGAGGGACATTATTACTACTGGGGCTCACTTTTACTGGTGGGGGGCCACTATGGGGGACATTATTACTGCTGGGGCCACTATGGGGGACATTATTACTGCTGGGGGTCAGAAAATGGATGCAAAAATGGTAGAAATATGGCCATGAAAAACTGACAGTGTGTCCTATTTTCATGGTCATTTTTGTGAATGTAGTCTAACGGCCCCTTCATATGATCAGGGCAAGGAGTGTTCCTGATAATTGCCTGCTGTGTTGACCCGTATATAGGGGCCTTTACTGAACTATCACCTAATGGTCTGACAGTGGCAGCACTGATTGGCTAGAGTCAGTCTGTGCAGGTACACCCCCAACTGGTTACCTCCCCTCTGTACCCTTACTGAAGGCTAATAGCAATTCATTAATAACTTCTAGTAGAAATAACAGAGGAATAGCACGACATACAGACATGAGAATAGATGCTCCAGAATTGTTATTACATGGGGAATGCATGAAGCTATTAGACTTCTTTCACACTGGCGTTACGCTTGCACACGTGTGCTGCCCGAAGTCCAGCCCGGCCCCATTCACTATAATAGGGACGGGCGGGGGATGCAGCGTCCCCTGCCGGACAAGCCTAACGCTGGTGTGAAAGAAGCCTTAAATCAAGGATGTCAGGAGTGGTGACGGGTCCTCTTTAACTCACCAAAGCTTATATGCAATCATTAAAATACACATTTCATTTAATTCATTTCAGAATGTAACAGTACGGACATCAAATAAATAATTCAGACTTCCATTAATTCCAAATAATTCTCACTACCCAAATCATTTAAATATGTATATCAGATAACAGCTTTCATGAAGAAGACATACGCACGCGCTTCATATGTGCCTTATCAATATTTCATACTGATCACAAGAGAATGCAATCTTCTCACAATGACAACCTGAAATGAGAACTGTAAGAAGGCGCTTTAGTAAAGCAGAAGTAATAAACATACATGCATCTTCATGTTACTTCACCATAGTGCAATTACAGACATCCTTTCTTACGTTACCATGCTTTTCTGCTCTGTTCCTGGTCATACTGTGTCAGTCCTGTAGCCCCCTACTGCAAAACATAAAGCACATGCCCAGCGTGACAGAAGCCGTCCTCCTCACTGCACCCTCCTTACCTGCCTGCCTGTCTCCGTTATCTGCCATCACCCTAGCACTGCTTGGGCAGACTAGATGGGCCAAATGGTTCTTATCTGCCGACACATTCTATGTTTCTATGTGCTGCTGGCCCTGGAGAAATTCTTGCTGTGAGATGAGTAAATAAACCACAACTCCACCCCCAAACCTCAGAGGCACAGGGCTGTCATTACCACAGCAAAGGATTATGGGTAGAGCCTGGCACACTATAGATTAGCACGGATACCTGAGACAACAGATTCTGCTGCTTCTTCAGTGCAGACAGGAGACGCATGTGATGTATGTGCAGCTGCCCATGCTTGTTCACAGTGGCAAGGCGGATGTACGTGATGAAAAGGAATGCCTCAATGTCCGGACTGATACAGAGTTCCTTGATTTTGTCAGGGAATTCATTTAGCACACAGAAAATCGTCTACACGCTGTTCTGCAAAATCTCATTTCTTAACAGCTCCACCACCAAGTGTGCCACACTGGTCTACTATATTATTAACAGCAGGAAGGGCACAGCCACACGATCAGGCTTCTGCATGCAGTTTTGGAATCAAAGACCAGGAGTGAATTCAAGAACGAGGAGACGTCGTATCTGTCCTTTATACTTTCTCTCCTTAGGATTTCTGCTTCCAGAACTGCATGCAGAATCCTGACTGTGTGGCCCAAGGGGAAGGAATGTTCTACTAGAGAGGCCGGGCCAGGACAATATGAAAAGGCACTGATCCAATCACCAGGAAGGACATGCACACAGCTGACACGCAGCAATACTATTCCCTCCCCTATGGCTGCTGCACAGGAAGGAAATGCACGGTAAGGTGTTATAGCTCTGTCATATTCCTGCCTGCACAGCACTGAATACCAGCTGAATCATGTCCTCCAGTGCTGTCTGCCGTCTGGTGGGAGTGTTCATTCATAAGGTCATCTGCCGCTGACAGACTGGGGGTGTGAGCACACAGCTTCTGCTAAACCCGGAATTGGAAAAGGTGCATTTACTCTCCTCCATTCTTGTAGATAAGGGGCTTCTGCGCAGATTGGACTGCCGCTGGGACTAAAGCATCTGCTGCATCCAACTTCTCACAGGGCAGCCAAATAGGATAAAAAGCTACTGGATAAACTCCATTATGTAGACATTCACCATTCGTCATCAGATGACCATGTCTTCCACGCTGCATCCTTCTATAATGCTTCGCAGCCGCAAAGTACAAGCTGAGCTTGGCCTCCCCCGCAGCTTAAGTTCCATTAATAACCTTTACCAAAATGCACAACTGGCTAAAGGATTTGGCAGACCAGCAGTCTGCTTAACCAAAGAGCAGCACAGAGCAGGCCGCCCCCATCGGCCAGAGAAAAAGGTGAGCATCAGCTGCGATCCGGAATTGCGACCTATAATGCGCCGCAGAACAAAGTCCCTGCCTTGTTCTCCAGAGAGAAGAAACACCGGCAAATGTCGGCCTCAGTGCCATAAAGTCAGGTTTGCAGATTCACTTGGTTTGGAATTGGCTGAAGTGAAGGTATTCAACACTGGTGACAACCCAACCATCCCTCTACACGTTCTCTCGCGGTTGTCGATCAACTCAGACTTGTGTTGTAGCCAAGATTTGGAAGTTTCCATTGAATATTTGGAGCCAGACTTCAAACAGCCTGCAGAGTGTGGAGATCTCTCGGAGCGTCTGCAGGAATACTGTGTCTGCTTAGAGCAAGTTACTAGTTCGGAGGAGCTAGGGATTTCTGGCACTATTCGAGTGATGAATCTTGCCTTTGAGAAAATGGTTTCAGTGCGGTATTCATTCACCAACTGGAAAACTCATTTTGAAGTACGGGCAATTTGGCAAAATAGCGATGACACGGCTGTTCCTAACACTGACGTATTTGCCTTTGTTATTCCATTACCACCTTTTCTCCAGCAAATCTGCTCAATGGTACAATTTGCTATAAAGTACCAGGTTGGCAGCAAAGATTACTGGGATAACAACTACGGGAAAAACTATACCTTTATATCAAAAAGCTACAGACTTAAAATACCAAAAGACTGTGAGCAAAGCTGGATCCATTTCATCTGATCGAGTAGCTCTCATGCAGTTACAATCTTTTACTGAAAAAATAACCTGGATACAATAGATTTCCAGTGTGTTCAGGATAAACACCATCTAGAATAAGCCCTGTCACTGGTGATTACTGCTGGACTATGTATTACGTGCTGTGTGTAGCCTGCTGGTGCATGCTGTTAACTATTGTGCTGGAGATATTAGATAAGGACATGAAGAGTAAAGGGGCGGCCATAAGGTCAGGTTTCCTGATGCAGTTTTGGAAGCCAAAATCAGGAGTGGATCATAAAAGGAGAGAAAGTATAAAAGACAGATACGACTTCTCCTCTTTTTTAAATTCACTTCTGGTCTTGGCTTCCAAAACTGCATCCAGAAACCTGACCGTGTGACCCATACCCTAAAGGTTTTACTCAATCATTAATACACAGTGATCCCTCAGGATACAATCTTTTCAACACACAATGGTCTTTTCTGACCCATCGTAAGTTGAAACTAGACTCAACCTACAATGTCTCAGACTCAGAGCCAAGCAATCAAGGCCACTTCTCTGGTAAAAATGCTGGATTAGTTGCTAGTTAGCAGCTATTTCTGACTGTTATATGTAAGGACTTGTTTTATCTGTCTTAGTTATCTGCTTATTTTTCTTAAATCTTCATTTTCCCTTATCTTGGATGACATTTTGGGGGCTTCGGAACCGATTACTGAACTTAAAATAGTTTCGACATACAATGGTCGTCCTGGAACCAATTAATATTGTAACTTGAGGGACCACTGTATAACCAAAGCATAAGATTTATACTTACAGCCTCCAATGAAAAGAACATTATATATAGGGATGAGCAAATTTCATATTTTGAAGTGCGGGTTCGTGTTGTGGTATCTACTGAATTGCGTTATGGATTCCGTTACCAGGGACCATAGCGCAATTCCATAACGGAATGACTAGAGGCATTCCGTTATTCATTCTGTCATAATAGAAGTCTATGGCCTGTATAACGGAAACGTCCAGTTTACGTTATGCTGGAGTCCTCTCCTGCAGAACGGAAACCGTACGGATCCGTTATGCAGACCATAGACTTCTATTATGACGGAATGAATAACGGAATGCCTCTAAAGGCATTCCGTCATGCAATTTCGTTATGGTCCGTGGTTACGGAATCCATAACCCAATTAACACTGTTAATTAAAGCTGTAAACACAATATCCTGCCGGCAAACAAGTACTTATGGAGAAAAGCGATGGCATTAGTGATCGCTCCTCCCCATACTCTGAAGGAGATCGCTGCATGTAAATGCACCGGTCTCCTCTGCTAGCGATCAGCAGATTGTCAGGAAGAAACGCTTCTTTCCCGACAATCTGCTGTGATATCATCCCATATAAAGGGACCGTTACTTCAGAGAATGGCTGTCTTGTTAAGCACATTTGAGCCTGAGCAGCACAAGTCCCTTAAACTCAAATAGATCTGAAACAGTGATAGTTAGAGCCCAGTTTAAGACTTGAAGGTTTGCAGTTCTTCAGGAAATGGCAAACATGGGCATGATTTAAAAAAATCTCAGGTCAAAACTACCCAGAAAAACAGCTTCAGGAAAAAACAATGAGTGATCTGGACCTTTGCCTATAGTATAGCTTGATGTAACATGCAATTATCTCAAATCAACAGGCCATTTCTGGATAATGGGATAATGAACTATGCAAACTCTTATTTTATATACAACTTGCCTAAACTATGTACACAAGAAATCACAGCGACAGGACTGCAGGGCTCCATGTTATGCAACTGTACTAAATCTTCAGGATGTTTCATACTTACTACAGAATATTATCTTGTCTTCTTACATGACTTTATTGAAACAAACATCACTAGTCACAGTCAGCTGTTACATAGCAACTTGCTTCAACTTGCCTGAGATCCCAAGATGTGCCTGAAAAGAAATGGGTCTTGTATTCATCAACATTTATCTCCTAACCATGATATATATAGTTGCCAGCTTCAGCTGACGTAAGGGAGAGTAAGAGGCTAACTTCTAGCAAAATGCCCCAAATGTACACCAACCCACCTCGTCTAAACTTGTAGTATGCTTTTTAAATTGTAGACAGGGTTTGTAAATCTATAATGAAGTCTGAATTCATTCACTGAAGGTAAATGACTTGCTAGAAGCTTCTCTGCTCCGGCCAGAACTACACACCACAACGCACAGGAGCTGCTTACACTGGAAAATGACGCATTCATTAGAGTGACATGATCAGGTCATGTTCACATTTGCACTAGTTATTTCTGTTGATCTGCTCCATTAATGGAGCAGAACAATGAAAATAATGGAATTGCTGGATTAGGCAGATAACTAAAACCAAAGGAGCCGAACCGATTGAGATGTCAGCTTTTTTAGGACTTTTTTGTCTGCTCTTTTTCATGGAATCTGCAACAAAGGCCCTGATTGGAACCTCTAACACAGATGTGAACAAGGCCTTGCATGACTGTTCACTGATAAGTCGTTAGACTCTATGCTGATAGCATAATTGCTATTGCATGGTTGCAGGCTGGTCGTGACTACTAATTCTTCAACCTCTATAGTTTCCACTTATATCTGATTGCACTCAGCTGGAGTTAAAATATATAAGTCTGTTAGCTAAACGGACCACCGGTTGACTATATACTCCCAGGGGGTCTGTGCTTATGTGCAAGGACATTCCTGAACATCCTAGCAGAGATAATCGTGCAGCTGGGGTAGTGGGGAGAAAATTGTCAGCGACAGCTGGGCTCCCCCCAGGGAAGTTTTTACAGGAGTGTCAATGAGCACTGTATATACTAACCAGGAGGCAGCAATGCCGCCGCCTCCTGCCCTAGTGATCAAGTGATTGCTGTGGGCCAGGTGTCTGCATGAACTGCTGGATCTTAGCAGACCCAGATCAGCTCTGCACCGAGGCTTCAAAGCTTTGTAAAGCCTCTGGGGACTGTATTCCCCCATAACAAAGAGACACAAAGTATAAAAAAAACCTTCATAATATAAAAAAAAAAATCACAAGTCACACTGCAGCTTTTATTCCTGCCCCTTCCCAACCATAACCTATACACCCCCTATATCAAAATGACCACTATGGAAAGGGGATGTAATTTTTAAAAAGTATTTTAGTTGCACTATTTTTCCTTTTGTATCACCAAAAAGGCGGAAAAATTATTTACATAACCTAACGGAAAAAAGTTATGGCTTTCAAAGGCACATATACAAAAAAAAAAAATGAAAGTGCACCTGGTCAGGAAGGGGGTTAAATCGCCGGTCTTTGAACTGGTGAAATGAAAGGTCAGCGTAAAGTCTTCTCTTCAATGTTTCAGTAGCTAAGAAACATACAATGATTTATGAGGGGATGCTGTTTCACGCTGCACAGACTGCATACAGTATGTTAGTTTGTATAGGGATCACATTATCGATTCTTCACCCACAAATTTATAATGCCCAAAGTAAATAGCTTAGGGCTTATTAACAGAATTGTATTTCAATACGCTGATGAATACAGACTGAAAGTACTGCATGTTTCTTCTATAGCCCCCCCTCCACAATTAGTATTATTACAAAATTGATTTCTTCCTTTTTTGGTATTCAAGTGAACAGCGACGAGCTGTAAGGCCTCATGCACACAACCGTATGTATTTTGTGGTCCGCAAAAAATACGGATGACATCCGTGTGCATTCCGTATTTTGCGGAACGGAACAGCTGGCCCCTAATACAACCGTACTATCCTTGTTCGTAATGCGGACAATAATAGGACATGTTCTATTTTTTTGAGGAACTAAAATACGGACATACGAAAACGGAATGCACACGGAGTAACTTCCGTTTTTTTTTTTGTGGACCCATTGAAGTAAACTGTTCCGCATACAGTCAGCAAAAAAAAAAACAGAATAGACACGGAAAAAAAATACGTTCGTGTGCATGAGCCCTAAATCCAGACATTGCCCGTTTACAAGGGTTGGCACCATTTCTAAAATAAAATGTATTTTTTTAATCAGACAACCTCTTCAACTGTATTGTCAGTGTTTTTATGCAATATTTTCTATAATTTCTCAGCCATTTTATTACAGAAGTACATGGACCTGTGTATACAAGGAGTCTGTGGTTAGCATACTATACAAATATGGATAATTGAGCCTGCAGCATAGTTGCAGTATGGACAGTGTAAAAAACTGCACTGAATAACATTAGTGTGCATGAATAAGGTCTTCGGCACAGACTGGCGGTTTGTGTGACAAAGTACACAGTATAGCCGGCAATGCAGAGGGGAATGCAGTATTCCTCAGTGACAGTGTGTACATGCTGCCAGTTTATACAACTGGCTACATTCACATCAGTATACGGCACTCTGATATTTTGAGCAGAATACTGGAATTGCTGTATCTGGCATGGCAGCACACTGACAGGGTGGATACCCTTGGCTATAATGAGATCCGTCGAGACTCGAGTGCAGCAATAATCCGACCGATTCCATTATAGAGGATAAGCATCCAGCGGGCTGTGGTGGTGTCCGGCTATGCTCCTCTGCCAGAACAGCATACTGGAACGCCCTACTCAAATGTGAACTTAGCCTTATCAGTTATAAGAAACAAACTACTACAACTAAAGTTGGAATTTTGTGTCATTTTATTACTGCGGTTTTGAAGCATAATGCAATGCAAATCCATGGTCAGTTATACTGGGTTTAGACTTTCAGGTGCCTTGATGCACCTTTTGAAGTCATGTGGATTAAAAAATGAGTGGAGATAGAGTGTGTTCTTCAAATGTACTTTACCTTTATGATACACATCTGGTCTTGGCTTCAAAAACTGCATCAGAAAACCTGAACATGTGGCTCCACCATAATAGTGCTATGGTATTCACGTCTAACTAAAAGTCACATTGGCTTCTGGAGTGATCTGACACTACAGTAATTCAACACTGTCACAAGAATCATGTCCCCTAGAATCATGTCTTCAAGATAAATCATCAGTATGGCAGGGGGTCTGACTCTCGGCACCTCCACCAATCAGCCTCGGCAGTTGAGCGACCTCTGCAGACTCTTCTCCAGCGCTTTACATTGTGCGTGGTACTGCAGCTCCATCCCATCCAAGTGAAAAGGACAGAGCTACATACAGCCACAAAGAACGTACGGCACTGATCTGCCAACCAGTAGGTTTCAGCACTATCCCGAGCTCTGCAGGCCATACAAACAGCTAGTCATGGGGATGTTGAGAGTCGGACACCCAGCAATCTGATCTTAGGGATAGGCTACCGATTATAATGTCCCGGAAAGCCCTTTAAGGTTTGTCACTAATCCAAAGACAGGAAAGTCCTGCCATTAGTTTATGATGGAGAGCTGACTCCATAAAAGCTGCTAGAATGGGCAATTTGCAATAATACAGATTTTCCTGTAACCTTAAATCTCTAGGCGTTATAAAGTCAGAGAAAGATGGATGTACAGTAAAGGTGCCAGGTGTGCAGGAGGCCTTACAATTCCCTATACTAGTGCCAACTTGTAAGAAACTGAAAAATTACAAAATCTGTAATTTTAAGATTCGGCACCAGATTGCACCTGCTTATTTCCTTAAAGGGGTTAATCTGTAACAAATACAATTTATCATGTAGAGAAAGCTAATACAAGGCGCTTACTAATGTACTTTGCTGGCTTAATTCATTTTCGCATCATATTATACACTGCTCGTTTAGGACCAAGGGTTAGGACCACCCTCCAATCCAGCAGCGGTGGCCGTGCTTGCACACTATAAGAAAAGTCCTGGCCTCTCTGGTGGCCGGGACTGTGGGAGTACACATAAGCCAGCATTTTTCCTATAGTGTGCACGGCCACCGCTGATGGATTGCAGGGTGTTCATAACCCCTGGATACGAGAAGTGTATAATGGGCGAGTCAGAGATGTCATAAGGAATCTTGTGTGCTACATACTCCTCCTACATCGTGAAATATTACCGCCCCACACTGCCTGCTGTCTGCATACAATTACTGTAACTTTACAAGATCTGTAAAACTTCCTGGAGGAAGTCTAGGGTGTTATCCTTCTCCCATCTCTGGCATCTGTAATTTTGACTAATTTGACCACTTGGGAGATCTGTACCACTGTGCGTCCCACATACAGTAAATAATAGTACATCACATTGCTGGCTTCTAGATAATAAACTTGTACTGATTCAAAGTTTTGTGCCAAATATATCAATCGACATCTAAGTGCTATTTTGGTTATTAAGCCTACTACTGGTAACAATATGATCAGACTGTTGGACCTTTATGTCTTAGGCTACTTTCACACTCACGTTCGGTGCGGATCTGTCTTATATCTGCACAGATGGATCCGCACCGATAATGCAAACGCTTGTATCCGTTAAGAACGGATCCGTTTGCATTATTCATTCAAAAAAAAGTCTAAGTCAAAATTGGGGACGGATCCGTTTTCAATTGCACCATATTGTGTCAGTGAAAAACGGATTCGTACCCATTGACTTACATTGTAAGTCAGGACAGATCCGTTTGGCTCCGCATCGTCAGACGGTCACCAAAATGCTGCAAGCTGCGTTTTAGTGACTGTCTAAAAAACGCAACGGAGACCAAACGCAGCCAAATTGATGCATTCTGAATGGATTCTTATCCATTCAGAATGCATTGGGGCTGAACTGATCCGCTTTGGGCTGCTTGTGAGAGCCCTGAAATGGATCTCACAAGCGGACCCAGAAACGCCAGTGTGAAAGTAGCCAAATACGTTTGTTCAATTTTGTAATTTTATTTTTTGTTTATCACAGAATAATTAGTGTATTTGGAATTTGACTTTAACTCAGAAAAATCTCTTACACAATAAACTTTCTATGCACATTTACTGTGGTATGTTTGTTCTGTTTTATGTGTCCGAGAGGCTGAGGACAGAGCAGGGACCTTGATTGAAATGCTGAGTCATGTATTTGAATTATTTTGCTAAAATCAGCACTGAGCAGCTCCAGGTCAAGCTGCGCTCTGGACTCCACAGTCCTCATATATACAGTACAGAATGAAATCTTGTTGGGGGGAAAGAGTCGCGGATAGTTAGGTGCTCAGGAATGTTGTGCCTTCGGGACTTGTGTTAGGTACTGAATGGACTCCAGCGCTTGGCTCACCAGAATAACCCTCTTAAACTGTCTGACTTTAGTGATGTGCTAATGTCAACAGAATCCAACTCTGCTATTTTTATGTTTATTGATGACCCCCTTATGGCACAATTCTTTCACACGGGCGAGAATTCCGTGCGGGTGCAATGCGTGAGGTGAACGCATTGCACCCGCACTGAATCCTGACCCATTCACTTCAATGAAGCTGTGCAGATGAGCGGTGATTTTCACGCATCACTTGTGCGTTGCGTGAAAATCCCAGCAGGTTCTATATTCTGCATTTTTTCACGTAACGCAGGCCCCATAGAAGTGAATGGGGCTGCGTGAAAAACGCATTGTATCCGGATGCAACACTCAAGGCATCTCAGACAGGAAGTAGGAGTTTCTCATCGTCTGGCTTGAGACAGGAGCTTGAAATATAGCAGCAAGATTTCTCAGCCCTTGCGGAGCAAAAATGATGGACATCGAGAAGCTGATAGTCCTTGTGCAGGACTGGGATTTGCGTTGTTTATTTGTTGAGTACCAGGACCGCTATAAGAAGGATGCGGCCTGGTTGGAGGTAACACAACAGCTTTCGCCACCATCTGAGAGAAAACCCAAGGGCAAAGTTGTAATAATTTGAGTAAGTAGACAATGTATACATGTTTGATCCTTGCTGTCCTCCTTCAGTATCTAGTCCATGTCATACGTTATCCTCCCTCGTATGTAGTCCATGTCATACGTTTATCCTCCCTCGTATGTAGTCCATGTCATACGTTTATCCTCCCTAGTATAGAGGTCAAGAAATATGTAATCCTCTGTCGAATTTTATATTTGCCTACATTTTCATTTCTTCTCATTTTATTACAAGTTGAAGAGGTCAAGAATCGTCGGCGGAGCTGCCGAGACCAATTTCGCAAAGAAATCAAACATCATGGATGTAGTGGTTCTGCCACAACCAAAGAAAAGGCCTTATATATTTAAGGAGCAGCTGATGTTCCTCTCTAAAGTCATGGAGCTCCGTGCGTAAGTACATTTTACACACTGGCTACTACATTGACATTTTGTCCCACCAATGTAGAACCGGACCCATCCATATTTTGTATTCCCATTATGTATTCTCATCGATGATAGACGTCTTGTTCTCCCCTTATCAATGTTATATCTCTTTAAACATTGTCCATTTTGTTATCACGATATGCATGTAATTAACTTTGTGCCTGATCAGTATAGATATTTAAATGTAATTATGTACTTATTTATATAATAGGCCGTGAACAAGGTCTAACATTAGACCGAAACGTTGGCCAGTGGCTATTACTTTTGGATGGATATACAAAAGAAAAATATATATCCTAAAGATATGAAATAAAATAAGCAACTAAAAATATTTACAGAGTGCCGTGGTCTTTTGATAATAATTGCACGTACCCCTACCACTGAGCACCTCCCAACCTTCAACAAGGAGTGCCGCTGAACCCCATATTTTCTCAGATTAGAGTAATTAGACATCAACAATTCCTTGTTGTAAATGTTTTGCATTGATGATTATTTTGTGTCACGTGACCACAGAGTGGGAGTGAAGTGCTTGCTATTACTCCTGCTCCGTAGTCTCCAGCTGGCCCACAATACTCACCCTTCCAGCAGGGGGCCTCCAGACACTCAACGGTACGTCCATGGTCCTGCACTGCACTGACCTCCTGACGCAAGCACACCGTGACCTGATGCGCTGTGTGACGTCAGGCGCAGAGCAGCACAAAACTATGGAGTGTAGCGGGTGGCCCTGCTGGAAAGGTAAGTTGGTGAAAGGTGAATGCGCAACTAAGGCCAATCGCCTGGAGTGCACGGCGTCATAGCAACCAATGACACTGTGCACTCCGGGTGTCAGGAGGAGCAGGGCAGCAGAGATTATGGCACAAGGGGGGACAGCTGATGGCACAGAGGGGGGAGAGCTGAGGCCACAGGGGGAATGGAGACGATGGGCCAGGGGGGAACTGATGCACTTGGGCTGATCGCACAGGGTGGAACAAAGGGTGTTGGGGACTGATGGCAGGTGGTCTGATGTTTTTTTTTTGGGGGGGGGGGGGGGAGTATATAATTTTTTTTTGTTCTTATAATATTACTTAATTATGAAAAGAATACTCAATTGCTTCAATAATAATTTACTGCAGCACTACACGCAACTTATTGCCGGCTGTCATGTTGTCGGGTATACCTAGCTGAAATCTATGAACACTGTAGGTAGACTATGTAGGTACTGTGATTGTTAACAATTTAAAAATGTCTAATGTCATAGTAGGCGTTAGCAATCATTCCCTTTCCTTCTTTATTTATCAAAAGTAGTTGAAGAACATGACAAGTGGAATAGGAATTTATGACACTTTTCATTTGCACAATGTAGCTAATTCATATGTATTTTAGGTCATGTAGTACTATGTGACAAATGTATTATGCTCATGATAGGAATATGTGCAATTATTAATTGTAATCATAAATATTGTTCTTATAGTAATGTTTATTTTTTATTCTATTCTTTGAAGAACGGAGGACAACCTAGAGGAAGAGGAAGAGTCTGCCAGCTTTCCAGTGCATCTGAAGAAGAGGCGACCTCTGGGGCTGGGCAGATTGAGAGTGTGCCTGGACCCGCCCCTGCAACATCCTGCAGATTTTCCCCCCGTTTGTCTCTACCCAGCCGGGCCAGACGCCGGCCAATGCCTCCTGCCAAGACTAATGTCAATATGCAAGTTCTAGATTATTTATCTAGAGCCCGGCAGGAGGATCATCACGATCTGTTTGGCCGGAGTCTGGACCATTTTTTGCGCCAGCTGCCTCCAGAACGATTAATGCGAACAAGAATGGCAATTGAAATTGCTCTGGAGACAGCCACTCCCCCCAACGACCCTACAGAGATGTTTATTGCCCTTGAAAATTTGCACCTCCATGGGCACATGTTTTGCCCCCTGCCAATGCATCAGCCCACACAGGGTCCACAACATTTCCCTCCTCCCAAGGCTCATTATGGCCCACCTATTCCACAATATGGGCCCCATTATCAGGGGGAATCGAGCTATGCCCACCATGTGCCCCCCTCTTCTCAAACAGGGCCATCCCATTACTCTGGGCCCCCTTCCCAAACTGGCTACCCTGCCTCTCAGAATCAGGGGGAAACCAGCTACGCTCACCATGTGTCCCCCTCTTCTCAAACAAGGCCATCCCAGTACTCTGGGACCCCTTCCGAAACTGGCTACCCTGCCTCTCAGCATCACGGTCCCTCCTCGCCATCTAGGCGTATTGTAAATTTATAATATATTTCTTTGCCAAAATGTTTATTTTTTTACATTACAAAAACAAAAATAATCTAGTTGACAATTTTCTGTGTTAATAAACAGTTTTTGGTTCCAAATTTTTATAGTTTGTTCACTTTATTATATACAGGGCATAATTATCTTTTTATGTTGCACAAACACAGACAACACAATAATCATTTTACACTTTTATTAAACACTTTCGGTAACTATTGTAATTATTAAAACAATTATACACACACAATCATATTCTTGCGGTTATTGTGTAGAAACTGTATTATAACAAAATAGCTTTATTAGACATATATACATAACATGTTAGAAATAATCGCCATTACACATGTACAGATATTTTGAAAAACATGAGAATCAGCACCACTAAAACTTTATTAATGGTGATGGGAAAACATGCATACATTTGAGGCAAAATTGTACACTTTGTATGAATAAGGTATTAGTACATATTTCACATACCGTGCTATAAACAATATATGTAAGCAAAATATGTAAGTTCGCAATCCACGTCAAGGGTCCTCATTATCTTGCGAGTCCCTAACTAAAAAATCCCCAAACTAACTAAAAAATAACCATCCAGGTTAGCAAAAAATACTGGCAAACACAAACTTCCATGAGTTGAGGACTACTAGTGAAAAGGGAATGAACCGATAGGGGACATAAAATAATCAGAAAATAACTCCCTCACTCTCAGTCCAGCAGATCCAGATCATCCAAGTAGTAATGTTGTCTCTTCCTGATGGTGTACTGTAGACTTGCAAAAAAAGGGGGTTAGTCAGCACCTCCCAGTGCGCAGGTGCACGCCGCCATGGCAAAGACCTAGAGGAAAAAAAAGAGACAATGCAGCAGCACCCTGCAAATCAGATAAAGTACAATAATGCCAAAAATTATAGTGCTAATGCTACGCTTATTTATAAAGTGAGATGCGTGGCCAATGCATTTTGTACAAAACCATCTAAGCCCGTCTGCCGTACGTCAAGGCGATCTCTGTTAGACGGGTCCTAACACTAAATACTACCTGTTATGCGCCATAATGGCAGCCATAAAGTTCAGGGAGTGTTGGAGCCACATGCATGCTGGATTCACTCTGCTTTTTACCATTTTTGGTGCCATAAGGGCCTCCATTACAAGGGATGCAGGTACCAACATGCATACCGAGCCCACTCTATACCTTTCCTTGTGCCAGACAGCTTCCAATGAATGTAGTGAGAGCAGTCTACAGCTTTATACTGAAACTAATTAAAATCAACCTATGGGGCAGACAGGCTAATCAGGAGTGCACGATTCGCTGGAGTGCCACATCTCCAGCATTGTAAATCTGCAAAAAAAGGGGGTTAGTCAGCACCTCCCAGTGCGCAGGTGCACGCTGCCATGGCAAGGACCTAGAGGAAAAAAAAGAGTCAATGCAGCAGCACCCTGCAAATCAGATAAAGTACAATAATGCCAAAAATTATAGTGCTAATGCTACACTTATTTATAAAGTGAGATGCTTGGCCAATGCATTTTGTACAAAACCATCTGAGCCCGTCCTCCGTACGTCAAGGCGATCTCTGTTAGACGGGTCCTAACACTAAATACTACCTGTTATGCGCCATAATGGCAGCCATAAAGTTCAGGGAGTGTTGGATACACATGCATGCTGGATTCACTCTGCTTTTTACCATTTTTGGTGCCATAATGGCCTCCATTACAAGGGATGTAGGTACCAACATGTATGCCGAGCCCATTCTATACCTTTCCTGCCATTATGGCACCAAAAATGGTAAAAAGCAGAGTGAATCCAGCATGCATGTGGATCCAACACTCCCTGAACTTTATGGCGGTCATTATGGCGCATAACAGGTAGTATTTAGTGTTAGGACCCGTCTAACAGAGATCGCCTTGACGTACGGCAGACGGGCTCAGATGGTTTTGTACAAAATGCATTGGCCAAGCATCTCACTTTATAAATAAGCGTAGCATTAGCACCAATATTTTTGCCATTATTGTACTTTATCTGATTTGCAGGGTGCTGCTGCATTGTCTCTTTTTTTTGTACTGTAGACTTGGGCGTCTTCATCAGGTGTGGCCTCATAGGTGTGTATGTAGTTATGCAGCACTACACATGCCTTGATGACCACATTGACATTTTGTGGTGCCAGCTGTATTGCCAACTGGAAAACCCGCCATTTATTAGCAAAAATACTGAATTAGCAAAAATACTGAATGTGCACTGAATGTGCACTTTATTAGCAAAAATACTGAATGTGCACTCCACATGCGAGCATCTGCAATACTTCCATAGAACCCATTGTCAGCCAAGGCCAACAAAACTACAGATAAAAACTGCTTATAATTATAGAATCGGGACCCTGAGTTCGATGGCTTCCTAACCCGTATGTGCTTCCCGTCAAGGGCACCAATACAATTTGGGAATTGCTGCCTGGTTGGTTGTGGCAGCACTGAAGCCTCCAGGGTCAACCAAATGGCGGAACATATAGCCCGTACCACGCCAGCAATTGTGGAGGTCCCCATTTGAATATCAAAATGTAAAGATGAAAAATAATTTCCAGTCGCCAGATATCTGAAAAGAAAAAAAAATAATTTATGTATACACTTTAATAGCATACGTTTACAAATATATACTACTTGACTATTACTTCTTGACATTATTTAATGGCAATGTGGCTGGAAAGTATAAATGAACTGAGCACATAGTGGTAGATTTTAAAGCTATTGTTTATATTCTTAGATAATACTAAATAAGGAATAGCATTTACCTTCATAAAGTTCTAGACAATTAACATATACACACAGGTGAAGAGTCCTCATCATTACAGGCTGCATTTAAATTATTAACCCCTGCGGAACTGGATTATGGTGTGACTAATCTAAGCACATACAGTTTATGAATACAAATGAACGATTTTAAATACATGTCTATTATCTTTACGTACTTATGCATTGAAGATGAAAAGTTCAGAAGACATAGGCCATTGACAAAACTATATATTTGAAAACAGGGTGTCATTCAAGTATTAGTCAGATAATATATGTAGTCTTACCTTAAAGTAATAATAAGATGTTCTTCAGGTGACACACTCTGCCGCATATTGGTGTCCTGGAAGGTTAAGGAAGGCCTCAACTCCCCCAACAGCCTATCAAACGTAGACAATGACATGCAGCAATAATTGAAGAACTTCTGAGGGTGCGCACGGAGCTCAGCGTACAAGCCAACAAAGAGACCTTTGCTGGCCCGCTGCGAAAGTATAGTATGCACCCACATCCGCTTCCTCCGCGGTTTCTTCTCAATCATTTCAGTTTGCTCTCCAAAACAGCGGAAGACCAGCCAGTGCAAGAAGACATGGTCAGTTGATGACAGGGTGAAAGTGGACATCCTGCAAAGGGAAATCCAATACCAAACACACACACACACACACCAACCACACGACAACCACTCCACAAAAAAATAGAGCTGTTCAAGCACTGCGTCCTCTTCAGTGTCTACCAGCATGGCTACCAGAGTCGGACCCCCGCTGATCGGTTATTAATGATCTATCCTGAGGATAAGTCATCAATATCTGACACTGCACAACTCCTTTAATTCAAATAAGTGACCCAGCATTTTAATCACAGCCTCTGTCACCAGTTTCTGGTGCCCCTACAGGTGAAACTCGAAAAATTTGAATATCATGCAAAAGTCCATTTATTTCAGTAATGCAAGGAATTGCCTTAACTCCTTGAGGGCACAGCCATATTTCACCAGGCCTTTTTTTGAAAATCTGACCAGTGTCACTTTAAGTGGTGATAACTTTAAAACGCTTTGACTTATCCAGGCCATTCTGAGATTGTATTTTCGTCACATATTGTACTTCATGACACTGGTAAAATGAAGTAAAAAAAAATAATTTTTATTTATAAAAAATACCAAATTTACCAAAATTTTGGAAAAAATAGCAAATTTCCAAGTTTCAATTTCTCTACTTCTATAATACATAGTAATACCTCCAAAAATAGTTATTACTTTACATTCTCCATATGTCTACTTCATGTTTGGATCATTTTGGGAATGACATTTTAGTTTTTGGGGACGTTACAAGGCTTAGAAGTTTAGAAGCAAATCTTTATATTTTTCAGAAATTTTCAAAAATCCAATTTTTAGGGACCAGTTCAGGTCTGAAGTCACTTTGTGAGGCTTACATAATAGAAACCACCCAAAAATGCCCTCATTCTAGAAACTACACCCCTCAAGGTATTCAAAACTGATTTTACAAACGTTGTTAACCATTTAGGTGTTCCACAGGCTGTAACGGAGGAGGAGCATGCGTGCGGACACACGCTGGTGACGTGCGCACCCCCCTTCCGGCGCTCGAGCTCCCAGCCCAATGTGAGCCCGCTCTTACCCAATGCTCTGACGCCGCTCCGACCATCGCTCTGAGGCTGTTACAGCTACTGCCTCGAGGCCGTTCTGGCTGATTCGATTGCCGCACTGGGGCCGTTCTGATTGGGGCCGTCCTGACTACTGCCCTGAAGTTGCTACTGTTACCACTTCGGTCACAAGCTCCTTCGGGCCTCGGCTGACTACCGCCTTGCCGCTTGTGCCATTGCCTGTTGCCGCCCTGCCGGTTGTCTTCCTCATCCGTATGTGGTACAAGCATACAGAGCGCCCCCTGCCTTAGGAGATCGAGAGCAGAGTGGAGCTGCATGTGAGATCCAGGAGCGACAGTAGGTGACTCGGACCGACGGGTGTGTGCGTCCTTTTTCCTGCCTCCACCCCCTGGCAGCGCGGTGAGAAGACAGATGTCCTTTTATTTTATCTCTGGAATTGTGTTATTCAAAATTGGATATAACAGCAAGTGAGGGTGCGGACCGGGGGGTTGGAGGGGGCCATGATAGCAGGTCCTAAAACACACAGGAGGGATTTGAGTGCCCCCCCTCCCTTCACATACAGTAGGCACCCTGAATTTAGATCATGGCAGAGGAGGAGGAACGCAATTGATTGCGGGTTACGGGCTATAAGACCTTAAGCGGTGGGCTACAGGTGGCAGGGGGAGTCCACGATTGGTGGGACAAAGTTTTAATCGATATAGATTACTCTGATTAGCCTGTACTTGGAGCAATTGGAAAAGCTGGTGACACACTAAGGGGAATCCACTCAATTTACTTCTATGGGCTAATCCTTAACGCACTTGGGGAAGACTGAGACGCCACTACATATGGGAGCTGCTACTGAAGAGCAATGTTACACATGATATGGGAGAACACTGGGAAATAACGAACTAATGTGAACTAATATGAATTAACCTAAACAATTCAAGTTACTGGGGATTGCCAATGACCTATGGGCTACCAACCTTCTGAAATAGACGGTCATATAATCCGCAAACTTTATAATTAACTAACGTTACTAACCTACTAAAGCAAAGAAGGATGGCTAATTGATTGTGGTTAGAGGAAAGTAGACCTGGTTGTTCTATACATCTGTGTATGCTGGACTGATACATTGTTGTTTATTGAGGTTGCATGGGTACTCCCCCCCTTTGCGGGTCTCTATATTGGTGAACATCTTGGGGCTGCTGGGGGAGGAGGCAAGGGTGGTTAGGGGAGAGGCTAGAAGATGGCGAGACAGGGTACAGGGAAAAAGTCAAAGGGACAATCGAAGCTGTACACTTCGGTCTCTCCAATGCCCAAAAGAATTGAAAGATCGAAGCAGCTCCTTTTGACTAATATGTGTGGACAGATCAGCCCCACAAAGAAAAAGAAAGAAGATGGGTCTTTAGATCAAGAGGGAGAAGTTCTTCTGAGGGAAAATTCTGGCCTGGTGCTATCTGAGGAGGGCTCGCAGATAGGGGAGAGAGGCAAAAAACAGATAAACGAGGTGGGGAAAAATACCCCAGAGCAGGCTCCAAGCCTGCAAGATATATTTCAAGAAATAAAAAAAATGTAATCTGGCGATACAGGACCTCTCTCTCCAGACTGGACACATTAGGGAGTCGGTGGGACTCCTCAGGGCGGATGTACAAAAATATAAAGATAGTTTGATGGAAGTGGAAAAAAGGACATCAGATGTGGAAGACTTAATGCAGACAGTAGCCAAAGAAAATACATTTTTAATGGCAGAAAATAAGGAACTAAAAAACAAATTACTGTATTTAGACAACAGCTCTAGGAGGGCTAATCTGAGATGCCTTGGAATCGAAGAAGGCGCGGAGGGGTAAGACCCCCGCGTCTTCATACAAACATGGTTGATAGAACAACTGAGCCAGGGCATCTCCGATTACAAAAACTTTGTGGAAAGGGCATATAGGATATCGGCAAAGATACCCCCTCCCAGCTCCCACCAGCTATCCTGAGCCATCCTGACTCCTACATTTGCCGAATTCTGACCTGGCAAGATCACCTGGGTCAGCAGTAAGTGCTAGACCTGAATCATGAGTCCCAGCAAAGCGCAGATGGCGGCGGAGTGACTAAAGGAGTTCGCTAGACAGGATGCCCAACATGGCGCCGTGGCCCCGTCACCGACACGTGCGGCCAGCACCAGGAGCCAGATGACACAGCAGCCACACTCTGATGCAGAGGCTGAACCCGAATTTACCCTGCAAACCTCCCACCAACAACTTATGGCGGCCATTACCGGGTGCCAGGTCTCCCTGACAGGGAAGATAGAGGAGGTACGGGTGGACTTAGGCCTATTGCGCCAGGACGTGCACCAGCTGCGTGAGCGGGTCCGGCTAACCGAGACTCGGGTGTCGGACTTGGAGGATCTGACCAACCCCTTACCGGCAAGGATCACCGCAGTAGAGGCATCTGTGGAGTTATACCGTCAAAAATGTGATGATCTTGAAAACCGCGCACAGCGCAACAATATGCGCATCATCGGCATGCCAGAGCGGGCTGAAGGTCGAGATCCAGCAGCCTTCCTGGAGGGTTGGTTTAAAGAGGTGTTCCCCAATGCTGTTTTTTCATCTGCGTATACAGTCGAAAGGGCACACCAAGTTCCTGCTAGGCCGCTACCTCCTGGTGCCCCCCCAAGACCCCTACTAGCCCGCATGCTAAACTGGCGTGACAGGGATCTCATTCTGGCGCAAGCTAGAGTCGCACAAACCATCTCGCTGGGCTCAGCGAACATTTCTCTGTATCCAGATTTCTCTGCTGACCTTCAGAAGAAACATGCTACCTTTGTCTCTATTAACCACCTCAGCCCCCCTAGCTTAAACACCCTTAATGACTAGGCCACTTTTTACACTTCTGCACTACACTACTTTCACGGTTTATTGCTTGGTTATGCAACTTACCACCCAAATGAATTTTACCTCCTTTACTTCTCACTAATAGAGCTTTCATTTGGTGGTATTTCGTTGCTGCTGACATTTTTACTTTTTTTGTTATTAATCGAAATTTAATGAAATTTTTGCAAAAAATGAAATTTTTCACTTTCAGTTGTAATTTTTTTTTTTTAAAACGACATCCATATATACATTTTTCTCTAAATTTATTGTTCTACATGTCTTTGATTAAAAGAAAATGTTTGGGTAAAAAAAAAAAATGGTTTGGGTAAAAGTTATAGCGTTTACAAACTATGGTACAAAAATGTGAATTTCCGCTTTTTGAAGCAGCTCTGACTTTCTGAGCACCTGTCATGTTTCCTGAGGTTCTACAATGGCCAGACAGTAGAAAAACCCCACAAATGACCCCATTTCGAAAAGTAGACACCCTAAGGTATTCGCTGATGGGCATAGTGAGTTCATAGAACTTTTTATTTTTTGTCACAAGTTAGCGGAAAATTATGATTTAAAAAAAAAAAAAAATTTCCTTACAAAGTCTCATATTCCACTAACTTGTGACAAAAAATAAAAACTTCCATGAACTCACTATGCCCATCACAAAATACCTTGGGGTGTCTTCTTTCCAAAATGGGGTCACTTGTGGGGTAGTTATACTGCCCTGGCATTCTAGGGGCCCTAATGTGTGGTAAGTAGTTTGAAATCAAAATGTGTAAAAAATGACCTGTGAAATCCGAAAGGTGCTCTTTGGAATGTGGGCCCCTTTGCCCACCTAGGCTGCAAAAAAGTGTCACACATCTGGTATCGCCGTACTCAGGAGAAGTTGGGCAATGTGTTTTGGAGTGTCATTTTACATATACCCATGCTGGGTGAGAGAAATATCTCGGCAAAAGACAACTTTTCCCATTTTTTTATACAAAGTTGGCATTTGACCGAGATATTTCTCTCACCCAGCATGGGTATATGTAAAATGACACCCCAAAACACATTGCCCAACTTCTCCTGAGTACGGCGATACCAGATATGTGACACTTTTTTGCAGCCTAGGTGCGCAAAGGGGCCCACATTCCAAAGAGCACCTTTAGGATTTCACAGGTCATTTTTTTACACATTTTGATTTCAAACTATTTACCACACATTAGGGCCCCTAGAATGCCAAGGCAGTATAACTACCCCACAAGTGACACCATTTTGGAAAGAAGACACCCCCAGGTATTTCGTGATGGGCATAGTGAGTTCATGGAAGTTTTTATTTTTTGTCACAAGTTGTGTGTGCGCGCGTTCACAGGAAATCTCGCGTCTCGCGAGATGACGCATATATGCGTGACTGTGCCTGGAGCTGCCGCCTCCGGTACGCGATCCTGCGTTAGGCGGTCCGGAGGCGGTTAAAAGGCGCCTTCGGGAGCTGAACCTCAAGTATTCCATGGCGTACCCAGCACGCTTGAGAGTGGTGGACGGCGACAAATCACTTTTCTTTTCCAACCCTGCTGAAGCGGAGGACTGGTTATTTGGGAGACACCGTCGTTCCCCTCCCAAATGATCTGGCTTGTAGTTGAGGCCTCTATTGATATGCGCAAGGGAGACGAAAAAGCTTCTGCAAGGACTGCACCATGAACACCCTCTTTTCTTATTTTTTTATACTTCTATTTTTCAAAGTTACCCTGGTTCAGAGTTTGGTAATGTATTGCCTCATTTTTATGTGGACTCAGTTACACCGAGGGTTAATTGTATGCAGTTCTTCTTCAAAGTCACTCATGTAACCGGCAAGTATTACTGAGAATGGGGGGAGCCAGCTACTCCACCTGCATTGGGTTACCACCTATTTACACCGTGCAGGTCCCCCAAGCACATGGCCAATTGTTATTATGGATGTGATTATGTTTTAACAGTTCACCCACTGTTGGGGTGGTTAAAAGTATACGCAATGTTTTACGCTATTACGGTAATGTCTAATAGTCAAGCTATGAGTGTTATATACAATGAACATTATCCTCGCCATAGTGGACCCCAGGAGCTGGGTGATTATCCTTATTTCTATAACTGGTATTCATTATGGCGGGTCTAAGAGTGATGTCCTGGAATGTCAGAGGTTTAGGTGGACCTAGGAAACGAATGGCTGTGTTCTCACATATCCGCAGCTATGCTCCACATATTCTAGGACTGCAGGAAACAAACCTTACCACAGAAACTGGAGGGAGAGTTAGGAAACCCTGGGCTCAGTGGGTGGAAAGTGCATATGGTAACTCTTACTCTAAAGGGGTGTCATTATTGATTCATCGTGCGGTTCGATGGGAACCCCATCACACGAATGTGGACCCAGAGGGGAAATTTGTTTTTGTATATGCTCATATTAATGGAATACCTCATGTGATACTGAATATGTACAATCCTCCTCCTGCCAATCTCTCACTGCTCGCAGCACAATTTCCGTCAGCCGGGATTCTCGGCATGGGGGATCTTAACCACCTCCGGACCGCCTAACGCAGGATCGCGTTCCGGAGGTGGCAGCGCTGCGCACAGTCACGCATATATGCGTCATCTCGCGAGACGCGAGACTTCCTGTGAACGCGCGCACACAGGCGCGCGCGCTCACAGAAACGGAAGGTAAGAGAGTTGATCTCCAGCCTGCCAGGCTGGAGATGTGTTTTTTTTAACCCCTAACAGGTATATTAGACGCTGTTTTGATAACAGCGTCTAATATACCTGCTACCTGGTCCTCTGGTGGTCCCCTTTGTTTGGATCGACCACCAGAGGACACAGGTAGCTCAGTAAAGTAGCACCAAGCACCACTACACTACACTACACCCCCCCGTCACTTATTAACCCCTTATTAGCCCCTGATCACCCCATATAGACTCCCTGATCACCCCCCTGTCATTGATTACCCCCCTGTCATTGATTACCCCCCTGTAAAGCTCCATTCAGATGTCCGCATGATTTTTACGGATGCACTGATAGATGGATCGGATCCGCAAAACGCATCCGGACGTCTGAATGAAGCCTTACAGGGGCATGATCAATGACTGTGGTTATCACCCCATATAGACTCCCTGATCACCCCCTGTAAAGCTCCATTCAGATGTCCGCATGATTTTTACGGATGCACTATAGACTCCCTGATCACCCCCCTGTCATTGATCACCCCCCTGTCATTGATCAACCCCCTGTCATTGATCACCCCCCCTGTCATTGATCACCCCCCTGTCATTGATCACCCTCTGTAAGGCTCCATTCAGACATTTTTTTGGCCCAAGTTAGCGGAATTATTATTTTTTTTTCTTACAAAGTCTCATATTCCACTAACTTGTGTCAAAAAATAAAATCTCACATGAACTCGCCATACCCCTCACGGAATCCAAATGCGTAAAATTTTTTAGACATTTATATTCCAGACTTCTTCTCACACTTTAGGGCCCCTAGAATGCCAGGGCAGTATAAATACCCCACATGTGACCCCATTTCGGAAAGAAGACACCCCCAGGTATTCCGTGAGGGGCATATTGAGTCCATGAAAGATTGAAATTTTTGTCCCAAGTTAGCGGAACGGGAGACTTTGTGAGAAAAAAATTAAAAATATCAATTTCCGCTAACTTGTGCCAAAAAAAAAAAATTTCTATGAACTCGCCATGCCCCTCATTGAATACCTTGGGGTGTCTTCTTTCCAAAATGGGGTCACATGTGGGGTATTTATACTGCCCTGGCATTCTAGGGGCCCCAAAGCGTGAGAAGAAGTCTGGTATCCAAATGTCTAAAAATGCCCTCCTAAAAGGAATTTGGGCACCTTTGCGCATCTAGGCTGCAAAAAAGTGTCACACATCTGGTATCGCCGTACTCAGGAGAAGTTGGGGAATGTGTTTTGGGGTGTCATTTTACATATACCCATGCTGGGTGAGAGAAATATCTCGGTCAAATGCCAACTTTGTATAAAAAAATGGGAAAAGTTGTCTTTTGCCGAGATATTTCTCTCACCCAGCATGGGTATATGTAAAATGACACCCCAAAACACATTGCCCAACTTCTCCTGAGTACGGCGATACCAGATGTGTGACACTTTTTTGCAGCCTAGGTGGGCAAAGGGGCCCATATTCCAAAGAGCACCTTTAGGATTTCACAGGTCATTTACCTACTTACCACACATTAGGGCCCCTGGAAAATGCCAGGGCAGTATAACTACCCCACAAGTGACCCCATTTTGGAAAGAAGACACCCCAAGGTATTCCGTGAGGGGCATGGCGAGTTCCTAGAATTTTTTATTTTTTGTCACAAGTTAGTGGAAAATGCTGATTTTTTTTTTTTTTTTCATACAAAGTCTCATATTCCACTAACTTGTGACAAAAAATAAAAACTTCCATGAACTCACTATGCCCATCAGAGAATACCTTGGGGTCTCTTCTTTCCAAAATGGGGTCACTTGTGGGGTAGTTATACTGCCCTGGCATTCTAGGGGCCCAAATGTGTGGTAAGGAGTTTGAAATCAAATTCTGTAAAAAATGACCTGTGAAATCCGAAAGGTGCTCTTTGGAATATGGGCCCCTTTGCCCACCTAGGCTGCAAAAAAAGTGTCACACATCTGGTATCTCCGTACTCAGGAGAAGTTGGGGAATGTGTTTTGGGGTGTCATTTTACATATACCCATGCTGGGTGAGAGAAATATCTTGGCAAAAGACAACTTTTCCCATTTTTTTATACAAAGTTGGCATTTGACCAAGATATTTATCTCACCCAGCATGGGTATATGTAAAAAGACACCCCAAAACACATTCCTCAACTTCTCCTGAATACAGAGATACCAGATGTGTGACACTTTTTTGCAGCCTAGGTGGGCAAAGGGGCCCATATTCCAAAGAGCACCTTTCGGATTTCACAGGTCATTTTTTACAGAATTTGATTTCAAACTCCTTACCACACATTTGGGCCCCTAGAATGCCAGGGCAGTATAACTACCCCACAAGTGACCCCATTTTAGAAAGAAGAGACCCCAAGGTATTCGCTGATGGGCATAGTGAGTTCATGGAAGTTTTTATTTTTTGTCACAAGTTAGTGGAATATGAGACTTTGTATGAAAAAAAAAAAAAAAAAAATAATCATCATTTTCCACTAACTTGTGACAAAAAATAAAAAATTCTAGGAACTTGCCATGCCCATCAGCGAATACCTTAGGGTGTGTACTTTCCGAAATGGGGTCATTTGTGGGGTGTTTGTACTGTCTGGCCATTGTAGAACCTCAGGAAACATGACAGGTGCTCAGAAAGTCAGAGCTGCTTCAAAAAGCGGAAATTCACATTTTTGTACCATAGTTTGTAAACGCTATAACTTTTACCCAAACCATTTTTTTTTTTACCCAAACATTTTTTTTTTTTATCAAAGACATGTAGAACAATAAATTTAGAGCAAAATTTCTATATGGATCTCGTTTTTTTTGCAAAATTTTACAACTGAAAGTGAAAAATGTCATTTTTTTGCAAAAAAATCGTTAAATTTCGATTAATAACAAAAAAAGTAAAAATGTCAGCAGCAATGAAATACCACCAAATGAAAGCTCTATTAGTGAGAAGAAAAGGAGGTAAAATTCATTTGGGTGGTAAGTTGCATGACCGAGCAATAAACGGTGAAAGTAGTGTAGGTCAGAAGTGTAAAAAGTGGCCTGGTCTTTCAGGGTGTTTAAGCACTGGGGGCTGAGGTGGTTAATCTGCTCCTGGATGATTTGAAAGATAGATTCCGCAACCCGTCCAATAGTTCCTATAGACAGACATCAAGTAAAACCGCCCTGGCGCGCCTATTGTCTGAGCTGGGATGGATTGACATCTGGAGGGAGAGGTACCCAGATAGAATCGAATTCTCTTGCTTCACTCCCTCTAGGGGAGCCTTGTCTAGGATTGACTACCTCCTGGGCACCCCTGGCACTTTCATGGCAACGCGAGAGATACATTATGGGCCCCAAGGTCCGTCTGACCATGCACCTATAATGGCCTCGATCACTGACCCCTATACTGCTACTCGCATACCCAAACAGCGCATACACCCGTTCTGGCTATCTTTAATGTCCCTAAATGATAGGATACCTGACCAGCTTCATGCATTTCTTGCTGTTAACTTAGCTGACACAGACCCAGCCCTGCTGTGGGAGACTTTGAAGGCATTCCTGCGCGGGTGCCTCAAGTCGTCCATCTCTTACATTAAGAAATTTACTCGCCGTAAGGAGGAAGATTTGGGCACGCAGTGCAGGAATGCAGAACTTGCATATGTCTCTGACCCTACTGAAGAGAACAGGAGGGATTGGATGATGAAAGGTAGACATTACATGAACCATTTGCAGGAGAAAAGTGATCGCAAGATGCTTTTTTTTGCAGCAACAAACCTTTGAACAAGGCAGCAGAGTAGGCAAAGTGTTGGCACAGGTAGTGAGGAGGAACAACATGTCTCCACCGATACTACGTATTACAGACAATAGTGGGATGGTGGTATCTGAGCCTGAAGGTATATTGGACCGATTCAGGGAATTCTATCAGGACCTATACTGCTCTCGGGCTCAGTATTCCACTCAAGCACTAGAGGACTACCTTCAGGAGGTTTCCTACCCGCAGTTGTCTGCATCGGATAGGGAAATGCTGGATGGGGAGATCACCTTGGAGGAAGTGAGTGAGGCGATCTCAGGGTTAAATTCAGGCAAAGCCCCTGGACCGGATGGGATCCCACTAGAGGTGTATTCTAGGTATGCAGACATTTTGGCACCGCAGCTCCTGCGCATGTACAAAGCGTCCCTGAATACTGATGCACTTCCAGAGTCGCTGTACGAGGCCTCTATTGTAGTCCTGTTAAAGCCCGATAAGTATCCCTTAGAGTGTGGGTCATATCGCCTATATCGCTATTAAACCTAGACTACAAAATTCTCACCAAATTATTAGCAAACAGACTGAACAGAGCTATATCATCCATTATACACGAAAACCAGTCTGACTTTATCCCTGGTAGATCTACCTCTAGCAACATACGAAGGGCACAGGTTATTGCTCAGCTGGGATGTGCAGACTGGAAATTATGGGCTTTGGCCGCGTTAGACACGGCCAAAGCGTTTGACTCAGTAGAATGGCCTTATTTGATACATGTCCTCAGGTTTTTTGGCTTTGGTCCTATGTTCATCAGGTGGGTCAATATCATTTATAATTCCCCATCCGCGAATATTATGATTAATGGCTCCCTGTCGTCAACATTTAAACTATACAGAGGAACCAGGCAGGGATGTCCTTTGTCTCCCCTGTTGTTTGCGGTAGCTATTGAACATTTGGCATTAAGAATCCGGCAGGATAGTATTTTTAAAGGTATAGCTATGGGAAACAGGGAAGATAGGCTGGGTCTGTATGCTGATGACCTTATTTTGTACATGGACTCAGTAGAATCCACCTTGCCTAGAGCAATTACCCTAATTGAGCAGTTTGGAGTCTTCTCTGGTCTATGTATAAATTGGGCAAAATCGGGAATTATGGGCCTCGGAGTGGCCATCAGTGTATCAAAATTTCATAGTAGTAGATAAATTTAAGTATTTAGGTGTAATTATCACTAAAGACCCCGTTATTTCACATTAACTGAACACAAGTCCCTTGGTGTCATACTTTGTGGATAAGTTTAAGTCCTGGAATACCTTACCGCTGTCCACCATGGGCCGCATAAATATAATCAAAATGATTCTCCAACCCAAGGCTTTGTACCTGCTGGAACATGCATGTGTACCCATTCCACGTAAGTTCTTTGATAAATTGCACTCTCTCATGGCAACATTCATATGGGGTAGGAACAGACGAAAACTGGCCATTAAGTCCCTACAGAGGAGCTGGGATGAGGGCGGGGCGGCCTTACCTGACCTATTCTTGTATTTTCTTGCTGGTCAGTTGCGATATTTGGTGCCATGGGTGACTCGGAATGAGCACTGCGATGCCCCGGCCCGACAGTGCTCATTCAATGCGCACGCGCCGATATCGCGTTCATCGGTACATGCGCGGGATTACGGGAGGGAGGTTAGAACAGAGACTAAGGGCGGGCAGACGCGGCGGAGGGGGAGTGCCTTCGTATGAAAATGACCCAGGGGCCTGGGCACCGGCCGTTGTAACGCCGCCCCTGGGCACCTTCACAGACTCATTTGCATGCGGATTAAAAGTGTTTTTCTCCACAACGATGTTAGCAAGGAACAAACGGTAAGCACCGGTTTAATAGGGGGGATGCCGTGGACATAACACTGTTATTAGGTTAATAGGGTGAATCTGTGTGAAAGACTACCTTTAATGTATAAATGGCAAGGGGCTTTAAATCCCCAATGGGAAGAGTTTTGGGAAATGTCCATACAGGAAAAAAGTAGGGTCTTAAAGAATTTTTCGCATAGAATCATCCAATTTAACATACTGTATCGTGTTTACTACTCTCCCAAGACTTTAATGAAGTGTTATAAATCCAAGGCGTTTGGTTGTCAAAAATGTGGAGAGATAGGAGTAGACGATACAAATACTTTGGACATGCGTAAGAATTCGAGAGTTCTGGGCAAAGGTTAACGATAAAATAGAGGAATACCATCGGTTTAAAGTACCTAGGCAATTTGAAGACTGTATTTTGGGGGTGATGGAAGGAGTGGATACCCCTCAGCACCGAGAGATAGCATCCAAACTCCTATTCCATGCTAGGAGATGCATTGTTCGACATTGGGGGGGGGGGGGGGGGGGGGAACAGTGCTGCTCCCATGGTCAATGAATGGGAGAGCTCCACTAGGGTTTCACTGGCCAGTGAGGAATTTCACCTGTTAAATAATCTTAAAAAATCAAGATTTGCCAGAATATGGCAGAAATGGCTAAATTAATTGGTAGATGATTCTGGGTGGATGGGCTGGGGAGACGTGGAGGGGAGGGGAGAGAAATATATAATAATTTAATTTTTTTATTTTTTCTCTTTTATTGGAACAAGTGGCGGCTTATGGAAGGGGGGGTGGTCTTACTGAATGTAAATTAATAAAAAAAACTGAAGGATTTGTAATGTCTGTAAAAAAACAATAAAGATATATTACAAAAAAAAACAAAAACAAAAAAAAAAACCTTTAGGTGTTCCACAAGAGTTAATGGCAAATGGAGATAAAATTCTAGAATTTTGATTTTTGGGCAAATTTTCCATTTTAATCAATTTTTTCCAGTAACAAAGCAAGGGTTAACAGCCAAACAAAATGCTATATTTATTGCCCCGATTCTGTAGCTTGCAGAAACACCCCATATGTGGCCGTAAACTATTGTACGGGCACACAGTAGGGCGTAAAGGGAATGGTGCGCCGTATGGTTTTTGGAAGGCAGATCTTGCTGGACTGGTTTATTTACACCATGTCCCATTTGAAGCCCCCCTGATGCACCCCTAGAGTAGAAACTCCATAAAACTGACCCCATTTTGGAAACTACGGGATAAGGTGGCAGTTTTGTTGGGACTATTTTTAGGATACATATGATTTTTGGTTGCTCTATATTACATTTTTGTGAGGCAAGGTTACCAAAAATAGAAATTCTGAAATTTAATCTCCATTTGCCATAAACTGTTGAGGAACACCTAAAGGGTTAATAAAGTTTGTAAAATCAGTTTTGAATACCTTGAGGGTGTAGTTTCTTAGATGTGGTCGCTTTTATGGAGTTTCTACTCTAGGGGTGCATCAGGGTTGCTTCAAATGGAACATGGTACCAAAAACAAAAGGCCATCAAAATCTGCCTTCCAGAAACCATACGGCGTTCCTTTCATTCTGCACCCTGCCGTTTGGTCATACAGCCGTTTTACGACCACATATGGGGTGTTTCTGTAAACTGCTGAATCAGGGTAATAAATATTACGTTTTGTTTGGCTGTTAACCCTTGCTTTGTTACTGGAAAAAAATGAAAATGGAAAATTTGCCAAAAAATTGCTGTTTTGGCACAGTTTTTATATAATTTTTTTACTGTGTTCATCTGAGGGGTTAGGTCATGGGGTATTTTTATAGAGCAGATTCTTACAGACGTGGCAATACCTAATATGTCTACTTTTTTTATAATTTATTTTAGTTTTACAAAATAATATAAAATAAAAAAAATAATGTTTTAGTGTCTCAAGTATGAGAA
The DNA here is from genome assembly GCF_905171765.1 of Bufo bufo. Lineage (NCBI taxonomy): Eukaryota > Metazoa > Chordata > Amphibia > Anura > Bufonidae > Bufo > Bufo bufo. The sequence goes on from NC_053394.1 coordinate 115,788,706, forward strand.
CCATAGTTTTTTTACGATTGTCAGTGGCTAAATGGAATTAAAATTGGGGAAGGGGATTATAAATTTAGTACTCCATGGAAGTGTGGTACTCCCTGAAGCAACCGTCAATGCAGAAGCCCGGATGATCAGGGCACGATCCCCCTCCGGTGACACACTCTGCACTTTTTTTTGGGACCGTCCCTTCTTTCCAGTATGGGGGACCACACCTGGAAAGTGTCGGCCAGGGACGATCCGGGTGCCTCCAGTTCCCGAGGTACTCCGGCCTGCTCTTTCCCGGTCAGAAAAGACAAGGGCCTTGAGGACTGCCTCATAGAACTGAAGGAATTTCCCTGTGCTGCCAGCGCTCTGGGACAGCACAAAAGAGTTGTACAAGGCAACCTGTACCAAGTAGACCGCAACTTTTTTGTACCATGCAACTGTTTTTCGCATGGCATTATATGGCTTGAGGACTTGATCAGAGAGATCAACTCCTCCCATATACCGTTTGTAGTCGACGATACAATCGGGGTTGAGGACCGTTGCCACGGTGTACCTCACACAGGGCAGGAGTGATGCCGTTAACGTGAATTGTGACAGTACAAGGACATCTCTCTTGTCCTAATATCTGACCAGCAACAGGTTTCCACTGGTAAAGGCACGGGTCTCACCCCTGGGGATAGGTACCTGGAGGGGGTGGGTAGGGAGGCCGCGTTGATTTTTCCGCAGTCCCACAAGCGGACGTGGATCTGGCGGTGAGGGACTACTAGTATAAAAGTTATCCACGTACAGGTGGTAACCTTTATCTAGCAGTGGTTGCATAAGGTCCCACACAAGTTTCCCGCTAACACCCAGAATGGGGGGGACATTCTGGGGGTTCAATATGGGAATCTCGCCCCTCATACACACAAAACTTGTAAGTGTACCCTGAGGTACTCTCACAAAGTTTGTACAGCTTCACGCCATACCTCGCCCGCTTAGAGGGAACATACTGGTGGAAAATGAGTCTCCCCTTGAAAGCAATGAGAGACTCATCAACCGCGACCTCCCTTCCAGGTACATAGGCCTCCAAAAATTTGGCCCCAAAGTCATCGATGACCGGCCTGATTTTGTACAGGCGGTCATAGGCAGGATCACCTTGGGGGGGATGCTGCATTATCTGCATAATGCAGGCATTTCTGGATGGCTTCAAACCGGGTACGTGTCATGGCCGTACTGTAAAGTGGGGTCTGGTAGAGGACGTCCCCACTCCAGTAATGTCTGACACTGTGTTTTTTGACTAGGCCCATGTGCAGCACGAGGCACCAAAACATCCTCATCTTGGCTGCACTGACCGGAGTCCAGCCACCGGCCCTAGCCAAAAAGGAGCCCGGGTGTTGAGCAATAAACTGTTGGGCGAACACGTTCGTTTGCTCCACCATCAGATTCACAAAGTGGTCACTGGAAAAAAGACTAAAATAGTCATATTCAGTGAACTCCACTGTGGGAATCTGGATTCCTGCTTGGTCAACAAAATCAGGAATCGCAGGCTCAAAATGCTCTGGGGTACACCATGCAAGTTCACCGGTAGGGGGCTCCGGTGGACCGGAAAACTAGTACGAGCCCCAGAGCCGCTCGTACTAGTGTGGGCCACAGGGTCGTATGCTGGGCGTATGCTGGGCGTATGCCTCCTCGGCCAAGAACATCCGGTGGGCCATAGGGGAGTGTGTGTGTGTGTGTGCGTGGAAATCTTTATTTAGTGTGCGTGTGTGTGGGGGCACGGGTGTTCGCGGACTTATCCCTAAAACTAACAGAAAAAAAAAAGGCAAAAAAAAATATTAATAAATTCTAACTCACTGATCAGCCGTCCGAAGCTGATCAGCAGTGGGGTGTGCGATGCGCTAACAGTGGCCGGACGCTAAGAGTGCCGGCTACAGTCAGTGTACGCAGAAAAAAATAATAATAACTGCTTGCCCCCCAAAAAATCTGTGTGTGTGTCGGGATGGGGGTGGGAAGCTACAGCACCCCTGGCGGGTCTAGGGTCACACAGTGGACCCCAGACACCCAATTAGGGTAAAGCAACAGTTGAAACTTTTTTTTTTTTTTCACTAAACTTTCCCTGCCTAACCTAACCTTTCCCTAAATACCATTTAGTGCCAGATGGCACTGTGGAGGGTCATAAGGGGGGTGCTGGGCAGATATGGGGGTGCTGGCTCTGGAGATCGATGCAGCCTCCTCTCTCCTCGCTCCCGGACACAGAAAGGAGGAGAGGAGCACTGCAATAATTTAAACCGCCTGCCCGCCCCTGCAGCCAATCAGAAGTGATCCTGAGAGGTGATGTCACCATCACCACTCAGGATCGCAGGATGGTGATTGGTGGTGTATTATCACACCACCGATCACCATCCTGTTCCGGGTTGTCGGGTCCCCAGAGACCCGAATGACCCAGAAACGCAGGAAACCGCAGGTCTGAACTGACCTGCGGTTTGCTGCGATCGCCGACACGGGGGGGGGGGGGACACAGGATCCCTCCCCCGCACATTGTCCCAGGGTGCCTGCTCACTGCGCGGCGGTGATCGGAAATACACAGGGCGTACAGATATGCCATGTGTCCTTAAGTACCAGGACATCAGGGCGTACCTGTACGCCCTGTGTCCTTAAGAGGTTAAAGAGGACCTTTCACGTGATTTTATTTTTCAAAATCAGTACCTGGCACTGTAGCCGATGTTTACTCGATGAGATAAGGCACATTTTTGCTGCTCCATTGCACAGTCCTGTATACTAATCAATAGCATCAGTACAGGGAGGAGGAGACGGTCACATTTCTCAGGTGGAGTCACTATGTACACTGCTCAAAAAAATAAAGGGAACACTTAAACAACACAATGTAACTCCAAGTCAATCACACTTCTGTGAAATCAAACTGTCCACTTAGGAAGCAACATTGAGTGACAATCAATTTCACATGCTGTTGTGCAAATGGGATAGACAACAGGTGGAAATTATAGGCAATTAGCAAGACACCCCCAATAAAGGAGTGGTTCTGCAGGTGTTGACCACAGACCACTTCTCAGTTCCTATGCTTCCTGGCTGATGTTTTGGTCACTTTTTAATGTTGGCGGTGCTTTCACTCTAGTGGTAGCATGAGACGGAGTCTACAACCCACACAAGTGGCTCAGGTAGTGCAGCTTATCCAGGATGGCACATCAATGCGAGCTGTGGCAAGAAGGTTTGCTGTGTCTGTCAGCGTAGTGTCCAGAGCATGGAGGCGCTACCAGGAGACAGGCCAGTACAACAGGAGAGGTGGAGGAGGCCGTTGGAGCGCAACAACCCAGCAGCAGGACCGCTACCTCCGCCTTTGTGCAAGGAGGAACAGGAGGAGCACTGCCAGAGCCCTGCAAAATGACCTCCAGCAGGCCACAAATGTGCATGTGTCTGCTCAAATGGTCAGAAACAGACTCCATGAGGGTGATATGAGGGCCCGACGTCCACAGGTGGGGGTTGTGCTTACAGCCCAACACCGTGCAGGACGTTTGGCATTTGCCAGAGAACACCAAGATTGGCAAATTCGCCACTGGCGCCCTGTGCTCTTCACAGATGAAAGCAGGTTCACACTGAGCACATGTGACAGACGTGACAGAGTCTGGAGACGCCGTGGAGAACGTTCTGCTGCCTGCAACATCCTCCAGCATGACCGGTTTGGCATTAGGTCAGTAATGGTGCGGAGTGGCATTTCTTTGGAGGACCGCACAGCCCTCCATGTGCTCGCCAGAGGTAGCCTGACTGCCATTAGGTACCGAGATGAGATCCTCAGACCCCTTGTGAGACCATATGCTGGTGCGGTTGGCCCTGGGTTCCTCCTAATGCAAGACAATGCTAGACCTCATGTGGCTGGAGTGTGTCAGCAGTTCCTGCAAGACGAAGGCATTGATGCTATGGACTGGCCCGCCCGTTCCCCAGACCTGAATCCAATTGTGCACATCTGGGACATCATGTCTCGCTCTATCCACCAACGTTACGTTGCACCACAGACTGTCCAGGAGTTGGCAGATGCTTTAGTCTAGGTCTGGGAGGAGATCCCTCAGGAGACCGTCCGCCACCTCATCAGGAGCATGCCGGATCCATTTTTCCAGATGACACCGGAAAGACGGATCCGGCATTTCAATGCATTTGTAAGACGAATCAGGATCCTGATCAGTCTTACAAATGTCATCAGTTGGCATACGTATTGACGGATCCGGCAGGCAGTTCCGGTGACGGAACTGTTTGCTGGATCACTCTGCCGCAAGTGTGAAAGTACCCTAAGCTGGTAGTTGGATCTGTGAACAAGCTTGTTGACTGTTTCCAAGTAACAGATGGCATGCTGGCAGTGGTGCACACTAGTTTCTGTCACTAAAGTAAAGGATGTAAATATATATATATATATTTTTAACCAAGCATAACATATTTATAAAAAAAACTATAATGTTTACCTCTTCTTTGTGGTCCATCTAGACTACTTTCGCATCTGCGTATTTGCTGGAACCGTCATGGATCAGCAAAAGCGCTTCCGTCATGATAATACAACCGTCTGTATGTTGACAGATTCACTAATGAATGAGGCAGTTTAGACCCCCGAAACGCGTATGGTGATGAAAGCATAAACAAACCCGCAGCAAAATCACTGGTTGGATACGACCACTGAACATCTTGGAAGCGCTTCCAATTAAAACCTTCCCTAAAAACCGCTAACAGTGAGCGCCGACCGGTCCGAGACACGTGGGACGCCAGACAGAAACGTGACGTCATACACATGTGGGACGCCAAAGGAGAAAACTTACAGCACAAAGTCCTGAAAGGCACATCGGCAGCTACAACCAGCGAAACCATTGGAGAAGGTAAATACAGTCAGGGTGCGAGCCTTGATATCGTGTGGGACGCCACACTAGGCTTAGCACCGGACTGACATACTAATACCCTGGTAATAACAGTGACTGGTATACAACTTAAAGTAAGGCAACAATAGACTATTAACCCTCTAACCAACAAACTTACTGCATTAAAAGCCATCTGGGGCTCATCAACAGACTCACCACTTTAGAGATTACAGAGTGACACTTTATGACCGATTTTTTTTGGGGGGGGGGGGATTGAATTAATGGATAGCAATATATGGTGGAAATGATCGCTGAATGACCATTCACTCTGTCACCCATATATTTGCACATTGACCATTCACAAAAAACTCTCTCACGCCTGATTACCAGGCTACCATTGAGGAAATCCACATCTTCCATTGACGCAGCATTACAATTACGGGGAACCTCCTCCCCACTAAAAGGGTGAAACCAGGATCTCACTTTTATAATTCCACCATGTATTAATCTATGCAATTTTATAATTTTACCATGTATTAACTATATGTACTATTTTTATCAGTTTTTGTACCATTTTATGGAAGGGTAATACCCCTCCCTTTAAGTGATATTTATTTTCTTTTACTATAAAGAAACTACCTCTACGATTGACGTTCAAATGAAATAAATGTACATCTTACATACATTGCTCTCTGTGTGTCTGACCAAGTGAAGAGTGCCGGTTTATTATAGTCAAATGCCTATTCTTGAAGAAAAAAAGGTGGGGGGTTGAGTCAGCACAACCTGCCTGCAGGTGCAGATCACTATGGCGAAATACATATACAACGGAAAATGCAAATGTGATCGCACACTACATCCAGCACTCTGCCCTCCATGCTGGATGAGACATTGGTTTATATTTTGGCCAAAGCATAGTAAGCCACTCACCGCGTCAAGGTCGTCTCAATTGAGTGGTCCCTAACTCTTGTTCCTACCTGTTCATGGGCCATGACAGCCACACAAAATCCAGGGAATGTAGGTCAGCATGCAAGCCAAGTATATTGGAGGCGTGGCGATCTCCTTTGAGTCATGCACACCTGACCAGTCAATCTGTCCTGAAGGCTGGTTTTAAAGTCAGTATAAAACTGAGTCTGCTTACACAGAACCTACCATTAGCCATCTGGCTCCAGGAGAAGTATATGGTGGGTTCAGCATGCATGTTGGTACTTGCATCCCTGGATCCGATGAAAGCTGTAATGGCACCGGACGGGGTTACAAGCAAAGTGTACTTGGCTTGCATGCTGACCTACATTCCCTGGATTTTATGTGGCTGTCATGGCCCATGAACAGGTAGGAACAAGAGTTAGGGACCACTCAATTGAGACGACCTTGACGCGGTGAGTGGCTTACTATGCTTTGGCCAAAATATAAACCAATGTCTCATCCAGCATGGAGGGCAGAGTGCTGGATGTAGTGTGCGATCACATTTGCATTTTCCGTTGTAAATGCCTATTCTTGTCTGCAAAATGGACAAAGGATATGTTCTATATATTATTTTTTTTTGCGGGGCCGCGGAATAGACATACGGATGCGGACAGCACACGATGTGCTGTCCACATCTTTTGCGGTCACGTTCAAATAAATTGGGCCACATTCAATCCGCAAAAAATGTGGATTGGATGCGGACCAAATATACGGTCGTGTGAATGACCTCTAAAGGGCTATTCCTGATGCAGACACTTACGGCCTGTTTACAGGCTGAAATACAGATGCACACCCAACCTTTGATGGCAGAGAATAGACAGGTGCTTTAGGTGTTACAGGGGTCAGCCAGCTTCTGCCAGAGACCAGAGATTGGCTGAAGCAATGATATGTGGTGGATGTCACCTCTGCAGATGGGTAAACTGGGCATGGCCAGCAGTGATGGCCAGTTCGTAGTGTTCGCCTGCAAACATATGCGGGCTGCCATCTTGACTCACAAGTACGGCGATGCACAGGTAAGCCCTTACCTGTGCCGGTCTGAAATAAATGCGGTCACCGGGAGCAGGCAGTTCCGAGAACAGCCGCCGGGGGCCTTCATTGGGCTGTTCTCGGAACTGCCTGCTCCCGGTGATCGCATTTGATTTCAGATCGGCTCCCGGCACAGGTAATGGCTTACCTGTGCATCGCCGGACTTGTGAGTCAAGATGGCAGCGCGCATGTGTTCGCTGGCGAACTGGCCATCACTGATGGCCAGGAGAGCCAGAGGTGGCGGCGCTGGATCCACTAGGTAAGTATTGCTCAGCATTTATTGCAGACTGTTCCTGCAAAACAGGGATACCGGCCATGTGCGTTCCACATTCGGCCGGCCCTATGATAGAAATAACTATTGTTGTCAAGAATACGGCATGCGCTATCTTTTTTGCGGGGCCGCAGAACAGAATTACGGATGTGGACAACACACGGTGTGCTGTCTGCATCTTTTGTGTCCCCATTGAAATGAATGGGTCCGCACCTGTTCCAGAAAATTACAGAACGGATGTGGACCCAGAACTATAGACGTGTGAATGGCGCTTCTGTCCCCTCTTGTAAACTTCCTCAACATACGCGAGTCCTGTGTGCCAGTGACCGGCCGCAACAGCAACATGTCCCCCAAGCAGCAGGTGATAAGGACACGGTGGAGCACCTCAAGTATTTACCGTATATAAGGTGGGTAGCTCATACAGGTATAATGTGGGTGGCTCACCTCACAGTCTCAATGCATTTCAAAGGGCTGCCAGTGCACCATGCACACTAAGCAATGGACAACCCCCTTATACCCCCAGGACTTCTCCTTTAAACCCCTATAGATTACTCTAAGAAGGTATCACGTCCTGGCAGGGAAGACATGGCGGTAAAACTGTCCAACCCAAATGATATAGTAACGTTATGGAGCCCAGCGCCAGCTTCTATCTAGTGACGCTACACTGCCGGGCTCCTCCTCACCTCAGTCCTCTCTAAGCTTCCGCCATCACAGGACAACAGGAACACGGCGTCTGATTGGCTAGAGGCAGCGGAGACGCAGCAGGCCACGCCTTCCAGATCCTGTCCGCTTTATGACTGCGCAATGGCGGGAAAATCCTGACGTCCTCCCCTGAGGTAATGGCGACTGCGCACCTCGGCTTTAGTAGAGGCGGAGGATAACGGCACAGGAGCTGATTACCGCTGCTCACCCAGTGATCTGAAGCCAAGACGCTGTCTTCCCGGGTTTATGTCACTGGAGACCTTATACAGAAAGACGTCGTGTTTAGGAAGGATGGCTTCTTGAATCAGAAGAATCCTGCAGTCCTCTGTTCAGTTAGTTTATTTCGGTTTCCCTGTGTGACCACTAATATGGCCGCCATTGTAGGGTTTTTGTTGCTCAGCATTGCCATTACCTGACTGACAAGGGATGTGATGATTTGTTATAATGGTATAGCTGCTCCCTATATTGGATAACTTCACATGTATGTGATGCCTGACAGAAAAACACTGCAGACTATGGAGGCTGCGTCTATATCAGCTCCCAGACTAATACAACTGATGTATGTTAGGTAGCGGTTCCAACTGTTGTGTCCCCCTTATGAATAGAGAGGTGGTCGAGCACGTGCACTGCCGCTTGTTTCGTGTCTATGGGACAGCGGTGCCCTAGGGTTTGAGTGGAGTACGCACCCTCAGCTGAATTCAAACAAGAGATACGACGGTCGGACCCCACTCATCTAACAGTTAAAGGTCTAAAAGATCCCCCCCTAATGCCTGGGCCCTTCGTATACTGTATAGTTATCTGTTCCCCGGAACCCGCGTCGCTCTGTTTACGCTGTACGGGAGGCTGGCCACTGTCGCGGCCTGCTATTTGTTGCACCCCTCCGTTGACGTGCAGGGATCCGGAGCGATGGAGGTGTTGGGAAACAGGTAAGTATAATGTATACAAGGGGCCCGGACATTGGGGGAGATCTTTTAGACTTAAAGGGAGTCTGTCACCACAATTTGCCCTTATAGACCACCTACATAGCACTGTAGCATAACTATAGATCAGTCAAATGGTACCTTTGTCTTTTTGTCTGGATGTTCACCAGGAGCAAAAACTGAGTTTTATTCATATGTAAATGAGGGCTCACAAGTGCCCAGGGGCGGCGTTCGGGCTGTAAGTGCCCAGGCCGCTCTGCCTTCTTCTCACATAACCCCTCCCCAGCCTGTTGCTTGGCCCGCCCTGTAAGCCTCTTACGTCATCCATTGTACTGGCCGATATCCCGCCAGCGCATGCGCACTGTGATGACCATTGTGGGCAGCAGCATCATTCCATGCAGTGTGCATGCGCCGTCGGGATATCGGCCAGTACACTGGATGACGTAAGAGGCTTACAGGGCGGGCCAAGCAACAGGCTGGGGAGGCTTTATGTGAGAAGAAGGCAGAGCGGCCTGGGCACTTACAGCCCGAACGCCGCCCCTGGGCACTTCTGAGCCCTCATTTACATATGAATAAAACTAAATTTTTGCCCCTGGTGAACATCCAGACAAAAAGACCAAGGTACCATTTGACTGATCTATAGTTATGCTACAGTGCTATGTAAGTGGTCTATAAGGGCAAATTGTGGTGACAGACTCCCTTTAACCGCCTAACGCAGATTCGCGTTCCGGAGGCGGCAGCCCTGCGCAGAGTCACGCATATATGCGTCATCTCGCGCGAGCCGAGATTTCCTGTGAACGCGCGCACACAGGCGCGCGCGCTCACAGGAACGGAAGGTAAGAGAATGGATCTCCAGCCTGCCAGCGGCGATCGTTCGCTGGCAGGCTGGAGATGTGTTTTTTTTAACCCCTAACAGGTATATTAGACGCTGTTTTGATAACAGCGTCTAATATACCTGCTACCTGGTCCTCTGGTGGTCCCCTTTGTTTGGATCGACCACCAGAGGACACAGGTAGCTCAGTAATATGTTGCACCAAGCACCACTACACTACACCCCCCCCTGTCACTTATTAACCCCTTATTCACCCTTGATCACCCCTGATCACCCCATATAGACTCCCTGATCACCCCCCTGTCATTGATTACCCCCCTGTCATTGATCAACCCCCTGTAAAGCTCCATTCAGATGTCCGCATGATTTTTACGGATCCACTGATAGATGGATCGGATCCGCAAAACGCATACGGACGTCTGAATGGAGCCTTACAGGGGCGTGATCAATGACTGTGGTGATCACCCCATATAGACTCCCTGATCACCCCCCTGTCATTGATTACCCCCCTGTCATTGATCACCCCCCTGTAAGGGGACCATTCAGATGTCCGCATGATTTTTACGGATCCACTGATAGATGGATCGGATCCGCAAAACGCATACGGACGTCTGAATGGAGCCTTACAGGGGCGTGATCAATGACTGTGGTGATCACCCCATATAGACTCCCTGATCACCCCCCTGTCATTGATTACCCCCCTGTCATTGATCAACCCCCTGTAAAGCTCCATTCAGATGTCCGCATGATTTTTACGGATCCACTGATAGATGGATCGGATCCGCAAAACGCATACGGATGTCTGAATGGAGCCTTACAGGGGCGTGATCAATGACTGTGGTGATCACCCCATATAGACTCCCTGATCACCCCCCTGTCATTGATTACACCCCTGTCATTGATCACCCCCCTGTAAAGCTCCATTCAGATGTCCGCATGATTTTTACGGATCCACTGATAGATGGATCGGATCCTCAAAACGCATACGGACGTCTGAATGGAGCCTTACAGGGGCGTGATCAATGACTGTGGTGATCACCCCATATAGACTCCCTGATTACCCCCCTGTCATTGATTACCCCCCTGTCATTGATCACCCCCCTGTAAGGGGACCATTCAGATGTCCGCATGATTTTTACGGATCCACTGATAGATGGATCGGATCCGCAAAACGCATACGGACGTCTGAATGGAGCCTTACAGGGGCGTGATCAATGACTGTGGTGATCACCCCATATAGACTCCCTGATTACCCCCCTGTCATTGATTACCCCCCTGTCATTGATCACCCCCCTGTAAAGCTCCATTCAGATGTCCGCATGATTTTTACGGATCCACTGATAGATGGATCGGATCCCCAAAACGCATACGGACGTCTGAATGGAGCCTTACAGGGGCGTGATCAATGACTGTGGTGATCACCCCATATAGACTCCCTGATCACCCCCCTGTCATTGATTACCCCCCTGTCATTGATTACCCCCCTGTCATTGATCACCCCCCTGTAAAGCCCCATTCAGATGTCCGCATGATTTTTACGGATCCACTGATAGATGGATCGGATCCCCAAAACGCATACGGACGTCTGAATGGGGGGGGGGGGGGGCGTGATCAATGACTGTGGTGATTACCCCATATAGACTCCCTGATCACCCCCCTGTCATTGATTACCCCCCTGTCATTGATCACCCCCCTGTAAAGCTCCATTCAGACGTCCGCATGATTTTTACGGATCCACTGATAGATGGATCGGATCCGCAAAACACATACAGGCGTCTCCCTGGAGCCTTCCAGGGGGGGGTGATCACCCCATATAGACTCCCTGATCACCCCCCTGTCATTGATCACCCTCCCTGTCATTCATCACCCCCCTGTCAGGCTGCATTCAGATGTCCGTATGATTTTTACGGATACATGGATCGGATCTGCAAAACACATACGGATATCTGAATGGAGCCTTACAGGGGGGTGATCAATGACAGGGGGGTGATCACCCCATATAGACTCTCTGATCACCCGCCTGTCATTGATCACCCCCCTGTCATTGATCACCCCCCTGTAAGGCTCCATTCAGACATTTTTTTGGCCCAAGTTAGCGGAATTATTTTATTTTTTTCTTACAAAGTCTCATATTCCACTAACTTGTGTCAAAAAATAAAATCTCACATGAACTCACCATACCCCTCACGGAATCCAAATGCGTAAAATTTTTTAGACATTTATATTCCAGACTTATAGCAGTATAAATACCCCACATGTGACCCCATTTCGGAAAGAAGACACCCCAAGGTATTCGCTGAGGGGCATATTGAGTCCATGAAAGATTGAAATTTTTGTCCCAAGTTAGCGGAAAGGGAGACTTTGTGAGAAAAAAAAAAAAAAAATCAATTTCCGCTAACTTGTGCCAAAAAAATAAATTTCTATGAACTCGCCATGCCCCTCATTGAATACCTTGGGGTGTCTTCTTTCCAAAATGGGGTCACATGTGGGGTATTTATACTGCCCTGGCATTCTAGGGGCCCCAAAGCGTGAGAAGAAGTCTGGTATCCAAATGTCTAAAAATGCCCTCCTAAAAGAAATTTGGGCACCTTTGCGCATCTAGGCTGCAAAAAAGTGTCACACATCTGGTATCGCCGTACTCAGGAGAAGTTGGGGAATGTGTTTTGGGGTGTCATTTTACATATACCCATGCTGGGTGAGAGAAATATCTTGGTCAAATTCCAACTTTGTATAAAAAAATGGGAAAAGTTGTCTTTTGCCAAGATATTTCTCTCACCCAGCATGGGTATATGTAAAATGACACCCCAAAACACATTCCCCAACTTCTCCTGAATACGGCGATACCACATGTGTGACACTTTTTTGCAGCCTAGGTGGGCAAAGGGGCCCACATTCCAAAGAGCACCTTTAGGATTTCACAGGTCATTTACCTACTTACCACACATTAGGGCCCCTGGAAAATGCCAGGGCAGTATAACTACCCCACAAGTGACCCCATTTTGGAAAGAAGACACCCCAAGGTATGCCGTGAGGGGCATGGCGAGTCCCTAGAATTTTTTATTTTTTGTCACAAGTTAGTGGAAAATGATGATTTTTTTTTTTTTTTCTTACAAAGTCTCATATTCCACTAACTTGTGACAAAAAATAAAAACTTCCATGAACTCACTATGCCCAACAGCGAATACCTTGGGTGTCTTCTTTCCAAAATGGGGTCACTTGTGGGGTAGTTATACTGCCCTGGCATTCTAGGGGCCCAAATGTGTGGTAAGGAGTTTGAAATCAAATTCTGTAAAAAATGACCAGTGAAATCCGAAAGGTGCTCTTTGGAATATGGGCCCCTTTGCCCACCTAGGCTGCAAAAAAGTGTCACACATCTGGTATCTCCGTATTCAGGAGAAGTTGGGGAATGTGTTTTGTGGTGTCATTTTACATATACCCATGCTGGGTGAGAGAAATATCTTGGCAAAAGACAACTTTTACCATTTTTTTATACAAAGTTGTCTTTTGCCAAGATATTTCTCTCACCCAGCATGGGTATATGTAAAATGACACCCCAAAACACATTCCCCAACTTCTCCTGAATACGGAGATACCAGATGTGTGACACTTTTTTGCAGCCTAGGTGGGCAAAGGGGCCCATATTCCAAAGAGCACCTTTCGGATTTCACTGGTCATTTTTTACAGAATTTGATTTCAAACTCCTTACCACACATTTGGGCCCCTAGAATGCCAGGGCAGTATAACTACCCCACAAGTGACCCCATTTTGGAAAGAAGACATCCCAAGGTATTCGCTGATGGGCAATAGTGAGTTCATGGAAGTTTTTATTTTTTGTCACAAGTTAGTGGAATATGAGACTTTGTAAGAAAAATAAAAAAATAAAAATCATCATTTTCCGCTAACTTGTGACAAAAAATAAAAAGTTCTATGAACTCACTATGCCCATCAGCGAATACTTTAGGGTGTCTACTTTCCGAAATGGGGTCATTTGTGGGGTGTTTGTACTGTCTGGCCATTGTAGAACCTCAGGAAACATGACAGGTGCTCAGAAAGTCAGAGCTGCTTCAAAAAGCGGAAATTCACATTTTTGTACCATAGTTTGTAAACGCTATAACTTTTACCCAAACCATTTTTTTTTTTTACCCAAACATTTTTTTTTTATCAAAGACATGTAGAACAATAAATTTAGAGCAAAATTTCTATATGGATCTCGTTTTTTTTGCAAAATTTTACAACTGAAAGTGAAAAATGTCATTTTTTTGCAAAAAAATCGTTAAATTTCGATTAATAACAAAAAAAGTAAAAATGTCAGCAGCAATGAAATACCACCAAATGAAAGCTCTATTAGTGAGAAGAAAAGGAGGTAAAATTCATTTGGGTGGTAAGTTGCATGACCGAGCAATAAACAATGAAAGTAGTGTAGGTCAGAAGTGTAAAAAGTGGCCTGGTCTTTCAGGGTGTTTAAGCCATGGGGGCTGAGGTGGTTAAGATAACCCCTTTAAAGGCTATGGATATTTTTGGGGGCATTTTTTTTTATTGTTATTATTGCATTGTACTCACTTTGAACTAAAAAATCTTTTTTTCAGTTTTGGTTATTAAAAATGATGATCCCGTGTCTCTATGAAGCCTTGAGTTTTTCTAGTAGTAGACACTGAATTTTCACTCGGTTCCATCAGGCAGCTGAGCTGATGGCTCCTTATCTCTGACCTCCTAAACATAGCTCAATTCTTATCTTACTGATGAAAATAGGGAATAAGTGTTTGATTGCTGGGGGTCCGACTGCTGAGACCTCAAGGGATCACAAGAACAGGGGTCTACAACTGGCTGCCGAACTGCCTTTGGGACTGAGTACAGTGTTTCTGGAATTACCATAGAAGTGAATGGAGAGGTGGACATAGAGCAGCTGCACTCTCATGAGGCAGTTTGGCAGCCTCTTTTAGACACCTGTTCTCATTATCCCTTGGGGTCCCAGCAGTCTCTCCCCCCCCAGCAGATAAACACTTATTCCCTAATTAGTGTTATGAGTCGCTTAACCCATTAAGGACCCGCACTGTACAGTGCAGCCAGCATAGCGTTTGCACACCGCACTGTACATGTATGGCACACTGATCCAGCGGGCACAGAAGCTGTGCTTCGACAATCTGGGCAGGGGCCTGGCTGTTAGTGACACGGCCCTGCTGTAGTTACTAGCATTACTCTGATGCTGGGATTTAACCTCTTAGATGTGGTGGTCAATTCTCATCCCAGGACTGAAAGGGTTAAAGAACATCTGTCAGCATGATCAAACCTAATAAACTAGGAATATTAAACAATATTTAAATGATGAAAGGGGTTTTCTGGGTTCAGAACTGAACCCAGATATAACCTCCTTTGTACTGGTTTACCATGTAGGATAGGATTGCTCCGATGCTCCCCCTTGTGTTGCGCTGCATCGCGCAGCACAAGGCTATTTGTTGAAAGCCGTTGACATAGTAGGCTTCACAACACTATGCCAATGTGAGACTACGCCTAGCAGGGAGCCCAGTAACATCACCAGCTCAAGTGGGCGGTGTATAGAGCTAATCTGGGTTATAGACTGCCCACTTGAGCTGGTGACATCGGGCTCTCTACTAGGCAGAAGTCTCAGATTGGCATAGTCTTGTGAAGCCCAGTATGTCACCAGCTCACAAGAAACAGCCTTGTGCTGTGCTATGCAGCGCAACACAAGGGGGAGCATTGGAGAAAGAAGTGCTTCTATCCTACATGGTAAACGAGTACAAAGGAGGTTATATCCAGGTTCAGCTCTGAACCCTGACAACCCCTTTAAAACGATACCTTATATATTTCTGTAGGTTGCAGTGTTCCTGAGATAGGAGGATTTTTATTTTTATGCAAATCAGACAGTTGGAGCACCAAGTGCTGAGCTCTAGCGCTTTGAGCATCGCTACAGCTACGCCTCTAGTGCTAATTATACTCCCCCCTTCCCTTTGACTGACAGGGTTGTATGCAATCATTGGTGGCAGTGGAGCACCTTTGTGGAGGTGGAGCGCTGTGCTGGGAGAATACTTACCTTTCCATCCTGTAGGCAGCTGGGCTGGGCTCCTCACCTTCAACAAACTTTGCATTAATTATTAGTACGAGGGTGTTGCCGTTACACCTAGAGGCTCTGCTCTCTCTGCAACAGCTGAGCCCCTCTCCACTTTTACGGGTCCAGGTAGTGATTACGTTTACACTGCCTGTCCCTGTCAATCAATGTGCAGAGGGCACGGCCGTTGTAGAGTAGAGCCTGTAGGTGTAATGCCCTAGAGGCTCATTTGCATATATGTAAATATAATTTTTCTCAGCAATGCGGGCACATATGAACATGGGACCAACACAGATGCCTTCAGCTGCACTGCAAAGCACTTCCATGGGCTTTCGGGACATGTTCTATCTTTTGCTTATATTGCGGATCGTGGACTTATTCAAGTCAACGGGTACGCATCTGCACCATTGTGGTCCACAGCATGGGCACGGAGCCCTTACGTTCATCTGAATGAGTCCTAAGGGGTTGAAATGCAGTGATGGCCAGTTCGCATTGTTCGCCCGCGAACATATGCGGGCTGCCTTATTTTTTCACAAGTCCGGCGAGGCGCAGGTAAGCCCTTACCTGTGCCTGTGCCGCGAGCCAGTCTGAAAACAAATGCGGTCACCGGGAGCAGGCAGTTCCGAGAACAGCCCGATGAAGGCCCCCGGTGGCTGTTCTCGGAGCTGCCTGCTCCCGCTGACCGCACTTGTTTTCAGACCCGCTCGCGCACAGGCACAAGTAAGGACTTACCTGCGCCTCGCAGGACTTGTGCGAACTGGCCATCACTGTTGAAATGCACCAGCTATATTTACTTGAGACATAAATTAATAATAAAAGTGAGATTTTCATGTTTTATTTTCAATTTTATTGTGACTTTTGCGGGGGGGGGGGGGGGGGGGGCGGGGGTGTTAAATAGTTTCTTGTAATATTATTTTGCCACCAATAAATCAAAGGTGCCCTAGCGCCCTGATTTCTCAATTTTTTAATTGTTTTTTTTACAGGTAGTTTTCTCCCATATGTAACAATGTCTGTTAAAGAAGATCTCAAGGTAGTATACAGCAATAGATGTGTAAACCTGATAATATAGAGCAATTTAGAGTGGTAATGTGGATTTTTATGTGGATTATTATTTTTACGTTTATTAGTTAGAAGCACGCGTTGACCATGCTTTAAGAAGACATGAATTTCATTCCCTTGAAGGATTTCTACAGAAGGAGTCCAGTTCTCAAAACTGCAGCAAAGAGTTACTTCTAAAAGTTGATCAGCTGGTTTCCAGGGTATCTTCTCTGTACTTTGTACACATTTTGTATCAGTTTTCTCATTTGCATGCTACATCTATAATTCTCAGTTGTCTCAGTCCACTAGCTAGCTGCTCCCCTCAGAGTACGCATAGAGACCGGAGACTGTGCTTCCCTTCTCATCTCTCTGAATCATACAGAATCCCCGTATAGGACATTATGGAGAAGTACGGAGCCATAGTCATGTCATGTGAATAAAGTACTTGAATTGAGATAGCTAAAATAAAAATGACACAAAAATAAAGCCCCATATAATCTCAAAAAAACCCTCAAAATTATTTTCGGAACTGAGGTGGAAAAAAGTTATGGCTTTCAAAGACATGTAGACTAGTCTTGAACTGGTTAAAGTTTATGGAGGCAATTATGTTATCATTGCTTTTTACTGATTTCAAAATTCTTCAAATATTACCCTCATGATAAATTCTCTCCATAATTTCTAGCCCAAAATGAGTAGTTCTGCGTCATGGTATATTTATTCCTGCATTGTTAACGTAGATAATAATCACGCCATATATGTTATTTATTACGTTCTTTTCACGCATCAGATGTTGCTTATGCTTTTTTCAGGAACTGGATAAGAAAGACATAAAGAATGTGTCTCTGTTACTCAATGTGGTTTATAAGTGTTCCAAATGTATGACTTCCAGTGGTGAAGAATGGCTCACGACAGCGATCAGCCAGGGACTTGTTCAGAAGATAAGTGTTTTTATTGACTTTTTTGCTGCTGAACCTTCTTTTTTTGCGCATACTGTATCTAACCAGTTATTTCTACAATACTAATGTGCCACAACTAAAATATTTTCCTTCCATGGACCAGCCTTAATGCTCTATAATGATTGTTTTTCTCATTGTTCTTTACATGGTAGCTTGGTATGAAAAGATTAGAAATATTCTGATATGTGCTGGAAGTGCGAAGAATAAAGCTTTGCTCACTTTGACTGAAGATCTCTTTGATATTGTCATGGTAAGTGTTCTTACACTGCACTAATCGCATCTTTATTAAAGGGATTCTGTCAGCTAGTTTAGGCTTATAGAGCTGAGGACATGTGCTGCTCGATCACCACTAGCACGTCTACAATATACATTTTCCATAACTCTGAGTGCTTTTATTCAATAAAAAAAAACTATTTTATATATATGCAAATGATGCTAGTAAGGAGCCTAAGGGGCTGTTACCAACGTTTCAGGAACCCAGCCACGCCCACTGTGAAGGAGCCCAGCATCGGCCCGCATCCTCTAAATCTCGTCCTTACTCCCCTGATGTCACATAGTTGAAGCGCCGTAATCTCGCGCATGGAAGCTAGCGCATGCGCAGTTCATTCCCTGAGGCTGATGCCAGCACAGGGAAGGAACACTATGACGGCACTCACATGCGGCATACTCGCGCATGCTTAAGATTACAGCGCTTCAACTCTGTGACGTCGGGGGAGCAAGGAGGAGATTCGGAGGATACGGGGCGGTGCTGGGCTCCTTCACAGTGGGTGTGGCTGGGCTCCTGAAACATTGGTAACAGCCCCTTGGGCTCCTTACTAGCCTCATTTGCATATATATAAAATAGTTTTTTTTTTTATTGAATTAAAGCACAGAGAGCTATGGGAAATGTATATTGTGGATGTGCTAGTGGTTATCTAGCAGCCCATGTCCTCAGCTCTATAAGCTAAACCTAGCTGACAATCTCTTTAATATCTACATTTATTCATATGCCTAGTAAGACCCACACCCACAAGCTGTCGTGGGTAAACTGAAGGTTTTCTAAGAGATGCTATCTTGGACTAAGTCAATGAAAATAAGCAAATAATGCCATATCAGCATGGCTTCAGGAGGGATTGGTCATGTCAAACTAATTGAATCAGTTTCTATGAAGAGGTAAGTTCTAGACTTGACAGCGGCAAATCAATGGATGTGGTATATCTGGACTTCTCCAAAGCATTTGACACTGTACAGCATAAAAGGTTAGTATATAAAATGAGAATGCTTGGACTGGAGGAAAATGTCTGTATGTGGGTAAGTAACTGGCTCAGTGATAGAAAACAGAGGGTGGTTATTAATGGTACACACTCAGATTGAGTCACTGTCACTAGTGGAGTACCTCAGGGGTCAGTATTGGGCCCTATTCTCTTCAATATATTTATTAATGATCTTGTAGAAGGCTTGCACAGTAAAATATAAATTTTTGCAGATGACACCAAACTGTGTAAATCAATTAACACTGAAGAGGACAGTATACTACTACAGATGGATCTGGATAGATCGGAGGCTTGGGCAGAGAAGTGGCAGAGGAGGTTTAACACTGACAAATGAAAGATTATGCACATGGGAAGGAATAATGCAAGTCACCCGTACATACTAAATGGTAAAACACTGGGTAACATTGACATGGAAAAGAACCTAGGAATTTTAGTGAACAGCAAACTAAGCTATAGAAACCATTGTCAGGCAGCTGCTGGCAAGGCCAAATAGATAATGGGTTGCATCAAAAGGGGCACAGATGCCCGTGATGAGAACATAGTCCTACCACTTTACAAATCACTAGTCAGACCACTGACCACTGTACTGTGTACAGTTCTGGGCTCCTGTGAACAAGGCAGACATAGCAGAGCTGGAGAGGATTCAGAGGAGGGCAACTAAAGTAATAACTGGAATGGCTGGACTTCAGTACCCTGATAGATTATTAAAATTAGGGTTATTCACTTTAGAAAAAAGACGAAGAGGTCAGTACAGAGTTCTCTCCCATCATCTATTTATCCCCAGGATTGTGACTGTGACGAGGGGACATCCTCTGCGTCTGGAGGAAAGAAGGTTTGTACGCAAACATAGAAGAGGATTCTTTACGGTAAGAGCAGTGAGACTATGGAACTCTCTGCCTGAGGAGGTGGTGATGGTGAGTTCACTGAAAGAGTTCAAGGGGGGCCTGGATGTATTTCTGGAGAGTAATAATATTACAGGCTATAGCTACTAGAGAGGGGTCGTTGATCCAGGGAGTTATTCTGATTGGAGTCTGGAATTTTTTTCCCCTTAAGTGGGGAAAATTGGCTTCTACCTCACAAGGGTTTTTTCTCGTTAATATCATTGGGGGACACAGCACCATGGGTATATGCCCAGCTACCACTAGGAGGCGACACTAGATATCAAAAAGGTTGTCTCCGCCCAGGTGGGCTATACCCTCTCCACAGCCACTAGGGACTAGGCTATTCAGTTTTAGTCTAGTGTCCATAGGAGGCAGACATGACCTGCTCTTTTTTCGTAGGTTTTGCTGCTTTTTATTATTTAATTTTTATAATTTTTTCCTTCTTCTGCAGGTCTCGACCTGCTGCAGGATGGGGCTCCATCGTGGATTACCACTTTAGTTGCACCCCCTGCAGGCATGTACTCAGGTACCATCGACGGTCACCCAGTCCCCCATTACTGCATCTGCAGTGGATTTCCGGCATTCCCACGTAAGTGTTGAGTCCAAAGACGTTGGATGGTAAGTACTTTTCTCGTCCCTGACCAAGGGGTCCCGGGTTAGTTTCCCTCTCGTAGCCAGGGGGTAGGTTCCACTTTAGTCGGGATCCTAGTGGTCCTTTCCCTCTTTTCTCCGCTCCTAGGGTTCCTTCCCTCCTCCCTGGCCACTCCGCTTCCTCTGCGGCTTTCCCCGCTCCTTCCCCGACCTTCTCCGCTACTTTAGTCCCCTGGACTAGGCCACTCTTTCCCCATCCCCGGGCCCCAGGTGCTCCGTCTGCCCCTCCCCGGGCATCGTTTCTCCCCCTCTCCCTCCTCACCTAGTTGGAAGGCTGCCGCGATCCGCCCGATGTCGGCGCTCCATTGCCAGCCGCCTCATAAATCGAGGCCCCAGCTTCTGGGCCTGCTAGGCCGCCCTCTCCTAGGTTTCCCGGGCTTTCCCAATGGCCCCTCATGGCCTCTGGGAGGGGCTACCCTATCCTCTTATCCCAGCCAAGCGCAGGCTTTCTGTTGGGGGGGGGGGGCCGAATCTCCCCCCCACCTGGAAGAAGAAGATGCCATCTCTCCTGCAACCTCCCTGGTCTCCTCTGCATCTGCTGCAGCTCCTCATCAGGATATAGCACCTGGGGTCTGGTAGGACAATCTCTGGCTGGCATTGTTTTCCTTTTCCAGGCTCCCCCTCAGCCCTCTGCCTTCCCTTGTGGTCGCCACTTAATTACGTGCGCCTGTTGCGCTAATGGGTTGCCACGCGGTCAGCCTGTCCCTATTTGTGCGCAGTAGCTCCCAGGCCCTCTCTTGATGCCCTGACCTACCCTTCAGTGTCAGTCTCTCCTGAATGGGCCTCATCCCTGTCCAAAGCCATAGAGAATCCTGTCCTGCACCGATTGCCTGCCCACATTGTGGCCACCTCTGCCCTCCCAGGTACCTTTCTGCGGATGGGGCACAGTCTACTAGGTCCCGCTGACGACCTCGGGTTGTCACAACTATCCCCCTCGGCATCCTCGGGTCACTCCCAGGACAGGTCTGAGGTTGGTGACAAATCCTTCCCTGCCATTCCATCCGCTGCCCGGGGGACACCTCTGCTCCGATTCGCTCTCGGAAACAGAGCATCAGGCGGTCTTTCACCATACAGATTGTCTCTGGGTGGTTAAAGACAAATGTCCACTGAGGAACCTCTCCTCTCCAGGGTTGGTATCCCCTCTAGTGGACTTTCGGATGGAACTCCCCTGGCTGCACACAGGTAAGTCAGCCCGCCACGTGTTTAGCATGCCGGCACATCTACATGGTGTCCCAGGTACGTACGCCTTCCTCTTAACGGGGGGTTACTTGTACCACTGCCAAATGCTGTACCCAGCACTACAGCTATTTCACTGTACCAGGGGCTATATTCAACACACCCTCCTAGTCGGAGAGTGTTCCCGCCAGGCGCTGTAGCCAAAACAGCCATTCTGGTGCTAGCTTGCGACACGCAACCATATATACAGAGGGAGCCCTGGTTCACCAGAGTGAGTGCCTGTTGCCATTACAGTACACTATGCAGCTGTATTCTCCCACTCCAGGCGAGGTATAGAGGCCGTCTTTAATTGTCATAGCTATTGCACCTGTTTGGTTCTAGTGTGCACCAAGCAGCCACATTGCTCCCTTCATAGATAGAGTACCTGTACCATCTCCAGATGCTGTAGTCATTACATCTGTCTGGTTCTATTGTGCTCCATCTCCAGAGGCTGTAGCCATTACACATGCCTGGTTCTAGTGTGCACCAAACAGCCACATTGCTCCCTAGCACCAGCCGCTACTACAGTTTCGGGTCATCGCTGGATGTCCTCCACCATACAGAATCTCTCTGGGTGGTCAGAGAGAACAGGACTAGCTCTGAGGTAATCTCCTCAGGTTCCTTTTGCCTCATCTGGGGACTCATCTGCACCAATTCTTTCTCGGAGCAGAGCACCAGGCTGTCTTTCATCATACAGCGGTATCTGGGTGGTCAGAGACAAATGTCCACTGGGGGACGCATCCTCCCCGTGATGGGTTACCCCTTTAGTGAATCTTTTGTGGAACCCCTGTGGTTGTAAGGGTACTTCCCTTCCATTGAGGTACGCCAGTTTGACTGACTCTCCAGTGTGTATTGGTGGCCCTCGCCAGGCCATTAGCATGCTGGTGTGCCTATGTGGTGCCCCAGGTACGTACGCTTTCCCCCTCAGAGGGAGGCTATCATACCACTTCCAGATGTATCCGGCAGACCTTTCTGGTTGCTAGTTTTCCATTTTCTGCCAGGGTGGCGGCACTATCGCAGGGGCTCCATTCGCAGCTCCTGTCGCCATTCCACCATCCTAGGTCTAGTGTGTACCACATAGCCGTTTTACTACCTCATCAGATGAGTTTTTCGTACCATCTCCAGCCCTGTGCCCTGTTTGGCAAACTGGTCTATTGGCCCTTGCACGACTCTTTGTGGGCTTACTGTGGTCTGGCGTCGGGCTGCTCCTTCTTCAAGGTACCATCCCCAACTGTGGTACTCGCCCATCTTTCCTGGTTCCAGCATGCTCCTGGAAATCTATTTCCACCCCCCCCCCTCCAGTGGCGTACTTGTACCGTCTCCGGGTGTTGTATCTGTCAACCATCCCAATTACGATATGTACCTGGTACCATTGGTCCCACTCTGATATAGCTGTGACAGGACTAGTGAGCGCCACACACCTGCCCAATGGGTGGGATTTTCCGCTGCTTGCTTTGGTATCGGACATGGTCCCGTAGTTCTTCCATGGTACGGGTGTTCTTGGTACTCCCTTATGTTTTCTAATTAGTTGTGCTACATGACAGAAGGGCCGTTCCCTTGGGCCTGGCTGTTGTCTGCACCTGTCAGTTCCTTTCCCTGGGGGTTTCATTGTGCTCTGCTGGTAGCTGGTTTCTACATGTCAGTGTAGTCTCTCCCGGCTTCCCCTGCCGACTTCTGCACCCTTTCTGACATATGGATGTCTGGCGATTCCGTTACAAAATCCAGGCTGCTGTACTTGCCCCTTCTGGGACAGTGTTATACAGTTTGCTAGTCACTACACTTGGGATGGTTGGTCAACCATGGCCGATGTTGTTTCCTTGATATTCTGGTATTGTTGCCCTTAGGTGGTCCGGTTCTGTGAACCCTTCTTGAGCCCCTGACTGGGTAATCCTGCTTGGAGTCCCTGACCCCAATCATCACCCAAGCTGCTTCTTTGGGCCCGGTTTGGTCCTTTTCCTTCCTGGGTCCTCATAGGCTTGTTGCCCTCTTGAGTTTCTAACCTCTCTTCCCATCTCCCCAGGTCAAGCACCTGGTACCTTGTTTATTGCTACGGTTTGCAATTTACATCGTATTGGTCACTTTTGGGACAGAGCTTTCTCTCGTTTGGAGAACTGTTCCTCCTTTGGCTGTTTTCTCTGGCAGGAAGGAGTTTCCACCTTCTCATAGGGTGTTTCCCTTCCCCACCTTCCTTGCTGTGAAAGGAGGCTTGCTCCTTTCACATGTGAGTCTTTGTTATGATTTCTCTCAAGCGTTTAGCCTCCAGTGCTTCCTTGTTTCCTCTCTACCCTGGCCTTTACATGTGGTTGGCCATGAACAATCCGTGCTTTTGGTCTGAGACAATCTAGAGCGCTAGGTCGTTACCAACTGATGTCCTTCTATATTCAGAGCGCTAGGTCGTTATCAACAGTGGTTGCTGTGCTACTCTCCTGTTTCTTCAGGGGGAGCCCTGGTTCATCTAGATCCTTCCTCGGGCTCTCTAGTGCACTCTTCGTCAACTCTTGGTTCTCGTGCAGGACATCTGGCCCTGCTCCTTATCCTCTAGCGCTTTATTTTTCACACCTTGGGTGGAGCTGGGTGTTTCCCTTTGTTCCTTCTTGCAGGCCTTGTTTCCCAGGCACTTATCCTTGGGATCCTGCTGGTCTCCCATATTTTTCCTTGGAACAATTTCATGCTAGGGTCTCTCCTGGTCCTGTTGGGTCATATGGTTCTTCTGCACCTGTGCACCCTACTTTTTGCATGAGATTTCTATCCGACCCTTGGGGACTGCTTTGGGACATCCCATGGTGCTGTGTCCACCAATGATATTAACGAGAAAATTGGATTTTTGTACTTACCGTAAAATCCCTTTCTCGTTCAATTCATTGGGGGACATAGATCCCACCCTTTGTTTTAATTTCTCTTTCTTTCACCGGGCTGCTGTTCTTGTTTCATTTCCCTGTCCAGGACATGTTGGTTCTTCGCTTTTGTTTCTCTCTCCTAATGCTATTGGTACAAACTGAATAGCCTAGTGGCTGTGGAGAGGGTATAACCCACCTGGCCGGAGCCAACCATTTTGATATCTAGTGTCGCCTCCTAGTGGTAGCTGGTCATATACCGATGGTGCTGTGTCCCCCAATAAATTGAACGAGATTTTACGGTAAGTACAAAAATCCAATTTTTTGCCTTCCCCTGGATCAACTTGCAAGATAACAGGACGAACTGGATGGACAAATGTCTTTTTTCGGCCTTATATACTATGTTACTATGTTACACAGAAAATTAAGCAGTTGGGTCTTATGTCTGTCAGCTGGGATGTACAGTACATATAAATGTAAACTTGGCTTCAAGCGGTCATCTTGTCTGACACTACTGGACAATAGCATTAAGGAAAAAACCTAACTCTATTATAACACCCAGTTGTGCCATACACTGGGTTATGGCTGCTGACTGCCTTTCGAAAATCCAACACGATAGTTCAAAATTAGTAATGCCACATTCTTAAACTTTTCAGTTTAATACTGTTTGTCAATGCAAATATATAATGCATAGATCTGTCTGTATTGGATGTATTGTTTTTATCTGGATAATATTTTGAACTGCAAGATTCATAACATTTAACCGGTGATACAACGTAGGACCGAAAATCAGAAACAAATAATTATGCCAGACTGATAAATATTAACCATCTTGTTCACCATGTCTCTGCATTTCATTTTCAGGCTGTGCATGACCACAGTAGTGATGGTAAGTAGATTATCCATATATGTAATCTTTTTTTCTTATGTATTTATTAAGCTTTCTCACTTTAAACATTTATACAGGTAAAAATCAAATACATGAAAGTTTTATTTCAAAAACTTGCTGCTTAGTGGCGGACACATCAGTCAGTACATTTATCAAGCAAGAGGTAATGGTTTAGTATTTATGCTATGAGCTGTATTATCTTGTTGTATGCATATTATTATAGCCATAATGCCAACAACACTTTATAGGCACAAAGTGCAGCTGGTTAAAAAAATTATTTTTTTACTATTGTCAATTTTACTATTTTTATGCTGCTAAATCCTTGTTGTGGCTGGTGGGCTCACAAGATTTGATAAAAATGTGTGCTAAGAAGCTCAAATTATCATGAAGCCTACCTTAGAGGTTATGGACCCACAAGGTTGCTACAGATGTGGCGCTGGGCTAAACTGAGGAGTCAAGACTAAGTGATTCCCCGGTTTTCGCCCTTTAACCTCTGTACAAAGTTGAATCGCCACTCCCAAAGAGGATTCCAACACATTGTACCAAAGCTGTAGACAGATAGTAAAGTCATAGAGGTTGGGGTCAAGGCAGGAGAACATCTGCATGGAGTTTGTATGTTCTTCCTGTGTTTTCCTGGGACCCCTCTGAGTACTTTGGTTTCCTCACACACTCCAAAGACTTACTGGTAGGAGATTCAGATTGTAAGCTCCATTGGAGACAGCAAGTGATGATGACATCTGTGAAGCTGTGAGTTTTTGTCAGCGCTGTGAGTTTTTGGTAGTAACACAACAACATGTGCAATGCTTCCTAATTAAGTGAAATAATGCTTTATTTTAGAAACTTGCTTTCTTGTAGGCTGTGCGGAAACTAAATCTAATGCTGGACACAATCCCTCGAGAGGCCAGGAAAAGACTAGTCTTCACTAAAGACATGATGGCTACCATGTAAGTATATGGAAGGTCCAGAATTACCTCAGTATATATTGTGTAGATGTTGCAAATCAATTTGCAATCTATTTGATTCCTACAATGACCATTATGGTTTAGCATCTTGTCGGTGTTTATCTTTGGGAACCCATTATACAGAGACCACTAATGTCAGCATCCACCACTTTCCGCTCATGGGTGGGTGTTAGCTGAATAACTAATGTTGGGGTCTACACAGTGATCTTGGCAGCGACCCCAAGAATTGTTATGTAGCAGTACAGCCATTGAACTGATTTCCAAGATACTGCGACTGTTGGATTTTTCTCGTCCATTTCCTTGGAGGACACAGGAAACCTTGGGGACACAGGAAACCTTGGGTATAGCCCAACTCTCTAGGAGGCGTGACACTAAGTAAAAACTGTTAAGCCCCTCCTCCAGCAGCTATACCCTCAGCCTGGAGAGAGAGACTACCAGTTTTTGCTTAGTGTCCAAGGAGGCAAGACACTCCCTGCTCTGCAGGGCTGTTTTTTATCCTTAATTTTTATTTTAATTTAATTTAATATATTTTTTTATTTTACAGGGACAACAGAGACGCCTGGACCTCTCTGTTTCTCTAGGGGTCGAGCTGCGCCAGTGTCGGCATCCGCACTGCTGCCTCCCCCACAAAAGACCAGGATGACCAGGGCAGCCCAGCTCCCCTGCATCCCGCCAGCGTAAGGGTTGCCCACACGTCAAGCCCCTCTCCAGCTTCCTGCCACTGCGGTGCCAGTAGCTGAAGGGACGACCCTGCTGGAATGGACAGAGGGTGAAGACTTCAGGATGGTGAGAGTGGCTGTTCCTGTCTCCGAAGCCATTTGTGCCCTTCTGGACAAGGGAGTTATTACTCCCGTTCCTCCAAAGGACAGATTCAAGGGGTTCTACTCGAACCTCTTTGTGGTTCCCAAAAAGGAAGGCTCGGTGAGACCGATCTTGGACCTCAAACGGTTAAACCGTTTTCTCCGTCTTCGCCGGTTCAGGATGGAGTCCCTCCGATCCGTGGTAGCTTCTCTGGAAAAAGGGGAGTTTATGTCGTCAGTCGACATCCAGGATGCTTACCTCCACATCCCGATCGCTCGGTGTCACCAGCGTTTCCTTCACTTTGCGGTGGGGAACGACCACTATCAATTTGTTGCCCTCCCCTTCGGCCTGGCGACGGCTCCTCGGGTGTTCACCAAGATTCTAGCTCCTGTCCTGGCCTCTCCAGGGGTGTTTTTCTGCTTCCTTACTTGGACGACGTCCTCATCAAGGCGCCCTCTTTTTCCCAGACGTCCGCCAGCATGGACCTCACGCTGCAGACCCTGGAGCGGTTTGGTTGGATTATCAACCTTCCCAAGTCTTCCCTTCCCCCCTCCAGACAACTTGTCTTCCTGGGGATGCTGCTGGATACGGAAGCGGCGGAGGTTCGTCTCCCACCGGAAAAGCGCCTGACCCTTCACCGTTCGGTTCGGACCCTTCTTCTCCACCGCCGTCTGTCCTTCCGGTCCAGCAGGTGGGTATTGGGACAGATGGTGTCCTGCGTGCCTGGTGTCCGGTGCCTCTTGGGCCCAGAGGCATCGGGCTTCGGCTGAACAACTGTGCAAGTCGGCCACCTGGTCTTCCTTGCACACCTTCACCAAGTTCTACAGGGTGAACACCTATGCATCGGCTGATGCTGCTTTGGGCCGCCTAGTCTTGCAGGCGGCGGTTTCTTGAAACCTCCGGTGGTTTCGCCTTGGGTTGTGGTCCCTCCCCTCTTGGACTGCTCTCGAACGTCCCAAGGTTTCCTGTATCCCCCAAGGAAATGGGCGAGAAAACGAGATTTTTGTATAACTTACCAGTAAAATCTCTTTCTTGCTCTTCCATGGGGGACACAGCACCCACCCATTGTTGTTGTTCTACAGGTTACGGTTTAGTTGCCCCTGTCGGGTAGTTGACTTGTTTGGTTCCACATGGTTGGTCATTGCCTTTTCTCACTACTTGGACACGCAACTGGTAGTCTCTCTTTCCAGGCTGAGCGTATAGCTGCTGGAGGAGGGTCGACTCCTTGGCCAAGTCTGTGTTCGTAGCAGCAGGTGCCGCCATCTGTCCTGCTTTTGCCGCTTCCTGGGAGGCCAAGGCCTGCACGATCTGGGCCAAACAGCTCATCCGAGCCTTACCTCCAGACTCGGTCCAGGGGGAACTGGCAGTGCTTGCCTCTCAGATCTACCAGGCGTCCAAGTTTCTTTGTGATGCCTCTATGGAATCGGCTCGCCGCTCCGGCCGTGCGGCCGCTAACTCTGTGGCCATACGCCGCACCATCTGGCTTCGTTCTTGGGCGGCGGATTCCGCCTCCAAGAAGGGTCTAATTTCCCTTCCTCGGTGGGAAGCTTTTTGGGAAGCGTTTGGAGGAGCTCATCTCTGAGGCTACTGGCGGTAAGAGTTCCCTTCTCCCCCAGAACCAGCCTCGCCGCCGTCGCTTTCCTGGGTCGTCCTCTCGGGCGCAGACCTTTCGTTCTTTTCGGGCCCCTTCCGCCCGACCAGACAAGAAGTCCACTAGGCCTTCCTTTAAGGCCAAGCCCTCCTGGCATGCCAAGCCCAAACCTGCTCGCCCCTAGTCCACTAAGCCACCTTCCGCATGACTCGGCCCCGGTCAAGGTGGGGGGGGGCGCTTGCTTGCCTTTCAGAATATCTGGCAAACAAGTGTGGAGGACGCTTGGGTTCTGGAGGTAGTCTCCTCCGGATACAAGATCGAATTTTCCGGTCTTCCGTCGGGACGGTTCTTCCGGACGTCACCCCCCCAAGTACCCCGCCAGGGCATACGAGTTTTTCCGGGCCATTCGTTCCCTTCGCTCTCTAGGGGTCATTGTTCCGGTTCTGGAATCAGAACGCTTTCAGGGATTCTACTCGAACCTGTTTACGGTTCCCAAGAAGGACGGTTTGCTCCGCCCAATCCTGGACCTGAAGGCGCTCAATCACTTCGTGTCCGTCATTTTCGCATGGAATCCCTCCGGTCGGTGATCGCCTCCTTGGAGGCGGACGAGTTCCTGTCGTCCATAGACATTCAGGACGCTTATCTACACGTCCCCATTGCCCTCTCCCATCAAAGGTTCCTTCACTTCGCGGTGGGTTCTCTTCATTTTCAGTTCGTCGCCCTGCCCTTCGGCCTGGCCTCTGCCCCGAGGGTTTTCACAAAGGTGCTAGCGCCTCTCGTGGCACTTCTCCGTGCCAGGGCGGTCGCATTGGTGCCTTACCTGGACGACCTTCTGATCCGGGCTCCGTCATTGGAGGACAACCTGTCCAGCCTACGCATCACCCTCTCGGCTCTTGCCCAATTCAGATGGCTCATCAACCACTCCAAGTCCTCTCTCGTCCCATGCCATAGGATGCCTTTTCTGGGCATGATCTTCGACACTCGCCTCGGGCGGGTGTTCCTTCCCCCAGAGAAGATTGCCTCTCTTCAGGCCAGGGTGACTCGTCTCCGCGACCCGTCTCCCTTGACCATCAGGATGTGTATGCGCGTCCTGGGCAGGATGGTGGCCTCATTCCCATTCCCGGGACCTTCAGTTGTTCATCCTATCCAGGTGGGACAAGTCCCCGGCAGGCCTCGATCGCCGGACCCGTCTCCCTCCCGAGCTTTGCCAGGATCTCTCCTGGTGGCTGAATCCTTGGACGGTGTCCCTGGGCCGGTCTTTCCTTCCCCCCAGTTGGCGGTTGATCACCACAGATGCCAGCATCTCGGGTTGGGGGGCGGTCTTCGAGTCCCTCACTGTCCAGGGTCTTTGGTCTGTTCAGTAGTCTTCCCTGTCTCACTGGACTCCCCGTCTCCGCGGTCTCCGGATCCGGATTCAGACGGACAATTCCACCGCCGTGGCCTATCTGAACCACCAAGGGGGCACCAGGAGTGTGATGGCCCTACAGTAAGCCTCCGGTATCCTGCGGTGGGCGGAGAAGCACGTTCCGGTCCTCTCCGCCGTACACATTCCTGGGGTCGACAATTGGGCGGCAGACTTTTTCAGTTGTCAGCTCGTCGACCCGGGCGAATGGTTTCTCCACCCAGAAGTGTTCCTCCAACTTTGTCACCTTGGGGAACTCCGGACGTGGATCTCTTCGCGTCGCGCCTCAACCGCAGGCTCCCGTGCTATGTTCCGCGGTCCAGGGACCCTCAGGCTCTCGCGGTCAACGCCCTAGTTCTGCCTTGGTCTCAGTTCAACCTTCTGTATCTTTTTCCCCCCATTCCTCTCCTTCCCCGAGTGCTCAAGCGTCTCAAGGCAGCCCGAGTTCCGGCGATCCTGGTGTCTCCGGATTGGCCCCGCAGGGCGTGGTACGCGGATCTGGTGTTTCTGCTCGCCGATGTCCCGTGGCGAATTCCTCCGTGCCACGATCTCCTTTCCCAGGGCCCTCTGTTCCACCCGAATTTACCTCATCTTCGTTTGACGCCGTGGCTGTTGAGACCGCGGTCCTGAAGTCCCGTGGTCTCTCGGAGTCGGTCATCCAGACAATGCTTCACGCTCGCAAGCCCCAGTCGGCCCGCATTTACCATCGGACCTGGAGAGCGTATTTTGCCTGGTGCGAATCTGGTCGTTTTCACCCTCTCCGTTTCTCTGTCCCTAACATTCTGGCTTTCCTTCAGGCCGGATTTGATAAGGGTCTTCGCCTGGCTTCTCTCAGGGGGCAGATTTCGGTCCTCTTCCAGGCCTCGCGGGCCTAGGTTAGGACTTTTGTCCAGGGTGTTGCTCGCCGAGCCCCTCCCTTTCGCTTTCCGGGGGAGCCGTGGGACCTGAATCTTGTCCTGGACGCCCTTCAGTCATCGCCCTTCGAGCCCTTGGCAGAGATCTCTCTGTCGTTTGTCTCGTTTAAGGTGGCTGTCACCTCCATCTGCCGGGTTTCCGAACTTGTGGCGCTTTCTTGCCGTTCGCCGTTCCTGGTGTTCCATCAGGACAAGGTGGTATTGCGTCCCGTTCCCTCCTTTCTCCCGAAGGTGGTTTCCTCATTTCATATTAATGAGGAGATCGTCCTTCCTTCTAACCCAATCCTTCTCACTCTAGGGAGAAATCCTTCCATTGCTTGGATGTGGTTCGGGCTCTTCGCTTGTATCTTCGCCTCACGGAACCCTTCTGTCGTTCGGACTCTCTTTTTGTGGTCCTGGCGGGCCCTCATAAAGGTTTGCCTGCCTCCAAGGCCATCATTTCTCGCTGGGTTCAGTCGGCCGTCAAGGAGGCCTATGTCGCGAAGGGCCGGGCTCCCTCTTCCAGGTTGACCGCAAATTCGACTAGGGCGGTTGGGGCTTCTTGGGTGGTGCGTCATCAGGCATCAGCTTCCCAGGTCTGACGGGCCGCCACCTGGGCGTCGGTTCACACTTTTTCTAAGTTCTACCATATTTATTCCTTGGCTTCTGCTGATGCTTGTCTGGGGCGCAAGGTTCTGCAAGCAGCTGTGCTTTAGATTGGTGGCATGGCGCTTTTTTCTTCCCTCCCTCGGCGACTGCTTTTGGACGTCCCATGGTGCTGTGTCCCCCAATGCCATGCACGAGAAAATTAGATTTTTTGTACTCACCGTAAAATCCTTTTCTCGTAGTAGGCATTTGGGGACACAGATCCCCCCTTCTTGAGTTTCTTCTTGTTTGAGGTTCCGGCTTTTGCCTAGTTTGGTTGTCGGGTTTCCCCAGTTGAAGACTTGTTGGCTTTCAGTTTTTTGGTTCAGGTGTGACGTTCCTACTGCTTTAGTACTGACTGATCTCTCTCGGCTCTGGCAGAGGGGTATAGCCCACCTGGGTTGAGCCAACACTTTTTTTGTTTCTAGTGTCAGCCTCCTAGTGGCAGCTGGGCATATACCCATGGTGCTGTGACCCCCAATGCCTACTACGAGAAAAGGATTTTACGGTGAGTACAAAAAATCCAATTAGGAGGAAAATAAGTAAAAAAATATTTACATCAGACCTCAGCTCAGAGCCCCAATCAGACCCAGAATGTTAATCACATCTCAGATCAGACCCCCACGGTGAATAGGACCCCCAATCAGACCTCAGATCAGACCCTAATATACCGTATTTTTCACTTTATAAGACACACCTAGGTTTTAGAGGAGGAATATAGGAAAAAAATATTTTCTCGTGAATGACATTGGGGGACACAGTACCATGGGTATACGCCCAGCTACCACTAGGAGGCAACACTAGATAACAGAAAAGTTGGCTATACCCTCTCCACAGCCACTAGGCTATTCAGTTTTAGTCTAGTGTACGTAGGAGGCAGACCTGACCTGCTTTTTCCTGCAGGTCTTGCTGCTATTTTATTATTTTATTTTTTCATCTTAAATTTTTTCTCTCTTCTGCAGTCTTTCACCTGCTGCAGGCGGGTGCTCCAACGTGGGCTGCCACTTTAGTTGCACCCCCTGCAGGCGCGTACTTCGGTACCTCGCCGGTCACCCAGTCCCCATTACTGCATCCGCAGTGGCATGCCGGCATTCCCACGGGTCCCGTGTTGAGTCTGCCGATGGGGTGACCCTGCGGCGCCTGAAGACGGCAGAGGGTAAGTGCAACACCCCGATCTTCAACCCCCCCATGCCACCTGAGGGGCTCCAGCTAGCAGGTCTTGGTCATATTGATCATCTTCCTCATAGCCAGGGCGTCTAAGTCGTTGGGGCCTTTTCTTTACTGGAGGGGCCCTCACTAGGGTGCACCATGCAGAGGGTCTCAATCCTGGCTCCAGGGGGGCTCCTGCATAATTTTCTGCGGTGGGGGGCTCCATGCAATGGCTACCGAAGCTCCGGGCTTGCCACAGCATTGATTTAGGGCACGGTTTTTTCGGCCTGCTTGGCCACGCCCCTTCCTGCCGGGCCCCCGCCCCTCTTTTTTCCCAGGCTTCGGCCTGGCATTTTTACGGCTCGCTTGGTCCCGCCCCTTCCCCCTTGGCCCCGCCCTTCTTTTTTCCAGGCTTTAGCCCGGCTTTTTTTCGGCCCACTTGGCCCTGCCCCTTCCCGCTTGGCCCCGCCCCTTTTTCTCTCGGGCTTCAGCCCGGCTCCTCCTTTCCCGCCAGAGGGGCCCTCACTCCCGGCAAGCGTGAACTTCTCTAAAGGGGCGGTCTCTCCTGCAGCTTCTGAGGGAAGAAGCTTATCTTGCCTCCTCCATCCTGGAAGCATCTCTGTGACCTTTCTGCAGCTGCTGCATCTTGTCACACAGCACCTGGGGTCTGGTAGGATAGTCTCTCATTTTTGTCCCCAGATCCCCTCATGATGTCCTTGGCCCCCTCCGCTGTGTCGGCCCCTCCTGATTGGGCTGCCTCACTTCCCCAAGCCTTGGGGAACCTTGCCAGCCTCTCCCAATCCCTGGTTGAGTCGCTGAACCGCTGTCTGTCCAAGTTGTGGCTACCTCTACCCTCCACGGGGTCCTCTCCGCAAAGGATGGGGCGTGCTTACGCTCAGACACCGGGTTCCGCAAGGGGTATTTTACAGAACATTTTTGCAGATGGAAAATCCTTGGGTCATCCCCGGGACAGGCCTGAGGCTGGTGACGGACCCTTACCTGCCACTCCATCAGTTGCCTCTGGGGACACCTCTGCACCGATACCCTCAGAACAGAGCATCAGGCGGTCCTCCACCAGACAGAATCTCTCTGAGTGGTCTAA
The DNA here is from genome assembly GCF_905171765.1 of Bufo bufo. Classification (NCBI taxonomy): domain Eukaryota; kingdom Metazoa; phylum Chordata; class Amphibia; order Anura; family Bufonidae; genus Bufo; species Bufo bufo. The sequence goes on from NC_053394.1 coordinate 115,822,557, forward strand.
GACAAACGTCGACGGAGGAATCTCCCCTAAAGGAAACAGGGTTGGTATCCCCTCTAGTGGATTTCGGATGGCAATCCCATGGCTTCAGGGGGTACTTGCAGGTAAGTCAGACGTCACCGTGTTTGGCATGCCAGCACACCTACGTGGGGTCTCTGGTACGTACTCCTTCACCTTATCAGGGGGGTACTAGTACTTTTGCCAATGGCTGTATCACGACAGACCTTTCTGGTTCTATTCTACGCATTGGAGTTTGTTCCCAACAGGTCACCATTCTGGCGCTGGTGTGCGCCACGTAATCTCATTATAGGGAGTCCCCATTCTGGGCAAGCTGGTAGCTCTGTGACAAAATGCATGTACCAGCTCCAGACGCTGTCGCCGTTACCGTGCTCCAGCCAGCTGTATTTCTCCCTCTCTAGGTGAGATATACTGGACACCTTCAATCTCTTGATGCTGTAGTCATTACTCCTGTCTACCTCCATGCTGCCCTATTTCTCCCTTCCCAGGCGAGATATAGAGGCCAGTTTAAATTTCCGTAGCAATTGCCCCTGCCTGGGTCTGGAGTGCACCGAGCAGCCACCTTACTCCCTTCATAGGTGGAGTACCTGCATCATTTCCAGATGCTGTAGCCATTACTCCTGTCTGGCTCTATGGTGTGCCATGCGGCCCGATTTCTCCCTTCCCAAGTGAGATATAGAGGCCATTTTCAATTTCCGTTGCAATTGTAATGGCCTGGCCATATTGTGCACCACGCAGCCACTTTGCTTCCTTTATAGGTACAGCACCGGCACCATCTCCAGATGCTGTAGCCTTTACTCTTATCTGGCTCTATGGAGTACCATGCGGCCCTATTTCTCCCTTACCTGGCGAGATATAGAGGCCAACTTCGTTTGACGTGACCATTGCACCTATCTGATTATGATGTGCACCAAGCAGCCACTTTCTTTCCTTCATAGGTAGAGTACCTGCACCATCTCCTGATGTTGTAGCCATTACTCTTGTCTGGCTCTATGGTGTTCCATGCGGTCCTATCTCTCCCTTTCCTGGCGAGATATAGAAGCCACTTCCATTGCCGTAGCAATGGCGCCTTCCTGGTTCTAGTGTGCACCAAGCAGCCATCTTGCTCCCTCATAGTTAGAGTACCTGCACCATCTCCAGGTGATATATCCATTACTCCTGTCTGGCTCTATGGTGTTCCATGTGGCCCTATTTCCTCCCTTTCCAGGCGAGATATGGAGGCCCTTCACTTTCCGTGACCATTGCACCTACCTGATTATAGTGTGCGCCTGTCTTGGTCTATGGTGCACCATGCGGCCCTGTTTCTCTTGAATGCATTGGGGGACGCAGCACCATGGGTATATGCCCAGCTACCACTAGGAGGCACTAGACATAAAAAAAGGTTGGCTCCGCCCAGGTGGGCTATACCCTCTCCACAGCCCTAGGCTATCCAGTTTTTTGTCTAGTGCCGTAGGAGGCAGACCTGATCTGCTTTTCTCCTGCAGGTGGGTACTCCATCGTGGGCTGCCACTTTAGCTGCACCCCCTGCGAGCGCGTACCCAGGTACCTTGCCGGTCACCCAGTCCCCATTGACTGCATCCACAGTGGCATGCCGGCATTCCCACGGTCCCCGTGTTGAGTCTGCCGATGGAGTGATCTTGCGGCGTCCGAAGACATCGGACGGTGAGTATTCCATCTGCGTCCCTGTCCTAGAGTTAGTGGGGGTCCAGTGTGAGGTCCCCTGTGGTGGCCAGGGGGTGGGATCCATCCCTTCTCTCCCAGGGGGGAAGGAAATTCTCTCCCTGGGAGAGGTAGGGGGACCTTTTTCTCTTTTCTCGTACATTCCATTGGGGGACACAGACCATGGGTATAGCTTAGAGGTATTACTAGGAGGGACACTATGCAAATACAAAAGAGAGCTCCTCCTCCTCGGGCTATACCCCCAGGCTCCACCAGGAGAAAGTCAGTCTTTGCTTAGTGTCCGGTGAAGGAGGATGACACTTGCGTTAATTTCTACTCCGGTTTGTTATTTTCTTTCTAGATGGGGACACAGGTCAGCATAGCGCTTTCCTGGTCCCCCGTGGAGTGCCTGCCGCCGTCTTTAGGACGCTGCCTGGCTGCCTCCTTTTTTCCCCCAAGAAGACAAGTGGATCCGGGCTCGACCTGTTAGCTCCGGCATCCCACCAGCTCCTGGGTCACCTGCTGCTGCCCTCCATCCAGAGCACTGTACTCTGGTGAGTCAGATGTCTGAAGAGGTGAGCCCTGCTGGTACTGAAAAGAGAGAGAAGACTTCAGGAGCAGATAAGTATGGCACCCCTCTGCTCCCCTCTCTCCCTGTCTGATACCTATGGGCCGCCTGGGTGAGCTGGGGAATGGGTGTTTCTGTCTGGAGGTACTGGGGGCAACTGGAGGCACTATTCTGAGACTTATCGGGTGGTATCTTCCCTGCTGGGACTCCTCTCTGCCATCGAGGCCTTTTCTATGGGGCACGACTGTTCTCAGCGCGGCGCCGGTGTCGGCACCGCTCCTACCACTCTCCAGCAGCACATTCTGGGGCCTCCGACACCATGCGTCGCTGTCCAGCCCTTCATTAACCCCCGCTACGCCGCGTTCGGCGCCGGGGGACATTTTCATAAAGCTCGTGCGCGCTCTTTTCGCACCTCTATGACGCGTCCTGGGGCGGAGCCTCTGCGCTTCGCTCTGGCGTCTTCGCTTGCTGAGAAGTTCCTCACACGCGTGGCTGCTCCCCTGCTCCTCTCCGGTGCACTTCTGTGCTGTTGCCTGGGTGGTAGGACGTTTTAGCCTTCTTGCTGCAGCTGGTAGAGATCTTTTTTGTGGTTGCCATCATGCCTAAGCCTGGGGCCCCCCTTAAGTCTGCCAAGACCTCTTCTCAGACCCCAATGGGATCCTGTAAGGAGTGTCTTCTGCCACTTTCTGTCACTGGTATCTGTGCCTCCTGCCCTGCCCCTGGACAGGATCATCCTTTTCCTCCTTCTCTTGCCCAGCCCATGTCGTCTGGGCCCTGAAGGTGTATCTGACGGCTACCGCCTCCGTCCGCCGTTCAGACTCCCTCTTTGTGATTCCCGAGGGGCCTCGCAAGGGTCTGGCGGCCTCCAAGGTCACCGTAGCGCGATGGATCCGCTCGACTATCGCCGCGGCTTATCGCGCTCGTGGCAGGGTTCTTCCGTTTCGGGTTACCGCTCACTCCACTAGGGCGGTGGGAGCTTCCTGGGCAAGACGCAATCGTGCCTCTGCGTCACAGCTGTGTAAGGCGGCCACCTGGTCGTCCTTACATACCTTTACGAAGTTTTATCAGTTGCATTCGCTGGCTTCGGCTGATGCTGTCTTTGGCCGCAGGGTTTTGCAGGCTGTGGTTCCTGTTTGACCGTTGGACGTTCCTCCTGGCGGTGCTGATGTTTTTTCCCACCCCATGGACTGCTTTGGGACGTCCCATGGTCTGTGTCCCCCAATGGAATGTACGAGAAAAGGAGATTTTTTGTGAAACTCACCTGTAAAATCGGGACTTTACCCTCAGGAGCCCCCCTCTTCATTTCGGAGGGCCCCCGGTCTCCCGCGGTTCCGTCCCGCCGACTGCGCACCTTTTCCGGCCACCTCATTAATCGAGGCCCCGGCTTCCTCCACGCCTAGGCCGCATTCTCTCCCACCCCCTTCCCTTGTTTCCCGGGCTTTTGCTGGCACCTCCCCGCTCCTCTCCGCTTCTGGAGGGACTCCTCCTCCTATGTCAGCCAAATGCGGGCTTTAACCCTCTGGGTGCTGTTTTCTTCCTGCAAGGGGGGGGGGGGTCCCTTAATACTGCCGCCGCTGCAGCACATCTTCTGGAACTCTGTCCCTGGGTTCCAGTAGACAGCTTTTGGACAAACTGAGTGGGGGGGGTCGAATGTATTTCAGTGCGCCCAGGGCGATAAAGGGCTGCCACGTGGTCAGCTTGTCCCTGTTTGTGCGCATTCGCTCCCAGGCCCTTTCATGACGACCTCGGTTTCTCCTGACCGGACCTCTTCCTGTCCCAGGTCATAGGGAATCCTGTCCGACTCTCCCAATGGCAGAGTCGCTGCGCTGACTGCCTGACCAGGGGCTGTAGCCATTACAGGATTGCTGCCCCCTCTGCCCTCCCAGGGACCCTTCCGCGGATGGGGATCTCTCTGCTAGGTCCCGCAGACGACCTCTGGTTGTCACAACCATGTCCCGCTCCTCCTCGGCATCCTCGGGTCAACCCTTCCCTGCCATTCCATCCGCTGCCTCGGGGGACACCTCTGATCCGAGTCTCTCTCGGTAACAGAGCATCAGGCAGTCTTCCACCAGACGGATCCCCTCTGAGTGGTTAAAGACAAATGTCCGCTAAGGAACCTCTCATTCAGGGTTGGTATCCCCTCTAGTGGACTTTTGGATGGCGCTCCCCTGGCTGCACAAGGTAAGCAACCCGCCACGTGGTTAGCATGCCGGCACGCCTACGTGGTGTCTCAGGTACGTACGCTCCCCCCTTGACAGGGGGGTACTTGTACCGCTGCCAATTGCTGTACCCAGCACTGCAGCTATTTCTCCGTAGCAGGGGCTATATTCTACACACCCTCCTAGTCGGAGAATGTTCCCGCCAGGCGCTGCAAATGGCCATTCTGGTGCTAGCGTGCAACTCGCAACAATATATTCTCCCCCCTTCCTGGGCGGAGTGGAGTTACAGAGGGAGCCATGACTCACCAGAGTGAGTGCCTGTAGCCTTTACAGTACACTATGCAGCCGTATCCCGGCAGCTATGTTACTCCCTTCATAGGTAGAGTACCTGTACCATCTTCAGACACTGTAGTCAGTACACTTGTCTGGTTCTATGGTCCATCTCCAGAGGCTGTAGCCATTACACTTATTCTAATGTGCACCAAGCAGCTATATTGCTCCCTTCATAGGTTGAGTATCTATACCATCTTCAGACGCCGTAGTCGGTACACCTGTCTGGTTCTCTGGTGCTCCATCTCCACAGGCTGTACCATTAATCTTATGCTGGGTAGTTTGCACCAAGCTGCCACATTGCTCCCCTTAGAGGTAGAGTACCTGTACCATTTCTCCTCCCTTCCTGGGTGGAGTATTACTAGGGCCTGCGCAGATTTCTGTAGCAGGTACTCCTCTCTGGTTCTGTGAGCACCATGCATCCTGGAGAGTCCTTAGTACTAGGAATGATTTTTACTTCAACCGGGCAAAGTATAGTGGCAATCTTCTTGCACTTCTCTGGTTCTAATGCGTGCCACGCAGGCATCACTCCCCTATGATGTGGAGTTCCTATGCCTTTTCCAGATGCTGTACCCTTTACACCTGTCTGGTTTTAGTCTGCACTTCACAGCCGTATTTCTCCCTTATTAGGTTGAGTACCTGTACGGCCTCCATATACTGTGACATCCAATGCCGTAGCTGTGTTCCATTCTTATTATGATGAGCACCATGCAGCCACATTACTCCTATTATAGGCGGAGTATTTGCAGTATCGCCAGGAGCTATGCCCTATTGGTACACTCTGCGGCGCCTACATTACTGGGCGTATTCCTCCCTTCCCTGGCTCTGATCTGTGATAGGCAATCATGTGGCCCCCCATTCACGTGGAGTGGTGTTTCCATCTCCTGATGCTGTATTCATCACTCTGTTCTGCTTCTAGCATACATGGCATACCTGTATCCATATGTCTCCCCCCTTCCTAGGTGGAGTAGAGTTGTTTTGCTAGTTTCAGTATATGGCTGGCCTGTTCACATCTGACACCTGGTTCAGTTCCTCCTGAACCAGGCCCTCTAGTCTCCTCTTTGCCCTTGTACTAGGATTGATTTTTTACTTCATTGCCTGACGCACTATTTAACAAGACTTCCAGTCCTGTTGTGCACCAGAAGTTTGCTCTCCCTCCGTGGGCAGGTTGTTGGCTGGCATGCTAGGATTGTTCTTTGTCTACCCTGTAAAGCACTACTGCATGCTGCACCGCCGCGTTACCCCATTTCATGATGGAGTACTCGCTTTGTTGTTACTGCTCCTCTGCTCCTTTTCACAATGTTACATGGCACAGTCCTGGCAGAGTACAGGGATCTCCACTGTATGTTTTTTCCTGCAAAGGTACGCAGCATTGTGAGCACCAGCCGCCACTGCAGTTTTGGGTCATCACTGGATGTCCTCCACCATACAGAATCCTTCTGGGTGGTCAATGACATGCGTCTTCGCTGGTCGTCCTCTCTGTTTGGCTGTGACAGAACCAGTGAGTGCCACACTCCTGCCGGCGGGTGGACTTCTCCGCAGCTTGCGCTGGTATCGGACGTGGTCCCGTACCTCTTCCATGGTCCGGGTGTTCTTGGTACTCCCTTATGTTTTCTGATTAGTTGTGCTACGTGACAGAAGGGCCGTTCCCTGAGCCTGGCCATTGTCTGCACCTGTCAATTCTCTCCCCCTTCCCTGGGGGTTTCATTGTGCTCTGCTGGTGGCTTCTCTCTACATGTCAGTGTAGTCTCTCCAGCTTTCCGGCTGACTTCTGCATCCTTCTGGAATATGGATGTTTGACGTTTCTTTTACTGCTGTACTTGCCCCTTCTGGGACATTGTTATACAGTTGGCTGGTCACTACACTTGGGATGGTTGGTCACCCGTGGCCGATGCTTTTTCCTTGTTTTTCTGGCTGTTGTTGTCCTTAGGTGGTCTGGTTCTTTGGACCTGTCCGGGTAATCCTGCTTTGAAGTCCCTGACCCCACTCTTCTTACACCATCTAGCGGGCAGCTCCCTTCTGGGGAAGCTACCCATGGCTTTTGACCACACAGACTCTGTATGACAGCTGCTTCTTTTGGCCCGGTTTGCTCTTTTGCTTCTTTTGGCCCTGGCTCTTCAAGGGTTGTTACCTTCTTGAGATTCTAACCTCTCTTCCCGTCCCCCCAGGTCAAGTACCTGGTACCTAGTTTAGTTCTTTGGTTTGCACTTTACATCGTATGGTCTCTTTTGGGACGGAGCCTTCCCTTAATTGGAGAACTGTTCCTCCTTAGGCTGTTTGGAGTCCTCTCCTTCTACTCCAATATCTCTCACACCAGTGGGTCTCCGCTTGTATTTCCAGGACCTGCGACTGGTTCCTTTTTCCCTGTGGCTTTACGTAGCTAGGGGTTTCCCTGGTCTTACATTTCACAGTGATATTATGTCTTCCAGAGGCTTGTTCTTCACCTCCTCTGTATGGGAAGCTGGTCTTTTCTCCTGACCATTGCCTAGACCCTCTCCTCCGGGGGTTGGCTGTTTTCTCTGGCAGGAAGAGTTTTCCACCTTCTCTTGGGTGTTTCTCTTTCCCTCCTTCATTGCTGTGAAAGAAGGCTCACTCCCTTCCCTTGTGAGTCTTGCTACCCTGGCCCTTACATGTGGTTGGCCACGGACAGTCCGTTTTTTCTTGTTGGTCTGAGATAACAAAAATTTTTAGTCTTTGGTTGAGGACTGCTTCCGTCCCTTTTTCCAGGCATTTTATCTCCTGCCAGGCACCCTCATGTCTATTTGTCTTGATGGGTCTGTCCTTTTAGGGATTCTCCTCCTGGAGATTCCTTATATATGCAGAGTGCTAGGTTGTTTCAAATTGACGTCCTTCCATATGCAGAGTGCTAGGTCGTTACTAACAGACGTTGCTATGCTACTCTCCTGTTTCCTCAGGGGGAGCCCTGGTTCTTCTAGATCCTTTCTCTGGCTCTCTAGTGCACTCTTGTCAACCTCTCGCGCGGAAAATCTGTCCCTGTCCCTTATCCTCTAGCGTTCTATTGTTTCCCACCTTGGGTGGAGCTTGGTGTTCCTTTGGTCCTTCTTGCAGGCCTTGTTTCCCAGGCACCTGTCCTCAGGATATTCACGGTCTCCCTTTTCTTGGAACCATTTCATGCTAGGGTCTCTCCTGGTCCTTTTGGGTCACATGGTTCTTCTGCACCTGTGCATCCTTCTTTTTGCATGAGGTTTCACTCCCACCCTCGAGGACTGCTTTAGGACGTCCCATGGTGCTATGTCCCCCAATGCATTCAAGAGAAAACTGGATTTTTGTACTCACTGTAAAATCCTTTTCTCGTAGGATGCATTGGGGGACATAGATCCCACCCTCTGTTTTTACTTACTCTCCCTGTCACCGGGCTGCTGTTTCCCGGTCCAGGATATGTTGGTTTTTCGCTTTTGTTTCTCTCTCCTACTGCTTTTGGTACAAACTGGATAGCCTAGGGCTGTGGAGAGGGTATAGCCCACCTGGGCGGAGCCAACTTTTTTTTTTATGTCTAGTGCCTCCTAGTGGTAGCTGGGCATATACCCATGGTGCTGTGTCCCCCAATGCATTTAAGAGAAAAGGATTTTACGGTGAGTACAAAAATCCAGTTTTCCCCCTTCCTGGGCGCAGTATAGGTCCCTTTCTAATGCGGTTGCACCTCTCGGATTCTAGGGTGCACCATGCAGCCACATTGCTCCTCTCTCAAGTGGAGTACCTCTACCACCTCCAGGTGCTGTACCCATTTCACCTGTCTGGTTTTACCTCTGCACTACACAGCCGTATTTCTGACTTACAGGTACAGTGCTTGTACTATCGCCAGATACTGTAGCATTCCCAGATGCTGTGGCTCTGTTTCCACTCTCATAGAGCCACTTTATCCCTATTTTAGACGGGTATTTGCAGTATCCCAGGTGCTGGGACCTATGCTGCAATCTCTGGCCCATACAGTTTCTGTATTACTGGGTGCTTCCTTCCCCCGGGCTCTTATCTGTCCTATGGAGTGATGTTTCCATCCCTAGTCGCTGTATTCATTCCTCTTTTCTGGTTATAACACGCATCTAGTACCCCATTACTGTCGTGCTTGAGGGTCTACTCGTACCTTCTCAAGGCACTGTCTACAACTTACCATCCTGGTTACAGCATGTACCTGGTAACCATGTCTCACAGGGGTGGTCCAGTTTTCCCCCTTCTTGGTCGGACTAGTGTTGCGACTGTTAGATCCAGTGTATGGCTGGCTTTTTCAAATCCGACCGGGGTGGTCCACAACCAACCACAGTCCTTTCACCATGGGCAGGTGGTTGTTGGTTTTGTGCTAGGTTTGCTCCTTGTCAACCCTGTAAAGTACTACTGTATGCTGCACAGCTGTGTTTTCCCATGTTATGGAGTACTCGCGTTGTTATTATTGTCTCTCTGCTTTCTTTCCATGGAGTGGCCCATTCCTGGTAGTTTACAATAATCACCACTGGATCTTCTATCCTGCAGGGGTACGAAGTATTGTCGGCACCAGCCGCGACTGCAGTTTTCGGGTCATAGCTGGAGGTTCTCCACCATACAGAATCTCTGGGTGGTCATTGTTGGACGTCCTCTCTGATATGGCTGTGACAGGGCTACTGAGCGCCACTCACCTGCTGGTGGGTGGAATTTTTCAACTGCTTGCTCGAGTATCGGACATGGCTACGTAGTTCACTCATGGTCCGGATGTTCCTTGTACCCCCTTATGTTCTCTGATTAGTTGTGCTACGGGACACAAGAGCAGTTCCTTCGGGCCTTGCCATCGTCTGCACCTGTCCGTTTCCTTTCTCTTCCCTGGTGGTTTCAGTGTGCTGGTTGGAAGCTGGTTTCTACATATGGGTGTCTAGAGTTTCCGTAGCAGGATCCAGGCTGCTTTTCCTGCCCCTTCCGGGACAGCGTTATACAGTTGCTAGTCACTACACTTGGGCTGGTTAGTCAACCATGGCTGATGTTTTTTTCTTCTTTGGTGGATTCATTTAATTTTTTCTCTTATGGATTCTCATTTTCAGCATCCTTCTCTAGGCAGAGAGCTAGGTTGTTACCAACACAAGTGGCAGTACTACTCCCCTGTTTCCTCAGGGGAGCCCTGGTTCTTCCAGATCCTTACTCAGGCTCCCTAATTCAGTCTTGTTAACCTCCTGGTTCTCGTGCAGAACATCTGCCCTGCTTCCTGTCCTCTAGCGCTTTAATTCTCTCACTTTGGGTGGAGCTGTTCCTTGTTCCTTCTGGCAGGCCTTTTTCCCGGGCACTTGCCCTTGGGATCCTTACAGTCTCCCATTTTTTCCTTGGGACCATTTCATGCTGGGTCTCTCCTGGTCCTGTTGGGTCACATGGTTCTCCACCTGTGCATCCGACTTTTTGCATGACCTTTCAATCCCACCCTCGGGAACTGCTTTGGGACGTCCCATGGTACTGTGTCCCCAATGCCATTCACGAGAAAACTGGATTTTTGTACTCACCGTAAAATCCTTTTCTCGTAGGATGCATTGGCGGACACAGATCCCACCCTTTGTTTTCTTGTCTCTTCCTGTCACCGGGTAGCTGTTCTCGTTTCATTCCCCGGTCTAGGACATGTTGGTTCTTCGCTTTTGTTGTTCTCTCCTACTGCTATTGGTACAAACTGAATAGCCTAGTGGCTGTGGAGAGGGTATAGCCCACCTGGAGCCAACTTTTCTGTTATCTAGTGGTAGCTGGGCGTATACCCATGGTACTGTGTCCCCCAATGCATCCTACGAGAAAAGGATTTTTAGGTGAGTACAAAAATCCAGTTTTAAACCAAAAGGTGTGCTAAAATATTTAAAAATAACAATAATAGTTGACACTGTTATGGGGGATCTACGGATGACACACTGTTATGAGTATATTTGGGAGATCTTTGGAACTATAACCGCCCTCATCTTTTAGAATACACCCATGTACTGCAGTACATTGGTGTATTCTTAAAGATGAGGGGGTTGGGGGCGTGGCCTAACTGCCGATGTAGAAGGACGCATGGCGCTGAGCTCCTGGATAGTATCCTGTATATAATCGCTCACCCGCTTCCTACCTGACCTCAGAGGGGACCGATCGTGACTGGAAGCCTCCCTGAACGCTGGGGTATACTCCGGGCTCGATATGACTCGCCATAAGCAGAGGGAGAAGGAGAGTAAGGACTGCGGCACAGACACGCCGGCCAAACAAAATAGCGCCGGACAGAATGCTAAGTACTCTGATGTGGCGGCGAAGCTGGGGAAGTATGCCCGTACCCCGGCAGCTGCAGTAACTGATCCGGAGCCTGATGCTCAGATGTCCGGTGAGGCTAGAGGAGAGGAGCTCGTGGAACGGGCCTTATATGCATCAGTGACAAAGCTGAAGGTGGGTCCTGAGTTGCCGCCAGAAGCGACGCCCATTTCCGAACCCACTATTGCGGATGTGTATAAGATGGTGGCGCAATGCAGCACAGCCCTCACGTCTCTAAATACCAATATGGGAGGCCTTAAGGAGGAAGTTTTGCTGATAAGGCAAGATATGCGGCAGTTCAAAGAAAGAGTGGGAGAATTGGAGGGTCGCGTCAGCGACATAGAGGATCAGCTACCGCCTGTTAAAAGGGACTTGCAACGTGTTATACATAACGTATCCCTACTCATATCCAAACCTGATGATATGGAAAAGCGTCTAAGACGGAATAATGTGCGGTTTATTGGAATACCAGAACGCACTGAGGGCTCAGACCCTGTTTCATTTATGGAAAAGTGGCTGGTGGACACAATTGGGAAAGAAAAGTTATCCCCGCTCTTTGCAATAGAACGTGCACATCGGGTGCCATTTCGCCCGCCACCTCCGGGGGCGCCTCCAAGACCTCTCCTGATTAAGGTCCTACATTATAAGGACCGGGAAGCCATACTCAAAGCAGCCAGGGATAACCCTGATATTCAAATTGGCGATAGCAGAGTTCTAATGTTCCCGGACTTTTCTGCAGAAATACAGAAGAGGAGAGCGAAATTTTTGGCAGTAAAGAAGAGATTGAGATCATTGCAGTGGCCTTACTCTATGTTGTATCCGGCAAAGCTTCGGGTGGTGGCGAATGGATCCACACATATGTTTGAAGATCCGTTAGAGGCAAGTCAATGGCTGGACACTCACGAAAATGATCGGCGTGACAACAATACCTGAGGAGATGGTGACATCTATAATGGAACTGTTTTTGTTTTTTCTAGTGTCTCTTATTTGACACACCGTAATGCCAGAAATAGTATTGAGTTATTTAATGCTTTTCTAAAAAGGGAGGTTTTATATGCTGGTTTTTCACTGGTTCGGTTTCACACTGTCTGGGTTAATATATGGTTGGGGGGGAAGTTGGGTGAACTAACACACTGGCGCATCCAGGGTGTAGCGCATGTACAAGCTAAGTACTTACTTTTTTCTCCTGTGCCTTTAGTGTTAACCCATGACGGTTAGGTTCACTTTCAATGTCTATGGTGTACCCCTGTTTATTGGATTCATGACTGACAGAATGTTTAGGGTAGTTTGGGGACAGTTGAGAGGGGGGAGGGCTAAGGTAGGATATATTTTCAGTATTACTACTAGGGGCAGGATCGCTTGGGGTTGTCGGCACCACACTCTGTATTTGCTTATGAGATACCATGATGTCTTCCGTTAATATTTGTGCATGGAATGTGAGAGGAATGTCTTTGGCATCTAAGCGGTCAGCTATTTTCCATGCTATTAAGGATATACAGCCAGCTATTGTATGCTTATCTGAGACCCACTTGACTGCTGATAAGACACACCTGGCACATAAAGCATGGGTGGGGTGTGAATTTCACTCTACATACTCCACACATGCTAGAAGTGTTAGCATCTTAGTGCATAAAGCTATTCCGTTTAATGCTCAGGAGTCATATATTGATGATGATGGAAGATTTATATGCATAGACTGTTGTATTTTTCAGTTTAGGATTATCTTAGTGGCGGTGTATGTTCCCCCTCCATATTCAGCTGAAATTATGAAGATGATTATTACCTTTACTTCTAAATTTCCATTAGCTCCTATATTAATTGTAGGTGACTTTAATACTTATCTTAATGGTTTTTTGGATAAATTCCATAATGGGTCGGGAACATATACTGCCGCTCCTACCTCTCTGGCGAGATTGATAGGAGAGATAGACCTATGTGATATATGGAGGACCAAATATCCTGATCGGCGTCAATATTCATGTTACTCAGCATCGCATAGCTCCTTGTCCAGAATAGATTTAGCAATAGGATCCTCATCATTGGTAGCCCTAACGAAAGAGATTTTATATCTGCCCCGTAGCCTTTCTGATCATTCTCCACTATTGATTACACTGGAGGTGGGAAGACACATATGTGCTTCTAGACCCATTTGGCGATTAAACCCATTTTGGTTATCAATAGTGGATACAGGAACTGATATATCTAAAGCTATCACTGATTTTTTGTCTATTAATATAGGCTCGACCTCAGGGGCTGTGGTATGGGACACCCTGAAGGCATTCGTGAGAGGACTATACATTAAGCGTATTAGTGTTAGGAAATCTAAGAGTCGTCTTCTGGACAGGGAGCTATCAGATAGTTACGCAATTAGAAACAAGGTATATAGCACAACCTACGTTGCCTAATGAAGCACAGTGGAAGGAAGCTCAGAAGCTTTTGAGGGAACATATACAGACCAGAGCAGATGATAAACGTCTATTTATGGCCCAGAGGTACTTTGCTGAAGGGGAAAGTGTGGGGCATCTGCTGGCTACAGTAACTAAAGCACAGAATGGTCCCTCCTGCATAGCCTCGCTCAGAAGAATAGATGGACAACTAATAACAGGAGACGAGAATATCCTGGGAGAATTTTATGCCCACTTTGGAGAGGTGTATAGGTCCAGACTGGTCACCACTACTTCTGATAGAGCTGGTTATCTTGAAAGGATTAGTATCCCTACCTTGTCTATGGAGAATAGCTCACTTCTTGAAGAAGATATAACTCTGGAAGAACTGGAGATGGCCCTGAACTCTATGCCCAATGAAAAAGCACCCAGTGGAGATGGTCTTCCTGGGGAATTCTATAAAAAGCATGAGGAGATATTACTTCCACATTTATTAACGGTCTTTAAAGATGCATACTGCGAAGGCAAACTGCCATGTTCCATGAGAGAAGCCATAGTTGTAGTGATACCCAAGCCGGGAAAAGACCCTTCACTCGTGGATTCATATAGGCCCATCTCACTTCTAACGGTGGATGTGAAAATTCTGGCCAAAGTCCTGGCTAATCGTTTGTCTAGGGTCATTCAGTCTATTATTCATGATGATCAATCTGGGTTCATGCCTGGAAAATCCACGGCATTGAATCTTAGGCGCTTGTTCATAAACCTGCAGTTGGAGGGGAGGGAAGGTCAAGATAGTGAAGCTGCTGTGATCTCACTTGACGCTGCCAAAGCTTTTGACAGCGTTGAGTGGGAGTATTTGTGGGCGGTCATGACTAGGATGGGCTTTGGAATAAGTTTTCTAAAATGGGTTAAGCTTCTGTACAGTGAGCCCAGAGCCAGAATTAGAGTGAATGGTCAATTATCACCCTCAGTTGCATTGGAGAGGGGGACGAGACAGGGCTGCCCGTTGTCTCCCTTGCTATTTGCAATAGCGATCGAGCCATTGGCGTGCCTTTTACGATCTACCCCACTGATGAGAGGGCTAGGGAGGGGCTCTAGTGAGGAGCGTGTATCTTTATACGCAGATGATATGCTAATTTATGTAGGTAATCTAGTGGACTCCATAGACTCTATAATCTCTATAATATCACAGTTTGGTGATCAGTCTGGACTTCGCATAAACTGAGATAAATCAGTAATTCTCCCGGTATCTTCCCGAATGCATACCACTCATGCTACTTTCTCTGAACTCAAGGTGGTGCAATCTTTTAAATATCTTGGAGTGACTGTGTCAATGAACCCTGCAGATTATATTCCTAATAATTTAATACCCTTGTTAGGGAGGTTTAGAAGCAAGGTTGCTGTCTGGCATAAATTTGCTCTTTCTATGATCGGAAGGGGCAATTTGCTTAAAATGATATTCATGCCTCAGTTGCTTTACATTCTGCATAATTCCCCCATATGGATCCCAGTGCACTTCTTCCATAAAATACAGCAGTTGTTCCGGTTTTTTATTTGGAAAAGTAATAGAGGAAGAATAAGATACGAAATCCTGCAGAGGAATAAAGAAGCCGGTGGTCTGGCTTTGCCTAACCCTATGCTTTATTTCTTGTCGGCCCAACTCCAACATTTTAAAGGGTGGGGGGTAATAGATGACATGGGAGGGAAGAGTGGTCGACTGATAAGGTGGGCTACAAATAGGTCTCCCCCGCTGGCAGCTATTGAAGGAGAAATAAAAGGAGAAATGGGAAATATTCCGACCTTGATTCTTATGAGGAAAGTCGCATTTAATATTAGCACTGTCCAGAGACTATAATGTAATTGGCCTGTGTTTATATAAAAATGACTATAACCCTCCTCATCCATTAGAATGCATCTATTTACTGCAGTACATGGGTGTATTCTTAAGGATGATGGGGGTTATAGTAACATTTAATATTAATACTGTCCAGAGACTGTAATGTAATTGACATGTGTTTATAATAAATGTGACTATAACCCCCCTCATCCTTAAGAATGCACCCATGTACTGCAGTACATGGGTGCATTATTATGGATGAGGGGGGTTATAGTCCTATTTAACACACAGTTAATTTTTAGGTCAGCCCCTGAGCTGTCACTTAGCAGGGACTTTAGGTGACAGGATAGAACACGGCGACGGAGGCCACTACAACTCCTTCCTCCCTCCTATCTCAAAGCAGTTCCATTGGTGGTCTGTGGCAACATCGCTCATGGCCGGACTGGAGGGAGGGGGTAAGCTTATTGGTGGAGACGGCAGTTCCCGCTGTCGCACACCACCAATCAGCAGTACATGCAGGCTGCCACTTTGGGGGGAAAAAAAGTGTGTCTTATAAAGCGAAAAATACGGTACATAGGACCCCAATTCAGACCTCAAACAGACCCCTATATTAATTAGACAGCAGTGCAGACAAAAAAACATCCACTTACCTCTCCTGCTCTGGACGCCTCTCCTCACATCCAGCGCTCTTCCTGTTCTTTCTGCCACGCGCTGTGCTCTGACAGGACACGCACAGTGAGGTCACAGAGCACCTACTTCCTCACGCTGTGCGCAGCATAGCACAGGGAGCGGCTGTGGAAGATCAGGAAGCAGTGAATATAGAACTGCATTCCTGATCATTGCATTCACTGCTTCCTGGTCATTCTGTACTAATGATTGCTTACATAATGTAAGAGCTCATAAGCATTGTGGGGAAAAAGTGCATCTTATGGGGTGAAAAATACGATAAGGCTACTTTGTTGGAACAGCCTGCCAATTCAGTGCTAACGCTAGCCCACTGGCCATAGCACAGCAAACATGCCAATAGGCGGCCGGACAAAACTACAGCACACTGCCATTTTTGTCCGGCTGCCTCTCGGCTTGTTTGCCGCCCTGCGACCGGACCTCTGGCTCGCCCCCATTATAGTCAATGGGGCCAGAGCGGACTTCCGGCTGCACGGTGGCCTATCGTTAGCACAGATCCCGCAGGCTGTTCCCCTGCCGGAACAGCCTGCCGGACCCTGCTACCGCAAGTGTGAAAGTAGCCTTACTGCTGCAGCCAAATAATAGGTCACAGCCCAGGGAAGATGTGTACAGTGGCAGGAAGGGAAGGTATGTTTTTTTTTTTTTGTTTGTTTTTTACCAGACTCATGGCAATTAAAGGGTTTCTGTCATCAGAAAAATCGTTATGTAGCTGGCTGACATTAGCGATGTGCTAATGTCAGCAGACTATAACTGTATGACTTATATCTCCCTGCCTGCAGCCGTTCGTGCTAAATAATGACTTTGATAATATGAAAATGAGCCTCTAGGTGCTAGTTACTGCAGCACCTAGAGGCTTCGGCCTCTCACCGTTTGGCACGCCCTTGTAAAGGTGATTGACATCTTCGGTCTCCTCCATGCCCCGCAAATCCCGGGCCTGCGCAGTCCATTTTAGTATTAGGCGCAATGAGTGAAGGACGGCAGCAGGCAAGCGTCCTTCACTTACTGCGCCTAATACTAAAATGGACGGCGCATATTATAAAAGTCATTATTTAGCGCGAACGGCGGCAGGCAGAGAGATATGTCATACAGTTATGTTCTGCTGACAATAGCACATCGCTAATGTCAGCCAGCTACACAACGATTTTTCTGATGACAGAAACTCTTTAAGTAAAATAAAAAGAAAACTTAAACAACCCCTTTACCAACTCTGTACTTCGCAGGTCAGCTGTGGGTAAACAAATTTTAGAGGCAGGAGGTAAGATTATTATTTTTTTCTTTCATATTTTGCATTAAGTGAGTTACAGTTGTATCTGCTTTACATCAAGGAGTTTGGTTAACACCGATACTATTAACCCCTTCCCCTTGTATGCATCTTGGGCCTTAGTGACCAAGTAGTTTCTTTTTTTTTATTGCTTCATTCAAAAGCTATAACTTTTTTATTTATTTTTAAAGTTTTACTACTTTTGTACAATAACCCCCTCCCCTTTTTTTATAATTTTTTTCATCCCTTTCTACTGGGCTGTATAAGGACTTTATTTTTGTGGGACAACTTTTAGTTTTCATTGATATCATTTTGAGGTACATAAGACTTTTCGATCACCTTTTATTACATCTTTTTGGTGGAGGATAAACAAAAAACAGCATTTCTGGCATTTTTCTATATAGCATTTAACATGCAGGATAACTTACATAATCGTTGTATCATTTGGTTCTTAAAGGATGCGGCAAAGATGTGGAGCGGATTTTATTTTTAATTTCTTTCCACGGAAAAGAGTGTGTGTTTTTTAAATTGAATTTTTTTTTTAATAACACATTTTTTAATTCTTTATTTTACTCTTAGATGTAGATGTAATCCTCCAATTGCTTCAATAATACACTTTACTTCAATAATACACTTGATTACTTATGTATCTAAGCTGTTAAACGGCCAGAATCTTAGTGTCTGCCAATCCGGGCAACTTGAGTAGGAGTCCGGCTGTCATAAGAGACCTGAGCTCCTGCAGTTTGCTGCACAGGAAACCCATTTTTGTTCTTATAAAAAGATGGAGGCCTAGAATAAGGCCCCTTAAAGACCACTGTTAAAGACGTATAGGTGGTCATTAAGGGGTTAACTTTATAAATATATCTTTACATTCTTTATATTGTGAAGAAGACAAAGAACACTTGCAAAATTCACTTTAGCATAATGTACTGTCTATGGCAGTGAACGACTTTTGCCCATTGGCTGTCGCCGGGGGGAGGGGGCAGGTATGGTATTCGTGATCCTTTTGTCTCCCTCTCTACATGCACATTGGTTCAAGCAAATGAATAAAAAAATTATTGCTGTTGTAATTACGTAGCTGTAAGTATAGGTAATGGTGTAAACATTTTATAGATTATGATTTACAAGTGGGAATTACAGAAGCCTTGTGCAGAATGACCTCAGAGGCTGAACGGAGGGAGCTGGCAAGTCACTGGTTTCCAATGGAGTTCATCACTACTGCTTTCAAGGCAATAAAGGACTCAGAGTTTGAAACTGTATGTATGAATGTAGGATTAAAGGTAAAACACGACTGGTGATGTGTACTGTTTACTAAGTATTTGTTGTTTCAGGATTGTAGAAAGTTCCTTAATCTGGTGAATGGCATGCTGGGAAATAAACGAAGGTAACTTTGGTCTTAACAGTATATTTAAGAAAAAAATGCCATTCCATTGGTATTTCTAGGATTAAGCAAAAAAGACCCATGACATCAACAACCAAGTACATGAGTGGCTGGCATGTAATATTATATGCAAGGAAAATGTATAGCTACCCTTAACTGGTTCTGTTAAACCCTTGGATTTCTTCCATGATTTTGCATGCCCGGAGTCCGTCCACAGCTCTTGCCCTGTTCAGTGGAGCTAATCCGCATGTGGCTTCCACAGCATGTATGTTTTTGATGTGCAGTGAGATTAGTGTTGACATAAACCGCGCTCATATGGAGATTAGTGTGAACTCTCATTGACAACAATGTGAGGCAGCTTCTGTAGGAATACCACTCAGTTTTTGGTGCAGATTATGTGCAGGATCCCTCGCAGAAAAAACACTGTGTGAACAGGCTTTGGAAACAATGCCAGCCGCGATTAGCTGATCACATCACTGGTTTTATTCCTAAAAGAGGCTGTCATGGTGACACATCTCTTTTAAATCACAAACAACATTTTTGGATGAAAATCCGCCCCAAAAGCCACTTTACATGTAGCAAAAATTATTACAATTAGTTTTTTGTGCGACCATTTTATTATAAGGCTGCGTTCACACGGGCGAGATTTCCGCGCGGGTGCAATGCGGTAGGTGAACGCATTGCACCCGCACTGAATCTGGACCCATTCATTTCAATGGGGCTGTTCAGATGAGCGATGATTTTCACGCATCACTTATGCGTTGCGTGAAAATCGCAGCATGCTCTATATTCTGCGTTTTTCACGCAACGCAGGCCCCATAGAAGTGAATGGGGTTGCGTGAAAATCGCATGCATCCGCAAGCAAGTGCGGATGCGGTGCGATTTTCACGCACGGTTGCTAGGTGACTGTCTATACACTGTATTATTTTCCCTTATAACATGGTTATAAGGGAAAATAATAGCATTCTGATTACAGAATGCATAGTAGGTGATCATTTGAGGGGTAAAAAAAATAAAAAAAATTAACTCACCTTCTCCGTTTGTTCGCGTAGTTCTCACGGTGATGGACCATGTGATTGGAGCATGTGATCTTACGTCATCAAAGGTCCTTTAGCCCATAGTTCATCTTTTTAAAGAACTGAAGACCGGGAGAACTACGCGAACAAACGGAGAAGGTGAGTTAATTTTTTTTATTTTTTTTACCCCTCAAATGATCACCTACTATGCATTCTGTAATCAGAATGCTATTATTTTCCCTTATAACCATGTTATAAGGGAAAATAATAACATCTACACAACACCGAACCCAAACCTGAACTTCTGTGAAGAAGTTCGGGTCTGGGTACCACAGTCGGTTTTTTATCACGCGCGTGCAAAACACATTGCACACGCGCGATAAAAACTGAACATCGGAACGCAATCGCAGTCAAAACTGACTGCAATTGCATTCCTACTCGCGCGGGTTTGCCGCAACACACCGGGACGCATCCGGAACTAATCCGGACACGCTCGTGTGAACCCAGCCTTAGGGTACTTTCACACTAGCGTTATTTTTTTCCATCATTGAGTTCCGTCCTAGGGGCTCTATACTGGAAAAGAACTGATCAGTTTTATCCTAATGCATTCTGAATGGAGAGCAATCCGTTCAGGAAGCAGCAGGATGTCTTCAGTTCAGTCTTTTTGCCTTTTCAGGACGGAGATAATACCGCAGCATGCTGCGGTTTTATCTCCGTCCAAAATTCCGGAACACTTGCCGGATCTGGCATTTTTTCCCATTGAAATGCATTAATGCCGGATCCGGCCCTGAGTGTTCCAGGAAAACAGATCCGACATTGCGGTCTGCGCTTGCTCAGAATGCAAAAAATTTGAAAATAAATAAATGCCGGATCCGTTTTTCCAGATGACACCGGAGAGACGGATCCGGGATTTCAATGCATTTATCATACGAATCAGTGGCATCAGTTTGCATACGTTTTGACGGATCCGGCACGCAGTTTCGGTGACGGAACTGCCTGCCGGAATCCTCTGCCGCAAGTGTGAAAGTAGCCTTAGGCTGTTTTTCTGCACAGATGTTTCCTACTGTATCTGGATAGGTTTTGAAAACCCCATCCATATGTATAATACTTTATATTGTTGCAGATTTGGGTGCTAGATCTGCAGTGCAAATCAGCAGCATCTGAACTCACTCTTAGGCTCAGTTCACACCTGAGCGTTTTACAGCGTGTTCCTACGCGCTGTAAAACGCTCAACAAGGAGAAACCAATGCTTCCCTATGGGAATGGTTCTCACCTGGGCGTTTTACAGCGCGTACGATCGCGCTGTAAAACGCCCGACGCTCAAACAAGTACAGGAGCGTTTTTTTGGGCGCTTGTCGCGCGTTCCCGTACATAGACTTTCGGGAACGCGCGACACTGTGTGTACGCTTGTCTCTGTATGCGCGCTTGTAAACGCCCGTACAATCGCGCATACAGAGCGCTCCTTTCAGAACGCTCAGGTGTGAACTGAGCCTTAGGCCTCTTTCACACGAGCGCATCGAAATCCGTCAGTATTCTGGCTCAGGATTCCTGATGATATACAAATCAGTATTGTCATCACTATTGTCTCAGGATTTCATCAGGATTTACATGCGTGTTTCTTCTTTCCTGCATTATTTATGCACTCCCATAGGCTGTAATGTGATATTTGGAAACAAATACGCACAAAACTTGGGCATGCTGTGGATTTCAAATACTGACAAAAATTATACACCCGTGTGAATAGCTCTATTCATTAACATTAGCAGCGGATTCTGGTGCAGAGTATCCAAGCCATATACAGATTGCAAATACACTTGTGTGAAAGAGGCCTTAGTATTTAAGTCAAGTTGTATTTTTTCTATGCAGTAAACTCCTTACTAATGATTGATTATATTATTATTGTTGTATAGAGTTTTTACCTTTCCCTGTATTGCTGCTCATTTGGATAATCATAAGGTAAGATAATTAATCAAAAGGTTTTTTGTTGTAGACACTTAGCTAAATGCGACACAACCTCAAGTCAGTCTTTTCTATTGATACTGATGGCCTATATTTGCTGTACAGTTGAATGCTATCTATAGGTGCCGGGAAGCGGGGTAAGTATTACCTGTATGAGGTGCCCATGCATTTTGGGGGGAATTATAGGGGTTGGATAACCCCTTTAAATACCATCTAGAGGTGCAGAGGAGCGACAATTTTGAACTTAGCAGAAACTGACTTTAGTGCTTTCCAAATGGGATCAGTGACAAGAGGTCAACAAAACATAATCACTATTATACCATACGTGTTCGGAGGCATTTGTATACGTTGTATATTGTAATCTTGTATATAAACCGCATTTACATTAGCTTCAGACTTTGTTTAGTGTTCCTTAAAAACTGAATAAAAAGTAAATATGCATTTTGAATGTTGTGATCATATATTCTAGTTTCAGACACCGTCCGATGAAAAGCTGGAAGAGTTCTGGATTGATTTTAATATTGGAACTCAAAGCATTTCCTTCTATGTTTCTACAGATGACAATGAGGTACGATTTTTCGATGTTAGCTCACAAGCGTTATATGTCCAAAAATTACTTACAAGCTATTGTGTCCTTCACAGAGTCACCAGTGGGAAACCGTTTGCATTACTGAAAGTGAAGTGGATATGTACAATGTAGAAGGTTAGTTATCTCTTTTGATATTGATGGCCTATCCACAAAATAGGTCATCTGTATCTGATGAGTGGAGGTCCTACTCCCAGCACCCCCTCCGATCAGCTGTTTGAAGATGCCAGAACACTGCAGTCTCCTCACAGCTTACCAAGCACAACACTGTACATTGTAAAGTGACTGTGCTTAGTATTGTAACTCAGGCCCAATCACTTCATCACTTGATTGACTAGAGGAAAGGGGATTCTTTATGGTAAGAGCAGTGAGACTATGGAACTCTCTGCCTGAGGAGTTGGTGATGGTGAGTTCACTAAAAGAGTTCAAGAGGGGCCTGAATGTATTTCTGGAGTGTAATAATATTATAGGTTATAGTTATTAGATTTCTGGAGAGGTTGTTGATCCAGGGAGTTATTCTGATTGCCTGATAGGTGTCAGGTTTTTTCCTTCCTCTGGATCAACTTTGCAGGATAACAGGCTGAACTGAATGGACAAATGTCTTTTCTCGCCCATATTCATTGGGGGACACAGAGACCTTGGGTATATCTATGTCCTCTAGGAGGCGTTGACACTAGTAAAACCTGTTGGCTCCTCCCCTGGCAGCTATACCCCCTCCAGCCTGGAGAGAGAGCTTCAGTTTTCTCGCCCAGTTTCCTTGGGGGACACAGAAGACCTTGGGTATAGCTCATCTCCATAGGAGGCGTGACACTAAGTGAAGACTGTTAAGCCCCTCCTCCACAGCTATACCCTCAGCCTGGAGAGAGAGACTGCCAGTTTTTTGCTTAGTGTCCAAGGAGGCAAGACACTCCCTGCTCTGCAGGGCTGTTTTCTCCTTGTTTAAATTTTAGATTTTTAGTTTTTTATTTCTTTTTGTTCCAGATCATCAGGGATAACAGAGACGCACTAGACCTCTCTGTTCTCCCGGGGTTGAGCTGCGCCAGTGCCGGTCACCCGCACTGCTGCCTCCCCCACAGAAGGCAAGGTGGATCAGGGCAGCCTCGCTCCCCTACATCCCGCCAGCGCAAGGGTCGCCCGCACGCCAAGTCCCTCTTCCAGCGTCCTGCCACTACGGTGCCAGTAGCTGAAGGGGCGACCCTGCTGGAATGGACCGAGGGTGAAGACGGCTGTGGTAAGAGAGTGGCTTCTCCAGCCATACGTCCCCCACCCCCCACCCAATGGTCTCCTGCGTGCCTGACCCCCCATACTGGGCCTCTGGACCCTTCCCCTGCTGGACCTAGGCTGGCTCCTGGGGTGCCGCAGTGCGGCAATCTGCTCCATGCCTCCCCCCCCCCCTTTGTTTCCTGGCCCTCATAGTACATGCAGCTAGTGGCTGTCAGCCGTCGCCTGCCTTCTCCTCACGGGCACCCCGTCTCTGGGTCCCCCCACCCCATCTCGCCTGATCACATTGGGCCTTACCGGAGTCGCCTTCGGCCAGCACTAATATTCCGGTGCGGCCGGGCGCCGCAAAAATTTTAGGCTCCGCGGCTTGGGGTGGGCTCGAGGTGGGCTCCCGCTCCCGCGGCCGGCAAACCGCCATTTCGGGGCCCTGTCTCTTCCGGCCGGCGGGGGGGCTCCCGCGGCCGGCAAACCGCCATTTCGGGGCCCTGTCTCTTCCGGCCGGCGGGGGGGCTCCCGCGGCTGGCAAACCGCCATTTCGGGTCTCTGTCTCTTCCGGTCGGCGGGGTGGGCTCCCGCGGCCAGCAAGCCGCCATTCCGCCCCTGTCTCTTCCGGCCGGCGGGGTGGGCTCCCGCGGCCTGCATTGGGCTTGACAATTCCGACCGGCCCGCGGGGTGGGCTCCCGCGGCCGGTTTAAAGCGCCATTCCGCCTCAGGTCCCGGCGGTATAAACGGGCCGGGGCGCCGCAAATTTAGCCCCCGGCTTCGCGGCCTACTAGGCCGCAATATTCCAGTCTCTGGTGGAGGGGGCGGGAACCTTTCCAGGCGCGAATTCTTCCCGCCTGGAGGTTCCTCCGCCCCCAGGGGATCGCACGCCGCCCTCCAGGCCGGATCCCTGTTAACCCTTTGGGTACAGGCCGGCTCCCAAATGGGTCTGTATAGTTGGCCCCCCCTTTTTTTCTCAGGTGCCCATATATGGTGGCTCCCCTTTAGCCTCAGAGAGGCTGTGTTTAAATATATATAAAAAAAAAAAAAAATTATAATAAATAATAGATCACTGATTTCTATTGGACTGCGCAGGACGCTGCAGCCTCATCAGTAGTGCTGCATGACCTCTTTCCACAGGCGGCATGGTGTTGCGCTCCCAGCCTGCGTCGCTGCTACGGCATTTTCCCTTTTAGGCGGTTTTCTTGCCTCTTCCAGGATACGGCGCTGGCCAAGTGCATGCGGCCCTTCCGTAGGCAGCATTCATCTTCTCTCCAGTTATGGTGCCTGCCATGTGCATCCCCCCCCCCTCCTAGGCGGGATACTGCACTCTCCCTGGCTGCCGGCTGGCCATGTGCATGACCCCCTTCTTAGGCGGAATACTGCACCTTCACCGGATACCGTGCTGGCCATGTGCACGACTCCCTTCCATAAGCGGAACGCTGCACTCTCTGGATTTGCTGCCGGCCATGTGCGTGACCCCCCTTCCATGGGCGGAACGCAGCACTCACTGGATTCGCTGCCGGCCTTGTGCGTGAGCCAGCCATGTGTGTGACCCCCTTCCTGGGCGGAACGCAGCACTCTCACTGGATCTGTTGCCAATCATGTGCATGACCCCCTTTTTAGGCGGAATACTGCACTCTCACCGGATACGGTACTGGCTATGTGCACGACCTCCTTCCATAGGCGGAATGCTGCACTCTCACTGATGTGCTATGATGTACTTATGTACTATGTTACTATGCTGCACTCTCACTGGTTTCGCTGCCGGCCATTTCATAGGTGGTATGCTGCACTCTCATTGGATTCCCTGCCGGCCTTGGGTATGCCTCCTTCCCTCAGGCAGCATACATACATCCCTCTGTCTGTGGTTGTTTCCTCGCAGGTACGTTGCTGGCCATGTGCATGTACCCCATACATGGCAGGGTGCTTGCACTCTCGCTGGATCCGCTGTCGGCCATATGCATGACCCCTCTTCCGTGGGCGGTGTACGCACTCTTGCTGGATTCGCTGCCAGCCATGGGCATGCCTTCCTTCCTCAGGCGACATACACACATTCTTACTGACTGTGTTTGTCTCTCGCCAGTACGTTGCTGGCCATGTGTATGACTCCCATGCATGGCGGTGTGCTCGCACTCTCCCTGGATGAGATGCTGGCCATGTGCTTTACCCCCCTTTTTTTCTGGGTGGCATGCTACACTCTCACCGGATACATTGCTGGCCATGAGAATGGCCCTCTAACATGGGTGGAATGCTTGCGCTTCCATTGGATACGGTGCTGGCCTTGTGCGTGACCACCCCTCATTCCATGGGCAGAATTTGGCACGCTCATGAGATCCACGGCTGTCCTTGTATGGCTGTGCTGGACTTGTACATGTCCCCCTTCATTGGCAGAGTAGTTGCACTCTTGCTAAGTTCAGTGTTGGTGTATTATTGCACATTCACTTAATGCTAGGATACCCCTGTGCATGTTCCCCTTTCACTAGGTGGACCTCCTGCGTTCCTGCTGGATTATAGGGTATGTCCTGCTTCTCTGAAGTAGGTACGGCCCTAGGCATCACTCCCTTTTGGGACGGGCCTTTGCACTCTTGCCGCTGCAGTTGGCCAGGTACAATTTCCCCCCTTTCGGGGCGGACTGATTGCGTTCCATCGCATGCTATACTAGGTTTGTGCATAACTCCCTTTCAGGTTGCACTTTGCAATTCCATACATGCTGTGGCACTCTGGGGCGAGCCCCCCTTTTTTCTAGGTGGGTTGGCCTTCTCGCTGCTTACGGGGCTGCTCGTACGTATGCCTCACCTGCTTCCTGCGGCATACTTTTGTTTTCTTGGGATACGATGCTTGCCGCAAGCCTTGCACTCGTCTCTAAGGAGTTCATTCTGTCCACCTGACCGGTCAGGCTCTATTGCTCTCTGCTGCACCGAGCTGGGTGGTACTCATTCATTTAGTTGGCCTTTCATTCCAGGGAGTGTTCGTGGGTCCTAGATGCATGCCCATTCGTCCTTCCGCGGCATTGCTTCCCTGCGCTAGTGGTCACATGGTCGAGAGTGCTGTTGTCTGCAGCGCCTCTCGAATTCTTCGTTGGCTCCGGCAGGACTGCGGTTCACTTGCCTGCGGCAATTTCCTCCTCTTCGGATGCAGTGTGGTATGAGTCCTTCCTCTTGGCGCCTCTACGCTTCTGTCTGATCTGCTACCAGGTTCGGGCCGCTCTTCTCGGGAAGGTCACCCAACTTCTCTTGGGTGCTCGATTACCCAGGTCCGGAGGACCTCCGCCTTGGGTTCTTCAGGGTATTCGCCTTCTGCGAGGCAGTGAACCGGGCGTCTCACAGTGTAGCGGGTTCTGCTTTTGAGCTGTCCTATGGCTTCCCTGTTGCCCACTCCTCCTCCTTTCGGTTAGAGGGTGTTATGCCGGCCTCTGTCTCGACTACCTTATCTCGCCGGCTTTGTTTGGCTCCCGCTCGGTACAGATCACTCCGATGTGGCTTCCCGCCAGACTTCAGAGGCTGTTCTTTCACTGTCCTCCCCTCTGGGGAGAGCATGGTTGTTCATGTGGATGGTTCCGGTGTTCCTTTTGGCCTCGTACTGTCTCCCTTGTTCACACTGGCTGTATTAGCTGTGTGCCTATTACCGAGTCTACCGCGTTCTGTCCTCCCGCAGAGTGCAGATTGCGTGGTCCATTCTAAGACAATGGTCCTGCTGTAGACTTACCTTCTCGGTAACTTGGGGGGACTACCTTTCGGTCCAGATTGTCCTTTGATCTCCCACACCGGGACTGTACAACGTGGTTACATCAGCATGGACTTTAGCCTGTCTTGTCCTGGCATCTGGCGGATCCTTTGGTTTCTTTCCGTCTGTCCTTCTGCTCCCCCACTCGGGGGGATACGGGACAACGTTGTTCGAGGGCCGACGGGACTAGTTTTGTCGACCCTTCTGCCCGTGTTACTGGTCTGCGCCTGATCACATTGGGTTTTCGCCCGCTTTCCAGGCGACTCCAGCGGGTTCGCTACTGTCCGCTCCTGGCTGTGTTTCGTCCAGGATCTGTCGTAAGACTTAGGGTTTTTTTGTCTGGGGTTCTGTGGGAAGCTGTGCATTCCCCACTCTGAATTTCTCTCCCCATGGTTCTGTCTTTTTTCCAGTCCGGCCTGGACCTGGGACTGGGACTCCTTTTATTTGAGGTGTCAAATGTCGGCGCTGTTCTTCCTCTTCCAGCGTTCCCCGGCCCTCTGGGCCTATCAAGACTTTCTTCCTCGGAGTGGCTCTTTGGTTCCTCTGTACTGTCCTTCGGTACCGCCCTGGGGACTATATACTGAGCTCTCGGCGCTCCAATCTTGTCCTTGGAGCCGTTACAGAAGTTCTCTCTAGCCCTTCTGTCCTGTACGGTTGTATTCCGTATCAGTCGTGTCTCTGACGGGTGCCTGAATGGCCCCTTTTTTTGTTACGAGCCTTCTGTCTTTTCCAGCACAGGGCTGTTCTACATCCCGTTTCTTCCTTCTGAAGGTGGTGTTTGCCTTTCGCTTCAACATTTCATCTATTTGGACGTTGTTTGGGCCTTGCCGTTTTTTACTTGGAGATCTCCGACTCTTGTCGACGTTCGGCCTCTTGGGTTTCCAGGAGGTCTGTGCATAGGGTTGACGGACTCCAGGGTGTTTTTCCTCCGCTTGTTCAGATTGGCTATTGCTGAGGTTACCGCACCAAGGGCAGGATTCTGTCTTTGGTGTCACCGTTCATTTCACCAGAGCGGTCGGTGCCTCCTGGGCCGGAGGCATTGGGCTTCGGC
Organism: Bufo bufo; assembly: GCF_905171765.1. Classification (NCBI taxonomy): domain Eukaryota; kingdom Metazoa; phylum Chordata; class Amphibia; order Anura; family Bufonidae; genus Bufo; species Bufo bufo. The sequence goes on from NC_053394.1 coordinate 115,850,610, forward strand.
CATGCATTTGGGCAAGGCGGCCACAGGTCTTCCTTGCATTACTTACAGAGTTCTACAGGGTGCATACTCTGACTTTGGCAGATGCTGCCTTGGCCCGCCTGGGTTTGCAGGCAGCGGTTCATTGATGCCTTTCGGGTGCTTCACCTTGGTGCTGTGGTCCCTCCCCCTTTTGGACTGCTTTTGAACGTCCCAAGGTCTTCTGTGTCCCCCAAGGAAACTGGGCGAGAAAACGAGATTTTTGTATAACTTACCAGTAAAATCTCTTTCTCGCTCTTTCCTTGGGGGACACAGCACCCACCCATTCATTGTTTTTTTCTATGTACGGTTTCCGAGTTTTTTGTTACCCGTTGGGTAGTTGGCTTGTTGGTTCCTTGTTGGACTTTGCCTTTTCTCACTGCTTGGACACGCAACTGGCAGTCTCTCTCTCCAGGCTGAGGGTATAGCTGTGGAGGAGGGGCTTAACAGTCTTCACTTAGTGTCACGCCTCCTAGGGAGATGAGCTATACCCAAGGTCTTCTGTGTCCCCCAAGGAAAGAGCGAGAAAGAGATTTTACTGGTAAGTTATACAAAAATCTCGTTTTTTCTAGTGTCAATAGGAGGCAAGACCTCCCTGCTCTGCAGGGAAGCTCCTGAAGATTTTTTATTTTAGTTTATTTTTTTCCTTCTTTTTCAGATGGGAAAACAGTGGACCCCTGTTCTCCCGGGGTCGAGTTGCGCCAGTGCGGGTCACCCGCACTGCTGCCTCCCCCACAGAAGACAAGGTGGACCAGGGCAGCCCAGCTCCCCTGCTTCCCGCCAGCCAAGGGGTCACCTAGGTCCACCAAAGAGAAGACCCTCCCGCCATACCAGACTCCTGCCACTCCGGTGCCAGCTGCTGAGGAGGTGACCCTGCTGGAGAAGGTGACCTTATGGGCCCACTTAGGGAGGGTGAAGAGAAGAGGAGGAAGATAAGGTGAGTACACGGGACTAGGTGAGTACGTTAACCCTCTCTCCCTATTTGGCAAGCACCGGGCTCTCTGCTTCCCCCTCCCTCCCCAGGCCAGACACCGGGCTTCATTTATCCCTGGGGCAGTATCCCTAGCCCTGGACCTTTGGTGGATTCCCTCCCCTCTGTGCCGACACAGTAAGTGCCCAGCATCGCCGGCAGAGTAGCGGCACTGATGTTTCCGCTTACTCTGTGGTTGTTACTGACACGGGCACATAGGGGGTTAATGGCCCTTTCTCCGGCAGGCACTGTAATTCAAAGCGGGCGGCCGAGCGCACCGCTGTGCTCTGAATTATTTATTACCTCGCTACAGGAGGGGAGCGGAGGAGGTTCCCGCTCCCCAGCGCCATAATCCGCCCATCCAAGGAGCGGGCGATAATCCCGCTGCTCCAGTAGAGAACCGCCAGCACTGTGTCCGGGCGCCGTTAAATTTAGGCCTCGTCTTCATTTTGGGCCTACCCCTTCCTTCTTCCTCCGGCCCGCACGGCATCCACGACCGGAGAGCGCATTCAAATGTGACATACGTCCCAGGTGGCGCACTTCCCCCTCTGTGCCCCGCCGGCCTGACAGTACAGCGGAGCTGCATTCCGGTCGGCCGTGTCCATAACTTAGGCCCCGGCTTCGCGGCCTACTAGGCCGTACTCTTTCATCTCCGGGTATGGGGGGGGGGGCGGCTGCTTAGGTCTGGCGCGAATTCTTCCCGCCTTACTTCCCCCCTCCCCCAGTAGCCCACAGTGCCCCGTCCCCGGTTTTTTTCAAGGCAGTTAACCGTTCCTGGCCAGCCATCTCTTGAGGCTGGTGCAGGATTGTGCCTATCTGCAGGGCAATGGGTTTAATGCTGATGATTTAACCCCTTCCTGCCTCTTGTCCCCTGAGGCTGGGCATCCCAGTTTTATTTAAAAATAAAGAAAGAAAGTCCATAAAAGATTCGGGTCCTGCTCCATCAGGCCTCATAGCCACTGAACCGCTCTGTCTGTGTCAGACTGGGCCCGTGTCCTAGTACAGACAGGGGAGGACCTCTCAGTTCACAATCCACTCTCCGGGTCGCTTGATTGGTATTCTCCACCTGCGTAATCCAATGGTGGATCTCCGGACATTCCCAATCGCCCTCCGGGCCGTTTGGTTGATAGACACCACCTGCGCAATCCTATGGTGGACCTCTGGACCTTCCCAATCACCCTCCGGGGTCGCATGGTTGATAAGCACTGCCTACGCAATCCAATGGTGGACCTTCCCAATTACCCTCCGGGCCGTTTGGTTGATAGGCACCACATGCGCAGTCCAATGGACCTCTGGACCTTCCCAATCACCCTCCGAGGTCGTTGGGTGATATGGCACTACCTGCGCAATACACTGGTGGACGTCTGGACCTTCCAAATCACCCTCCGGGGTAATTTGAGTGATAAATCACTATCTACGAAATCCACTGATGGACCTATGGACCTTCCCAATCACCCTCTTGGGTCGTTTGTTTGATATTCTCCACCTGCGCAATCCACTGGTGGACGTCTGGACCTTCCCAATCACCCTCCGGGGTAATTTGGTTGATAAATCACTATCTGCGAAATCCATGCACACTCCAATGGTGGATCTCCAGACTTCCCAATCTCCCTCCGGGGTCGTTTGGTTGATAAAACCCCGCCTGCGCTATCCGGTGAGTGAACCTCTAGAAGTTCCCATTCCACCCCGGGTAGTTTGGTTGATAACTCCCACCGGCGAGCCTGCGACTGCCATGGCAAGTTTCTGAGAGGTAAGAATACACACAGCAGGCCAGAGAAGGATATTTTCCTCCTCGGTCACCTCCACACCCCCACCCTTCCTTCCTAGCGTCAATGGCGTCCGAGGTAGACAGCAATACTTGTCGTATGCATTACCTCCTTCGTTAGGCGGGGTATTTGCACTATTACTGGATGCGGTACTCCCTTGGATATTACCTCCCTCCATTGGGGTCCAACGCACTAGAACTTTTCAGTGCTGGCAGTAGGCGTTCCCCCTTTTAGTAGGTGGCGGAACTGCATTCCCACTGGGGACAGTACTATGTGGATTAGCCTCTTCCATAGGTGGCGCTATGGCATTATCCCTGGTTCAGTGTTTACTGTCTGTCTTGCCCCCTTACGTAGGTGGGGAATTGATACGGGACTCTCCATATGCCTTGCCCTTTCTGTAAGAGGCGTATTCTCTCTACTTGGATTCAGTTCCTGCTAGATGCATTACTGCATTGCCACACTTCATGGTGGAGTACTTGCACTACGACTGAGTGCAGTGCTTGCCGTAAGCATTTCCCCCTTTCTTGGTGGGATAATTGCAACATTGCCCCTTCCACAAGTGATCCACTACCTTGGGGAATGAGTACACATCTTGGATGTTGCACTTCACCTACGCCACGGCTATAGGTGTCTTAGCTTCTTCTACAAGTGGAGCGTAGCGAGTATCGTTACACGCTGGTGCCCTGTATTCTTCCTCTATTGGTATTTCGGTGCCGCCAGTGGATACTGTGGCTGTTTCCACGTTGTGTCCTTTTCCTTCCGTTACGTTTTGGGGCATGAATATGACAACCTCTCTCCTCAGGGGGTTGCCCAGCGTCTCTCATGTGTCCTAGCGTCCCCCATCTCCATGGTCCTCCACTGTTCCAATGTGTCTTCAACAATATGTAGTGCGTACACCATGGCACGTAATATTGTGATTACGTCCCAGTAAGTCGAGTGTTACACTGACTCTATGTTCTCTTTCCACCATTCCTGATGTGGGAAGTGGTTGTGCTGGCACTCTGGTTTAGCTTTGCAGCCTGTTCTCCTCCGCTGGTGCGGATTTTACGCTGGTACTAGCGTTCGCAGTCGCTACATTGGGGCATTCCCTGAGGTAGGGGTTTTACCCTGACGCTGGCTTGGCGGTTGCTCCTGTTCAACGCCCTTCCCAGGTGGAGTGTTTAAGGTTAGCTCTCCTTCCCTGCGGCAGTATGATACCATGGCTTCTACCGGATTCCTCTACTCTGGCCCTCGGTTTGTGCTGGTGGGGCACGCTGCAGCTCTTACGGTATGGGGGTCCTGAAGTAACCATTACATACTCTGGTTCCTCCTGCACGGCTCCTTCGTCAGGTGATGGATTCTTCTAACGCCGAAATCGGTGGTGTACGCTGCATGACCTCCTCCTTAGGGGGAGTATGGCACCGCCGCTATCATCCGGTTGCTTCTTCTGTGTACTGCCAGTCTCAGATGGGGAATGGGCTTCGCCATGCCCCTTTTTTCCTTCCGTTTGTTCCTTCTCTGGCTCAGGGTTCACGGCCACTCCGCAAATCTTGGTAGCTCCCACATTACTACTTCCCCTCATCTACGTTGATGCAGGGTATTGGTTCTGTGGGTTTTTCTTCCAGTCTTGTTCCGGACTGACTGTTGGGCTGTGACGTTTTCCATATTCCTCCTACAGGTGAATCCTACCCGTTGGTCCTGGGTGTACTACCCGTATCTACAACTACCTCTCTTGAGACTTGACTAGTGACTGCCATGTCAGTCCAATGTAGTCATGCCTTTTCACTGCACATTCCGTGGCTAGACTACGAGACTCGCCACGCCAGGCTGAGCCGGGGTGCTGTCACGACTGTTGAGGGAGTTTCGTTCCTGGGCCGGAACACCCCTTCTATTCTTTCTCCTCGAGGCAGGAGTTTTTTTCTCTCATCTTGGTCTGGTCAAAACTCCACCCCCGGTGATTCTCATATCGTCTCTACTTTTACCTATCCAATGTGTTGATTCCTTGGCTTGCGGTTGGACATGCCTCATTCAGGCGTTCCTTTCTCGGTGGTTTATCAGCCAGCTTCTCAGTCTCCCCACAAGCCTCTTCGGCTTGGGGGACATTGGTGGACCACTTACCGTTTCCGTGGAGCGCTTCCCTTTAGCAGGGGTGGATCCTGCGGTCCTGGGTTTTTGGTTGGCCATTAGTTCCTTACTGGGTCAGGTTCGGCGCTGTGTATCCTTTCCAGCGTCCTCTGACTCACCCGGGACCCATAATACCTTCCTTCAGGGAATGGCACATACGGTTCCTCCATACCGTCCTCCTTTACCGCCTTGGGGTCTGATCTTAGTCCTTTCAGCTCTCCGGAATTCTCCCCTTGAACCTTGCGGGAGATGTCACTCCGACTCCTGTCCTGGAAGGTGTTTTTTTCTGGTGGCTATCACATCCATCAGATGGTTGTCTGGGTTGGGGCGCTCTCTTGCAGAGAAGCTCCTGGTTCTGACAGGGATAAGCGGTTCCCCGGCCCGTTCATTCCTTTCTCCCGACAGTGGTCTCTGATTTCCATTTCGATTAAGAAACTGTCCTTCCATCACGGTGTCCCTCTCCTTCACACCCTAGGGAAAGGGAGTTAGGTCATTTGGACATTGTCAGGGCTCTGACGATTTATTTGCCAGCCTCTGGTTCCTTCCGGCATACGGTCTCTCCTTTTTTGTCATCCCGGAGTGTCCTCGCAAGGCATTGGCGGCCTCCAGGGTGGCAATTGCACGTCTGCATTTGCTTAAGCATACTGCACCCGGGGCAGGGTTCTGCCCTTCGGTGTCACGGCTCATTCCACCAGAGCGGTGGGCGCTCTTGGGCTCGGAGGATTCAAGGTTCGGCCGCACAGTTGTGCAGGGCGGCTACTGTCCTCCTTACGCACATTCACCAAATTTTGCCAGGTGCATACTTATGCATCGGCGGGCGCCACCTTTGGGCCGCATGGTCTTGCAGGCGGCAGTTCTTAGTTGCCTGCAGGGGCGCTTGCTCCATGGGTCTGTGGTTTTCCCTCCCTGTGGACTGCTCTCGGACGTCCCACGGTCTCTGTGTCCCCCAATGAATATGGGCGAGAAAACAAGATTTTTGTAAAACTTACCGGTAAAATTTCTTTCTCGCTCTTCATTGGGGGACACAGCACCCACCCAGTATTGTTGTTCGACCACAGTTGTGGCTGTTGCTGGTTAGAACCTGGTTCGGTTCTTGGCATTGTTGCTGTTCCACGTTTTTTCGTTGGTTTACTTGCTTCTCCTACTGCTTCTCACAAACTGAAACTCTCTATCCAGACTGGAGGGGGTATAGCTGCCAGGGGAGGAGCTAACAGCTTTTACTAGTGTCAACGCCTCCTAGAGGACATAGCTATACCCACGGTCTCTGTGTCCCCCAATGAAGAGCGAGAAAGAGATTTTACCGGTAAGTTTTACAAAAATCTCATTTTTTCAGGCTTACAACCTATATTACTGCGGACTGAGCTGTGCCTAGACCATGTGATTGATGAATACCTGATTGACGTAAAATCCTTGACAAACCCCTTAAAGGGGTTGTCTCACTTCAGCAACTATCATGTATTATTTAGAGAACGTTAATACAAAGGATAGATGGTGTAGCAGCACTAGGGGTATACCGTCCTCAATGTTGAGAAAGTGAGAAAGTTAATACAAGGCACTTACTAATGTAATGTGATTGTCCGTATTGCCTCCTTTGTTGGCTTGATTCATTTTTCCATCACATTATACAATGCTCGTTTCCATGGTTATGACCACCCTGCAATCCAGCACCTGTGGTCGTGCTTGCATACTATAGGAAAAAGCACCAGCCTATGTGTGCTCCCACGGTCTCGGCCACCAGAAAGGACAGTGCCTTTTCCTATAGTGTTCTAGCATGACCAGCACTGATAGATTAAGGGTGGTCATAACCATGGAAACGAGCAGTGTATAATGTGATGGAAAAATTAATCAAGCCAGCAAAGGAAGCAATATGGACAATCACAGTACATTAGTAAGTGCCTTGTATTGCCTTCATCTACATAATAAATGCAATTTGCTGAAGTGAGACAACCCCTTTAATGAGTTATTCTATTCTCTAAAAATCCAAAACTTTACCAGGTACCTTGTCAGTACAACATAATTTGGAGATTGCAGTATTTAAAGGGACATTACTACATGAAACATATTTTTCTCATATACTAACAGCATGAATGTGAATATTTTATGTAATTTTAACAAACGGGTGGATGGCTTCCTGGGTTTCCTGGATATAACTCCACGTATTATACTTCCTGTCTTGGTTCTTTAACTTCCTCCTTTGTTTTAACCTTTAGCATTGTAAACAGTCTCACTTGAGTTTCTCAGTCAGACCATTTCTCTGACCAGAGAGGGCCCTATGTAGAGACTCAGAGCATCAATCATTACATAACTGCAATAGTCCTCTGTAGGCATCTCTATCTAGGCTTATCAATAGAGTTGTCATGTTAGGCTACTTTCACACTAAACAGATTTCATTTCAGCACACCATACGATCCTACTGCACGGAACAGACCGCACAAGTCCTTGGTGCAAACACAGAAAAAAAGTTCCAGCATCCAGGGTTGTATATGTTGCCGTTATCTTTATTTGTCTTCGGTTAAAATACAGCTATACAGACATCAACTCCCTCCACTGCCCGGTTAACATGTTTCGAACTTAGCAGTTCTTACTCATAACCAGGCGGTGGAGGGAGTTGATGTCTGTATAGCTGTATTTTAACCGAAGACAAATAAAGATAACGGCAACATATACAACCCTGGATGCTGGAACTTCTTTTCTGTGTTTACTTTCACACTAGCGTTTTCAATTCCGCTATTGAGATCCGTCATGGGATCTCAATAGCGGGGGAAAACGCTTCCGTTTTGTCCCCATTCATTGTCAATGGGGACAAAACTGAACTGAACAAAACGGAATTCACCAGAATGCATTCTGCTCCTTTTGGTTGCGCTCCCACCGCTGACAGAATAACGCTGCAAGCAGCGTTTTTCTGTCCACGATGTGCGATTTTTTCTGACACAATTAAAAAAACTGATCCGTTCCCCATTGACTTTCAATGGTGTTCATGATGTCATGGCTATATAAAACATACAACCCGATCCATTCACGACGGATGCAGGCAGTTGTATTATTGTATTGAAAGTGTTTCTGTAGATCCATGACAGGTCCGCAAAAAACGCTAATGTGAAAGCAGCCTTAGCCTGTTCTACCAATTTACTATTTTAGTAGCAAATAAAATAGTTCTCTCATAGCAGCATTAAAATAACAATGGGATCCCTATCGCTATAGGAGTTTATCTCTCTGTGCTCACTGCTATATTGCATCTTGCAGTTGATGGAGATTTGAGGGATGCACATCCAGGGCACGAAGCTCCCGTTCCACCACATCCCAAAGATGCTCTATTGGGTTGAGATCTGGTGACTGTGGGGGCCATTTTAGTACAGTGAACTCATTGTCATGTTCAAGAAACCAATTTGAAATGATTTGAGCTTTGTGACATGGTGCTTTATCCTGCTGGAAGTAGCCATCAGAGGATGGATACATGTTCTCATTCTGTTTACGCCAAATTCGGACTCTACCATTTGAATGTCTCAACAGAAATCGAGACTCATCAGACCATGCAACATTTTTCCAGTCTTCAATTGTCCAATTTTGGTGAGCTCGTGCAAATTGTAGCCTCTTTTTCCTATTTGTAGTGGAGATGAGTGTTACCCGGCGGGGTCTTCTGCTGTTGTAGCCCATCCGCCTCAAAGTTGTGCGTGTTGTGGCTTCACAAATGCTTTTCTGCATACCTCGGTTGTAACGAGTGGTTATTTCAGTCAATGTTGCTCTTCTATTAGCTTGAATCAGTCGGCCCATTCTCCTCTGACCTCTAGCATCCACAAGGCATTTTTGCCCACAGGACTGCCACATACTGGATGTTTTTCCCTTTTCACACCATTCTTTGTAAACCCTAGAAATGGTTGTGCGTGAAAATCCCAGTAACTGAGCAGATTGTGAAATACTCAGACCGGCCCGTCTGGCACCAACAACCATGCCACGCTCAAAATTGCTTAAATCACCTTTCTTTCCCATTCTGACATTCAGTTTGGAGTTCAGGAGATTGTCTTGACCAGGACCACCCCCCTAAATGCATTGAAGCAACTGCCATGTGATTGGTTGACTAGATAATTGTATTAATGAGAAATAGAACAGGTGTTCCTAATAATTCTGTAGGTGAGTGTCTAAGAAAATTGCTGTGTATCCAGTTTTCTAATATTTATCGTAGGGTCAGTAATCCTTTAATGTGAGCATCCTTTCAGCTCTTTCAGACCACAACTGCTTGTTCGGTAACAGATCTCTTTTTGTATTTTGTATAGAAATAAACCGCAAGACATTGTTGACTGTTAGTTTAAATTCTCCAACCGCTGTTGACCAGATTAAGGGGAGCCAGATTCGTATATGTTTTGAATCTGCATTGGATATAGCTGATGTAGCCAGAAAAGTGTTTGGAGCAAGTAAATGCAAGGTATAGTGGTTATGATTTCATGTTTCTACCTCAGTGCATTGTAAAGTGAGAAAACGAATGATCAGTTAAAAGGGTCTGTTACCTCCATTAAGGACTGTTATCTGCAGTACTACAAGAGTTGTACTGCAGATAAGGAATTAAGATTTGTATGTTTTATGTATGTTTCATGCTGCTGTCTCATGCTGTACATGCCATGCAACAGCTGCGCTGTCATACAATGTCTGGACTACAGAGCTCACGCTCAGGAGGTCCTGTCCATTATGAGCGTGCAACTAAGCAGTTCAGACTATATAATTAATACAATGCAGCTTTAAACATGGAAGGTAGTTTTTATTCATATATATATATATATATATATATATATATATATATAATTAAAATTACCAACCTTGTAGTTCTACAGATAATAGTCTGTAGTTGAGTTGACAGATTCCCTGTAAATTATGATCAGAAATATCACACATGTTAATTTATTGGCTGCAGGGTTTTGTCAAGAAGCAGTCTGTATCAGTAGCAAAAACAGCAGTGCAGATTGTTTTTGACGAAAGTGGATCCGAGGTAATGTTAGTTCTCTTACGTTAATATGTTAATATGCTTCATTTGCAACTTCCAAAGATGTTCCTGCTTTGAAAGCTAAAAGCATGTTTCAAAAATATTGAATTCTGCCATTCTGTCCGTTTGCTAGGTTGCAATAAATTTTTGATATTTTAGAACCTTGTAGTAGTCTGCCTCCTGCATCTGAGCTTTCTGTTTCCAGCGGCTGCCTGGAACAGCTGATCGGTGGGTGTATCAGAGGATTGGCCACGCTCTGGATAGGTTATCAGTGATCATTCGGGGTCTGACAACCGCTGTTTGCAGTAGCACCAAGGCCTTCTCGCAGATTAGCCTAAGCCATGTGACATCACGTTCATCTGTCACATGGCCCTGGCGCAGCTCAGCCCCATTGAAGTGAATGTGATTCCAAGCACAGCCACTATACAGTGTACTACTGTGCTACTTTGAGTACTGGTGCCTTCTAAAACAGCTGATCAGGTGTCGGACCCCGACCGATCAGAAACTGCCCTATCCAGAGGATATTCATATTTACCCCATATAATCAAATTATTTATCCCAAAATAGTATCAATAAAAACTACAACTCGTTTTGCAAGAAAATCTTTTTTTTGGCATAGTGAAATGAAGTTCTTTTCCTGATAGTGGAGATACTATGGATAGAGGCTTTCAACTGGCCATACACCTTAGCTTCTGGTTGAATGCTCATTGGGCTAACAGCAATTCATCCCGGCCCTTCCATACACATACAGTACACACACAACCCAACTAAGCGTGCATTGTTCTTATTGAGTGAATAAGGCTACTTTCACACTGCAGTTTCTGGGCCCGCTTGTGAGATCCGTTTCAAGGCTCTCACAAGTGGCCCAAAACGGATCAGTTTAGCCCCAATACATTCTGAATGGATAAGGATCCGTTCAGAATACATCAGTTTGCCTCCGTTTAGCCTCCATTCCGCTCTGGAGGCGGACACTTTGATGTCCGTCTGACGAAACTGAGCCAAACGGATCCGTCCCGACTTACAATGTAAGTCAATGGGGACGGATCCGTTTTTACTGACACAATAAGGTGCAATTGAAAACGGATCCGCCTCCCATTGACTTTCAATGTAAGTCAAAACTGATCCGTTTGCATTATCATGAACAAACAAACAAAAAAAAAAAACGTTTGCATTATAGGTGCGGATCCGTCTGTGCAGATACCAGACGGATCCGCACCTAAACGTTGGTGTGAAAGTAGCCTAAGTAGGCTGCTGATAGACACATCTGGCAGCAGCTCTCTGGGCATGTTCATATCCCACATGCCCAGTCTTTCTTTCCACCAACACCTGCCTTTGGGGGAGAGGCCGGATATCCCATAAAACATTAGATGGTCGGCTGGTCTCGTTGAAATTGGTGGGTTTGCCTAACATTCATCTAATGTGTATGGCCTTAAGGTTGCTGTGATTACTACATTAATATATTTTTCATAGATCTGTAAAGGTCATAGAACAAACACACAATTTATTTTTTGATGACCATTGAACTTGTTCTAGATTCTTATTCCTGAAAGCCAGGGATCCTTCACTTCTTCAAAGGAAGTGACAGTGATTGATACCAATGATATTGGTAGGAATAAACAGCCTCCTATATCTACACCATATCTTAACCACCAAGTTTGCAAGGAGAACAGTTCCAGAAACTCTGCCAAGGTACCATCTCTATGGTTCAGTGTGTGTGCTTCACTTGGAGGTTGGGGTGTGTATATATATAAAAATAAAAAGTAAAAATGATCTATTTTGTGCTGTTGTATGTTTAGTTAGTCACTCCAAGTCGAAGTAAAGTTTCAGAAGCATCACAAAAAATTTCTGTGGCTTGTGGTTTGAAGTCAGTTAATTCCTCAGCATCAACAAAAACACGTAAGTCAAACTTCTTTGCACACTTAGAAGTTATTTGAAATTATGAATTAAAGAGGTTGTCCAGCCGTTTATATTGATGGCGTAGACTTAGGATAGGTCATCACTATCTGATCGCTGGAAGTCCGACAGCCGAACCAACATGATATCACTCTGTTCACTCCTGCTACCACTTTGTTTGCCAGTAGCTGAAGATACTCTGGGGGAGGTGGCAGAGGTTTCCCTCCTTATTATTCATTCTAGCGACACTTCAGGACTTATATCCGGAAGATAGTCATGTGCTTTCTTTTCCCCCAAGTGGTCCCTTGCAGTAGTTGCGTTTGTGTTGCGGCAGCTTGCCCCCCTAAGGCGCTGTTGAGCTCTTCTCCTCTCTGCCCTCACTGCCCACTTCCAGGTCTTCCACAGGACCTCTGATCCCAGATTCGCCCGCTGCCCTGACCCATGCAGCAGCCATTTGCAGCCAGCCCACAATTCACACAAGTCCCCAGCTTCTGTAGCCTACTAGGCCCAATCTTCTGAGGCCAACCAGAATTTTTCTTTTTTCTGTACAACGTATCCCGAAATCACAGATAGCCAACATTTTTTACGGTAAGTTCGAAAACCGTGATGAATGATAACGTTTCAAAGTAATTAATCTCTATAGCTCAATATACTGATAAGCATTCATTACCAGTAAGTCACCTATTTTTATGGACTGTCCAGAAATTTCTTGAGAGTTTGCAAACCTGTTCTGGGGGGGGGGCTGTGATCTTCTTAGTCATCCAGGCATTCTCTGGGTGGGGTGGAGCTTCTTCATCCTGGGCTTCAGCTGTATGGCGGCCCTCTCTTTTCTGTGTCTTCACGCACGAGACTCCACCGTTTTCTCTGTGGAGGACATTAGGAACAGGATCCAGTTCTGTTATCTCTCTGCTTGGACACTGCCAGCACTCCTGGGGCACAGGGACTTTGCTCACTGGTAGGATAGTGCGCGGTTTTTTTCTGTGAGCTCCCTCTGCCAGCCCCATCTCCCTGGATCCTATCTTGGTCTCAGGCTAGAGGAGCTATGAGGATTTACAGTAGCTTTGCCTAGGTGGCCATGTCTGAACCTATTGGTGACTTGATCCAGCAGCTGCTCCCACCCGCTGTGACTGTATGAAATATGGTTTAAAGTTGAATGCCCCACAATCTCATGTCCCCCAATGACACAAGAGAAAAAAAGGAGATTTTTTTTGTGTGTTTAACTGTAAAATTTCTTTCTCGCAGAGTTCACTGGAGGACTCAAATCCCACGCATTTTTCTTTTGTATTGTTTATTCCTCTGTATACGGTTATTCCTTAGTGGTTCACTGAACAGGTCGACAGTTCCTAGGTTCTGACACAGTTTAGGTTTGCTATTAGTTGGCTAATCCTAGCTTCTCCTACTGCTTGTGTAGAAGCTGGTTAGTTCACTGTGGGTGGGGTGGGGGATATAGCTGGTAGAAGGATCTAACGCTCTTTTGCTTAGTGTCCGCCTCCTAGTGGCAACAGCTTTACCCACAGTCCTGTGTCTCCTAGTAAACTCTGGGAGAAAGAGATTTTACAGGTGATTAACCCCTTCAACCCCGGGCCTGTTTTCACCTTCCTGCCCAGGCCATTTTTTGCAAATCTGACATGTGTCACTTTATGTGGTGATAACTTTAAAACGCTTTTACTTATACAGGCCATTCTGAGATTGTTTTCTCGTCACATATTGTACTTCATGACAGTGGTAAAAAAAAGTAATAAAAAAACCAAAAAACATTTTTATTCATAAAAAAATACCAAATTTACCAAAAATTTAGAAAAATCAGCAAATTTCCAAATTTCAATTTCTCTACTTTTATAATAGATAGTAATACTTTCAAAAATGGTAATTACTTTACATTCCCCATATGTATACTTCATGTTTGGATCATTTTGAAAATGACATTTTATTTTTTGGGTACGTTAGAAGGCTTAGAAGTATGGAAGCAAATCTTGAAATTTTTCGGAAAATTTCCAAAACCCATTTTTTAAGGACCAGTTCAGGTCTGAAGTCACTTTGTGAGGCTTACATAATAGAAACCACCCAAAAATGACCCAATTTTAGAAACTACACCCCTCAAGGTATACAAAACTGATTTTACAAACTTTCTTAACCCTTTAGGTGTTCCACAAGAATTGATGGAAAATGGAGATGAAATTTCAGAATTTCACTTAAATAAAACTCAATATTTATTACCCTGATTCAGTGTTTTACAGAAACACCCCACATGTGATCGTAAACTGCTGTACGGGCACACGTCAGGGCGCAGAAGGAAAGGAACGCTATATGGTTTTTGGAAGGCAAATTTAGCTGAACTGGTTTTTAGATGCCATGTCCCATTTGAAGCCCCCCTGATGCACCCCTACAGTAGAAACTCAAAAAAGTGACCACACTTTGGAAACTACGGGATAAGGTGCCAGTTTTATTGGTACTATTTTGGGGTACATATGATTTTTTATTGCTCTATATTACGTTTTTTGTCAGGCAAGGTAACAAAAAAATTGATGTTTTGGCACGTTTTTCTTTTTTCTTTTTACAGCGTTTAACCGAGAGATTAGGTCATGTGACTTTTTTATAGAGCAGATAGTTACGCACGTGGCAATATCTAATATGTCTACATTTTCTTATTTATTTAAGTTTCTCGCCCAATTTCCTTGGGGGACACAGAAGACCTTGGGTATAGCTCATCTCCCTAGGAGGCGTGACACTAAGTGAAGACTGTTAAGCCCCTCCTCCACAGCTATACCCTCAGCCTGGAGAGAGAGACTGCCAGTTTTTGCTTAGTGTCCAAGGAGGCAAGACACTCCCTGCTCTGCAGGGCTGGTTTCTCCTTGTTTCAATTTTAGATTTTTACTTTTTTATTTTCTTTTTGTTCCAGATCATCAGGGATAACAGAGACGCACTAGACCTCTCTGTTCTCCCGGGGTTGAGCTGCGCCAGTGCCGGTCACCCGCACTGCTGCCTCCCCCACAGAAGGCAAGGTGGATCAGGGCAGCCTCGCTCCCCTACATCCCGCCAGCGCAAGGGTCGCCCGCACGCCAAGTCCCTCCCCCGGCGTCCTGCCACTACGGTGCCAGTAGCTGAAGGGGCGACCCTGCTGGAATGGACCGAGGGTGAAGACGACTATGGTGAGAGATTGGCTTCTCCAGCCCTACGTCCCCGTCCCCCGGTCTCCTGCGTGCCTGACCCTTACCTGGGCCTATGGACCCTTCTGTCCCTGCTAGACCTAGGCTGGCCCTGGCTGCCGCAGGGCGACATCTGCCCCCTCTCTCCTGGCCTCCAGGACATTGGCACCCTTGTTCTTACAAGAGGAATGCCTAGGGAGCTGCGGAGGTCCGCACCTAGCTGCCCCTGACGGAGGGGTCATGCAGGCGTCCCACCCTCACAGACCCGGTCTCAGGGTCCCCCTCCCTCTTACCGGCCACTACTTCAGGGCCAGAGGGCCCGCGCCTTGCTGCCACTGACCCTCCCTGCTCTCACGGGCACCGGTCCAGGGGAAAGGTGGTTGTAGCTGCCGGCCATATGGAGCGCTGTTCTAGGCCAGGGGCCCGCTCCAGGGGTAAAATGGCTGCCGGGTGCAGGGTCCTGACTTCCGGACACCTGGGTGGGCACCGCGGCCTGCAAAGGAGCGCTTCAACAGCCCCGTCCGACCGTCGGAACCTTCCGGTCGGCCGGGCGCCGAAGTCTTGTGTTCCACTTCAAGACGATCCCGCTCTATCCGGGTCCCCGGCTCGCGGGGTGGGCACCCGCGGCCGGTATGTGCCGCTCCGTAGGCCCGGCTGGTACTTTAAGTACTTGCGGCCCCGGTCAGCCGGGCGCCGCTAAAAATTTAGGCCCCAGCTCTTCCGGCCCGCGGGGTGGGCACCCGCGGCCGGTATGTGCCGCTCCGTAGGCCCGGCCGGTACTTTAAATACTGTGCGGCCCCGGTCAGCCGGGCGCCGCTAAAAATTTAGGCCCCAGCTTCACTGCCTACTAGGCCGCAAAATTCAGGCCTCTGTTGGAGGGGGCTGGAACTTCTCCAGGCGCGAATTCTTCCCGCCTGGAGGTTCCCCCGCCCACAGAGGATGGGCCTGTATGGGTGGATCTGTGCCCTGTAGGTGGCCCCCCTTTTTTCTGCCTCAGTGAGGCTGTGTGTTAAAAAAAAAAAAAAAAAAATTATTTATTATATATATGACTTGTGGGCTGCGCAGGACGCTGCAGCCTCATCTCAGAGTGCTGCCTGTATACATGCCCCCCTTCCATAGGCGGCATGGTGTCGCGCTCCCCGGCTGCGGCGCTGCCAGGGTCTTTTTTCCCCTTCTAGGCGGTTTCTTGCCCTCTCCGCGCTACGGCGCTGGTCAAGGTGCATTCCTTTTCTGTAGGCAACATTCGTCACCCTCTCCAGTTATGGTGCCTGCCATGTGCAGGACCCCCCTCCTGGGCGGGATACTGCACTCTCCCTAACTGCGGGTTGGCATTGTGCATGATCCCCCTTTCATTGGCGGCCTACTGCAGTTTCTCCGGATACAATGCTGGCCATGTGCACGACCCCCTTCCATAGGTGGAACACGGCACTCTCACTGGATTCACTGCTGGCCATGTGCGTGCCCCCCTTCCATAGGCGGAACGCTACACTCTCACTGGATTCGTTGCCGATCATGTGCATGACCCCCTTTTTTAGGCGGAATACTGCACTTTCACCGGATACGGTGCTGGCCATGTGCACGACCCCCTTCCTTAGGCGGAACGCTGCACTCTCACTGGATTCGCTGCCGGCCATGTGCGTGCCCCCCTTCCATAGGCGGAACGCTACTCTCTCACTGTATTCGTTGCCGATCATGTGCATGACCCCCTTTTTTAGGCGGAATACTGCACTTTCACCGGATACGGTGCTGGCCATGTGCACGACCCCCTTCCTTAGGCGGAACACTGCACTCTCTCTGGATTCGCTGCCTGCCATAGGCATGACTCCCTTCTGTGGACGGCATTCGGCACTCTCACTGGATTCACTGCCAGCCATGTGCATGACCTCCTTCCATAGGCGATATGATGTACTCTCATTGGATTCACTACCGGCCTTGGGCATGCCTCCTTCCCGGGTGGCGGCATACATACACTCCCTCGGTCGGTGGTTGTTCTCTCGCCGGTACATTGTTGGCCATGTGCATGACCCCTATACATAGCGGGGTGCTTGCACTCTCTCTGGATCCGCGGCCGGCCACATCATGACCCCTCTTCCGTGGGCGGTGTACGCACTCTCACTGGTTTCGCTGCCGGCCATGGGCATGCCTCCTTCAGGTGGCATACACACATTCTCACCGACTGCTCGCATTCCCCCTGAATGCGATGCTGGCCATGTGCATGATCCCCCCTTCCTTTTCTGGGCGGCATACTACGCTCTCACCAGATACGTTGCTGGCCTTGAGCATGGCCTCTAACATGGGCGGAACGCTTGCGCTCCCCTTGGATACGGTGCTGGCCTTGTGCGTGACCACCCCTCATTCCATGGGTGGAATTTTGCACGCTCACAAGATTCAAGGCTGTCATTGTATGTGCTGTACTGGATTTGCACATGTTCCCCTTCATTGGCGGAGTAGTTACACTCTCACGAAATTTCGGTGTTGGGTGAATTGTTGCACACTCACTTAATGCTAGGATAGCCCTATGCATGTCCCCCTTTTCTCTAGGTGGACCTCCTGCGTTCCTGCTGGATACTGTGTGGCCATGTGCATGGCGCCTTTCTGGGCGAAGTATGGTATGCCCTACTTCTCTGACGTAGGTACGGCCTTGGGCATCACCCCCTTTTTGGGGCAGGCCTTTGCATTCTTGCCCACTGCAGTTTGCCAGGTACATTTCCCCCCTTTCGGGGCGGTCAGTTTGTGTTCCATCGCATTCCATACTAGTCTTGTGCATAACTCCTTTTCAGTTTGCACTCCCGTAGATACTGTGGCACTCTGTGGCTGGCCCTCTTCGCGGTGTTATATTTTTGCAGTGAGCGGACGTTCTTGTGCGTTGTTTGGGCCGTGTATGCCTTCTCGTCCTGTAGGTGGGTTGGCCTTCTCACTGCTTACGGGGCTACTCGTACGTAGCCTCCTTCCTCCTGCGACATTCTTTTTCTCTTGGGATACGATGATTGCCGCAAGCCTTGCACTATTCTCTAAGGAGAGCATTCTGGTGCAGTGTGGTATGGTTCTTTCCGGATTGGCGCCCTCGGTGCTTCAGCCTGATCTGCTACCAGGTTCGGGCCGCTCTTCTTGGGAAGGTCACCCAACTTCTCTTGGGTGCTCGCTTATACAGGTCCGGGGGACCTCCACCTTGGGTTCTTCAGGGTATTCGCCTTCTGCGTGGCGGTGAACCGGGCGTCTCTGTGTAGCGGTGTTCTGCTTTTGAGCTGTCCTATGGCCTCTCTGTTGCCCACTCCCCCTTTTGGTTGGAGGGTGTTATACCGGCCTCTGTCTCGCCTGCCTTTTCTCGCCGGCTCTGTTTGACTCCCACTCGGTACAGATCATTCCGATGTGGCGTCTGTTCCGGCCACGCTTCAGAGGCTGTTCCTTCACTGCCCTTCCCTCTGGGGAGAGCATGTTTGTTCATTTGGATGGTTCTGGTGTTCCTTTTGAGTCTCCCTTGTCCACACTGGCTGTACTAGCTGTGTGCCTAGTTACCGGGTCTCCCGCTTTCTGTCCTCCCGCTGGGTGCAGATTGCGTTTTTTCCATTCTAGGCAATGTTTCTGCTTTGGATTCACCTTCTCGGTAACTTGGGAGGACTACCATTTGGTCAGGATTGTCTTTTGATCTCCCACACCGGAACTGTAGTCCGTCTTCCTGTGGTGGCTACATTGGCTTCGGCTTTAGCCTGTCTTGTCCTGGCGGTTGCTGGGCGGACCCTTCGGTTCCTGTCCGTTTGTCCTTCTGCTTCCCCACTCTGGGGGGATACGGGACAACCTTGCTCGGGGGCCGACGGGACCAGTTCTACCGACTGTTCTACCCGTGTTACTGGTCCGCGCCTAATCATTGGGTTTTCACCCGCTTGCCCAGGCGACTCTAGTGGGCTCGCTAGTGTTCGCTTCTAGCCGAGTTTTCGTCCAGGATCTGTGGTAGGACTTAGGGCTTTACCTGGGGTTCTGTGGGAAGCTGGGCGTTCCCCCACTCTGCCTTTCTCCATGGTTCTGTCTTTCTCCAGTCCGGCCTGGACCTGGGGCTGGGACTCTGTTGCTTGAAGTATCAAGTGTCATTCCTGTCCTTCCTCTTTCAGCGTTCCCCGTCCCTCTGGGCCTGTCAGGAACTTCTTCCATGGAGCGGCTCTTGGGTTCCTTTGTACTGCCCTCCGGTACCGTCCTGGGAACTACATACTGGGCTCTTGGCGCTCCAATTTTTCCTTGGAGCCGTTACAGAAGTTCTCTCTACTCCTTCTGTCCTGTACGGTTGGGTTTCTTTAGCCATCGTGTCTCTGACGGGTGCCTGAGTGGCGGCCTTTCTTGTTCCGAGCCTTCTGTCTTCCCCCAGGACAGGGCTGTTCTCCATTCCGTCTCTTCCTTCCTTCTGAAGGTGGTGTTTGTCCTTCATTTCATTGAGGCAGTCGTCCTCCCCTTCCCACCCCCGGGAACGGACACTTCACCGATTTGGACGTCGTTTGGGCCTTGCAGTTTTTACTTGGAGATCTCCGACTCTTGTCGACGTTCGGTCTCTTATGTTTCCAGGAGGTCCGAGCAAAGGGTTGACGGTCTCCAGGGTGGCTTTCCTCCGCTTTCTCAGAGTGGCTCTTGTTGTGGTTGCCGCACCAAGGGCAGGGTTCTGCTTTTGGTGTCACCATTCATTTGGCCAGGGCTGTCGGTTTTTTCCTGGGCCGGAGGCATTAGGCTTCGGCCATCCATTTGTGCAAGGCGGTCACTGGTCTTCCTTGCACACCTTACCGAGTTCTACAGGGTGCATACTCGGGCTTCGGCGTATGCTGCCTTGGGCCGCCTGGTCTGCAGGCGGCGGTTTTTTTTGATGCCTTCGGGTGCTTCGCCTTGGTGCTGTGGTCCCTCCCCCTTTGGACTGCTTTTGAACGTCCCAAGGTCTTCTGTGTCCCCCAAGGAAATTGGGCGAGAAAACGAGATTTTTGTATAACTTACCAGTAAAATCTCTTTCTCGCTCTTTCCTTGGGGGACACAGCACCCACCCATTCTTTGTTCTTCTCTGACTGTTTCCGAGTTTGTTTTACCCTTTGGGTAGTTGGCTTGTTGGTTCCAATTTTTTTGGACTTGCCTTTTCTCACTACTTGGACACGCAACTGGCAGTCTCTCTCTCCAGGCTGAGGGTATAGCTGTGGAGGAGGGGCTTAACAGTCTTCACTTAGTGTCACGCCTCCTAGGGAGATGAGCTATACCCAAGGTCTTCTGTGTCCCCCAAGGAAAGAGCGAGAAAGAGATTTTACTGGTAAGTTATACAAAAATCTCGTTTTTACACAATAATAGCATTTTTGAAACCGAAATAATGATATTTTAGTGTCTCATATTCTGAGAGCCATAGCTTTTTTATTTTTTGACCGATTCTCTCAGGTAGGGTCTCATTTTTTGTGGGATGAGGTGACGGTCTGATTGGTACTATTTTGGGGGGCATACGCTTTTTTGATCACTTGCTGTTGCAATTTTTGTGATGTAATGTGACAAAAATGGCATTTTTTTACACTTTTTTTTTTTTTTTTTTTTACGGTGTTCACCTGAGTGGTTAATGTCATGTAATATTTTTATAGAGCTGTTTGTTACAGACGTGGCGATACCTAATGTGTATACTTACATTTTTTTTTGCACTTTAGCACAATAATACCAGTTTGGAAGCAAAAAATAATCATATTTTAGTGTCTAATAGTTTGAGAGCCATAGCTTTTTTATTTTTTGACCGATTCTCTCAGGTAGGGTCTTATTTTTTGCAGGATGAGGTGACTGTCTGATTGGTACTATTTTGGGGGGCATACGCTTTTTTAATCACTTGCTGTTGCAATTTTTGTGATGTAATGTGACAAAAATGGCTTTTTTTATACACAGTTTATTTTTTTATTTTTACAATGTTCACCTGAGGGGTTAGGTCATGTGATATTTTTATAGAGCTGTTTGTTACGGAAGTGGCGATACCTAATATGTATATATTTTTTTTATGTATTTCACTTTAGCACAATAATAGCAGTTTTGACACAAAAAAATTATGTTTTAGTGTCTCCATGTTCTGAGAGCTATAGTTTTTTTATTGTTTGGGCGATCGTCTTAGGCAGGGGCTCATTTTTTGTGGGATGAGGTGACGGTTTTATTGATACCATTTTGGGGGGCATACGCCTTTTTGATCGCTTGGTGTTGCACTTTTTGTGATGTAAGGTGACAAAAATGGCTTTTTTTTTTACACAGTTTTTATTTTATTTTTTATTTTTTATGGTGTTTATTGGACAGGGTGGATCATGGGATATATTTATAGAGACGGTCATTACGGACGCGGCAATACCTAATATGTGTGTTTTTTTCTTTCTGTTTTTTATTATAAAATAAGGGGAAAGGGCATTTTTTTCTTTTTTACTTTATTATTTTTATTAGTTTATTAATTTTAATTTTACTTTACTTTATTTATGACATTCACTTTTGGGGGTCTGATCCCCTCTGTAATGCATTACAATACATCTGTATTGTAATGCATTGCCTGTTAGTGTATGACACTGAGTCATACACTAACAGGTTGCCTAGGAGACCCATCGGGTCCCCGCCACAGCAGCGCAGGGATTCGATGCTCTCCCTCACCCGACACAAACCTCTTCTATGTCGTGGTCAGCGCGGACCGCGACATAGAAGGGGTTAATCCCCCGGCATCGGCTTTTACAGCGATGCCGGCGGATACAGCAGGGGCCTGGCTACTGCAGACTGCCGGGCCCCTGCAGTGATCGCGCGCGCACCGCTCCGGTGCCCGTGCGATCACTATGACGTACTATTACGTCAAATTGCGGGAACTCAGTGGTTCCCATGACGTAACAGTACGTCAAAGGTCGGGAAGGGGTTAAACGAAAAAGCTCCTTTTATCTGTTGTTGAGCTTTTCCTCATATTTACATTTCCTTACAGATTACTTTGCCTAAATTCATATGTTCAAAAGTCCACATTGGTTCAGTTTACTGAAAAGTTAGGGTTATTTCTCTTAAATTCTTAGTTATGTAAGCTACTGCAATTCCAGCTTATATTAAAGCGAACCTGTCACTTAGAACAAGTGCCACGATATAGAGCAGATGAACCTGAGCAGATTCGTATATCAGTTTGTGGGAAAAGAGTCAGTACTTGTATTTAAAGGGGTTTTCCAGAAGTTGATGACCTATCCTCCGTGGTGGTCCGACTTCCAGCACCCCCACAGATCAGCTGTTTAAAAAGACCTGAGTGCTGCAGCGTCCTTACAGCATACCAAGCACAGCACCAGACACTGTATTGTGACTCTGTTACTGCAGCCCAGGCCCATTCACTTAAATATGACTAAGCTGCACATAGGCCTTGAGACATCATGAATGTAACATCACTAGCCTCCGATAAAACAGCTGATCCTGAAAGTCCTAATTAGTGACTGACAGCTATGTCAGTATAGTTACCTTTACAAGGAAGGCTGGCAAACACAGATTAGGACCACTTACTAGACTTCAAAGCATAGATAGAGCAGGGATTTCAGTCAATAAGTTACACGCAATTTTCCCACAAAACTATTATCAATCTGCTCAGCTTCTTATGCTCTATAACATGATGCCGGTAGATTTGACAGTATTGTCATGGTGACTGGTTCCATTTGACATTATTGTCATGGTGACTGGTTCCCTTTAAAGGGGTATTCCAAATTAATTATTTTCGATAAACCAGAGGTGTGCCATATTGTACAGATAAGAATAGCAAATAAAATGGAGGCATTAGTGAGTTTGACACCTTTAAAATGCTTTCTTTCTGTAAAATGATTGTTAATTTAATACACTGTAACATGAGCTTAGTTGTAGTATGATACTGGGTTCACCCTTATATTTCAAAATAAAACATGTTCACCTTTATTGTGTAGAATAGAATGGTTGTTGCAGTATTTATGGCTTCTTGATGTTGTAAAATGTCATGTGGCAAAATATGTTTTGCAGCAACATTACGGACAGGAAGAATAAAACCACCTCTAGAAATTATAAACTCTACCAAAAGAAGCATGGCTCCCATTGCAAACACAAAAGACCATACAAGACATGCAATGCAATCACTGAAGGTCTGTGTTTAAATATTACCTTAATTGCGAAGCGTTTCTGCACACTGCTTTTCATGAAACATTGGGCTCTTTTTGGATCTTAAAATGTTTCCAGCTAAAGGGGTTGTGCCAAGATTTAAACTGTCACTGGATTAGGTAATAAGTGACTGGGGTGGGATTCTGACTAGAGAGACCCCACCGATCACAGGAATGGGGCTCCTGTGTGTCCCCTCCCTGTATGAATGGATTGGCAGTTGAGCATGCACACTGCTGCTCCATTCATCTCTGTGGGATTGCCAAATAAAAGCTGAGTACAGTGCTTGGCTATTTATGTCTTGGCTGTAAGTACAATTAGTCCATCCAACCATAACCAGTGCAGGTTCTAAAAGCTACATTTACTTACTATACATTTTGTATCTTTAGCAGAAAGGTACGGCATCTGATACAGAAACAGTGCAAGCCATTGAAAATGATGGAAAACTTTCAAAAGGAGGTAAAGACTGGTATTGAAGATGAGCTTTGAAGGCAGTCTGTGAGCAGTTTTGACCATGCTAAACTGTTGCAGGTGCTATGTAGAGGCAGTACAAATGTACCTTTCTCACCCATATTCATTGGGGGACACAGAAACCGTGGGTATAGCTATGTCCTCTCTAGGAGGCGTTGACACTAGATAAAGCTGTTAGCTCCTCCCCTGGCAGATATACCCCCTCCAGCCTGGAGAGAGAGCTTCAGTTTTTTCTAGTGTCAATAGGAGGCAAGACCTTCCTGCTCTGCAGGGTAGCTCCTGAAGATTTTTTATAGAATTTTTTTTATTTTTCCTTCTTTCAGGTGGGTAACAGTGGTCGCCTCGCCTCGCTGTTCTCCCGGGGGGAGCACGCCAGCGTTGGTCTGCCACGCTGCCTCCTCCCCCCACAAGAAGACAAGGTGGACCAGGGCAGCCTCGCTCCCCTGCATCCCGCCAGCCAAGGGGTCACCTAGGTCCATCAAAGAGAAGACCCTCCCGCCATACCAGACTCCTGCCACTCCGGTGCCAGCTGCTGAGGAGGTTACCCTGCTGGAGAAGGTAACCTTATGGGCCCACTTAGGGAGGGTGAAGAGAAGAGGAGGAAGATAAGGTGAGTACATGGGACTAGGTGAGTATGTTAACCAGTGCTCCAGACAAAAAAAAAATGACCAGGAGCCACTGGCTCCTAAACTAAAAAATTTAGGAGCCAAATTAAATTTTTTAGTCGCCAAATTTAAAATGCATATAATTAAAAAAAAAAAGGACTTTGAGAAGATGAGACGCAGGTGCACTACATATAGGAGAAAACAGCACCACATGCCTCTCACATCCAGGGACATTTTCTGGGGAACAAGGTGACTAAAAATGGCGAATTGCGTGGTTTAGAGGTTTTTTTTTCTGTTACTGCCTTCACCGAGCGGAAATATTTTTTAATATTTTAATAGCTCACACTTTTTGGGACGTGGCGATATGTAATATGTTCTTTATTGTTTGTAAATGTTATATGTAAAACTGGGAAGGGGGCCATTTAAACTTTTAGTATTTTTGTGTTTTTTTTTACTTTTTATTTAATAACCATTTCTTCCCTTAGGGACTAGAACCTGGATCTTTTCTTCCCTTGTCCTATTCACCCTGATAGAGCTCTATCAGGGTGAATAGGACCTTACACATCTCCCTGCTGCCCTGGGCATAGTGCACACAGCAGCAGGGAGCTGAACATGGCAGCCAG
Organism: Bufo bufo; assembly: GCF_905171765.1. NCBI lineage: Eukaryota > Metazoa > Chordata > Amphibia > Anura > Bufonidae > Bufo > Bufo bufo. Next base: position 115,875,277 of record NC_053394.1, read on the forward strand.
GGCTTCAGTAGCGTCCTGGCTGCCATGGTAACGATCTGAGCCCCAGCAGTGTAATCTGCCACTGCCACCACTGGAGGTGATGGGGACCCTGTGGCCACCATGTAACAATGGGAGGGGGGGGGAACTTGTGGCTAGTGATAATGGGGGGGGGAGAGGCTTTGGGAGAGGGCACTGCACCACCAATGAATGTTTAAAGAGGACCTTTCATGGGTCCAAAGAATCTGAACTTATCAGCAGGCTGCATAGAGCGGCGCCCAGGGATCTAAGTGCACTTACTATTATTCCTGGGCGCCGCTCCGTTCGTCCGCTGTGGCCCCCGGTATTTTCAGCCCCCTGGCTCTGAGTTCTGTGCTGTGATTGGACAGCGCTGCTGTTATGGAGACGGAGACACACTGGCGTCTCCTCCTCCTTCCTCTGAATGCTGAAAATACCGGGGGCCACAGCGGACGAACGGAGCGGCGCCCAGGAATAATAGTAAGTGCACTTAGATCCCTGGGCGCCGCTCTATGCAGCCTGCTACTTAGTTCATATTCTTTGGACCCATGAAAGGTCCTCTTTGACTCATTTATACAAGTGTCTGCAGCGGTATCACAGACCCAGCACCCGGCATCAATAACAGGGCATGCGATCTGGGGCACCTGAGGGGTTAATGGCCGCGGATCGCATGCCCTGTTATAGAGGCCGGGTGCCGGGTCTGTGATAACGCTGCCTATACTTATGTTTTACATTCATTGGTGGCGCAGTGGCGACAACTCCTCCCCTCCTCCTCCCTGCTATATCCCCATTGGTGGCGCAGTGGCGACAGCTCCTCCCCTCCTCCTCCCTGCTATCTCCCCATTGGTGGTAGTGGCGGCCGCGTCACAGTGGAGAGGGAGGGACTCCTTCCTTCTTCACTGTGCGGTGTGCTAGTGAAGGGAACTTAGGCTGCGCAGGATCGCGGCGGTACAGTCGCAAATGGCGACAAGACTAAAAAGTCTTGTCGCCATCTGCAAATTTTGAAGCGCATTGGCGACCGTTTTGGTCGCCATCTGGAGCCCTGTTAACCCTCTCCCTCCCTCCCTTTTTGGCAAAGCACCGGGCTCCCTGCTTCCCCCTCCCTCTCCACGATAACTGGGCCAGACACCGGGCTTCATTTATCCTAGCCCTGGACCTCTGGTGGATTCCCTCCCCTCTCTCTCTGTGCCGACACTACACGGGCACATAGGGGGTTAACGGCCCTATCTCCTGCAGGCACTGTTAGGCACAGCGGGCGGCCGAGGTCTGAATTTTTTACCTCGCTACAGGAGGGGAGCGGAGGAGGTTCCCGCTCCCCAGCGCCATAACCCGCCCTTCTAGGAAGCGGGCGCCAAGCGCGCCGCTCCAGAAGAGAACCGCCAGCACTGTGTCGGGGCGCCGTTAAATTTAGGCCCCGGCTTCACTTTGGGCTTGCCCCTTCCTTCTTCCGGCCCGCGCGGCGTTCTCCACGGCCGGCCTGTCAGTAGAGCGGGGGTGCATTCCGGTCGGCCGTGTCCATAACTTAGGCCCTGGCTTCGCGGCCTACTAGGCCGCAATCTTTCATCCCCGGGTATAGGGGGGGGGCTTCAGTCTGGCGCAAATTCTTCCCCCTTACCTGCGCAATCCAATGGTGGACTTCCGGACCATCCCAATCACCCTCCGGGGTTGTTGGTGTGATAAAGCACTACCTGCGCAATCCAATGGTGGACCTCAACCTCAACAAATCACCCTCCGGGGTCGTTGGTGTGATAAAGCACTACCTGTGCAATCCACTGGTGGACCTCTGGACCTTGCCAATCACCCTCCGGGGTCGTTTGGTTGATGAGCACTACCTGCACAATCCACTGGTGGACCTCTGGACCTTCCCAATCACCCTCTGGGGTCGTTTGGTTGATAAGCACTACCTGCGCAATCCACTGGTGGACCTCTGGACCTTCCCAATTACCCTCCATGGTCGTTTGCTTGATATTCTCCACCTGCCCAATCCAATGGTGGACTTCTGGACTTTTCCAATTACCCTACGGGGACGTTTGGTTGATAAGCACCGCCTGCGCACTCCAATGGTGGATCTCTGGACTTCCCAATCTCCCTCCGGGGTCGTTTGGTTGATAAAGCACTGCCTGCATAACCGGTGAGTGAAGCTCTACAAGTTCCCATTCCACCCCCGGGTAGTTTGGTTGACAACTCCCACCGACGAGCCTGCGACTGCCATGGGCAAGATTCTGAGAGGTAAGACTGCACACAGCAGGCCAGACCAGGATATTTTCCTCCTCGGTCACCTCCACACCCCCACCCTTCCTCGGTAGGGTCACGCTCAGATGCACCCTCCCTCCCTGGAGAGGTTCGGTCTGAATGGGGGAATCAGTGGTTCGGTCTCTGCCGTGATTCCGGTGCGATCTTCCAAGATGGCGTCCGAGGTAGACAGCAGTACTTGTTGTATGCATTACCCCCTTCCTTAGGCGGAGTATTTGCACTACTACTGGATGCAGTACTCCCTTGGATATTACTTCCCTCTATTGGGGTCTAACCGCACTAGAACTGTTTCAGTGCCGGCAGTTGGCGTTCCCCCTTTTAGTAGGTGGCGGAACTGCATTCCCATTGGGGACAGTACTTACTGTATGCATTAGCCTCTTCCATAGGTGACGCTATGGCATTATCCCTGGTTCAGTGTTTACTGTATGTCTTACCACCTTACGTAGGTTGGGTATTGATACGGGACTCTCCATATGCCTTGCCCTTCCCGTAAGAGGCATATTTTCTCTACTTAGATTCAGTTCCTGCTAGATGCATTACTGCATTGCCACCCGTCATGGTCGAGTATTTGCACTACCACTGAGTGCAGTGCTTGCCGTAAGCATTACCCCCTTTCGTTGGTGGGATAATTGCAACATTGCCCCTTCCACAAGTGATCCACTACCGTGGGGAATGAGTACACATCTTGGATGTTGCACTTCAACTACGCCACGGCTATAGATGCCTTAGCTTCTTCTACAAGTGGAGCGTAGCGAGTTTCGATACACGCTGGTGCCCTGCACTCTTCTTCTAATGGTATTATGGTGCCGCCAGTGGATACTGTGGCTGTTTCCATGTTGTGTCCTTTTCCTTCGGTGCCGGTTTGGGGCATGAATATGACAACCTCTATCCTAAGGGGTTTGCACAGCGTCACTCATGTGTCCTAGCGTCCCCTATCTCCATGGTCCTCCACTGTTCCAATATGTGTCTTCAACAATATGTAGTGCGTACACCATGGCACGTAATATTGTGATTACGTTCCAGCAAGTCAAGTGTTACACTGACTCTATATTCCCTATCCACCATTCCTGATGTGGGAAGTGGTTGTGCTGGCACTCTGGTTTAGGTTTGCAGCGTGTTCTCCTCCGCTGGTGCCGATTTTACGCTGGTACTAGCGTTTGCAGTCGCTGCAGTGGGGCATTCCCTCAGGTAGGGGTTCTACCCTGACGCTGGCTTGGCGGCTGTTCCTGTTCAACGCCCTTCCCAGGTGGAGTGTTTAAGGTTAGCTCTCCTTCCCTGGGGCAGTATGGTACCATGGCTTCTACCGGATTCCTCTAGTCTGCCCCTCAGTTTGTGCTGGCGGGGCACGCTGCGGCTCCTACGGTACGGGGGTCCTGAAGTAGCCATTACATACTCTGGCTCCCCCTGCACGGCTCCTTCATCATGTGACGGATTCTTCTAACGCCAAATTCGGTGGCGTACGCTGCATGGCCTCCTCCTTAGGCGGAGTATGGCACCGCCACTATTATCCGGTGGCTACTTCTGTGTAGTGCCAGTCTCAGATGGGGAATGGGCTTCGCCCTGCCCCTTTTTCCTTCTGTTTTTTCCTTCTCTGTCTCAGGGTTCACGGCCACTTCGCAAACATTGGTAGCTCCTACGTTACTACTTCCCCTCATCTACGTTGATGCAGGGTATTGGTTCTGTGTTTTTTTCTTCCAGTCTTGTTCCGGACCGACTGTTGGGCTTGGACGTTTTCCATATTCCTCCTTCTACAGGTGAATCCTACCCGTTGGTCCTGGGTGTGATACACGTATCTACAACTACCTCTTAAGACTTGACTAGTGACTGCCATGTCAGTCCGATGGTAGTCATGCCTTTTCACTGCACATTCCGTGGCTAGACTACGAGACTCACCACGCCAGGCGGAGCGGGTGTGCTGCCACGACTTTTGATGGAGTTTCGTTCCTGGAAGGGAACACCCCTTCTATTCTTCCTCCTCGGGGCAGGAGTTTTTCTCTCATCTTGGTCTGGTCGAAATTTCCGTCGAGCAGCGTTGCTACACCGTCAATACACGGTCGCTGACGGAACTTCACCGCCAGTGATTCTCATATCGTCTCTACTTCTACCTATCCAATGTATTGATTCCTTGGCTTGCGGTTGGACGTGCCTCATTCAGGCGTTTTTTTCTCGGTAGTTTATCAGCCAGCTTCTCAGTCTCCCCACAAGCCTCTTCGGCTTGGGGGACATTGGTGGACCACTTACCGTTTCCGTGGAGCGCTTCCCTTTAGCAGGGGTGGATCCTGCGGTCCTGGGTTTTTGGTTTAGACCTTGGTTCCTTGATGGGTCAGGTTCGGCGCTTCTATCCTTTTCCAGCGTCCTCTGACTCACCCGGGGCCCATAATACCTTCCTTCAGGATATGGCACATACGGTTCCTCCATACCGTCCTCCTTTACCGCCTTGGGATCTGAACTTAGTCCTTTCAGCGCTCTGGAATTCTCCCATTGAACCCTTGCGGGAGATGTCACTCCGACTCCTGTCCTGGAAGGTAGTTTTTTCTTGTGGCTATCACATCCATCAGACGGGTGTCCGGATTGGGGCGCTCTCTTGCAGAAAACCTTCCTGGTTCTTCACAGGGATAAGCGGTTCTCCGGCCCGTTCATTCCTTTCTCCCGACGGTGGTCTCTGATTTCCATTTCAATGAAGAAATTGTCCTTCCATCACTGTATCCCTCCCCTTCACACCCTAGGGAAAGGTAGTTAGACCATTTGGACGTTGTCAGGGCTCTGACGATTTATTTGCCAGCCTCCATTTCCTTCCTGCGTACGGACTCCCCTTTGTCAGCCTCCAGGGTGGCAATTGCACGTCTGCAATTGCTGAAGCATACTGCACCCGGGGCAGGGTTCCGCCCTTTGGTGTCACGGCTCACTCTACCGGAGCGATGAGCGCTCTTGGGCTAGGACGATCCTACGCACATTCACAAAATTTTGCCAGGTGCATACTTATGCATCGGCGGGCGCTGCCTTTGGCCGCATGGTCTTGCAGGCGGCAGTTCTTAGTTGCCTGCAGGGGCGCTTGCTCCATGGGTCTGTGGTTTTCCCTCCCTGTGGACTGCTTTTGGACGTCCCACGGTTTCTGTGTCCCCCAATGAATATGGGAGAGAAAAACGAGATTTTTGTAAAACTTACCTGTAAAATTTCTTTCTCGCTCTTCATTGGGGGACACAGCACCCACCCAGTATTATTGTCCGGCCACAGTTGTGGCTGTTGTTGGTTAGAACCTAGTTGGGTTCTTGGCATTGTTGGTGTTCCACGTTATTTTGTTAGTTTACTTGCTTCTCCTACTGCTTCTACACAAACTGAAGCTCTCTCTGGAGGGGGCTGGAGGGGGTATAGCTGCCAGGGGAGGAGCTAACAGCTTTTACTAGTGTTAACGCCTCCTAGAGGGCATAGCTATACCCACGGTTTCTGTGTCCCCCAATGAAGAGCGAGAAAGAGATTTTACTGGTAAGTTTTACAAAAATCTCGTTTTTGCAGAGCTTTCCTCATCAGGAGTAGTATGAATATGACGTTTTATTCTGCCAAATTCTGCTCTCTCAAGTGCTCAAAGTGGGGCTTCGTTGTGAAGTGCTCTCTTTATTGAGTTAATTCACAGTCTGTAGCTGTAGCATCCAACCAGGAGACCACTACAGCTGTTAAACAGAGGGGAGGTGCTGTGAAGCAGATCAGTGCAGACAACACTTCTCAGTGAAGTTCCTCCCTGGGCACTTGAGATAGCTGAATCTCTCAGAATAAAACTTCATATTCACACTAGTCCTGATGATAAAAGCTCCACAAAGTTATGATTGTCCTGCTCTTCCCAGCCCTTTACCTAGTGCTGCCATCAGATTAGCATGGTGTGTTAAAACACACATCAATGTTCTCAATGAAGTTATTCATATACATTATGTTTATATTACTAAACTGCTTAGAAATGTTCTGTTATATTTTTTTTTCTAGATGATCAAGTGGAGATGGTGCCTGACACACAGTTTACTGGCGGAAACAATTCAGTTATGTATGTTTCTAAATATTTTAATCACATTTAAAAGCTGTGAAAACACTTGCACTGAAATGTGTATTTTAGGGTTGTTTCGGGTATCAAACTTTCGATACCCAATCGATACTTTTAGCCTGGTATCGATACGATACCGGGTTTTTTCTTTTATCGATACTAGGCTGTGCTACTGCACAGCCCAATATCAGAAAATATAGATCGCGCTGCTCTCAGCGTGCACCATGTTCCCTCAGCAGCACAGGGAAGAAGCAGTCTCTCCCTCCCCCTGTGCTACTGCTGCCGCTGCCTCCCATGAGGGCGCAGAGGAGGGGAGGGGCTGTGGCCACTGCGCCACCAATGATAACTAACGTTTAATACATTACAAATGCAGGCGGGGGCAGAAACACATTGCCTGCATCCTGCTTCTGACAGGGCGCTGCGATCCACTGCAATTAACCCCTCATGTGCCGCACCTGAGGGGTTAACTGCCACTGATCGCAGCACCCTGTCAGAGGTCAGGTGCTGGCAATGATGTGTTTCTGCCTCTGGCTGTATTTGCGTTAATTATCATTGGTGGCGCCTACCCCCCCCTTCCCCCTCGTTCCCAGTATTAAAAACATCGGTGGCGCAGTGTGCCCCCCCCTCCACATTATTAAAAACATTGTTGGCAGTGGCCACAGAGTCCCCTCACCTCCTCTCATTGGTGGCAGTGGCAGCTTCTGATCGGAGGCCCAGCAGTGTAATTAGGGGGCTCCGATCGGTTACCATGGCAGCCAGGCCGCTACTGAAGCCCTCGCTGCCTGCCATGGTAAGTTCCCTGCTGCTGTGTGTACTATGCACAGGGCAGCAGGGAGAGTGTAAGATCCTATTAACCCTAATAGAGCTCTATTAGGGTGAATAGACAAGGGATTAAAAGATCCCAGGTTCTAGCCCATAAGGGGGAAAATAATTACAAAATAAACTGTAAAAAAATAAATATACCAAAATATTAAAAGTATAAATCACCCCCTTTCCCAATTTTACATATAAAATATATAAACAATAAATAAAATATTACATATCGCCATGTCCGAAAAGTCCAAAATATTAAAAAAATATCTCCTATGCGGTGAACGCCGTAAAGAAAAATAAAGTAACAACTGCGCAAAAAAACTAGGATAGGACTGTCCAATTATGGGCCGGACATTGCATAAAATTTTACATTTATTCAGGTATCGAATGGTATTGAGTATCGCAATACTTTTTTATGGTATCGAAACCGAATCAAAATTTTGGTATCGAAACAACCCTAGTGTATGGTTCTTTTGCTTTGTAAATGCAAAATAATAAAAATGATATGGCAGATACATAAAAAATGAACATAGTGTGTAATGGTGTCACGGACGTACCGAGACATACGGAGACATAACGAGACAGAAGATCTGTGAGACTGGCAACACGTGCTTTGATCTGACAGGTTTCCTTGTGGATCAATAGGCCTCTGTGTTGTTTCTCATACTGGCCACACCTCTAACCTCCAGGTGTTGCTATTGTGGTCATTTAGCTTTCCTTATTTATAGTTGCTTCTCCCACAATGCTGTGCGGTTTACAGCTTCAGGTATCTGTGGTCTGCTAGTGTTTGGTTCTCGGCTGAGTTCCTGTTGCTGCCATAGCTACTGGAAAGTTAATGTCATGCCCTGCTCAGACTACAGTCATGTGAAAAAATTAGGACACCCTTTGAAAGCATGTGGTTTTTTGTAACATTTTTAATAAATGGTTATTTCATCTCCGTTTCAACAATACAGAGAGATTAAAGTAATCCGACTAAACAAAGAAAACTGAAGAAAAGTCTTTTCAAGATCTTCTGTAAATGTCATTCTACAAAAATGCCTATTCTAACTGAGGAAAAAGATAGGACACCCTTGCCCCTAATAGCGAGTGTTACCTCCTTTGGCTAAAATAACTGCAGTGAGACGGTTCTTGTAGCCATCTACCAGTCTTCGACATCGGTCTGAGGAAATTTTACCCCACTCCTCAATGCAGAACTTTTTCAGCTGTGAGATGTTTGAGGGGTTTCTTGCACGTACAGCCCTTTTCAAGTCACCCCACAGCATCTCAATGGGATTCAAATCTGGACTTTGACTTGGCCATTCCAGGACTCTCCATTTCTTCTTTTTCAGCCAATCTTTGGTTGATTTACTAGTATGTTTTGGGTCATTGTCATGTTGCATGGTCCAGTTCCGCTTCAGCTTTAATTTTCTAACTGATGGTCTCACATGTTCTTCAAGCACCTTCTGATACACAGTAGAATTCATCGTGGATTCTATGATGGTGAGCTGACCAGGTCCTGCTGCAGCAAAGCAGCCCCAAACCATGACACTTCCACCTCCATGCTTCACAGTTGGTATGAGGTTCTTTTCTTGGAATGCTGTGTTTGGTTTACGCCAAACATGTCCTCTGCTGTTGTGTCCAAATAATTCAATTTTGGACTCATCTGTCCAAAGAACATTATTCCAGAAGTCCTGGTCTTTGTCAACTTTATCTCTGGCAAATGTCAGTCTGGCCTCGATGTTTCTCTTGGAAAGCAAAGGTTTCCTCCTTGCACACCTCCCATGCAAGTTAAACTTGTACAGTCTCTTTCTGATTGTAGAGGCATGTACTTCTACATCAACAGTAGCCAGAGCCTGCTGTAGTTCTCGAGATGACACTTTAGGGTTTTTGGAGACCTCTTTTAGCATCTTGCGGTCTGCTCTTGGGGTGAACTTGCTGGGGCATGTTGGCAGTTGTTTTGAAAGCCCTCCACTTGTAGACTATCTTCCGGACAGTGGAATGGCTGATTTCAAAATCTTTTGAGATCTTTTTAAATCCCTTCCCAGACTCATAGGCTGCTACAATCTTTTTTCTGAAGTCCTCTGACAGCTCTTTTGCTCTCACCATGGTGCTCACTCTCACTTCAACAGTCAGGAGCACACCAAACTAAATGTCTGAGGTTTAAATAGGGCAAGCCTCATTCAACATGCAGAGTAACGATCTACTAATTATGTGCACCTGGTGTGATATACCTGTGTGAGATCTGAGCCAATTTAAGAGGGAATACATGTGAGGGTGTCCTATCTTTTTCCTCAGTTAGAATAGGCATTTTTGTAGAATGACATTTACAGAAGATCTTGAAAAGACTTTTCTTCAGTTTTCTTTGTTTAGTTGGATTACTTTAATCTCTCTGTATTGTTGAAACGGAGATGAAATAACCTTTTATTAAAAATGTTACAAAAAACCACATGCTTTCAAAGGGTGTCCGAATTTTTTCACATGACTGTATGTACGGAGGTCTTTTAGATTAGCAGCACGTGTCTAGTCATTTGTTTTGTTTTTGAGTCGTGCTAGATCCGCCTCCCTTCAGGTGCACTGGGTGGGGTCGTTGGTTTTCTCCCCTCCCAGTGTTCCGTGCGGGTTATAGCTTCTGTCAGGCTGTGGAAGCAAGGAGTGAAGGATTGGCTTTTCCTGCTCAGATAAGATAAGTTGGTTTCTGATTTCTTTGGTTTTCTGTCTAGGCTGTTTGAGTGTCGTCTGTTCCCTCATGGTTCTGAGGGAGCAGGCTGCCCCTTTTCCCCTTTCACCATCTCAGGGATTCTAGGGTATTCTCAGCCCAGGCACGAGGACACATTATTCCCACCATTAGGGTCTGAATGTGGGCAAAGCAGAATAGGGAGAGTTGTTAGGGATTTGCTAGGAAGTGACCTTATCCCCAGCTTCTCGCCTAGAAAACTTGTTTGTTTAGTTATCTGTGTATCTTATATCCTGTCCGCCGTGACATTATAACCCGCCATACTTTGACTGCCATTACTTAGCGGTTTTGTGATGGCGTCAATTGATGCGCTAGTTGACCGCATGCAGGGATTATCTCTAGAGGTTGCGGATCTGCGTAGTTCGGTCACACGGTGTCAGAATGCTCTGTCATCAGGTGCAGGTCAAATTTGTGGGGAGCCTAAGGTCGCTCTTCCTGAGAGATTTGCAGGGGGTGCGGATGACTTTATCCGCTTTGAATGGTCATGCAAGTTGTTTTTTCGGCTGCGTCCATCTTCATCAGGTGATGAAAGTCAGAGGGTTGGTATAATCATTTCTCTGCTTAAAGGGGACTCGCAATCCTGGGCCTTTTCTCTGTTGCCCGGTTCTCTGGCCCTCCGGTCAGTGGAAGAATTGTTCAAAGCCCTGGGATTAATTTACGATGATCCAGATCGGGTCTCAATGGCGGAATCTAAATTGCGTAATTTATTACAGGGTGAACATACTGCGGAGGTTTACTGCGTTGAGTTTAGGAGATGGGCTACAGAGTCAGAATGGAATCACCCCGCGTTACGTAGTCAGTTTTGTCAGGGGTTATCTGAGAGATTGAAAGATGCCCTTGCTTTTCATGAGTACCCAGATTCTTTGGAGAATGCTATGTCTTTGGCAGTACGGTTAGATAGACGTATTAGAGAGAGGTGTAAGGCTCCCTCCGCGCAAGTGATCCCTTCTGTGAGTGGTTTCGTCTCTACTGCTTCCCAGGGTGATGTTACAGGTAACTCTGGGGTAGGGGAGGAACCCATGCAGCTGGGTCAGGTATCTTTCCGTTCTGGTAGTAGAGCCTTTAGGAAATTGCATAAACTATGTTACTACTGTGGGAAAAGTGGTCATTTTGTTTTTGCTTGTCCTTTTGTTAAACCGAATGATGATAAGAAAGAGAAAAAAAAAACGTCCTGACTCTTGGTAGCGTGAATAGAGTGGTGGAGCAAGCAGGTATGCAAGCTCCCTGTAATACTCATTTTCTCCTTCCAGCTATGGTGGCGCTAGACTCAAGAATTTTTTGATGTTGAAGTATTCATTGACTGTGGTGCTGGGGTAAGCCTTATTGACTTTCTTTTTCTTCAAAATCTGGGTCTAAGTACTTTCACTTTAGAAAGAGAGATTCCGGTTTTTGCAATTGATTCTTCCCCTCTTTCTCAAAGGAGTCTCACTCATATTGCTCATGGTATTCAGTTAAGGGTGGGTGATTCACATGTTGAGATTAGGTCTTGTTTTGTCATGAAGGATTTGCCCGCTCCTATAGTCTTAGGGTTACCGTGGTTGACAAACCATAACCCAATTATAGATTGGCAAGCAAGACAAATCATTGGTTGGAGTGAATTTTGTTCGGATAATTGTCTTGGCACATCTATCTCTGGTGTGTCCACTACGGCTCTACCTCAGTATCTCTCAGATTTTGTGGATGTCTTTTCGGAGGGTGGGGCTCAGGAATTGCCCCCTCATCGTGACTATGATTGTCCAGTTAATCTCATCCCAGGGGCTAAGTTGCCAAAGTCTCGGCTTTACAATCTTTCTCAACCCGAAAGAGAGGTAATGCGGAAGTATATCGCCGAGAGTTTGGCAAAAGGTCATATTAGGCCATCTAAGTCTCCGGTGGCAGTAGGTTTATTCTTTGTAAATAAAAAGGATGGATCGCTGAGACCTTGTTTGGATTTCCGGGAATTGAACCGTATTACGGTCTGGGATCCGTATCCCCTTCCTTTGATCTCCGACCTTTTTGATTAGATTGTTGGTGCCAAGGTGTTCTCCAAGTTGGATTTGAGAGGGGCCTACAATCTGATCAGAATCAAGGAAGGGGATGAGTGGAAAACGGCCTTCAATACGCACGAGGGTCATTTTGAGAATCTGGTTATGCCTTTTGGGTTGACGAATGCGCCAGCGGTATTTCAGCGATTCGTCAATGACATTTTCCACCATTTGGTGGGGAGGTTCGTGGTAGTTTACTTGGATGACATTTTAATTTACTCTCCTGATCTGAAGACCCATCAGGATCATGTGAGACAGGTTTTGACGATCCTTCGGGAGAATAAATTATATGCCAAATTGGAGAAATGTGTGTTTTCTGTGCAGGAGCTTCCGTTTTTGGGATATCTGCTTTCTGACTCTGGTTTTCGTATGGACCCCGAAAAGGTCCGGGCGGTTCTGGAATGGGACCGACCAGAGAATCAGAAAGCTTTGATGCGGTTTTTGGGGTTTACTAATTATTATAGAAAATGTATTTTGAACTATTCTACCATTGTAAGACCTCTGACTGATATGACTAAGAAGGGCGCCGACGTCTCTGTATGGTCGGATGAGGCATTGCAGGCCTTTTCGACTATTAAGGAGTGTTTTGCGTCTGCTCCCATTCTGGTGCAGCCCGATGTGTCTCAGCCATTCGTGGTGGAGGTTGATGCATCAGAAGTGGGGATTGGAGCGGTGCTGTCGCAGGGTTCATCTCCTGGCAAGTGGGTCCCGTGTACTTTTTTTTCCCAAGAAGCTCTCGGTCGCCGAGAAGAATTATGATGTGGGAGATAGAGAGTTGCTGGCCATCAAGTTGGCCTTTGAGGAATGGCGTCACTGGTTGGAGGGGGCGTCTCACCCCGTTACAGTATATACGGATCATAAGAATTTGGCTTACCTGCAATCTGCCAAGCGTCTGAACCCTAGACAGGCCAGATGGTCACTGTTTTTTACCAGGTTCAATTTTGTGGTTACTTTTCGCCCGGGGGTTAAAAACGTCAAGGCAGATGCGTTGTCTCGCAGTTTTCCTGGGGGATGTGATTCAGAGGATCCTGCTCCGATTTTGGCTGATGGGGTGGTGGTCTGCGCTCTGTACCCCGAATTGGAGATGGAGGTGTTGGGAGCCCAGGAGGGGGCTCCTGGTTCTTGTCCCCCAGGGAGGTTGTTTGTTCCTGAAGGACTGCGATACAAGGTATTCAAGGAACATCACGATACTGTCCTTGCTGGACATCCTGGTGGTAAGTCCACCTGTGACCTTGTGTCCCGGAGGTTCTGGTGGCCCGGGTTACGTAGGAGCATTGAGGATTACGTGGCAGCTTGTGAAACTTGTGCACGGTCAAAAGGTTGCTCATACTCGACCGGCTGGTTCACTTCTTCCTTTGTCGATTCAGTCTCGTCCTTGGACGCACTTGTCTATGGACTTTATTACGGATCTGCCGAGTTCCTCTGGGAAAACAGTAATTTTGGTGGTAGTTGACAGTTTTAGTAAAATGGCTCACTTTATATCGTTTACTAGTCTGCCTAATGCCAAGACTCTTGCCCAGATTTTTGTTGATAATATCGTGAAATTGCATGGTATTCCTTCGGATGTGGTTTCTGATAGGGGCACGCAGTTTGTCTCCAGGTTTTGGAGGGCGTTCTGCTCTCGGCTTGGCATTCAACTTTCATTCTCTTCGGCTTTTCATCCGCAGTCGAATGGACAGACAGAGCGTACTAATCGAAACCTGGAGACCTACTTGAGGTGCTTTGTGGCTGAGAATCAGGAGGACTGGTCCTCATTCTTGTCCCTAGCAGAGTTTGCTTTGAATAACCGTAGGCAGGAGTCCACGGGTAAGTCGCCATTTTTTGGCGCATACGGTTTTCATCCTCAGTTTGGTACCTTTTTTGGGACTTTCTTCTGAGATTTTCTTCTGCCTTGTCTTTTATCTGGCGGAGGATCCAAGTGAATTTGGAGAAGATGGGTAAGAGGTATAAGCGAATGGCTGACAAGAGACATGTGACTGGTCCGGACCTGTGTGTGGGTGATCTGGTGTGGTTGTCCACTAAAAATATTAAACTGAGAGTGCCATCTTGGAATCTGGGTCCAAGATTTATTGGTCCGTACAAAATATCTGCGGTGATCAATCCAGTAGCGTTTCGGCTGGATCTTCCGCAGACTTGGAGGATCCATGATGTGTTCCACAGGTCTTTACTGAAAAAATCTGTGAAACCGGTGGAACCATCGCCATTGCCCCCTCCTCCGGTTCTGGTCGATTGAAATTTAGAGTTCGAGATCTCCAGGGTTCTTGACTCTATAGAGTTCTTCGGGGTTCCCTTCAGTACCTGGTACACTGGAGGTGATACGGCCCTGAGGAGAGGATGTGGGTTCCGGCGCTGGATGTCAGTGCCAGCCGACTGGTGAAGGCTTTTCACAGATCCCACCAGGATAAGGTTGGTCCGGGGTGTCCGGAGGTCACCCGTAGAAGGGGGGGTACTGTCATGCCCTGCTCAGACTATGTACGGAGGTCTACCAGATTAGCAGCACGTGTCTAGTCATTTGTTTTGTTTTTGAGTCGCGCTAGATCCGCCTCCCTTCAGGTGCACTGGGTGGGGTCGTTGGTTTAAATTTCTCCCCTCCCAGTGTTCTAGCGGGTTATAGCTTCTGTCAGGCTGTGGAAGCAAGGAGTGAAGGATTGGCTTTTCCTGCTCAGATAAGATAAGTTGGTTTCTGATTTCTTTGGTGTTTTGTGTAGGCTGTTTGAGTGTCGTCTGTCCCCTCCTGGTTCTGAGGGAGCAGGCTGCCCCTTTTTCCTTTTCACCATTTCAGGGATTCTAGGGTATTCTCAGCCCAGGCACGAGGACACATTATTCCCACCATTAGGGTCTGAATGTGGGCAAAGCAGAATAGGGAGAGTTGTTAGTCATTTGCTAGGAGGTGACCTTATCCCCAGCTTCTCGCCTAGAAAACTTGTTTGTTTAGTTATCTGTGTATCTTATGTCCTGTCCGCCGTGACAGTTAAGTGTTTCCTTTCCCTTTTGCATTTTGTTTTGTTTTATCTGTTTTTTGTTTTCCCCCTGTCCTTTGTTGTAGGCCTGAGGGAGACTCCTGTTTGTCCTTCCTTATTGGAGGAACAGGTAGTCTCAGTCCTGTCACTATCGCCAGGTTCTTATAGGGTGATTTAGGACTCTAGGTACTCCTGCGTACGAGCTCACCTACCTTTGGAGTCTGTTCATACTGATAGCCAGTCAGGACTGTGACTAGGGATTTGACTATGAGGTGTCCTTCTTTCTTCCCTAGCTTTCAGGTCTTGTTCCTTGTTCAATCTCCTTCTTTGCCCTGTGTGGTGTCTCCCTCCCACACACGGGCGTGACAAATGGTGGAATAACCCCTTGAATCCAGTGACAGTGATATGAAAAACAATTAAAATAAATGTTTATTGTAGATTATGTCTTAAAGGGATTCTGTCACCAAGTTTTAGGTTATAGATCTGCGGACATGCACGGCTAGATCGCCGCTAGCATGTCCTCAATATACCTGTCCTATAGGGCTGTGTGCTTTTATTTTCTTTAAAAAAGGATTTTAGAGATATGTAAATTAGTCTTGTAAGGTAACCAAGGGGCTGAACGAACCTTCCTGGTGACCAGGCCCGCCCGCCTGTGAAGGAGCCCAGCACCGCCTATGTCCTCCGAATCTCCTCCTTTCGTCACCGTTAGATAGCCGTAATCTCGCGATGCGCGAGCTCGCGCATGCGCAGTGCCGGTATAGTGTTCCTTCCCTGTGCTGGCATCAGCCTCAGGGAAGGAACTGCGCATGCGCGAGCTCGCGCATCGCGAGATTACGGCTATCTATAGATGACGAAAGGAGGAGATTCGGAGCCCCTTGGTCACCTTACAAGACTAATTTACATATCTCTAAAATCCTTTTTTAAAGAAAATAAAAGCACACAGCCCTATAGGACCGGTATATTGAGGACATGCTAGCGGCGATCTAGCCGTGCATGTCCGTATCTCTATAGCCTAAAACTTGGTGACAGAATCCCTTTAAATATAGCTGGTGCACAACTCAGTTAGCTTAAGTGCATTTTAACCCCTAAGTGATGTAACTAATTTTAGCCTTAAAGTCACCCACACCTGCCCGTAGCAACCCATCCATACCAGCAAAATAAAGTAAATTAAATTCAAACTTACCAGGGAAGAGTGTGTGACTCTTTTCCAGAAGCATTGTGTGCATGTGCACAGCTACAGTGTAGCCCGATGACAGGACACATTGCATCAATGAGCATGTGCTCAATAAATCTACAGAGCATACACGATGAGGTGAGGTGAGGTGTACCATCCTTATATTGAATTCTCAGGTTCAAGTAGTGCAGTAGTCTCAGATTGCCAGTGTGGCTGTAGCAGGCGTAGTGCATTAGCAGATAATGATCAGCTACAGGAATTAAACAGAACTACCAATGATAAGAGATTAACAAAGTCCAGAACAGCCAAGGTCAGAGCTGTGGATCCACTCATATCAGCAATCCAAGGAATAAAGCCTTGTTGATACATTATTATCATTATTTATTATTAAAGCGCCATTCATTCCATAGCGCTGTACATATGAGAAGAGGTATACATACATAATACAGACAATTGCACTAATCAAAAACAAGACGAGTTACAAAAAGGAGAGAGGGCCCTGCCCGTGAGGGCTTACAATCGACATGAATGGTATTGAATGTCGGAAAGTCACTGTCTCACTATGGCGCTCGCAATGGTTCGCCTGGGTATATTGTGTCAGTCGTCCCCTAGGTAACTGCTAGTCATGCCAGCAGCATCCTAGACACACAGGCCTAGGTTTACTGCCTAGTCTGCACCAAAAACCTGTCTGAAAAGTGGATCAATTTGACTTATCTATGATTTTTTACAGTTTTTTTCAGACATGCTCAACCAATAGTTGGTATAGAGTCAGAGAAAAGCATCTATCCTGCCACTAGCTTTATCGTCCAGCCTGAGCCACAGTGATAAATCTGATGCAGATCTAGACAGCCTGTCTAAGCTTACACCATATTTAGGATTAGTAAACTTGGACCACAGAGCTAACATCCAGCATTTATTACTTGGAGTGACACATCCACATGAGAAAAACCTGAAACTACACTCCTCAACATTGTCATATGGGATGATGCCTCTTGTTCGTCGTGCCAGTTATCACCACTTCTCACAAATTGAGAGGAACAGAATCCTTGAACTGAGAGACCTTGGTTCATCACTCTGGCAGAATGCTATGTGCCTAGGCCGAGATGTCAGCAATGTTCAACATCGCATATTTCAGTTACTGGGAGGACAACAACAAACCGGAATGACAGCAAGAAGTGCACAGAAGCGAACCCCTGCACGGATGGATTGTCTGATTAGAAGAATGGCACATCTATTCTGCAGTGCAAGTGAAATTGGACGTCACATCCCAAGCCTCTCGCAGCAAACAGTGTCTACACAAACTTTCAGAGGGCATTTACACGACACTGGGCCACGAGCCAGATGTCCAGCTAAAGGTGTTCCATTGATCTCATGTCACCGCTCTCATAGTCTATTGTGTTGCACAGCAAGACTGCAGTGGAGGCAGGAATAGAGGTCTAACCTATAATACAATTAGTCCCACTTTTGTCTCAGACTTTACAATAGCCGAAGGATCATCTGGAGACCATGTGAGCAATGCCACAAAGAGGCCATCACAAGGGAACATCACACCGGTCATACTCCTGGGATTAAGGTGTGGGGTGGCATAATATAGCTGGATCCCTCTAGTCTTCATTTCTGGTACATTAACAGCTCGGCATTACATTGATTTGGTCGTGGAACCAGTGGTACAACTATTTCTCCAAAGTGTCCAAGGAGCCGTTTTTCAACAGGACAACACCAGACGGAATGTTGCTTGTGCTACTGTGAGCAACCTGTGTGCCTTAAATGTGCTACCATGGCCTGCAGCGTCTTCAGACATTTTTCCCATCGAGCACAGCTGGGGCATCATTGGTTGCCACTTGCAGAGGGAGCTGTCAGCAGCAGATCTTGATGATTTGAGTACCTAAGTGCATTCAGTGTGGCAGAACATTCCTCAGACAACCAGTAATAACTTCACTGATAACATGCCAAGGAGTGTATAAGTGTGTGGTGCTCATACTCACTGCTGAATAAATACGATGTTTTGAATATTTTTATCATTTGCATATCATTAACATGTCTATCAATCCTGTGATTTCCATAACTTCACCTATTTTTCTTTCTTGGTGTTGGAATTTTAATACTGATAAGTGTAGAAGCAGGTTGCAAACAATATCAGGGAGTTTGAAAATGCATGAACACATTAGAATTGTTCATGAATGATGGTTCTATTTGCGGACTCCTGTCGGCAATAGTCCTTTTGCTACTGTCTCCTCAGGGAAGGACTCTGGCCCCCTTTACAGTCAATTTTGTCCTTGATCTCCAGTGGACACTTATTCTTCCTTTGATTCAGATCATTCTGGTGTACCTATTCCCTCTTCAGCCTCTTCCTCTAGGATTTGCAGGTGGTTTTGGCAGAGGGCAGATCTTTTTCTGCTAATGTGAAGGGTACTTTTATTCTCCTGCATTTTTTTACTCCAATTCTTTTATTTTCTCCAGCTGGGTTGAATCTACGGTTTTGCCTTAGTTCTTCCTCCCCCACCCTTCCCAGCGTGGACTATTTTCTAGTCAATGACTTGTCCATCTCTTTCCCCTTGCGATCTCCCACAACTCTTTGGACTCTAGATCTGTTCTGTGGCTGCTGCCAATTCTAGTTTGGCTCCTGCGCACTAGGCAGATCGCATGATTGTTTTCTCTTCCCACCCTCTGAGACTGCTCTGTGGTGTCCCATGGTTCTGTAGACCCCAATGATATTAATGAGAAAATTGGTTTACCATAAAATCACTTTCTTATTCAATTGATTGGGGACACATTACCCCAATTTGATGGTAAGCACAAAAATCCTATTGTTACCTTTCAGTATTTGCTTTGTTAAATTGTGTGTTTTTTAGATCTCAACAAAGATGATTTTAGTAATACATACTGTTGGCATCCAGTTATTTCTTTCCCACTTACTCTACATTATTGATTACAGGTTGCCTGGTCTCACAGAGAAATATCTAGGTTTAAACAAAAAGCATCCAATGTCTACACGTCAGAAAGAGAAAATAAGTGTTTCTGGTGGTTTTTTAAGTAATAAAGGTAAACGTAATACTAATGAAGTCCCATTCAGTTACACTTAATTAAACTGTAAAAGAGATTATTTTCCTCAAAGTATATGATCACCTCTATGGTCAGGCACGCACAAAAAATAACCTTGGGCCTAACACTCTTTAGTCCTGATCCACTCATACACTTTCCTGCTCGGCTTGTTTGACCAAGCATGTGTTCTCAGTAGCAAGAGGGGAATACGCTGCTGCCAGAATCCTCTGGTGGTTGCTTATCACCCCAAAGACAAAAGGATTGGGCAGATGTCAGGGGAGAGTCGGGAGGCACATGAGATGTTTAGCTCTTCCCACTAAATCAAGGGGTTCAACTGATATGCATCTAATTTGTATGGCCAGCTAAGATTACCAAAAGACATTCTGGACTTTGGTAACAAGTAAAATAACTTACTGCCCAGTCAATGCTGGCCAAAAAGGTATAAATTGGTTAAAATATCAAATTGGCTTCTTGCTCATAATTCTTCAATATCTGGCAACTCTTCGACATGCATGGCTGATTCAGATGAACATACAGCCGTCTACAATATCTCATTGAGAACCAAAAGATGGGGTGTTAAAATTCAACATATTACATCCTTCTTTGCCTTGACATAATCTGCGGAAGGAGAGTTGGCACATCCCTATACACACAAGATACCAATCCTACCAAAATCAGCCGATTTAGCTGATTTTACTGTTATGTCTAAGAGCACCTTTACCGATTCCTAATAATCATTGATCTGAGTGTTTATTAGTTCCACGTCATTGAGCATCGGTCATCTGTTAATGATGCAAATATTGTCACTGTATTGTGAGGCATGAACTGTAATATTTTACATTATATTATCAATTTCCCTGAAATATAACAATAAAACTGTCAAAACAAAAATCACATAGAAATATTTTATTTTATACAAACATTACTGTTTGTCTAGTCATACTGTGTAGGTGGCCATTATATTCAATAATCATTTGAAAGATTTACATTTTGTAAGGATATTATGGGGGTCATTTCCTAACCAGAAATACGTCTATATTAGGCATATCTATGACACAGATTGTGGCGCAAAGGTTCTTTGCAGCACAATTTGCAACTTTTTCCCGCTCATGCTAGGGCTAAAAAAGGGGACGGGAAGGTAGGTAGGCCATCTCATTTACCATTTTCTACTGCTGGTTTCGGCATAGAAAATGGTCTAAATGTAAGACAACAAGGAAGCTGTCTTCATAACTCCGGCAGATCCACCACCAGCTCTAGGGGGTAATTAAGACCAGCCTCTAAAGCGCCGGTCTTAATAAATGACCCCCTATGTTTTTAGACATAGATATTTGAATAGTCAAAGGGAAATCTAGGATTCGTAACACAATTAGGCCTCATGCACACGACCGTTGTTTTGGTCCGCATCCGTGCCGAAGTATTTGCGGCCTGGATGCGGACTCATTCACTTCAATGGAGCCGCAAAAGATGCGGACAGCACTCCATGTGCTATCCGCATCAGTTGCTCCGTTCCATGGTCCACAAAAAAAATATAACCTGTCCTATTCTTGTCAGTTTTGCGGACGAGAATACGCAGTTATAATCATGTCTGTCCGCACCGTTCCGCAAATTGCGGAACGCACACGGCCACCGTCCGTGTTTTGCGGATCCACAATTTGCGGACCGCGAAACACACAGTGGTCGTGTGCATGAGACCTTATGCTGTGTACCATTATCAATGTACTAAGCAACTGTTGTATTTACAGTGTTTTTATTTTCACCCAGTGTAAATCATATACTATTTTTATGAATAATATGTTAAAATGAATTAAACAGAGAAAATGCATTGTGTTTTACTTTCTCTTCCACTTCCAGAAAAAGCATGTGATATTGTGGATAAACAAACCTTCTGTTCTGTACTTGAGGGTAAAAAGGCTGCAAAAAAATCATTGGCAAGAGTTACCAGTAATCAGAATATGAGGACAGAGACGTCAGATCCATGTAAAAGCATTAAGGAAGAAAGTTACACAGAGACAAAAGTCAAGGAGAGAACTGTTGAACAACGAACTTGTAATAACTTCTCTAATACAGAAACATCCTTTAGCAAAAGGAATCCTGAAACAGAGAGAACCAAGGAGGAGATCACCGATACAGCAAAGCTCAAGGGATCCCGATGTGCAGCAAAGAGGAAAGGCAGAGCGAAGAATATGGTTAGGTTTAAGTTTCTGTATTAAATTGAATGAAAGCAACTGAGCAGAGCTTGTGAGCAGTTTTGAACCCCCAGAACCGCTGACAGCACTACATAAGTGTCATGGAGAGCAGGACAGATTTACCTAGTGTGATGGTCCTGCAGTTTGCATGCCTAAGTAATTGAACTTTTCATCTCCCTGGAGCCGCAAGTGCCTAGGAGACGATTCTTTCTTGTTCAGCTCCATTGGCTGTATTTATTTGCTGAATGCTTCTCAGCACCTCTGCTATGATTGACAGTGCTGGGGTCTAACTAGGAGACCGCTAGAGCTGTTACTCCCTGTCACTCGAGGCAGAAGAGAGATGTTTGCAAGCATTTATTGTGGAGAACCCAGAGCAATGAACATGAAAGGGCCACATTACCAAATTAAAAACAAAAGAAGGAAGGTGTATGGAAGAAGATAAAGAACTAGCTGACTGCCTCAATGAATACTTCTGTTCAGTTTTTACAAAGGGAAATGAAAGAAAAGGACCTCAGTTAGGAAATAAGACTAATGAATCTTTTGATGCATTTGTCTTTACAGAGGAAGAGGTTCTAAGTCAGCTGTCTAAAATTAATACAAATAAGTCACAGGGGCCTGATGGGATAAACCCAAAGCTATTAAAAGAGCTCAGCGGTGAACTAGCAAAACCATTAACAGATTTATTTAACCAATCATTGGCAGCAGGAGTCGTCCCAGAAGATTGGAAATTAGCAAATGTTGTGCCCATTCACAAGAAAGGTAGTAGGGAGGAATCGGGCAACTATAGGCCAGTAAGCCTGACATCAATAGTGGGGAAATTAATGGAAACCATATTTAAGCAGAGGATTGTGGAACATCTTGAAAGATGAAAAACAGCATGGGTTTACTTCAGGGAGATCATGTCAAACTAATCTTATTGATTTTTTTGATTGGGTGACTAAAATAATAGATGGAGGAGGTGCAGTAGACATCGCTTATCTAGACTTCAGTAAGGCTTTTGATACTGTCCCACTTAGAAGGCTTATCAATAAATTGCAGTCTTTGGGCTTGGACTCCCATATTGTTGAATGGATTAGGCAGTGGCTGAGGGACAGGCAACAGAGGGTTGTAGTCAATGGAGTATATTCAGACCAAGGTCTTGTTATTAGTGGGGTACCTCAGGGATCTGTTCTGGGACCCATATTGTTTAATATCTTTATCAGTGAAATTGCAGAAGGCCTCGATGGTAAGGTGTTTCTTTTTGCTGATGACACAAAGATTTGTAACAGGGTTGATGTTCCTGGAGGGATACACCAAATGGAAAAGGATTTAGGAAAACTAGAGGAATGGTCAAAAATCTGGCAACTAAAATTTAATGTTGATAAGTGCAAGTTAATGCACCTGGGGCGTAAAAACCCAAGAGCAGAATATAAAATCAGTGATACAGTCCTAACCTCAGTATCTGAGGAAAGGGATTTAGGGGTCATTATTTCAGAAGACTTAAAGGTAGGCAGACAATGTCATAGAGCAGCAGGAAATGCTAGCAGAATGCTTGGGTGTATAGGGAGAGGCATTACCAGTAGAAAGAGGGAGGTGCTCATGCCGCTCTACAGAGCACTAGTGAGACCTCATTTGGAGTATTGTGCTCAGTACTGGAGGCCATATCTCCAGAAGGATATTGATACTTTGGAGAGAGTTCAGAGAAGAGCTACTAAACTAGTACATGGATTGCAGGATAAAACTTACCAGGAAAGATTAAAGGACCTTAACATGTATAGCTTGGAAGAAAGACGAGACAAAGGGGCAATGATAGAAACTTTTAAATACATAAAGGGAATCAACAAGGTAAAAGAGGAGAGAATATTTAAAAGAAGAAAAACTGCTACAAGAGGACATAGTTTTAAATTAGAGGAGCAAAGGTTTAAAAGTAATATCAGGAAGTATTACTTTACTGAGAGAGTAGTGGATGCATGGAATAGCCTTCCTGCAGAAGTGGTAGCTGCAAATACAGTGAAGGAGTTTAAGCATGCATGGGATAGGCATAAGGCCATCCTTCATATAAGATAGGGGCAGGGGCTATCCATCGTATTCAGTATATTGGGCAGACTAGATGGGCCAAATGGTTCTTAACTGCCGACACATTCTATGTTTCTACCTTCGGGCACCTTCAGCCACAACAGCATGCGGATGAAACCTCATGCAACCTGCATGACCATCAATATAAGTATGTCAGTGCATCTCTTCCCGTCACCTGTAAGGTGCTTTCAGCAGTATTGAGAGCATAAAAAAGCTGATGACAGACTCCATTTAAGTCTGAAGAGCCTGTTAGGCCACATGATTATCAGCAAATTATCGGCAACAAGCATTCATAGGAATGCTCATTGGTGATAATTGGCTGCCAATGAATGAGCAAAGCATAAGGATGAAAGATGCCCAATTATCGGCAGCCCATCTTCCTGTGTAAAGGTGCGACCACATGGCGCAGTTGAGGGACTATTCGGGGCGTGGTAGTGCTACTGTTGAGTACTGCACGGCCAATTAGACCACAGCTGCCTGTTTTTTTAACTATACAGCTTTTCTGCATTGTTAATGGCAGTGAGGTATTAAAGGTGTCACGCAGCCATTACTAATGCAGACCAGCTATGCAGTGCAGTCTCCATTAGTTAAATAAGAGGCCGCTGCGGCCTAATTAGCTGTGAGGTACTCGACTGCGGCGCGGCCACAACCTCCCTGTATGGTGGTCATATTCTTCCAACGATATATAGAACAGAATATGGGAGGAACAACTGCAATAGCAAATGTATCTCTCATTCATTTAGCATCGACCTGTGTAATCAGGCCAGTGCAAGCAAGAGCTGGTGGGTGTGTTATATAGCACCTTAAATCCCTCTAATTCATCCACACAGTGTACTTTGAAAGGGAATCTATGCATACAGGTAAAACCTGTTTAGACCATTGTAATGTCCATTTTGAAGGTGTAAGTTGAAATAGGTATTTGTGTACATTTGTGTTTATGTGATTGGATAGGTCATCCATATTAGATCAGTGGAGGCCTGACACCCAGAACTTCCAGTCATCAGCCGAAAGCAAAAGGCCTGTGTAGTGGCCTTGTCAAGGGTACTGCAGCTCATCTCCCAATCACTTCCTCTTCACTAGAATTTTTCACTTTTTGTGTCTCCCCTATTTCCTTATGTATTGCAGGCTCTTGCTGTTGTTTTAATAGGCTGAATCTTGTTTGTACATGTACCATTAGATTTATGTAGTGCTGCAGTATGTGTTGGCACCATATACATGAAGATTATTATTATGGAGTCGAGTCTTTGTTTTACAGAATGAAAAAGCCAACTGTAAAGATGCAGCCAAGACTTTAGTGAATACAATAGGGAGCAAGTACTCAAAGGAAGCTGTGAAAAGAAAACAAGAAGATGCAATCTTTAGGTAAAAGCATTTCTGCTTCTTTAAAATCAATTGCAGAATTGTGGGAGATTTATGCTTAACCACTTCACTAGCAGAGTGTTTACCCCCTCCCTACCAGGCAAATGTTAAAATTTTGGCAATGGGCCTATCTAACTGCAAATAACTATTTCATTTCTGAGTCAACCTTCATGTATTTGATATTATTTTTTTACAACCTTTTGTGCTATTAAATGACTGATATAATATTAAAAATATATATTTAAACTGAAAAAAGGGAACAATTTTAATTTCTTATTATTTTTTACCTGTTGCAAAAGATTTTAAGACAAAATATTTCTAAAACCATTAACATATGTTTGTACAGTGAAAATGGAGGTTACTTGTGTAATTTATATACTGGCTGGGCTTACCGCAAGACTTCAAAGGACTCTAGCTCAATTTGGGTATTGGCGGCCTATTTATTTGTTCTATGGCACCATGCTGCCAGAATAGATGTTGTACGGTGCCAAAACATTAGAAAGTCCTTCAAAGTGACTATATTGGGGTTGTCTGGGTTCAGAGCTGAACCTGGACATACGCTTATTTTCACCCAGGCAGCCCCCCTGAGGCTAGCATTGGAGTATCTTATGCTCCGATGCGCTCCCTTGCCCTGCGCTAGATCTCGCAGGGCACGGGCTCTTTTGTTTATCATTTGTGTTCGGTGACGTCACCGGCTCTGATGGGCGGGCTTTAGCGCTGCCCTAGCCGTTTTACTGGCTAGGGCAGCGCTAAAACCCACCCATCAGTGCTGGTGACGTCACCGGGCTTCCTAGCAGCCCCATGGAGAGCCCCGGTACGTCACCGGATCTCCAAAAAATGCCTTTGCCCTGCGCGATTTAGCAAGGGCAAAGGAGAGCATCGGAGCATGATCTGCTCCGATGCTCAAGTCAGGGGGGCTGCCGGGGTGAAAATGGAGGTATGTCCGGGTTCAGCTCTGAACCCGGACAACACCTTTAACTTTGGTGAAATGTAAGCATTTTGAACTTTTGGCTTTTTTAAAATTTGTTTTATAAATGAAAAAAATATGCATGCTTTTTATGCGCAGAAAAGCTATGCTAAATATAGCTAAAATGCTATAGCTATAACTTTTTTATTTTTTAATGGACAATTTTTTTTTTTACTTTTTTCTTTATTGTTTTATGGAACAAAAAACAGTGTCAGGAAGGGGTTAACACACAGACAGCAGGATCCCAGCTAACATTACAACCAGCAGGATCCCAGCTAACATTACAACCAGCAGGGGTCGCACTCTCATCAAGTGCTGAATGTCCCTTTAGCAGACTGTCACATTGATCAGATGCCCAGAGACCTGTTCTCCGGGATCTTCACTGTGACCGCAGCTGTCTAATGACAGCGTAGTCACAGCGATCTGCAGCACCACAGGGCAGATCTTTTATATGACAATTTTACAGCACCACACCAACGTATAAAGTTGTGCGGCAGTAAGCAAGTGTTTAACAGTGCACATAACAACTCATCAGCTTGCATCTTTCTTTAAAAAATAGCCTAAAAAAAGAGCTGGAAGCTCTTATGTTGGTTAGCCAAAATAGTAAGCCTAATTTAAGGCATTACTCATACTCAGTTTAACCCGAAGATTAGATCAAGTAAATTCATCCTCAGCTCATTAGTAACTAGAAGTAATGTTGTCCTCTAGAGATATTATATGAAGAGGATATATACACATTTCCTTTCTTTTTCTGATGCAAACACTTGACCCTAAATGTCATGTTTTAACAAACTGTTAAGAGCAATGTAATGTATAGGGATATAAATTAGCAATCTGCGACTTTTTCCCGCTCATGCCAAGTCTAAAAAAGTGGGTAGGGGACTGGTCAGCAAGCCCATCTCATTCACCTTTTTCTACGCCTGTTTTAGGCGCTCAACAGGCAAAAACCAATGTTTCCCTATGGGCATGGTTCTCACCTGAGCGTTTTACAGCGCGTACGAACGCGCTGTAAAACGCCCTACGCCCCAAGAAGTACAGGAGCTTATTTGGGGCGTATTGTCGCGCGTTCCCACCCATAGACTTCAGCGGGAACGCGCCTAAATGAATGGGCGTTTGCTTGTTTCCGCCCATTAAAAACGCCCAATAAAAACGCCTGTAAAAAGCGCTTATCGAATACGCTCAGGTGTGAACCCAGCCTTAATGTAAGACAGCAAGGAAGCTTTCTTCTATTTAGAACTGGCGCTGGATGCACTGAAGTTATATAGAGGCCGGCGCCTCTTTATAACTTCGGCATATCCACCGACCAGATATAGGGGCTATTAAGACCGGCGTCTAAATAAATGACCCCCATAGTCTTTTTGGGGCAGTTTCTGAACACACCATTCATTGCATCAGCTTCGCAAGTTTAAAGCCTTTCTTTCTATCTCTAGAACAAAAAGCCTTGTTTGTAATATTCATATCAAACATTGTGTTTCAGGCAAAATCAAAAAAAAAGCAGCATGCAAACCAACAAGGTAATATTACTGTTGTCATTCTTTCTTTATTCAGTGTATCACCTAGGCTTGTATTTTACATTTTGTATTATTTATCCTTGTCACTAACACAGCATGCCAATGTTCTTCAACCCATGGGATCCCAGGATAACCAAGAGGTTGCACAAAGTGGTTTCAGGCAGATTTCTCCTCTCTTGCCATTGAGAACACATGCATGTGTATGTGGGAGTTCAGAGGAAAAGCTGTTCAGCCAACAGCTATTGAAAGTGTATTAGTCTTATAGTCTTATAAAGGAATTGTGTCAGATACACTTTCAGAATGCGACCCTAGTGGAGGTGCCCAATGGGGAATTGCTCCTGGCACCTCAGCAAACATCTGATTTTGCTGAAGAATGCAGTGGCCAGCTAGGCATTTCTCCCACAGCCACATGCAATATCATATGGCGGCTATTCAGAAATATGGCAAGCCATATAATACCAGAGATGGCTGAAGTGCACCACAAAGGATGCTGCTCATGCAAAAATGTCTCTCTGGGGGAGAATGGTTGGAACTGTGTATTAAGAAGATTATCTCTAAAAAAACAGCACATCCTACACGACCAACTTCTTCACAGACAGGGGTTTCTCTGAAGTCTTTTTTGTGCTTTTAGAGTTTGAGACCCACTGTCCTATATGACAGCAGGGTGGCTCACTGGTTAGCCATGATGTCTTTCAGCGCTGGGGTCTTGGGTTCAGATTTGACCAAGGATAACATCTGCTTGGAGTTTGAATGTATTTGCATGGGTTTCCTCCCACACTCCAAAAAGACATGCTGAAAGGGAACTTAGATTGTGAACCCCATTGAGGACAGTGCGATGCTAATGTCTGTACAGCGCTGCGGAATATGTCAGCACTATGTGAGTAAATAATTATCTGCAAGAATTTGGCGTCACGGCTGAGTAAAGTCGTATTTTATTTTATTTTTTTGCTAATGGGTAGGGACAGGGATAGGGGTACATTACATCTAATGTACTTTATTTATGGAAAACCTTTATTTGTACTACAAAACTAGGGCTGAAATGTCCCTTAGGCTACATGCACACGACCGTTCTGTTTTTTTGCGGTCCGCAAGCCGCGGATCCGCAAAAAACGGAAGCCGCCCGTGTGCCTTCCACAATTTGCGGAACGGAACGGGCGGCCCATTGTAGAAATACCTATTCTTGTCCGCAAAACGGACAAGAATAGGACATGCTATATTTTTTTTTGCGTGGCCACGGAACGGAGCAAAGGATACGGACAGCACACAGAGTGCTGTCCGCATCTTTTGCGGCCCCATTGAAGTGAATAGGTCCGCACACGAGCCGCAAAAACTGCGGCTCGGATGCGGACCCAAACTACGGTCGTGTGCATGAGGCCTTAGCAGTGATCTTTTTCAGAGCCGCTACCAAGGGACATCTGTCTTCCTAATAGCGCAGTGGTGCACTGACTGGGATGACGGGCTGGGAGCTGGAGGGCGTCTGCTCCCTCATATAGTGGGGCTAATAAAGTGATAATTAGTGTACAAATATATGAATATATAAATAAATATATAAACGTTATTCCCAGTAAATGACCAGTGCTGTCAGTAAGCTTTCCCCCTGTACTCCCGGCGTGCTGTGTGATTAACCAAATGAAGTATCAGGGAAATGCAGACCCAGGAAATCTCAGCAGGGACACACTGGACTGAGAGACATGGGAGGAGAAGGGGAGTACTCCCAACAGTCTAAGGAGGAAGGTTCTACAAACAGGAGGAGGTCCCTCCCGAAGGAGACCATAAGGTGGAAATGCAGACCGTAGCACTAAACCACTCAACACCAGGTACTTCACGTGGGAGGATGAGAAGATAGACACGAATCCCAAGAGGTCCACAAGGCTATTGGAACCCACAAGGGGAACAATCAACCCAGGCCCCTCCCAAACAGCGATTATCATACAGAATCTGTGTGGTCAAATGAACGGGGACAAGGAATCCAGAAAGGAGTACCCGGTATGGGCTCACAAGGAACCAGGAACTGAACCACCAGAGGACAACAAAAAACAGAATATCCAAGAAAAAATGAAAAGAACCACCATAGGGGAAGGAATTGGCCATGGACAACTAGCTATTCTAAGAATAGTGGCTAGCAATCTGCATACATTGTCCCGGGGAGGGCAAGTACAGCAGCTTGGGTTGTACCACTAAAACGACAGACACCCATATGCATAAGGAATGGCGAAGTCGCTATGAAAGAAACGGGGTGTGACTACACGAAATGAAGAAACCAGCTGCGACCGACATACAGAAGACTCCCAGGGGGAGAAAGTACCTGACAGGCGCAGACAATAGCAAGGTCCAAGGGGACTGCCCTCTATCAGATAGCACAACTGAGCAGAGAATATAAGGGAACACCCGGAGCCAGAAGAAACTATGGAACCCTGTCTGATGCCAGAGCAATCAGCAGAAAATTCACCTACCAGGCAGGTGTGTGGCGCTCAGTGGTTCTGTCCCTGACTCATCAGGGAGGACGGCCAGCGGGGATAAGATCGCTGACCCCAGAAGGATTCCGTGTGGCGGAGGACATCCAGTGAGAGCCGAAAACTGCTGCAGCGGCCGGTGCTCACCAAGCTACGTACCCCAACAAGGAGAAGATCCAGTGGAGATCACTGTACTCCACCAGGAATGGTCCGCCCTGTAATAGAAAACAATGCGGGTACTCTTTTATAATATGGGGAACGCGGAGTGCAGCAGACAGTAGTATTTTATAGGGATGGCAATAGCAACCCTAGCACAAAAGCCAACCACCACCTGGCCATGGTGTAGGGAGTGTGGTTGTATGTGGACCACCCACCAGATCAGAACAGATCAGCCATATACTGGGTTCACCAGAAGTAGCACTAGACCGACAAGGTGGAGGTGGGGGTTGGGCTGGCCCACCCCTGCCAGATATGGTTACCATGTACATGCTGAACCAGGATGGCCTGTTGTGGACAGTGCCTTGAGAAAGTACAAGGAGACCAAAGAGCACGACAGTAATGGAGTGGCAGATGTATGGAAGAACCAAAAAGGGAAGTAACCAACATCCGCAGCACAGATTAGAGCCCGGGGAAGGAAGAACCCAGTAATACAGAAACTGTATGGGCCACAGATTGCACCATAGGGCCCAGCACGTGGGTACTAAAAATACACGCCTAAAACCGAGGTAAAGTGGCTGCATGTTACACACTAAGGAGAGTGGAAACAAAGCCACAGCATCCGGGAATGCGATCGCATTTGGAGGGTACAGGTCCTCAACCTGTTAAAGTAGAAATACGGCTGTGTAGTGTAGAGATACGACCAGACAGGTGCAATGGGTACAGTATCTGGAGATGGTAGAGGTAGATTTAAGATTATGGCCGCATGGTGCACCCTAGGACCAGAGAAGTGCAGCGGCTACCGCGTTAGCAATGCTACCTATATTCCGCTCGGGAAGGGGAAAATAGGGCCGCACGGTACCACAAAGAACGACAGGTGCACACCGCAATTAAGTAAGTGCAATGGCAACTGAAGGAGGCCCTCTATTTCACCTGAGGGAAACAGGGCTGCATAGTACACCATAGAGCCAGACAGGTGTAACGGCTGCAGCATCAGAGACGGTGCAGGAATCTACCTAAGAAGGGAGTAAGATGGCTGTTTGGTGCACACTATGATGAGGTAGGTGCAGTGGCCACGGCAATACAAGGTGGCCTCAATATCTCGTCCGGTAAGGGAGAAATAGTGCCGCAAGGTACACCATAAGGCCAGATAGGAGATGGTGAAGGTATTCTAACTATGAAGGTGGCAGCTTGGTGCCCACTAGAACCAAACAGAGGCAATTACTACAGCAATTGAGAGTGGCCTCTATATCTCGCCCGGAAGGGAGAAATAGTGCCGCACGGAACACAATAGAGCCCGCCAGGGATATTGGATACAGTATCAGGAGATGGTGTAGGTACTCTACCTATGAAGGGAGCAAGGTGGCTGGAAACAGACAGGTGCAATTGCTACGGCAATTGAAGGCCGCCTGTATATCTCGCCCGGTAGGGGGAAATAGTGCCGCATGGAACACCATAGAGCCAGCCAGAAGTAATGGCTACAGCATCTGGAGTAGGTGTAGGAACTCTACGTATGAACGTAACAAGGCGGCTGGAAACAGACAGATGTAATCACCACGGCAATAGAAGTCGGCCTGTATTCTCTTTAGAACCTTTAGAGGCAGAGAAGGGTTACCAACCCTACAAGAGGCGCTTGCCTGAATTCTCAGCCTGCCTAGAACATAGCCCCTGGATAGGGGAACCAGGAAGGTCTGTCGTGTACAGCCTACGAGGGTGTACGTACCAGAGACACTGTGTAGGTGTCCCAGTTGCTAAGCACGGTGACGGCTGCCTTACCTGTGCGGTAATTACCTGTGCAGGCAGGAGAGCGCCATCCGAAAGTCCACTAGAGGGGCTTCAAACCTAGGTAGGGTAGGTTCCACCGTGCACGTTTGTCTTGACCTCACAGAGGGATTCTGCATGGTGGAAGATGCTCTGTTCTGAGGGAATCGGATGCAGATTTGTCCCCAGAGGCAACTGACAGAGAAGGCTTCGTCACCAGCCTCAGGCCTGTCCTGGGGCGATCCGAGGATGCCGAGGAGGGGTGGAAGCTAGTTGAGACCACCCGAGGTTGGTCCGTGGGCTACTCCCTGCGTGACCCTGTATCTGCGCGTGAACGTGGCCCATCTGCAGGGAGAACCCTGGGGGGGAGAGGAGACCGCAATTTGGGTAGGTAGCGGTCCAGCGACTCCGCCAGGGATTGGGAGAGTCAGGCAAGGTTCCAATGGTTCGACAGGGAGGAAGCCCATTCAGGGGGGGCCTACACAAAAGGGTGGGAGGGGGGGGGGACAAGCCGACCACATGGAAACCTCCTTAGACAACGGACGCACGTGAAACACGTGGCGAACCGATAGGGAGGCTGGGAGAGGAGACCCTCATAGAGCAGCAGGGCTGTCCTATCTGTCCCCAGATGCCACGTTCCCAAGAGGTGCTGCAGCAGCTATAGATCAGGTGGCAGGGCTGCAGAAGGATGAGGCAATTGAGAGGGGAGGGGGGGGAGGAGCCTGCAGAAGCAATTCAGCCAGAGGCTGCCTACCAGACCCCAGGAGCTGTATCACAGCGCGCCCCATGCAGGAAAGCAGCAAGATGGCGATCCGGTGAGAGAAGGAGCCGGCAGCAAGAGGAAGTACCGCCCCTCTGAGACAGAGCAGGGAACCTGGAGCTGGATTGGGCAGGCAGGAGAGGCCCCTCCCAGGCTCCCCCCACGGAGGGGAGGTGACAGAGCAAGCCCGGGAAGCTCAGAAGTGGACGGGGAGTTGTGGCCTAGTAGGCCCGAAAAGCCGGGGCCTCAACTAGTGGAGCGACCGGAGCTGCCGCGACGAACGGGGGCCAGGTGGGGGAGAGAACTGGAGAAGCGACCCCCAGAGGGAGAAAAACGGAAGGCAAGGGGGCTTCTGGGGCCAGGATACAGCTAAGAGATGTCAACCCAGGCCCCTCCATATGAAGGGAGCAGGTTAGCTATCCGGGAAGGGAGGAGAGGGGGGAACACGCCGAGGCAGGTTAGGTATCCGGGAAGGGAGGAGAGGGGGGAACACACCCTGGCCCGGGGAGGGTGGAAGACCTTAATCTAAGGGAACATACTCACCCTCAGATGTCTTCAGGCGCAGCAATAACCACCCCCTTGGCGGACTCAACACTGGAACCGTGGGACTGCCGGAATTCCACTGCGGAAGCAGATTTGGGGACTGGGTGGCTGCCAGGTACCTGAGTACGCGCCCGCAGGGGGGCAACTAAAGTGGAACACGATGGAGCCACCCCTGCAGCAGGCCGGAACCTGCAGAGAAGAAAAAGAAAAAATGAGTGAAGAAAAAATAAAATAAAAAAGTAGCAGGATGACCTGCACAAAAAGGGCAGGTCAGGTCTGCCTCCTATGGACACTAGAACAAGACTGATCTGTCTAGTGCCTGTGGAGAGGGTATAGCCCAACGGGGAGGAGCCAACACTTTTTGTCTAGTGTCGCCTCCTAGTGGTAGTTGGACATATACCCATGGTGCTGTGTCCCCCAATGCCATGCACGAGAAAATATGACAGTTACACTTTAATGACATGATTGCCACTACGTTCAATTAGCTTTATACCTTAGAAGGAACCTATTATGTTGTACATACGGTTCATTCTGTAGGCATGTGCAGACGGCATATTATAGATCAGAGGGAGCAGATTGATATAGTCCAGCAAGCCATCCTACGCAGTGAGTGACTAGTGTCTCTATATTATAAAAGTAAATGGAGATAGGAAGTGGATGGCACTCTAATATCCGATGTCACATGGATTCACGGTTTAAAAATGAATATAATTAATTTGCACACGTAATTACATAAAAAAATGTTCACAGGTATATGTTAAAACCAGAATATAGGGTGAGTGCTAGTGTCAATAACAATCTATATCTGTCTCACAATAGGGAATGTGGATGTCAGTTATAAATCCCTGTGATGGAACCACAGAATTTGGTGATAGTAATGGTATTGACAGTAGTAGTCTCAGTGCCCTCTGTATAGGTTCAACAAGGAGTAGTAATGTTCATAGGTGGTAATTATCACAACCGTCTCTAGGTGGCAGCAATGGACTAGTAACAATAGTGGTTAGATATACTCAGGATATACTCAGAATTTATTATGATATATATAATAAAGATCCACAAAAATACAAAATTATAGTATAGAAAAATGATAAAAAATGGAATAAAAATACACATAAAAATAGAAGATGGTAAATTAAATGGTAAAAGTTGTTAAAAGGTTGAAGAATAGTAAAATAGTAGGTCAGAAGTCTTTCTTCATGTATTTAATTCTCAGAGCTTAATCCATATGTAAAAAGAGTCTAATGTGCAAAAAGATTTGGGTTCCCATCCTGTTGAAAAGGAGTTTGTTCAATGCTTCGGTGAGTGGTGCCTTGTCATCAGGCCTAATTCAGACTGCTCACTTCCAGCGGTAGTAGCTAAATGCGCTACTTTGTTTTTGGTATCACTTTTGCATATTAGAGTGGTTAGTTGTTGTCATATATAATTTTACATTACCGCTCGCCGATCTGTGGATGCCGGTCTGAAGATGCTTCCTCCTTTATGGACTTCTTACTTCAGTATCACAAGTACCGCTGCCCTCTGTGTCCCACGTGGTATCTGATTCGGGGGGTGTCGGGCTTGTGTAGAGATGCAGCTTCCTCACTGGTTGGCCGTAAGTAGTAGATGGGTGTAGGCAGAATGTCCTGGATCGCTGTTTTAGCAGTTACAGATGTGCGAAAAAAAAAGGATATTTCCAGGCCACGTATGATATATTCGACTATCTTATACAGGGAATGCTGCCAGTCCCTGAGAAGGACCACTCAATGGACTGTGAAACTTAGAAGAGCAGAGATTTGAATGAATGAAATATAGGCTTCCTGCCATATAACATACCGTACTGCCTGCAGATTGCACTGCATTTTTAGTGTGGCAGATTCACTTTGAGGACCCCTTAACACACCTTTACTTTATAAAACAACCGTTTAGGACGATCATTTCTGGCAGGACGATCCTTGGCAGTTCAAGAGGAAGCAGCAGCATAATCAGTCAAGATGAGCAGAGATAGGTTTATCATTAATCATATCCTTCCCTGGCCAGTGATTGCTATCATCGCTTGGAAACAAGCAAATCATAGCGTTAATAGGATAGTGTAAATATAGACCTTACCATGGTGTACCAGATCCCGATTATGCTTTACAGATTGCAGAGATGTTTGAAGGCGTATTTAGTTTTTTTTCTTTACATAACTACATTTTTACATTTAGTTTGATCACATAACTTGGTGACCTTATTTAGTTTGATCACATAACTTGGTGACCTTATTAAATTATACACTGTGCAGGGAACTCTGGCTGTTGTCCAGAGTAGCATGGTAACCATGGAGCCCTGTAGAAAATACTGCCACTCCAGCCACAGAAGAGTGTCTTAGTAAGGGCTCTTTCACACCTGCGTTCTTGTCTTCCGGCATAGAGTTCCGTCGTCGGGGCTCTATGCCGGAAGAATCCTGATCAGGATTATCCCCATGCATTCTGAATGGAGTGAAATCCGTTCAGGATGTCTTCAGTTCCGGAACGGAACGTTTTTTGGCCGGAGAAAATACCACAGCATGCTGCGCTTTTTGCTCCGGCCAAAAAATCCCATTGAAAGGCATTGATCCGGATTCGGCCTTAAGCTAAACGTCGTTTCGGCGCATTGCCGGAGCCGACATTTAGCTTTTTCAGAGTGGTTACCATGGCTGCCGGGACGCTAAAGTCCTGGCAGCCATGGTAAAGTGTAGTGGGGAGCGGGGGAGCACCATACTTACCGTCCGTGCGGCTCCCGGGGCGCTCCAGAGTGACGTCAGGGCGCCCCAAGCGCATGGATCATGTGATCGCATTGGACACGTCATCCATGCGCATGGGGCGCTCTGACGTCATTCTGGAGCGCCCCGGGAGCCGCACGGACTGTAAGTATACCGCTCCCCCGCTCCCCACTACTACTATGGCAGCCAGGACTTTAACCGCCTCACGTCCGCCCATAGGATATAAACGTCCTATGGGTGGACGTCTATTTCTGACAGCACGTTTTAAACCGTCCTGTCAGAAATAGCAGCTGCACGCTAATCGTGCAGCTGCTGATCGGGTTGCCCGCTGTCAGTGACAGCAGGGCAACCCTAAGACAAGGCAGGGACAGTGCCCAGGTGTCCCTGCCTTCTAGATCGCTGCAGACACAGCGCTCACCGAGCGCTGTGTCTGCAGAGCAGGAAGCGCTGTGCGCTTCCTGTTCCGGCCCGGCGGTCATGTGACCGCCGTGACCGGAGTGTGCAGGAGCTGTGTGAGGTCTCTCAGAGACCTCGATCAGCCCTGCTGTGAGGCTGTACAGCGCAGGATTGCTGCTGTACAGCCTCTCTAGGGGTGCATTTGTCCTGTAACAGGGGCTATGTCAGCCCCAGTTACAGGAGAAATCAACAGTGTAAAAAAAAATAAAAAGTGAAGTAAATGTCCCCCAGAGGTCTTGTATGACCTTATGGGGGACGAAAAGTGTAAAATAAAATAAAAATAAAATAAAGGGTTGAAAAAATAAAATAAAAAAAAGTTTCACATGTAAAAAAAAAAAAAATCCCAAGTAAGGAATAAAAAAAAAAATTAAAAATAGAAAAAATAAAATAAAATAGACATATTTAGTATTGCCGCGTCCGTAAAAACCAGCTCTATAAAAATATCACATGACCTAACCCCTCGGGTGAACACCGTAAAAAAAAAAAAAAAAAAACTGTGTCAAAACAAGCAATTTTTGTCACCTTGCATCACAAAAGGTGCAACACCAAGTGATCAAAAACGCGTATGTCCCACAAAATGGTACCAATAAAACCGTCACCTCATCCCGCAAATAATGAGCCCCTACATAAGAAAATCTCTCAAAAAATAAAAAAACTATAGCTCTTAGAACATGGAGACACTAAAACATCATTTTTTTGGTTTCAAAAATGCTATTATTCTGTTAAAGTGAAACAAATAAAAAAAAGTATACATATTAGGTATTGCCGCGTCCGTAAAAAACAGCTCTATAAAAATATCACATGACCTAACCCCTCGGGTGAACACCGTAAAAAAAAAAAAAAAAAAAACTGTGTCAAAACAAGCAATTTTTGTCACCTTGCATCACAAAAGGTGCAACACCAAGTGATCAAAAACGCGTATGTCCCACAAAATGGTACCAATAAAACCGTCACCTCATCCCGCAAAAAATGAGCCCCTACATAAGAAAATCTCTTTAAAAAAATAAAAAAACTATAGCTCTCAGAACATGGACACATTAAAACATAATTTTTTGGTTTCAAAAATGCTATTATTGTGTAAAACTTTAATAAATGAGAAAAAGTATACATATTAGGTATCGCCACGTCCGTAACAATCTGCTCTATAAAAATGTCACTTGACTGAACCCCTCAGGTGAACGCTGTAAAAATAAATAAATAGAAACTGTGCTAAAACAACCAATTTTTTGGTCACCTTGCCCCATAAAGTGTTATAATGAATGATCAAAAAATCATATGTACCCAAAAATAGTACTAATAAAACTGGCACCTTATCCCCTAGTTTCCAAAATGGGGTCACTTCTTGGGAGTTTCTACTGTAAGGGTGCATCAGGGGGCTTCAAATGGGACATGGCATCTAAAAACCATGTGGAGTTCCTTTCCTTCTGCGCCCTGCCGTGTGCCCATACAGCAGTTTACGACCACATGTGGGGTGTTTCTGTAAACCGCAGAATCTGGGTAATAAATATTGAGTTTTGTTTGGCTGTTAACCATCGATGTGTTAAAGAAAAAAATTGATTAAAATGGAAAATCTGCCAAAAAAGTGAAATTTAAAAATTTGATCTCCATTTTCCTTTAATTCTTGTGGAACGCCTAAAGGGTTAACAAAGTTTGTAAAATCGGTTTTGAATACCTTGAGGGGTGTAGTTTCTACAATGGGGTCATTTATGGGGGTATCCACTATGTAAGCCCCACAAAGTGACTTCAGACCTGAACTGGTCCTTATAAAGTGGGTTTTGTAAATTTTCTTAAAAATTTGAAGAATTGCTTCTAAACTTCTAAGCCTTCTAACGTCCTAAAAAAATAAAATGACATTTCCAAAATGATGCCAACATAAAGTAGACATATGGGGAATGTTAAATAATAAATATTTTATGAGGTATCACTTTCTGTTTTAAAAGCAGAGAAATTGAAATTTAGAAAATTGCAAATTTTTCAAATTTTTGGGTAAATTTGGGATTTTTTCATAAATAAAGGTGAAATATTTTGACTCAAATTTATGACTATCATGAAGTACAATGTGTCACGAGAAAACAATCTCTGAATGACTTGGATAAATAAAGGCGTTCCAAAGTTATTACCACATAAAGTGAGATATGTCAGTTTTGCAAAATTTGGCCTGGTCAGGAAGGGGGCAAAGGGCCCAGATAGGAAGTGGTTAATAGCGTCCTGGCTGCCATAGTAACACTGAAAGCATTTTGAAGACGGTTCCGTCTTCAAATGCTTTCAGTACACTTGCGTTTTTCCGGATCCGGAGTGTAATTCCGGCAAGTGGAGTACATGCCGGATCCGGACAACGCAAGTGTGAAAGAGCCCTAAATGATTTACATCTCTGAAGTTTTGGGATCAAGCTACAAATGTAATTTTCAGGGAAGAATTAAAGGGGTTGTCCAGGTAAAAAGAAAAAAAATAAGTAGGGGCAGGGAGTATAAAAAAAAAAAAAAAGAATCACTCACTTTTTGAAAGTCCCGACGTTCCAGAGCCGCAGCTCCCATCCCCACTGTCTCAGGACCCTACTGAACCAGAAATGGTGGTGAGGAAGAGCTTTGCCGATGACCAGCACTGCTGTGCATACGATGAATTCTTTCCCGGCAAGGCATTGCACTCCTCTTTCATGAATTGTAAACTGAACCCCCACAACTAGATTTAAGAACTGTCCATCTGAACTCAGAGCACTTTTTTATCTGCATCACTGTCTGATGTACTTAATTCTCATTTTTATGATTGCATGCAGATAACGTACCTTAGCTATCACCAATCAGTGAACATTAACCCAGTTGCACTGAGGGTTCTGGATTAATATAAGCAAGCTGTGGTGTGGCCATGTTGTCAGGCTCATATAGTCATCATCATTGATGCATATGACTTTGCCACAGTGCTCTGCTATTATTTACAGCATTTAATAATTTCTTGTATGTGTCTTGAGGCCTTTGTAAAGTTTTCCTGTCTTAAAGGCTTATTTCGGTTATAGAAGCTTATCCCCTATCCGCAGAATAGGGGATAACTATCAGATTGGTGAGGGTCCTACCGCTGGGACCCCCACTGATCACAAGAACGGGGAGCCCACTGAAATGGATGGAGCGGCTGGTCGAACAAGCATGCGGCTGCTCCATTAATTTCAATGGAAGTTCCAGAGATAGCAGAGTAGAGTGCTCTGCTTTCTCCGGCGCTCCTATAGAAATGAATGGAGCGGCGGCATGCTTTTCCTACCAACCGCTCCGTCCATTACAGGGGGATCCTTTCTCATGATTGTTGGGGGTCCAAGCGGTAGTACCTCTACCAATCTGATTCCCTGATCAAGCTGAGTTGTACCTGTGGTTTAACTGATCTCATAGGCATTGCTTACCTAGTGTTGGCAATAATAATAAGAACGATTGTGTGAATCATAATGATGATTCACTGGGGCTAGATATTTCTGCCAAGAGATCTGAATACACTTATACAACATAACAACTTTTTAATTGGCAAAATCATAAATGCATCTTCCTTTGTAAATGTTTAACATCCATGTTATCATATCATAGGAGAAAAATAAAAGTAAAAACACAAAGACAAAAGGAAGTAAACAGTTAAATGTGGACAAAGCACAAGAGATCGGGTAAGTGTTTCTCTGTATCAGCTGTAGAAATATTCAGATTTAGGGGCTGTGAAAAAAAGAATGTAAAAGCATAGTACACTATGCTTGTCCACCCTGCAGAGTACAACAAAAAAAGTATACATTCAACAGATACGTGTTTTTTTTTTTTACAGTTGAACCCTATGGTGATGGATGCCACTGTACAGCATCTGTCGGAGGCATACATTTGGTTCATATCTTGTGTATATGTTAAACATGGGACAAAAACTTGATGGCAACTTGATGAGCCTTATAGGTTTAGAAATAAAGCACCTCCAAGCAGTAGGTCACCATCTATACCCTCCCTAAAGGAGTAAGCTAAAACTGCTTAGTGTTTGTAGGAGGCAGACATCCCTGCTATGCAGGTCTGCTGAAAATCCTTTTATTTTTTATTTTTTTGACCGATTGGGCTACAGGCGGCATTAAGCCACCTGTTTTTCCCACATGGGAGTTGGGAGACCAGTGGGTCCCCAAGCCTACTGTTCGTTCCCCACCTACAGAAGACAACGAGGTACAGGGGGTCTCAAATCCTCTGTCTCCCGCCAGCGATCAGTTCACCCCTTTAATAAGCTCGCCGGGTACTGGTATAGCTGCCCTCCCCAAGGGGCATCACATCGGGGAGAGTGACGCAGCTGGACTCGGGGTGGGCAGAAAAGGTTGGGCAGGTAAGTCAATATTTATAAATAAACCTTCATGGCCTTGGCCCTGGTTCTTCCTGACTAGTTAGCCCCTGCTAGCTCCCCTTCTCATGGTGTCAACCTCCTGCACTGTTCAGTGGTGCGCTGCTTTCAGCGCCCACAGCTAGTTCTGGGGCTGCTTCCTTCCCCTCTACTCTTCATCCGACGGCCGATGCACATATCTAGGCCCTAGTTCCCCTTCAGGCCTACCTCCTCTGCCGTCCATTTGGCTGAGCCCACAGCAAAATCGATTCCCTGGCTTTGTTGTGCCACCACAGAATAAATTTAGGCCCCAGGCTTCTGTGGCTTAGGGTACTTTCATACTAGCGTTGTTAGAATCCGTCAGGCAGTTCCGTTGCCGAAACTGCCTGCCAGATCTGTAAATCCGTATGTAAATAGATATCTTTTTATTCCGGATAAGGATCCATTAGACTTATTCATTGAAATACCGGATCCAGATCTTTCCGGTATCATCCGGAATAACAAATCCGGTATTTAATTTTTTCAAAGCTAGAAAGAACTGTGCATGCACAGACTGGAAAACCGGATCCGGCGATGCGGCAATTTCCGGAACACTTGGTACCGGATCCGGCATTAATGTTTTGGATCTGGTCAAACTGCCAGTTCGGTTGATGTACTGCTCCAAATTAGTTAATGTATGTGCACGGAGAGATCAAACTGAGACAGACAGCTGGGGGTCAAAACAGGATCTCTGCTTTATTGGAGGTTACAGCAGATTATATAGAACAGGAAGAAGCGGGGGAGGTAAGGTGGCGTGTATCTTTTCTATTGGCTATAAACTCTGTATTTTCTGTCACATCTGTGTGCAAGAGGAAGTTCCCCCCTCCCCCTTCCAGATGGGGGAAGCTGCTTGCTTCAAATGAACAGAAACTGCCTTGAGGCACATAATAAAGCAGAAAGCAAGATTCTTGTTATAGGCGTTGGCTGGGTGCCTGGTCGCCATTTTAACTACAGTATAGTTCTCAACAAGCAAGTAACCATTTTGTATCAATAGTCCACAACAGTCCCCCCCTTGGAGACTTGATTGTAGACTTCCTAGCGATTGCCCTGGGCATACCATTCGTATCCTCTTCACCCGCAGTGGCGGCAACCTACCCCTTCTAGGTAGGCTCACGGTTGCTCGGACTTGTGGTAATACCCTGGGATTCATCTCACCCTATCTCAGCCAGACATCATAGTGAGGAGGGGGAGCTGTGTTGAGCGATGTTTCCTTCTGTTCTTCCTCATCACCATACATGAGCATGATTGTTCATCAGTTTTCATCATTCTTTTTAAAAGGCGGGTCACACAAGTAAGAACAAGCTTAATTACTATATATATCACCAATAGTATTAGGGCTACCTGTAATATTCCTTGGACAATTCCCATGAGCGAACCCCAATACCTTTAAACCAGTTGGCGGGGTTAAGGAAGGAGAAGGTATCAGACCACCATGTATCTTCATCAGCTTTATGTGCGTCCAGCCATTTATCCCTTAGATCCGCCATTTTCTCTAGACCCACCTTAACTTGCAAATTACCCTGTGGGTCTATGTAATGGCTACAAGCGGGTCCCACAACCTGGCACATACCTCCATCTTTGGCTGTAACATAGTCTAGAACTAATGTGTGTTGGTTGGTGACAATGATCAACTGTTTATGCACAATGTTCGAGGTGTTCATAAGTCTCATTACTTCCCATATCTGATCATTTAGATAATCAGTTGCCACCACCAAATGATCCCACATCTGCACTATCATGGGATATATGAAAAGCCTACTAAGAATTTTATTGGAAATGCTAATTTCTACAACATGTGGCTTTCCGTTTGGTCTGGGTGTGTTATCTTTAGCCCTGCGGTACAAGGTGTGTTTAGGAATAGCATTTATGTCAATTTCAGAGTGTGGTACTATAAAGCTGGCAGGAGTAAGCCTGGCGATGGTGCACAGTCCTGTGACAGTCTTGGATAACCATTTGTACACTTTGTGTCCACAAACTACTGCATTTTTCGCTTTATAAGACGCACCTGATGATAAGACGCACCTAGGTTTTTGAGGAGGAAAATAAGAAAAAAATATTTTGAACCAAAAGGTGTGCTTTTGGTAGGTTTTGAACTAATGGTGGTCTGTGGATGCCGCACTGTTATGAGGGATCTGTGGATGCCGCACTATTATGGGGGGGATCTGTGGATGACGCACTGTTATGGGGGGGATCTGTGGATGCCGCACTGTTATGGGGGAGATCTGTGGATGACGCACTGTTATGGGGGGGATCTGTGGATGACGCACTGTTATGGGGGGGATCTGTGGATGACGCACTGTTATGGGGGGATCTGTGGATGACACTTATGTCATCCACAGATCCCCATAAGTGTCATCTACAGATCCCCCATCAGATGCATCAGTGTGGAGGGAGGAGGCGGAGACACTCATGGCGGGGCTCGGTGCAGTGATTCTACTCTAATACACCAGGCCCCGCAGCTGTTAAGTACATTCAATCCGATCCATATCTTAATGTATACCGCACTGTTCTGTACTTACTGTAGTACCATATGTATAGCATTAAGACGGCGCAGACTGGCAGCTCCCTCGGTCATGCCCCGCCTGCCGCAGCTCCCTCCTCATGCGCCGCCTGCCTGCTTATCTCACTTTATGAATGAACAGGCAGGCGGTGCATGAGGAGGGAGCTGCGGCAGGCGGCGCATGACCGAGGGAACTGACGGCCTGCGCCATCTTAATGCTATACATACGGTACTACAGTAAGTACAGAACAGTGCGGTATACATTAAGATATGGATCGGATTGAATGTACTTAACAGTTGCCCCGCCATGAGTGTCCCCGCCTCCTCCCTCCACACTGATACTTCTCTGGCCGCGCTGTGCAGCATAACGGCCAGCGAAGTATCCGCTTTATAAGACGCACGGCCATTTCCCCCCCACTTTTGGGGGGGGGGAGGGGAAGTGCGTCTTATAAAGCAAAAAATACGGTATATGTCTTCTGGAACTGCCACTGCTGTGCTATTGAATAATTGGGTAATTAATTTGGCTAATTTTATCCCTTTCGTCAGCTCATATCCTTTTAACTGACCTTCGGTGTTGTTAGCTAATATGCCTGTGATACGGTCCTGTACAGTATGGTTGTTACAGGGTAGGTCTTTTCCGTTCACAGCATCTACACTAATACACTGCACGTGGCTGTTTTTGAGTCATTGCAACCTGAGTGCATGTGTGGACTAAATGTCATACCTTTGGTTTGTACTTGGAGAATAACAGTGTGTCCAGCTAGGAAAACATGTGACATTAGCCCAGTGTCCCTCTTACCAGGGGGTAGAGCTATAATCTATTGAGGGTCCTGATCTGTTTATCATGAGCCATGGGGCATCTGCCTACCCTGCGACAGGTAAGGACACTTCCCTGTCTTTATCTTTTCTGGATTTAACTCGGTATATGCTAGTGAGAAAGATAGAGTTAGACAGGTCAATCAGTTCAGAAAGGTCTAGGGGTATTGCAAAATAAGGCATACTGGCTGAGCTCACGGGACTGTGGGTGCAGATCCAACAGTCTCTCAGAGTTTCAGTCTCATTCAACCCTTGGACTAGAATTTGATGGTGCCGTGTCAGTGAATTGTCCCATTCATCACCCAGTGGCGTGAACACTGCTGATATGCCTACAGTCAAAGTCATGATAAGTAGGTGGACCCTCGTGGCTTATTGTTCCAGGGTCGTCGGGACAGCCTTTACTCTTTTACAATGTGAGGCGTGGATCCAGGTAGGTCTCCCTTCGAGTTTCACAGAGGTTGGGGTAGTCAGCAACACCTGGTAAGGCCCCTCGTATCATGGTTCGAGTGTGTTTCTGACGTATTTCTTGACCAGCACCCACTCTCCAGGTTTGAGAGTGTGGCTTCCGTCTAGGGAGTCAGGATCTGGAATGGAAGAAAAAACTTGTGCACGTATGTTAGACAATTGTTTGCTCAAGGCTATCACATATTTTGCAACAGATTCATAATGCATTTGCAATTGCTGTGGGAAGTACTTTCCCATCCTAGGCCCTGTCCCAAACAAAATTTCATATGGAGTCAGTTTGTGTGGATGCCTAGGGGTGTGTCTAACTTA
The DNA here is from genome assembly GCF_905171765.1 of Bufo bufo. Taxonomy (NCBI): domain Eukaryota; kingdom Metazoa; phylum Chordata; class Amphibia; order Anura; family Bufonidae; genus Bufo; species Bufo bufo. The sequence continues at coordinate 115,919,649 of NC_053394.1, forward strand.
AAATAGTGCTATTGGCAGGCATTGTACCCAACTGCCTCATCTGTGCGCATTTTCAGCATCTTGGACTTCAGTACCCCGTCCAGTTGTTCGACTTTGTCGCTGCTTTGGGGTCTGTAGGGCGTGTGATAGGCTAAGTGTGACCCTACCATCTTCCAGACTTCTTGGGTTAAGCTAGCAGTGAATGCTGGGCCCTGATCACTTTCAATGACCTCAGGTACTCCGAACCTACAAACAGTTTCCTGCATTCGTTTCTTAGCAGTTGTTGTGGCTGTCTGATTTCGGACCGGGTAGGCTTCTGGCCACCCAGAGAACAAGTCTACCGCTACTAGCACATATTGAAACCCTTGGCACATTGGCATCTGGATGTGGTCAATTTGAATCCATTGGAACGGGTACTGGGCTTTGGGGAGACATTTGGTTGGTGTAGGCTTAGTTCTTCCCGGGTTGCACTGCGCACAGATGAGGCAAGACTGAGTATGCCTCACCAGGACAGGAGTTATCCCTGGGGCCACCCATGTTTTATCAATTAGTTCTTTCATGATGGTCTTAGATTGGTGGGTGGGCCCATGAGCTATTGAAGCTATCAGAGGATGGAAAGCTTTGGGCAGACATACTCTCTTTTCTTGGGTCCACAGTCCAGATTCTTTCTCTTCTTGGGCTGACTCTTTCAGCCAATCTAATTTTTCTTGGGGCGTGGCCTGCTTCTGTAACTGGACTAGCAGGTCCCAGGAGACCTCTTTTGGTTTCTGTGTTGGGTCTGTTGTGAACTCTGTTGCCATCAAGACTTGTGAGGTCTGTTCTTCTTCCTCTTTCACTGCTGCTTGCTTTCCTGCTTGATCAGCTAGGGCATTTCCTCTGGCTTCAGGGGTGTCAGCTCGAGTATGAGCCTTTACCTTAATCACTGCCACTTGGGTGGGCAGGAGTACTGCTGCCATTAGAGCCGCTACTGCTGAAGCATTCTTGATTGGGGTTCCTGCGGCCGTAATGTAATCCCGGGCCTTCCATATTACTTCAAAGTCATGAACTACTCCAAAGGCATATCTAGAGTCAGTGTAAATGTTGGCAGTTGAGTCTTTTGCCATGAGGCAGTCTTCAGTGAGGGCAATGAGTTCAGCCTCCTGTGCTGACTGGTCTAGGCGCAATTATCTTGCACACAGCACCTCATGCTCACTAGTGACTGCCATGCCTGCATGGAACTTCCCCTGGTCAACGGCGTACCTTGAGCCGTCCACAAAGAGAGTCCAGTGTGGATTCAGTAATGGAGTGTCCTGAATTGATGGTGGCGTTCCTACTTCAGCCTCCATCATTGTGAGGCAGTCATGTTCCGGTTCAGAATAAATTGAGTCAGAGGAACCCCATAGTTCTTATTCTTGAAGATCCTCTTCCGCCTGTAGATCAATAAAATCTTCAGATTCTCCAGTAGCAGGAATGAGGATGTGACATCATTGAATAGTGACATTATCAGGTAGGAGCAGGCTACCTTGCAACCGTAGGGGACGTTGATTAGTCAGATGCCTAGGTTGTGTTTGTTGGAGAATGGCAGAAATGTCATGTGGTGCTAGGATAGTGAGAGGGTGGCCAAGTACCATATCAGAAGTGCTGTCCAGCAGGGCATTGGCTGCATGTACAGCTTTGACACAGGAAGGGGCTGCCCTGGCTACTGGGTCCAGTCTCTTTGTTTGGTAGGACTTTGGGGTCCTTCAGTATTCCCCAGACTCATGATCCCAGGGGTCAAAGTTCTGACCCCTCAGCTCAGGGATGGGAATGTGATCCATTATCAGTGAGGAGTATTCACCGGTCTTATTCTCCACTATACTTTGCAAATCAGACCACGTACATCCATATGCTTGGTGCACTTGAGACAATTTCCTGTAAAATGGCATTGGCTGAGTATCAGGATCAGGCAATAAGTTCACTATAGTGAACAACTGTTGTGGTGTAAAAGACACATATTTGGGCAGGCCCTGGGCACGTGTTAGTGCCAGGGCTTCCGTAAGGGTTTCGTAATTGCCCCTCTCTAGATCTTGCATGTTTCTTTGCAATGCAGTAATCTGAGACTGGAGGGCAGTGTTCGGGTTCTGTGCAGCAGGACTACCCTCGTTCCATGGTGCCAATTGGGGAAGGGTGGGAGTCCTTGTGCCGACACAGATTCTACCGCCTCGTCAGACTGCGTTTGATCGGGCTCTTCTGTCTGACCTCCCACCATTATGGGTGTGGGGGTCATGATCTGACGAGGAGTCATAAAAGTGCCATCCGGGTTTATCATCGGGTACAGCGTAGAGATCACCAGGACACTAGGGGTGACGGGGGGATCCTGGCCAAAGGAGATTAAAAGGTCCAGCCATGGGCGTTGGCTGTGGAAAAGATGGCGCCGTAGCGGGGACTGAGACATGCTGGGGAACTACAGAGGTGTGGTTATATGGGCGTAAAGCACCACAGGCTAGGCACATATTATTAGAGGCGGAATTCTGTTGACCGCACACTTTACGAGTCCAGCCTTTTTGCGGTCTGACGGCGCCATTTTATAGGGTCGTGGCTGCTCTCGCCCAGTTAATATACCGGGTTTACAGTAGTATCTCCGGCTGCTTTCATCATAATTTAGTTCTCCCCCCGTCTTTTCAAATCCCTTACTACAGTCCAACCACACACGGACAGTATTTATTAACTTTTCATCCTCCAATTTCCCTCTTTTCTCATTCAACAACGTCTGCCACGTTTCAGGGAAGTGTGCCACCTTTTGGTATGTTAGAAAAAATGTATACGTTGCTTAAAGGGAACCTGTCACCAGGATTTTGTGCATAGAGCTGGGGACATGGGCTGCTAGATGGCCGCTAGCACATCTGCAATACCCAGTCCCCATAGCTCTCTGTGCTTTTATGGTGTTAAAAAAAACGTTTTGATCCATATGCAAATTAACCTGATATGAGTCCTGTGTCCGGAGATGAGTCCAGCGGAAAGGAGCCCAGCACCGCCCCGCGTCCTCCGAATCTTCTCCTTGCTGGCTGACGTCACAGAGCTGGAGCGCCGAAATCTCGCGATGCGTGAGCTAGCGCATGCGTAGTTCGTTCCCAGGGAATGAACATGATGCTGCATCGCGAGATTTCGGCGCTCCAGCTCTGTGACGTCAGCCAGTAAGGAGGAGATTCGGAGGACGCGGGGCGGTGCTGGGCTCCTTTCCGCTGGACTCCTCTCCGGACACAGGACTCATATCAGGTTAATTTGCATATGGATCAAAACGTTTTTTTAACACCATAAAAGCACAGAGAGCTATGGAGACTGGGTATTGCAGATGTGCTAGCGGCCATCTAGCAGCCCATGTCCCCAGCTCTATGCACAAAATCCTGGTGACAGGATCCCTTTAAGCAACGTATACATTTTTTCTAACATACCAAAAGGTGGCACACTTCCCTGAAACGTGGCAGACGTTGTTGAATGAGAAAAGAGGGAAATTGGAGGATGAAAAGTTAATAAATACTGTCCGTGTGTGGTTGGACTGTAGTAAGGGATTTGAAAAGACGGGGGGAGAACTAAATTATGATGAAAGCAGCCGGAGATACTACTGTAAACCCGGTATATTAACTGGGCGAGAGCAGCCACCACCCTATAAAATGGCGCCGTCATACCGGAAAAAGGCTGGACTCGTAAAGTGTGCGGTCAACAGAATTCCGCCTCTAATAATATGTGCCTAGCCTGTGGTGCAGTCCCCGCTACGGCGCCATCTTTTCCACAGCCAACGCCCATGGCTGGACCTTTTAATCTCCTTTGGCCAGTATTGGGTATTGCAGATGTGCTAGCGGCCATCTAGCAGCCCATGTCCCCAGCTCTATGCACAAAATCCTGGTGACAGGTTCCCTTTAAACATTTAACATGGCGTTTACCTCTCCGGTCAGCCACACACTGTTCGGGTGAACAGTAGTCCTTCGGGACACTTTCCTTATTTCCCATCTTCTGTATGTATATCTTCTGTATGTATATAACCCGTTGAGCCTAATGTCCCACATACTCTGGGTAGACACTGGCCGGTCTCCTCCCTTCTGTCGTCTCTCGGTCACAACACGGGGGTGACCGATTGACACAGGCAGTTTAGGAGACCTTTGGGTTTCTATCAGTCTGTGTTTCCGTTACAAAGGGTCGCACATTAAAAACAATAAACCACAATACATCAAGGAAGAACCCTTGCGTACTGTCCCATCGTCTCTCACACCTTCTGGAGCCGTCTAAAGACCTCTGTATAGAGTAATCACTGGACTTGATGACCTTTGAGTCCCGGTCAAGCACACTCTGGGCTACCGCGGACCGCTCTCCCCCCTTCTGTGATCATCCCCATTTTGGAGATTTGAGTCAGACGCCGGGCGGCAGTCCAATACAGGCTAATAGGAGAACTCTGTGTCTTAGTCAGTGATACTTGTCAACAGAGTCTTCACAACTTATAAACACAACACAGTACATCAAGACTTTAAAACACATGTGGTTCTTACTTTTATGCCATCAAGGACGTCGCAAGCTGACACGGCAACCCTCCCTCAGACAGGCACGGATGGACTACACCAAAGGACACATGGGAGGTAAGATAAGACAGTTTTCTTACCTCTTATCACGGGCCTGCAGTCCCGGTGTCCGTTAGTGAGGTCCTCCTCGTGTGGTCTCTGCGGGTGCTGGATCAGGAGATCCTATCCTCAAGCCCCACGTTGGGCTCCAACTGTTTTGGATCTGGTCAAACTGCCAGTTCGGTTGATGTACTGCTCCAAATTAGTTAATGTACGAGCACGGAGAGATCAAACTGAGACACACAGCTGGGGGTCAAAACAGGATCTCTGCTTTATTGTAGGTTGCAGCAGATTATATAGAACAGGAAGAAGCGGGGGAGGTAAGGTGGCGTGTATCTTTTCTATTGGCTATAAACTCTGTATTTTCTGTCACATCTGTGTGCAAGCGGAAGTTCCCCCCTCCCCCTTCCAGATGGGGGAAACTGCTTGCTTCAAATGAACAGAAACTGTCTTGAGGCACATAATAAAGCAGAAAGCAAGATAGGCGTTGGCTGGGTGCCTGGCCGCCATTTAACTACAGTATAGTTCTCAACAAGCAAGTATCCATTTTGTATCAATAGTCCATAACATTAATACATTTCAATGGAAATTTCTGTAGTGTTCCGGAATTTTGTCCGGTAAAATACCGTACAAGGGATGGAACGGAAGACATCCTGATGCATACTGAATGGATTGTTTTCCATTCAGAATGCATTGGGACAAAACAGGAGAGTTTTTTTTTTCTGGTATTCAGACCCTTTACCGTATTTCAATACCGGAAAAGAATAACGCTAGTGTGAAAGTACCCTTACTTGTTCATCCGTCCTCCTAACCCAGCCGCTTTTTTTTCACCCATGACATGTCGCGCAGGCGTGTCCGCCCCCCACTCCGCCTTTATTCTCGGCGTGAATTTCTCAAGCCTTTCCTGAAGCTCCACCTACTTCCTGCTGGAGCTGTGCACAGTGGCCTGAACTGCCTTGGTGGACACAGTCTTGGTCATCTAGGTTAGCTCCATCTATCCCTTCTTGCAGAGTCTAGCTTCCTCCCTCCCCTTTTATCTTCTCTGGGGAACACAACAGTGGGTCACTTTGTCTGAACCTCTAGCCGAGGCCCCTAAAAAGGTCATAACTTCTGTGCATCATTTCGCCTGTTCCTCTTACCATTTCAAATTGCAGTGCAGTCAGTTAGATCCCCTCTGTTCTTCATGCTCTGCCCCACTGTCGAGCATCTGAGATCCCAGCCCTGCTGCCCCTCCTCCCCATCCTATGGCATAACCGGAGAGGGCGTGTTCTCTGGCAAAAATAGTGCAAGACCTTTCCCATTCCAACAAAGCTATCATCGAGCTTGTCCTTGCGGCCACCCTCTGATCATTTTGAATCTGAGGAACCTGCAGCTAGCTCCCAAGGTGGCCTCCCTACCAAACAGGCCACGTCCTCCCCCCGCAGAACATATGTATCTTCTGTTTCTTCCGTCTCCTGCCACCTCCTCCCAGGGAGACTCGCTCTGACACGTCTTCAATGGAGGATGCCAGTTATGAGAGCAAGCTTTCAGACTAAGATTTCACCATGGTGGACAGTCTTATTGCCGCCGTAGTAGGATCAAGTTTCTCCTCCAGATGTTCCTGCTATTCGCCGAAATTCTTTCCTAACCACGCAGATTTTGATTCCTCTCTTTGAAAGGAGTGTAACTTTCCAAGATAAACATTTCTTCATGACAAACGCCTTGAAGTCCTATACCCTTTTCAGGAGGACTTGGCCAACAAATGGTGGTTCTACCCAGTTGATAACCCACCGGTGTCTCGCCTTGCTAAGCATACCACCTTGCAGATGGTGCTTCTTTTTTGGACCAGAGGGACAAAAAAGCCATAGTTTTTGCAAAATCTCCCTTTAAAGCAGTTGGTACAGCTTTGTGTCCAGTCTTTGCTTCTACTTGGGTGAGAAAGTCCATGGGCGAGTAGTTGAACAAACTGCGACAGGGTATTACCTCCGGGGATGCTTTCTGACATTGCTCTGCAAATCACTTGGCTTGATAATGGCTCTGTGAGAGAGCTGAAACGTTGCCTGTATCAACATGTGTTGAATACATTTTGTATTTTTTCACTTTTTATCTAAGAAGTGCTGCGTTACATTTATTTGGAATATATATATATATATATATATATATACATATACACACACACACACTCACCTAAAGAATTATTAGGAACACCATACTAATACGGTGTTGGACCCCCTTTTGCCTTCAGAACTGCCTTAATTCTACGTGGCATTGATTCAACAAGGTGCTGATAGCATTCTTTAGAAATGTTGGCCCATATTGATAGGATAGCATCTTGCAGTTGGAGATTTGAGGGATGCACATCCAGGGCACGAAGCTCCCGTTCCACCACATCCCAAAGATGCTCTATTGGGTTGAGATCTGGTGACTGTGGGGGCCATTTTAGTACAGTGAACTAATTGTCATGTTCAAGAAACCAATTTGAAATGATTCGAGCTTTGTGACATGGTGCATTATCCTGCTGGAAGTAGCCAAGCGAGATATTTCAAGCTGTTATTTGTTATAATTTGGATGATTATAGCTTATAAAACCCCAAAGTGACAATTTTAAGGTACCCTTTGCTCAGGGGATATGGATTAATTAGTGGACTAGAGTGTGACACTTTGAGCCTAGAACATTGAACCTTTTCACAAAATTCTAATTTTAAGCTGCATTAATGCAATTCCTTTTAATTTGCATTACTGAAATAAGTGGACTTTTGCACGATATTCTAATATATAATATATATATATACTCTAAGGGTATCAATAATAAATAACATGCTGCATAGAAATAGTAACAGCTACCAACAGGTCTCTCTGCTTGAATGAGTAGGGTGTCCTACAACAGTTTCCCTCTCAGCTATAACCAGAGAATAGTGTTGAGCGAGCATACTCGGCCGAATACCAGTTCGGCTCGAGCATCGCTATGCTCGGCACATGGCGGTACTCGGCCGAGTACAGCATGTGCTCGAGCGCAATGCTCGAGTCTCCTTCCCGCACGTTTCTCAGCTGCTAAGCAGCCAATAAACATGCAGGTAAGTACTGCCCTCACTGTAATGCCATGGCATTACAGTGATTGGCTGGCTGGAACACGTCATCGGGTGCTATATAACACCCGATGACGTGTTCGGCTCTTTCTAAGTCTGGGAGAGCTGAGCATAGAAAAGGGACAGAGAGTGTAAGGAGTATAATTGAATTACATTTTTCTACAAAAACGTTTCATAGACCCAAATGTACTTGTATGGACTATGGTGTGTGACAGCAGCATTATATATTTTTAGCGCATCCTGCACAAAATACCATGTAATAGGCCTCTGCAGTTAAATTATTCGCGCAACATCTGTGTAAATTATGCACATCCCTAAAATATCAGTGACATCCAGTGCAGTTTTCCCGTAGACGGTGTCTGCTGCGGACAGTTAAATTATCCGCGCCACACCTCCTGTTTAAAGTGTGCGCATCCCTAAAATATCAGTGACATCCACTACACTTTTTCCGCAGATGGTGTCCCCTACGGACAGTAAAATTATCTGCGCCACATCTCCTGTTTATAGTATGCGCATACCTAAAATATCAGTGACATAGAGTACACTTTTTCCATAGAAACTGCGATCTGTGACATTACCTGTGGTACTTGTCCTGTATAACGTTTCCTCATCACAAATACCTTTGTAAACATTTTTTCACATACACTTCCAAATCCTATGCTACTGTACGTGTGACATACTTTCAAGCATATATCACATTTAAAATGAAGAAGGCGAGCACTAAGGGACGGGGAAGTGGCCATGATGCTGATGGTGCACGCAGAGACCGTTGCCCTGGGCGCAGAGAAAGAGTGCCTGCTGCCAGAGCACAAGAAGAACAATCATCCAAGATACCTAGCTTCATGTCCCAGTTTGCAGGGCGGCCGCGCAGGACAACACTCTTGAAGTCAGACCAGTGCGACCAGGTGGTCGGTTGGATTGCAGCAGATAATGCTTCCAGTCGGTTAAGCACCACCCTGTCTTCCACCAAGTCCAGTCTCAGTAGCCAGGAGTCTGGTCAACACAATCCTCACCCTGATCCTCCTTCCTCCCACCATTTATAGTCTGGCCAAACAAGTGATCCTACACTTGGATATTCCGAGGACCTCTTTTCATCGCCATTACTTGATTTGGCCCTCTCGCCAAGCACGCTTGAAGAGAGGCATGAGATCTTGTGCCCTGATTCCCAACCTCTTGAACATCCACAGTCACAAGAACATGGCGGTGGGGAACGGCAATTAGTGTTTAATGAGGTGGATGATGATGAGACACAGTTGCCAATGAGTCAACTGCATTTACAGTCTCGAGGTTGATGACGAGGATGAGACACAGTTGTCAATCACTGAGGTTGTAGTTAGGTCAACAAATCAGGAGGATGATCAGAGTGAGGAAGTGGAAAGTAGGTGGTGGAAGATGAGGTCCCTGACCCAACCTGGGAAGGTGGAAAGCCGAGCGAGGACAACAGTACAGAGGGGCAGGGGTCTGCAGCACCGCAACAGGCTGGAAGAGGCAGTGGGGTGGCAAAAGGGAGAAGGCGGGCCACACCACCCATGCCCGCAACTGTTCCACAGAGCAACCCCTTGCCGAAATCTCCCTTGCCAAGGGGTAGATGTTCCGCAATATGGTGCTTTTTTGAGGAAAGTGCGAACGACAAAAGAATAGTAGTTTGCAACCTGTGCCATACGAAAAGTAGCTGGGTCGTGAACACTGGCAACCTCACCACCACCAGCAAGATCCTCCACATGGCATACAAGCACCGTAATAAGTGGGACAAACGCCTGGGTCCACAATCTGTCTTGCGCTCCAGCTTAGGGTCATTAGGTCGTGGGCGCTCATTCAGGCCGACGACCCAGTCTTCCATGTCCTTTCTATAGTCCCATGTCGAGGCCGCGTAGGCCGTGACCCTTCGGGGCCCCATTGGGTTGAGGCTATCCCAGGCCTCACCCTTGCTGAGCGAAGGAGTGGTTACTCCAGCCGGCGTGTGGAATACTCCAGGCCCCGGACTTACTTTCCGGAGCTGGGACGCTCAGATCTCCGGAGCTCTTTGTAGTGATTCAAGCGTTTCATCGCCATAGCACATTTCCGCCCAGTTTGGCTGGTGAGGACGCGACATCTTGTCGCTAGAGCAATCACAAACAGGAAACGAAGGAGGAGCTTCTTGGGAGGTGCTCTCCTTTGTCATACAGTAGTTTTGTTCCCTGTAGGCAGGGCTAGGTTTTCGCACTTTAGCGAGGAGCCGTTCCTTCAGTTTGGCACCTCTGGGCATGAAGAAGATGCTGCACCATAGACTGTAAAAATGGCGATTAAACTCTTTGGGCTCCGGCGCTCAGCGTTTTGTTCCGGTGGCTCCGCAACAAAGTCACTAAAGTAACTTTCAAAGCAGTTTTTGTAAATCCAACAGGTAAATAAAGTTGGCAGGCACACAATTTTGTTGTTTGACTCCTGTTCTTTAGTATAACAGTATGCGGCACACAGTGCGGTACTATTCACATCCTGTTCGTGACGCCAAATGATGCAACGGGCCCACTAGGCCACGCCTGGGGTATCCCTTGCCCCTTAGGAGGTTTCCACAAAATATGTCCCTCTTATAGAGCAAGTAAACGTGACGCCAGCTGCGGTTAAGCAGCGGAAGCACAAGGCTCCCTTTGTAGAGGGTAATGTTGGTACCCAGAGGTAGGATTGCCAGAGTGGTGCAGGGTGGCCTACAGTCTCTGTAGATGTTATGTACACATGTCACAGTGTTCCTACCTGGATATCCATGAATCCCAGACGTGATGTGGTCCGAAGCAGTGCAAAAGGGGGTAGTTGAACTTGGAAGATGAGTAAGTAGAATAAATGGAGTCCAGACTTTGTAGTAACGTTGAACAGTTGCTTTTACTTAGCATAAATTGGTAATCCAAACAGCTTCCAAACGATATCTTGGTCATCAGCAGGTATTGGCTTAACTTTGGCAGGCAAATACTTCTCTGCAACAATCTCAGCTCTGCTATGCGGTAGCTCTCTCAGCTCTGCTATGCTTGGCTGGATAAATAGGAAACTTTTCCTCTTCTGCTGGAACATAAGTTAGATGTAGTCTGTCTCTTACTTTAAAGCCAGGACAAGAAGTTCCTAGGATTATGAGTACCTCAAGCTTCGGCTCAGTTTGGATGAAGGCAATCCAAGCCGAGGAGGGGACAAGCAACCATGTTCACTTCAGACGCAGGGCCTCTGGGCCCAGCAGAGCAGGCAGTGCCCTGCTAGCCAGCACACAACCTCTCCCTAAGGAGGGTGGACTAGACACAACCTGTCCCCAAAGAGGGAAAGGCTAAACTGCCACTAATTTCTCCCTAACACTGAACTTCTCCCTCGCTTGAGAGGGCTGGAAGGAACCAGAAGGTTCTTCTCCAGAGAAACTAACTCTGCCAATTGCTGTCACCATCTGCTGGTGGACCAGGTTATTGCATGAATGTAACAGTTTCAGGAATAAATATTAGGTTATGACACAAAATACATTAGATGTTATACATTAGCACACAGGAGACGGCAGCAAGGTGCCAAAAAAAGTAGCAATGGCACTCCGGGACATTACACATGCTGAAGTGACACAACCCTTTTAATCTTGTCCTCAACGCCCTCCAGTTTGAGCCTTTGCAGCAGATTTCTCTCCATTTTGTCTCCTATAAAGGTGGCGTTTCTGGTGGGCGTCACCTCCTTTCGGCGGGTGTCAGAACTTTCGAATCTCTCTTGCCACTACCCTTTCCTAGTGTTCCATCAGGACAAGGTAGTCCCTCGTCCTGTTCAGTCTTTCCTTTTGAAGGTGGTGTCTTCTTTCCATCTCAATAAGGAGATTGTGTTGCCTTCCTTTTGCCCCTCTCCCACTCCTGGGAGCACTGTTTCCAGACCCTGGATCACATTTATCTGTCACAGACGTCATCCTTCCGGAAGGCAGATTCCCTTTTCTTAATCCCAGACTGCCCGAGTTGTGGACTGGCAGCATCCAAATCTTTAATTTCTCAATGGATCCGTTTGACTATTGTACCATGCCAAACATGCTTATTCCGTGCAGGCTGTAGGGGCCTCCTTGAGCATCATGGGGTTTCAGCCCATCAGGTGTGTAAGGTTCTACATGGTCGTCCTTACACACTTTCTCCTGGTTTTACAGGGTGCACATCAGGTGTGTAAGGTTCTACATGGTCGTCCTTACACACTTTCTCCTGGTTTTACGGGGTGCACACATCCTCAGACGCTTCACTTGGGTGCAAAGTGCTGCAGACAATAGTTCTCTCACCGTTACCACCTCTGTGTATTCTGGCCCACCCTTGGGACTGCTCTGGAACATCCCATAGTTAAACCTCTGTCCCCCACTGACCGTTCATTGGAGGACACAGCTCACACCCATTCTTTTGTTTTCATTGGCCTTTATTGTGGCCTGGTTCGGTTCTGTGTTTCTACATAATTTTGTTTTTTTTCTGCTTCTCCTACTGCTTTTGCACTAACTGTTTTAGCTTAGTCCCTGTAGGAAGGGTATAGCTGAAGGGAGGCGCTCACACTTTTGTGCTTAGCGTCTGCCTCCTAGTGGCAACAGCTATATCCGTAGTCAAGCCCGTGTCCACCAATGGATGTAAGAGAAATTTGTTTAACTCTCATCTACTTTGCTGCTACTGTAAAATGCTTCAGATTTTACACCTGCAATTCCTCATCAGAAAAATTTGCAGTATTTATGCCCTGTGAGGTCATGCCTTAATAGAGCCAGTCACAGTACTACCATGCTGCCCTCTACCTGTAAGTCACATATATGTTAGCCGGGTATGTTACCAGTCCATCATTATTGATTGTCGTATGGGGAGCATATTTTTTTCTCCAATCCCGGCAATTGATGTAGGACAATGGCTGTCAATCACTGTGCGTGATCACACCACTGTAAATGTATTAATGTACTTCCTCCTGTGCCATACATGTATGGTGCAGTGCTGGATATAGTAAAAGGGTTTTCCCAACTTGACATTTTATGATATAAAAGTGAAAGGTAAACTCTGATCATTGGCATCCCCTCAATTCTGAGAGCAGGCAGGTTTTAGTCCCAACTGTCAATAGAGAGGAGGCCATACATGCACTGTGATTCTATGTGGACATTAATAGGAGTTAATAAAAAGATACACTAGTATGAACCTACATTTTACCATGTACTGTTATATTTCCTTAGCAGGGATGATGTTTTCAGCTTTCCATCCAAGGGAAGTGATGAGCCTACGATAGAGCTTGGGGTATGTTAATAATTGCCATAGGTAAGACCCAGAGTCATGATAAGTGGGGGCTCAAAAGCAATGGCAAGTTTCTTAAAGGGGTTGTCCCATTAAAAATATTCTACAGTTTTCAAACAACAGTGCCTGGATCTGAATTCTTTTGTAATTGTATGTAATTAAAAATTTAGTATAGTCACTGAGTTACTCAATAAAATATATCTGTATAGCGGCACCTGCTGTTTTTTCTTTTTCTTATTTCTTTATCCGGCTCACTGAGATGGACGCACATGCTCAGTTTCATCCTTCAAATGCCTCCTGAGCTGTGATAGGGAGAGAGCTGCAGAAAAAAGACACGCCCCCCTGAGCTGCAGCAGAAAAGACACCCCCTATAGCTGTCAGATTGATATGAATCTAGCAGAACATTGAATGGGGAGACCTATGGATCCATGTGAGGTACAGGGCTGGTTCTAGTTTGGTTGGAAAGAGATTATCGTGTACTATATAATGTCTGATTTTCATTTTTTACATTAGTACATTGGAAAACCCCTTTAAGTTTGCCTTTAAAGTTTAGTGAAATAAAGGCCCTTTCACAGTTGCTGTCTCTTTTCAGTCTGTATGAAACCCACTAATGCTATGGTTTATATTTCTTCTAGGTCTCCTCAATATATATATCAAAACAAATGGTCAACATAGCGGTTACCAGTGCCAGGTGAATGCACCTTTTTCTGTTGTAAATTTATGTTTGAAGGGAAAATTTTTAGGAAAATGTGGTCAGTTCAGTTAAATGGGCTGCCCACAAAAATGTTCTACATATTTCAAATCAACACATGGACTGAATACTTTTGTATGTAATTAAACATTTAGTATAGCCTCTGAGCTATCCAGTAAAATTCATCTGTACAGCAGCACCTGCTTTTTCTTGATTTTATTTCTTTGTCTACTTCAGTAACATTACTGAGGTGGTCACACATGTCCAGTTCCATCAGCCATATCTCCTGTTAGAATCTGTGGCAGTTACAGGCCCCTGGACTGTGATAGAGATGTAGCTGCAGCAGACAGGACACTTCCGCTGATAAACACATGCCCCAGCTTGAAATAAATCTACCAGAGCAATTGGAGCAATGAATGGGGATATCTCTGGATCCATGGTACAGGGCTGGTTCTAGCTTTGTTAGAAAGAGATTGTCAAGTGCTATATGATGTCTGACTTCATTTTTGCATTAATCATGGGATACCCCCCTTAAGCTCAGTCAGGCTGCTAATCATGTGCATGCAGATAACCACTATAAACACATATTAGTTACTTAGACTGGCCAAACATGCTTTGAATTTAGCCTACTTTGTTATTTTAGTAGGGATAAGAGGCAGCATTCTCTCTTTTAGGCTGGGTTCGCATCATGTTTTATGCCTCCGTTTGATGTATACGTTAGGGAAAAAAAGGATAGAAAAACACAGCACACTACGTTCTTGTATCCTGCACAGTCCGGTAAAAAAAAAGTAAACACCAAAAAACGAGGATACCGTTTGTATAAAAATTTATAATTTTATTAAATTACATCAGACAATAAAATATCAGTTATAGTCAAAAGGGATGGGATATAGAGAAACGAGCCTCTAAAAAATGGGCTCAACAATGCAGAGAATCGCATCGGCGGAAGATCGCACCTTGATGCAGCCATGGTTCACAAAATACTAAAGAGTCGGATGACAATCAAATTCATAATAACTTACAATAATCGGAAATATCACATCAAACCCCTAACATGATTATCCAAAAAATCCTCTCACCCTCCTCAATATAGAAATCAAGTTGAATATCAGACTACGGCGTTATCTATTATATAACTGGTAAGCAAAGCCTACAGTCTTGATAACTGCTTTTCACTAGGTAAGTCCGCCGGTCTAAACATCAACCATGTCTCCATATTACGTACCCATATTACTGCTGCTCGCGGTGACAGATGGTCCCCAAATGCCTCAACCTCGACACGTAGGCTTCGTCAGGAGGTGTTTTTTCTCAGGACTGATGTGTTGTAATTGTGGGGTGTTGAACAGTAAAAAAAAAGTATACGTTTATTTTTCTTTTACAATGGAACTTTATGGTGATGGATGCCACTGTATGGCATCAGTCTGAGGCATCCGTTTAACATATACGTTTTTTGTATACCGTATTTTTCGCCCCATAAGACGCACTTTCCCAAGCAAAAATGGGGGGGGAAATGCCCCTGCGTCTTATTGGGCGAATGCTGACATTTTTACATCGCAGGCTGCGATGTATGAGCGAGCGGGGAGAGACTGGGAGGAGGAGCTGGGGGCCGGCAATTGCGGCGGGGCCGGTGCAGTCACTGTACTCCGGCCCCGCCGCTCCAGTGCTGCACTATACAAATATAAAATGTCTCATTCAATTAAAAGTGATTAAACATGCCCCCCCACTTTTAATATTACCGTACACCCTAACAGCTTCTGTAGAATGCAGGCAGGCCGGGCGGGCGGCAGCGTAACTCCCTGATGTCACGTGCCTGCGCCGCCTACTTTAAGAATGAAGCAGGCGGCGCAGGGACGTGACGTCAGTGAGTGACGCTCCGGCTGCCTGCCTGCGTTGTACAGAAGCTGTTATGGTGTACGGTAATATTAGGAGTGAGGGGGCATGTTTAATCACTTTTAATTGAATGAGACATTTTATATTTGTATACTGCAGCACTGGAGCGGTGGGGGGGAGGAATCTGTGGATGACAGTTTTATGGGGGACATCTGTGGATGGCACTGTTAAGGGGTGGGGGGTCTGTGGATGGCACATATATAACAGTGCCATCCACAGATCCCCCATAACAGTGCCATCCACAGATCCCCCATAACAGTGCCATCCACAGATCCCCCATAACAGTGCCATCCACAGATCCCCCATAACAGTGCCATCCACAGATCCCCCATAACAGTGTCAGCCATAGATCCCCCCCCCCCTGTAACAGTATCCTTCACAGATCCCCCTCCCCATAACAGTGTCCGTCACAGATCCCCCATAACAGTGCGTCATCCACAGATCCCCCCCATAACAGTGCGTCATCCACAGATCCCCCCCATAACAGTGCCATCCCCAGATCCCCCCATAACAGTGCCATCCCCAGATCCCCCCATAACAGTGTCCTTCACAGATCCCCCATAATAGTGCCATCCACAGATCCCCAGTAATAGTGCCATCCACAGACCACCATTAGTTCCAAACTCACCAAAAGCACACCTTTTGGTTAAAAATATATATTTTCTTTTTTTCCTCCCCAAAAACCTAGGTGCGTCTTATGGGCCGGTGAGTCTTATAGGGCGAAAAATACGGTATATTAAACGGATGGGAAACTGTGATGTGAACCCAGCCGTACTGTACATAGGGAGAAAGCTGTCAAGCAGTGGTGAGAGGGCAGGGGTGTGCGGGGCTGACCTCACAGCTCATGAATACCGATGACTCACACTGAGGAGAGCAGCAGTGAGCTGCAGTTTCTTCACAGTTAAAGGGTTTGTCTCACTTTAGCAAATAGCCTTTATCATGTAGACAAAGTTTATACAAGAAATTTACTAATGTATTGTGATTGTTCATATTGCCTCCTTTGCTGACAAGATAAATTTTTACATCACATTATACACTGCTCGAATCCATGGTTACGACCACCCTGCAATCCTGCAGCGGTGACCGTGTTTACACACTATAGGAAAAAGTGCTGGACTATGCGCACTCCCACGCTTCTGGCCACTAGAGAGGCAGGTGGTTTTTCCTATATTGTGCAAATATGGCCACTGCTGCTGGATTGCAGGGTGGTCGTAACCATGGCAATGAGCAATGTATACTGCTGGAGCCTGGAGGAACATTTTGCTTGAAAAAGAGATTACCACAGGTTTTAAAATAACAAGGTGGCCCCCACCCAAGAGGATATACCAGGTGGGAACACCATTTCGTGCCGAAGCGGACTTCAGGCTTGGAAGAAGTACTAGGCTGGGCACAGGGCTGCCACAAGTGATGAGGCTTGAAGTATGGTCTCCTTTTCTCCTGTGTACTTCCGGGTCTTTGCAGTCGTACCACAAAAGATAGAACATGCCTTTGGCTGCAACATGTGGATTGAGATGCGAGGTGCACACGGCTTTTGCCCGTGTTTTACGGATCTGCGGTTTGCTGTTCATAATGCGGACACGGTCATGTGAATACACCCTTGGGCCCCTTGCAGACGAGCGTGTCCAGATTAGGTCCGGATGCGTAGTGTCTGCGATCAGGGAAAATCGAATGCGTACGCAATTTCAGTCAGTTTTGACTGCAATTGCGTTGCTCAGTTTTTTCCGCGCGAGTGCAATGCGTTTTGCACGCGCATGAGAAAAAAACTGATTGTGGTGCCCAGACCCGAACCCGGACTTCTTCACTGAAGTTCGGGTTTGGATTAGGTGTTCTGTAGATTTTATTATTTTCCCTTATATCATGGTTATAAGGGAAAATAATAGCATTCTGAATACAGAATGCTTACTAAAATGTGGCTTGTGTGGTTAAAAAAATAAAATAAAAATTAACTCACCTCATCCACTTGTTCGCGCAGCCGACATAGTCTTCTTTCTTCTTCTTTCAGGACCTGCCAAAAGACCTTTGATGACGTAATCTGAGCGCGGTGACGTCAATGCAGGTCCTGCTGAATGAAGATAGAAGGATTACATGCCACATTTTAGTAAGCATTCTGTATTAAGAATGCTATTATTTTCCCATATAACCACAAGTGATGCGTGAAAATCACCGCTCATCTGCCCAGCCCCATTGAAGTGAATGGGTCCGGATTCAGTGCAGGTGCGATGCGATGACGTCACGCATTGCACCCGCGCGGAATTCTCGCCCATGTGAAAGGGGCCTTAGTTGAAGCAGCCTATGGTTCTGTGTCCCTAAAACGACTGAGTTGTTTTGCAAATCAGAATCACAGACCTAGTAACAGTACAGAACTTTCCTGGTGGTATCTAGCTGACAAGTGTTTTACACTCCACATTGTCTTTAATAGGGCACCAGTTATATAGATTGGTTTCTGTTTCTAAATATACTAAATGCTGCATTAAAAAATATATATTTTTCTTTTTTTTTTTTTTTTTTTTTTAAGATCATCATCTATAAAGAACTGCAAAAGTAAACAAGAGAGTGAACAGAAGGTAAATCCTCAGAGATCCTCCCCTGCAAATCAAATCATTATACCTGATCTCTGAGTAGGCTTCACTACGGGTTTTAGCTCACAATAATTGATGGAAATAACTGAAGTGTGAGCTCAGCCTCACCCAATGAACGCTTGTTCATCAGACAATTGGAATCTTTCAACAGGATTAAAAAGAATCGTTTGTCGGGGGCAGATCGCGCTAATTCACAATCTGCTGCCCATCAAGTATGGGGATGAGCGATGGCATTAGCAATTGCTACTCCCTATACTCTGGAGGAGACTGCTGCATTGATTAGCAGTGGTCTCCTCCACAAATGATTGCCAGGAAGGAACACTTACCTCCCGACAATCGCCTGCATGATCGTTGTATGTAACACAGCCTTAACACATACCATAATACCGTCTCTCACTGTAAAGGTTTCTATGCACTTTTAATAGCTGAACACACGTTCGGAGCATAGGTGTTTTTAATGGAGAGAGAAGAGTAAGGTGCTGCCTGAAGTTTAGTTCCTTTGAAAATAAAAGGATCGGGCATTCGAATTCAACAACTGTCTTGTTTGAATGCGGGTCTCATGACTGTTCGCTGAGGGATCATGTTGAAGGCCCTCATACACATTAGATAGTTTGTCAGTCCTGAAGAAAATCAGTGGGATCGGACAACTTTTCTCTTAGTAGGTAGGTTCATATTGCGTTTTTCCCATCTATTTAACTTATACAAAAAACGCATACATTAAAGGGAATCTGTCACCTACTTTTACCATTTTAAGCTGTCACCATCGCTATGTTCACTAAAGTACCTTATTTCCAGCAGTCTTCTTTTTACTTTATTTCGTTTTGTCCTTTTGATATAAAAGCCCTTTTTATGATATGCTAATGAGGCTCCAAGGTGCCCAGAGGGGCGTTTTTTTCCCTCTCCGGTGCCCAGTGACGCCCCCCTGCAGTGCCCAAGAACGCCTCCTGATCCTGAAATAACCTCCCACAGCCCCGGCAAACGGTTCCGCCCCCTCCCCACGTCATCGTCTACCTTCTAGAAATGCTCCGTCCTTCTTCCTGTCGGCGGCCAGAAAACTCGCGCAGGCGCAGTACCGCCTGCGGCCTGCGCGATCATCAACCTCCTCAGGGCAATAGCCTCAAAAGTCTCACTGGGCATGCGCCGAGCCCAGTGATGTAACCTGAGCACTGTTGCCCTGAGGAGGTTGATGATCGCGTACGCCGCAGGCGGTACTGCACCTGCGCGAGTTTTCTGGCCGCCGACAGGAAGAAGGACGGAGCATTTCTAGAAGGTAGACGATGACGTGGGGAGGGGGCGGAACCGTTTACCGGGGCTGTGGGAGGTTATTTCAGGATCAGGAGGCGTTCTTGGGCACTGCAGGGGGGTGTCACTGGGCACCGGAGAGGGAAAAAAAACGCCCCTCTGGGCACCTTGGAGCCTCATTAGCATATCATAAAAAGGGCTCTTATATCAAAAGAACAAAACGAAATAAAGTAAAAAGAAGACTGCTGGAAATAAGGTACTTTAGTGAACATAGTGATGGTGACATCTTAAAATGGTAAAAGCAGGTGACAGATTCCCTTTAAACGGATGCGTCAGACAAACACCATACAGTGGCATCCGTTCACCATAGGCTCCATTTAAAAAAAAAATGGATACATTTTTTGTAATTCTAAAGAAAAAGAATACTTTCTCGTTAATGGCATTGGAGGAGACAGTACCATGCCATATGCCCAGCTACCACTAGGAGGCACTAGACATCAAAAAGGTTGACTCCGCCCAGGTGGGCTATACCCTCTCCACAGCACTAGGTTATTCCGTTTTAGTCTAGTGTCCTTAGGAGGCAGACCTGACCTGCTCTTTTTTCGCAGGTTTTGCTGTTTTTTATTCTTTTTTTTTAAATTCTTTTTTTTCCTTCTTCTGCAGGTCTCGGCCTGCTGCAGGATGGGGATCCATCGTGGATTTCCACCTTAGTTGCACCCCCTGCGGGCGCGTACTCAGGTACCATCGCCAGTCACCCAGTCCCCCATTACTGCATCCGCAGTGCTGGCATTCCCACTGTCCCCGTGTTGAGTCTGCCGATGGGGTGACCCTGCGGCGCCCGAAGACGTATGACGGTGAGTATCTTTCCCCGTCCCTGTCCCTGCCCCAGGGCTATGGGGTCCCGGGTTAGTTGCCTCTGTGGCCTGGGGGTGTTTTTACTTTAGCCAGGATTTCTAGGTGCCCCCTCCTCTCCCCTCCCTCCCTGTTTAGTGCCTAGCCTCTAATGCAGCTATTCAGATGAGGTTTTTTACCCGAGGTGGGGAGGGGAAAGCAGAGCCCCCACGGGGCTCTCCTCTTCTCCCCGGCCATCCCGCTCCACCACAACTCTCCCGGCTCCCTCCCCGGCCCTTCCAGCTAACTTAGTCCGCGGCTTTTGCCACGACTAGGCCGCTTTTTTTTCCCGGCCTGTCCACGGGCCCCCAGGTGCTTCCTTTGTCTCGTGTCGCCACTCTCCGGTCGTTGCTCCTCTCCCTCTATCCTCCTCACCTATTTTTTTTTTCGTTCGGAGGGCCCCCGGTCTGCAGCGATAAGCCCTGCCCACCTCGCTCTTTTCCGGCCGCTTCATAAATCGATGCCCCGGCTTCTGGGCCGTGCTCGTCCCGCCCCCTCCTAGCTTTCCCGGGCTACCTCAATGGACCCTCCCGGCTCCCGGAAGTGGCTACCCTTTCTTCCTATCCTGGCCAAGCGCGGGCTTTCTGTTGGGGGGGGGGGGGGGGTGGAACCTCCTTCCTCTGCCTGGAAGAAAAAGATGCCTCCATCTTGTTGGCATCTCTCCTGCAACCTCCCTGATCCCCTCTGCAGCGCCTTTTCGGGAGACAGCACCTGGGGTCTGGTAGGACAGCCTCTGGCTGGCGTTTTTTTTATTTTTCCAGGCTCCCCCTCTGCCTTCCCTTGGGGTCACCACGTAATTGCGTGCGCCCGTTACGCTAAAGGGTTGCCACGCGGTCTGCCTGTCCCTATTTGTGAGCAGTTGCTCCCAAGCCCTCTCATGTCGCCCTGACCTACTTCTGTGTCGGTCATGTCGCCCTGACCCACTTCTGTATCGGTCTCTCCTGAATGGGCCTCTTCCCTGTCCCAAGCCACAGGGAATCCTGTCTGACTCTCCCAATCTATGGCAGATTGCCTGCCCAAAATTGCGGCCACCTCTGCCCTCCTAGGGACCCGTCCGCGGATGGGGCACACTCCCCGAGGTTGTCTGCAGGACCTAGTATTCTCACATCTCCTCGGGTAACTCCCAGGACAGGTCTGAGGCTGCTGACAAATCCTTGCCTTGGGGGACACCTCTGCTTCGATTCTCTCTCGGTAACAGAGCATCAGGCGGTCTTCCCCCATACAGATTCTCTCTGGGTGGTTAATGTCCACTGAGGAACCTCTCCTTTCCAGGGTTGGTATCCCCTCTAGTGGACTTTCGGATAGCGCTCCCCTGGCTGCACACAGGTAAGTCAGCCCGCCACGTGTTTAGCATTCCAGCACACCTACGTGGTGTCCCAGGTACGTACGCCATCCCCTTAACAGGGAGGTACTTGTACCACTGCCAAATGCTGTACCCAGCACTACAGCTATTTCACTGTACCAGGGGCTATGTTCAACACACCCTCCTAGTCGGAGAGTGTTCCCGCCAGGCACTGCAGCCATTCTGGTGTAAGCGTGCGATACACAACCATATATACAGAGGCAGCCCTGGTTCACCAGAGTGAGTGTCTGTAGCCATTACAGTACACTATGCAGCCGTATTCTCCCCCTCCAGGCGAGTATGGAGGCCATCTCAATTGCCGTAGCTCTTGCACCTATCTGTCCTAATGTGCTTTAAACAGCCACATTGCTCCCTTCATAGGTAGAGTACCTGTACCATCTCCAGATGCTGTAATCTTTAAACCTGTCTGTTCCTATGATGCTCCATCTCCAGGGGCTGTAGCCATTATACTTTTTATAGGTACACCATGCAGCCTAATTGCTCCCTTCATAGGTAGAGTACCTGTACCGTTTCCAGATGCTGTACCCTTTACACCAGTCTGGTTTTAAGTCTGCACTACACAGCTGTATTCGCCCTTATTGGTAGAGTACCTGTACAGCCTCCATATACTGTAGCTATGTTCTACTCCCATTATAATGAGCACCATGCAGCCACATTACTCCTATTATAGGTGGAGTATTTGCAGTATCTCCAAGAGCTATGCCCTATTGGTACAATCTGCGGCCCCTACCTTACTGGGCGTATTCCTCCCTTCCCTGACTCTGATCTATGATAGGCAATCATGTGACCCCCCTCCCCCCCCCAATAACGTGGAGTGATGTTTCCATCTCCTGATGCTGTTATTTTATGCTTCTAACATACATGGCATACCTGGTATCCATATGTCTCCCCGATTCCTGGGCGGAGTAGAGTTGCTTTGTTGGTTTCAGTATATTCCTGGCCTGTTCAGATCTGACACCAGGTGCATTTCCTCCTGAACCAGGCCCTCTAGTCTTCTCTTTGCCTCTGTACTAGGAATGATTTTTACTCGTTGCCTGACGCACTATTTAACAAGACTACCCAGTCCTGTTGTGCACCAGACAACTGCTCTCTCCCCGTGGGCAGGTTGTTGGCTGGCATTCTAGGATTGTTCTTTGTCAACCCTGTAAAGTACTACTGCATGCTGCACAGCCGCATTACCCCATTTCATGATGGAGTACTCGCGTTATTACTGCTTCTCTGTTTTCTTTACACAGAGTTTCATGGCTCAGTCCTGGCAGAGTACAGGGATCACCACTGGATGTTCTATCCTGCAAGAGTACGCAGCTTTGTGAGCACCAGCCGCTACTACAGTTTCGGGTCATCGCTGGATGTCCTCCACCATTCAGAATCTCTCTGGGTGGTCAATGACATGCGTCTTTGCTAGACGTCCTCTCTGATATGACGGTGACAAGACTAGTGAGTGCCACACACATGCCGGTGGGTGGACTTTTCCGCTACTTGCTCTAGTATCGGACATGGTCCCGTAGTTCTGCCTTGGTCCTGGTGTTCTTGGTACTCCCTTATGTTCTCTGATTAGTTGTGCTACATGATAGAAGGGCTGTTCCCTTGGGCCTGGCCATTCTCTGCACCTGTCAGTCCCTTCCCCCTTCCCTGGGGGTTTCACTGTGCTCTGCCGGTAGCTGGTTTTCTCCAGGTCAGTGTAGACTACCCCGGCTTCCCCTGCCGACTTCTGCATCCTTTCTGACATATGGATATCTGGCGTTTCTTTTACCAAATCCAGGCTGCTGTACTTGCCCCTTATGGGACAGTGTTATACAGTTTGCTAGTCACTACACTTGGGATGGTTGGTCACCCTTGGCCAAAGTTGTTTCCTTGATTTTCTGGCTATTGTTGTCCTTAGGTGGTCCGGTTCTGTGGATCCTTTTTGGGCCCCTGACTGGGTAATCCTGCTCGGAGTCCCTGATTCCACTCATTCTTAGACAATCTAGCTGGCCGCTCCCTTCTGGGAAGCTACCCATGACATTCTGACTGCACAGGTTCTGTATGACAGCTGTTTCTTTGGGCCTGGTTTGGTCCTTTTCCCTCCTGGGTCCTCATAGGCTTGTTGCCCTCTTGAGATTCTAACCTCTCTTTCCTTCCCCCCGGGTCTAGTTCCTGGTACCTAGTTGTTTAGTGCTATGGTTTGCAGTTTACATCGTATTGGTCACTTTTGGGACGGAGCCTTCCCTCTTTTGGAGAACTGTTCCTCCTTAGTGTCCATTCACACGTCCGCAAAATGGGTCCGCATCCGTTCCGCAGGGGGTTGACTGTTTTTCTCTGGCAGGAAGGGGTTCTTACCTTCTTTTAGGGCGTTTCTTTTTCTCCCCTTCCTTGTTGTGAAAGGAGGCTCGCTCCCTTCCCTTGTGAGTTTTTATGATTTCTCTCAAGCGTTTAGCCTCCAGTGCTTCAACTTTCTTCCTTTCATATGCAGAGCGCTAGGTCGTTACCAACAGACGTTGCTGTGCTTCTCCCCTGTTTCCTCAGGGGGAGCCCTGGCTCTTCTAGATCCTTCCTCTGGCTTTCTAGTGCACTCTTGGTTCTCGCGCAGGACATCTGGCCTTGCTTCTTATCCTCTAGCGCTTTATTTTTCCCACTTTGGGTGGAGTTGGCTAGGGTTTCTCCTGGTCCTGTTCGGTCACATGTTTCTTCTGCACCTGTGCACCCTTCTTTTTGCATGAGATTTCCATCCCACCCTCGAGGACTGCTTTAGGACGTCCCATGGTACTGTGTCCCCCAATGCCATTAACAAGAAAATTCGATTTTTTTTACTTACTGTAAAATCAGTTTCTCGTTCAATGCATTGGCGGACACAGATCCCACCCTCTGTTTTTACTTTCTCTCCCTGTCACCGGGTTGCTATTCTCTTTTCCTTCCCCGGTCCAGGACATGTTGGTTCTTCACTTTTGTTTCTCTCTCCTACTGCTTTTGGTACAAACTGAATAACCTAGTGCTGTGGAGAGGGTATAGCCCACCTGGGCGGAGCCAACCTTTTTGATGTCTAGTGCCTCCTAGTGGTAGCTGGGCATATACCCATGGTACTGTGTCCCCCAATGCATTGAACGAGAAACGGATTTTACGGTAAGTAAAAAATCCATTTTTTTTTACCGGACTCTATAGGATACAAAAACGTGGTGTGCTGTGTCAAGCAGATGCATAAAACACGATGTGAACCCACCCTTATATGTGTAAGGATCTTTATTCATACAACCATTATGGTCCATATAATAAATGTCCACAGCATCACATGTAACCCCACATAAATATATTTATGTTTTATATATAACCTTGTGTTCCCAGCATAGTAACCCGCGCAAGCATCTGTTTAGTGACACGGATACTGACAGAGGAGGAGATGACAGCAAAACAGATATTAGCTGGTTACAAGATCCTGGCAGCAAAAAGAAAGTGAACATTGTTGGCTACAGCAGACAAAAGCAAGGCAATCTCCCAAAGGAGAAGACCATATCAAGTAAGTGCCTTTGCCATATGATGATGACAGCCCTCCCAGCGTGGCTTATCACACACTTCTACATTATCCACAGAGTAACAGTCTGCACTCCGTTCACTGCTGCTGCGCGGTGCACGTGTCCAGGGTTGGTGTCCTGTCAATATACAAAGGAAAGAGACCGGCACTCACAAAAGTAGATGCGATGCTTGTTTTTATTGCCACTTAGAGGAGGTAAATGTGACACATTTCGACTCAACGATCGAGTCTTTGTCAAACAGGTAAATGTATCACTAACTGGATTTAAATAGGCAGCCGGATCTGACGTCACCAACTGTGACGTAAGGTTGTCAAGGAAACATATAAACAAAGAAAGTAACCATGCGGGCTACGATTACATGCCGGAATACACAAGGTTACATGCAGGTAACAGCAAATATAAACGAGACAAGATACAATGTACATAAGAATTAGATCAATATAGATATTAGTAATGTTGCAAACGTCTAATATAAAGGCACAAGACAAAATTAGTTGTTAGTGACGAAATTTCTGTGTCAATCACACATTCTGTAAAAAAGAAAACAAAAATATTATGAACTGAAATATATGTCCACTGGGATGGTGTTTTTCTCTTGCTGCCAACTTTTTTAATTACGTCTTTTATGTATGTACAAGTGTAATTCAATAAAGTATATTTTTTGTATTGTACCTGTGAGCTTCAATTTTTGTAGGTCTGTATGAACTAAAATACTGTTTAATAAATGAATAAATCACAAAAAACAATTAAGCTCATATTCACGGTTGAAGCCCTTTGGATCCAGAGTCTGCAGTCCAACAAGAGATCTACCATACATTGGGATGATGAGAGGATCAATTTCCTTGATACCTGGATTATTGAATATGAGGGAGGCCATATACAGACAGATTTTTACGTCAAGGAAAAATCTTTACCTTACTCACAATTTCAGAGTGTAGACAGAATAGTCTCTGACGGCACTACTAGGGAGATCAGAATCAATGATGTGACACAAAATTTTTTAGCGAGAGGATATCCAGAATCCTTGTTACAACAAGAAAGGGACAAATTAGTGTAACTCCTATGTCAGTACAACAAAAACAGATGCAAATCCGTTTTGTAGTGAAGTATCACCCTTGGATCAATAAATTCAGAAGTGTTTATTAATAAACATTGGGGCATTATGAAAAAGGCATACCCAACAACGCAAGAATTACAAAACTTACCAATGGTATGACCACAGGTTTATACCCCCCTAGTGACCAGGCCCTTTTTTACAAATCGGCACTTCACAACTTTAACAGTTTATTGCTCGGTCATGCAACTTGGCACCCAAATGAATTTTACCTCCTTTTCTTCTCACAAATACAACTTTCTTTTGGTGGTATTTGATTGCTGCTGAGATTTTTCGTTTTTCTGATATTAATCAAAATAGACCGCAATTTTCTCAAAAAGTGTATTTTTAACTTTTTCTGGTAAAATTGTTCAAATATAATTACATTTCTATACAAGTTTGTGTCAGAATTTATTGTGCTACATGTCTTTGATAAAAAAATAATCCAATAAGTGTATATTTATTGGTTTGCGCAAAAGTTATAGCGTTTACAATCTATGGTACAAAAATGGGAATTTTCGCATTTTGAAGCAGCTCTGACTTTCTGAGCACCTGTCATGTTTCTTGAGGTGCTAGAATGCCAGGATAGTATAAATACCCCCCAAATGACCCCATTTTAGAAAGAAGACACCCCAAAGTATTCGCGGAGGGGCATGGCGAGTTCATAGAAGATTTTTTTTTTTTGGCACAAGTTAGCGGAAATTGATTATTTTTTATTTTTCTTCTTACAAAGTCTTATATTCCACTAACTTGTGACAAAAAATTAAATTTTACATGAACTCGCCATGCCCCTCACGGAATACCTGAGTGTCTTCTTTCCAAAATGGGGTCACTTGTGGGGTATTTATACTGCCCTGGCATTTTAGGGGCCCTAAAGCGCGAGAAGTAGTTTGGAATCCAAATGCGTAAAAAAATGCTCTGTGAAATTCTAAAGGTACTCATTGGAATTTGGGCCCCTTTGCGCACTTAGGCTGCAAAAAAGTGTCACACATGTGGTATCACCGTACTCAGGAGAAGTAGGGCAATGTGTTTTGGGGTGTATTTTTACATATACCCATACTGAGTGAGAGAAATATCTCTGTAAATGACAACTTTTTCAATTTTTTTATACAAAGTTGTCAATTTACAGAGATATTTCTCTCACCCAGCATGGGTATATGTAAAAATACACCCCAAAACACATTGCCCTACTTCTCCTGAGTACGGTGATACCACATGTGTGACACTTTCTTGCAGCCAAGATGTGCAAAGGGGCCGAAAGTCCAACGAGTACCTTTTAGGAGGTGTCACGAGGGTGTCAAGAACCACGCCTGACTCCGTTATACCCGGGGTCAGGTATTCGCAGCGGTTGGCTGCGCGCTCTATGTAAGATAGGGCTGTTTCCTTATGGTAGCTTTCTGGGTTTGCTTTGCAAACCCTTTTGGCTCACTCAGGGATCCGTAGCTCCTTCTCCTCAGCTGTTCTTTGTCCAGCACTCCCAACCTCCTTATATTCCCCTCTCACACTTCTCTGGTTGCCAGATATAGAGCTTCCTGCCTGGACATCTATTCTGACCCTCTGGAGCTGTGTTGCTGCGTTCTCTGGTTGTTGGTCCAGAACGCTACCCTCCGGATCCCTGTTGGACCTTTGTGGTCTGCTGTGGTCGCCCACCTGGGTGTATGTGTTTGTCTGTATTGTCTGTCCTCTCCCTGGTGTTTCCCTCTTAGTGTCAGTGGTGCGGACTAGCGATCCCACCGGCCCGTTTACTATCTAGGGCTCATTTTAGGGAAAGCCAGGGTTTAGGCACGTGATCGCCGCACGGGTGAGGAACCCGTCTAGGGACGTCAGGGCAGTCAGGTGCCAGCCGCAAGGTGAGTCAGGGGTCACCACCTTTCCCTCTCCCTTGGGCAGGGCTTTCCCTTTTCCCTCCCTGTGCGTGACGCCGGTCATTACAGGAGGGCATTTTTAGGCATTTGGATTCCAGACTTCTTCTCACGCTTTAGGGCCCCTAAAATGCCAGGGCAGTATAAATACCCCACAAGTGACCCAATTTTGGAAAGAAGACACCCCAAGGTATTCCGTGAGGGGCATGGCGAGTTCATAGAAGATAATTATTTTTTTGCCACAAGTTAGTGGAAATTGTTTTTTATTTATTTTTTTCTCACAAAGTCTCCCTTTGGCCTCATGCACACGACCGTGTTTTTTTTTTTAAGGTCCGCAAAAACGGGGTCCGTAGGTCCGTGACCGTTTTTTCGTCCGTGGGTCTTCCTTGATTTTTGGGAGGATCCACGGACATGAAAAAAATGTCGTTTTGGTGTCCACCTGGCCGTGCGGAGCCAAACGGATCCGTCCTGAATTACAATGCAAGTCAATGGGGACGGATCCGTTTGACGTTGACACAATATGGTGCAATTGCAAACGGATCCGTCCCCCATTGACTTTCAATGTAAAGTCAGGAGTCCCTTTTATACCATCGGATCAGAGTTTTCTCCAATCCGATGGTATATTTTAACTTGAAGCGTCCCCATCACCATGGGAACGCCTCTATGTTAGAATATACCATCGGATTTGAGTTAGATCGTGAAACTCAGATCCAACAGTATATTCTAACACAGAGGCGTTCCCATGGTGATGGGGACGCTTCAGGTTAGAATATACTAAAAGAACTGTGTACATGACTGCCCCCTGCTGCCTGGCATGTGCTGCCAGGCAGCAGTGGGCAGGCCCCCCCCTGTATTTAAATCATTGGTGGCCAGTGCGGCCCCCCATTTCTCCCCTGTATTTAACACATTGGTGGCCAGTGCGGCCGGCCCCCCTCCCTCCCCTGTAGTACTGTAGATTCATTGGTGGCCAGTTGGCTCCCCCTCCTAATTAAAATCTCCCCCCCCTATCATTGGTGGCAGCGGAGAGTACTGATCGGAGTCCCAGTTTAATTGCTGGGGCTCCGATCGGTAACCATGGCAACCAGGACGCTACTGCAGTCCTGGTTGCCATGGTTGCTTAGCAATTTTTAGAAGCATTATACTTACCTGCGAGCTGCGATGTCTATGACCGGCCGGCGCTCCTCCTACTGGTAAGTGAAAAGTCTGTGCGGCGCATTGCTTATAGCACAGACCTGTCACTTACCAGTAGGAGGAGCGCCCGGCCGGTCACAGACATCGCAGCTCGCAGGTAAGTATAAAGCTTCTAAAAATTGCTAAGTAACCATGGCAACCAGGACTGCAGTAGCGTCCTGGTTGCCATGGTTACCGATCGGAGCCCCAGCGATTAAACTGGGACTCCGATCGGTACTCTCCGCTGCCACCAATGATAGGGGGAGAGATTTTAATTAGGGGGGGGGGCCCACTGACCACCAATGAATCTATAGTACTACAGGGGAGGGAGGGGGGGCCGGCCGCACTGGCCACCAATGTGTTAACTACAGGGGAGGGAGGGGGGGCCGGCCGCACTGGCCACCAATGAATTTAAAACTGGGGAGGGAGGTGTGCCCCCTCCTGCCTGGCAGCACATGATCTCTTACAGGGGGCTATGATACGCACAATTAACCCCTCAGGTGCAGCACCTGAGGGGTTAATTGTGCGAATCACAGCCCCCTGTAAGAGATCGGGTGCTGCCAGGCAGCAGGGGGCAGTCATGTACACAGTTCAAAGTATATTCTAACTAGAAGTGTCCCCATCACTATGGGAACGCCTCTGTGTTAGAATATACTGTCGGATCTGAGTTTTCACGAATGCGGCTGCAAAACGGTGCATTTTCCGATTTTTCCACGGACCCATAGAAAGTCAATGGGTCCGCGAAAAAAAAACGGAAAACGACCACGGATGCACACAACGGTCGTGTGCATGAGGCCTTTCCGCTAATTTGTGACAAAAAGTTCAATCTTTCATGGACTCAATATGCCCCTCAGCGAATACCTTGGGGTGTCTTCTTTCCAAAATGGGGTCATTTGTGGGGTGTTTGTACTGCCCTGGCATTTGAGTGTCTCCGCAATCATTACATGTATGGCCAGCATTAGGAGTTTCTGCTATTCTCTTTAGGCCTCATGCACACGTTGTTTGGGATGCGGACCTATTTATTTCAATGGGGCCGCAAAAGATGCGGACAGCAGTCCGTGTGCTGTCCGCATCCGTGGCCTCGTTCCGCGGCCCCGCTAAAAAAATATAACATGTCCTATTCTTGTCCGCGCTTTGCGGACAAGAATAGGCATTTATATTGCCGGCGCCCATTCCGTTCCGCAAATTGCGGAAGTTAACACGGACGCCTTCCGTTTTTTGCGGACCGCAAAAAACAGCACGGTCGTGTGCATGAGGCCTTATATTGAGCATACGGGTAATGAGATTTTTTTTTTTTCGTTCAGCCTCTGGGCTGAAAGAAAAAATGAACGGCACTGATTTCTTAATTCTCATCGATCAATGTGGATGAAAAAATCTCTGCCCAAAAATGTGCAAAAAAAAAAAAAAGCTGCGATCGCTAATAAAGATCCAAAAAGCTCAAAAGGGATCTTTATAGCGCCTCAGTGATTTTACGGTGTTTTTGCTGTGATTTCTGTCACTGTGGTGGGGCGGACTGAACGCAAGTGTGCGCACAAGATCAGGCCTGATCAGGCGAACTCTGCGTTTTTTGTAGAGCCTAAGGTGACCCTAATGTACTGATATAGATCTGATTGCGATCAGTCTTGATCACTTACAGATACTATATAGTACTAGTGCTGATTAGCGACAGCGATGACGCTAATCAGTGACTGCGGTGCGGTGGGCTGGGCGCTAACTACCTAACAAGTAGCTAACTAACTGGCGGTGATAAGGGACCCTTAGGCCCCATTCACACGTCCGCAATTCTGTTCTGCATTTTACGGAACGGAATTGCGGACCCATTCATTTCTATGGGGACAGACTTTGTCCCGCTCGGATCCGGAATTGCGGATCTGCACTTCCGGGTCCGCTCTTCCGTTCCGCAAAAATATAGAACAGGCCCTATTCTTGTCTGCAATTGCGGACAAGAAAAGGCATTTTCTATATAGTTCTGGCAATGTGCGGATCCGCAAAACACATACTGACGTCTGAATGGAGCCTTACAGGGGGGTGATCAATGACAGGGGGGTGATCAGGGAGTCTATATGGGGTGATCAGGGGTTAATAAGTGACAGGGGAGGGGGGTGTAGTGTAGTGTGGTGCTTGGTGCTACTTACAGAGCTGCCTGTGTCCTCTGGTGGTCGATCCAAGCAAAAGGGACCACAAGAGGGACCAGGTAGCAGGTATATCAGACGCTGTTAACAAAACAGCGTCTAATATACCTTTCTGATGTTAAAAAAATCGCATCTACAGCCTGCCAGCGAATGATCAGCGCTGGCAGGCTGTAGATCAACTTGTTTACCTCGCGATCCTGTGAACACGGAAATCTCGGGTCTCACGAGATGACGCCTATTGGCGTCATCGAGACCTGAGAGCACCACCGTCCTGACGCCTATCGGCGTTAGTGTGACGGGAGGTGGTTAATAAACATTGGGGCATTATAAAAAAGGCATACCCAACAACACAAGAATTACAAAACTTACCAATGGTGTGCTACAAAAGGTCAAGAAATATCAGAGATACTATAGTTAGGGCTGATATAGGTAGTAACAAAACCCTATCAAGACAAATGACAATGTCCACACCCAAAAGGGGCACATTCCCCTGTTTGCAGTGTATTCATTGTTCCAGCATCATAAAGGAAGAATATTTTCCCATCCACATAGAGGAGAAAAATTCCCTATCAATGGTTTTTTCACTTGCAATAGTAATTTTGTAATTTACATTCAGAAGTGTCCGTGTGGGTTACTGTATGTTGGGGAGACATCAACTCGGATGGAAGACAGGTTCTGCAAGCACAAGTCAACGATACGGAAAAATAATTAGCTATTGCCAGTCCCTCTACATTTTGACCAATGTCGCCACAATGTCTCCCAATTGCGTTTTCAAATAATTTAACAAGTGTTACCTCCGTGGAGGGGTGGCGACAGGATTGAGATGTTATAAAAAAAACTGTAGCCTTTTGAATCCACAGACTACAGACTCTGGATCCAAAGGACTTGAACATGAGCTTAATTGTTTTTTGTGATTTATTAATTTATTATATTTTAGTTCATAATATTTTTGTTTCTTTTTCACAGAATGTGTGATGGACACTGAAATTTCCTTATGTATCTCCTCAGGTCTTTATGATGATATACTATATCACTAACAACTAATTATGTCTTGTGCCTTTTCTATAACACCTAGACTGTCAGATTTTGAGGACCTTAATTTGTCCCCGTTGCTGGCTAATTTCAGGCTAAAGGTGAGGTCATGGTGTAGGCTCTTTCTCTCTGTGGTAGGTAGAGTGAACCTTTTAAAAATGGTTATGATGCCTCAGCTGCTCTACGTATTGAACAATGCTCCCGTATGGATCCCCCTAGATAGATTTAAGAAAATTCATTCTATATTCAGGGATCTCATTTGGAAATATGGTCAGGCTAGGATTAAATTGGAAACATTGCAATACGCCAAGTCTGAAGGTGGCCTGGCTGTTCCTAATGCATGGATTTACTTTTTGGCTTCCCAGTGTCAGCATTTCAAGGGATGGATTAGCTTCCAAGTGCCGGACATGACTGGGCAGATATTACAGCATTGGTTGGGCAGTCGGGACCTCATGGGTGTTCTAGAAGGGTCAGGTATGCATGCTGGAAGGGGAAAACTCCCTCTTATCGAACTCATGAAAAAGATTTGGGCAAGGGTGAAGCAATTGAGAGGTGTAGGTGGAATTAGCGAACTTTCCCCTATTAGAAATAATCACCTATTGCCTGAATTTTTTACCATGTCTGGACTTAGAAGTAGGGATCGACCGATATTGATTTTTTAGGGCCGATACCGATAATTTGTCAACTTTCAGGCCGATAGCCGATAATTTATACCGATATTCTGGGTATTTTTATTTTTGAGGAAAAATAAAATTTCCTACACAAATCTGCTGAAAATTAATGTTTATTGTTAACGTGTATTATTATTTTATTTTTTTTGTAAATCTTTTTCATTTATACTTAATATTTTTGTGTTTTTTTTTTTTTACTAACTTTTAGACCCCTTAGGGACTAGAACCCTTGTCCTATTCCCCCTGATAGATCTCTATCAGGGTGAATAGGAGCTCACACTGTCCCTGCTGCTCTGTGCTTTGTGCACACAGCAGCATGGAGCCGACTATGGCAGCCAGGGCTTCAATAGCTTCCTGGCTGCCATGGTAACCGATCGGAGCCCCAGGCTTACACTGCTGGGGCTCCGATCGGAGGAGCAGGGGAGAGGGGATCCTGTGGCCACTGCCACCAATGATTAGAACTGGGGGGGGGGGGGGGGGGCGCACTGCGCCACCAATGTTTTTACTATTGGGATGGGGGTGGGGGGCGCACTGCGCCACCAATGACTAATACTAGGGGGCTTGAGGGGGGCGCACTGCGCCACCAATGTTTTTACTATTGGGGTGGGGGGCGCACTGCTTGAGGGGGGGGGGGGGGGCGCACTGCACCACCAATGAAGATACCTCTCTTTCACATACAGGAGGCGGGAGCTGGCTGCAGAATCACATAGCCGGCTCCCGACCTCTATGAGCGGTAGCTGCGATCCGCGGCACCTAAGAGGTTAACTACCGCGGACCGCAGCTGCCGTTCATAGAGGTCGGGAGCCGGCTATGTGATTCTGCAGCCAGCTCCCGCCTCCTGTATTTGAATTAATGAAAGACTCATCTTCATTGGTG
Source organism: Bufo bufo (assembly GCF_905171765.1). Lineage (NCBI taxonomy): Eukaryota > Metazoa > Chordata > Amphibia > Anura > Bufonidae > Bufo > Bufo bufo. Next base: position 115,953,477 of record NC_053394.1, read on the forward strand.
GCGCAGCGGCCACAGCCCCTCCCCTCCTCTTGTCTTCCGTCCTGTCATTGGCGGCAGCGGCAGCAGCATCACAGGGGGAGGAGACACTGCTTCCTTCTCCCCTGTGCTGCGGAGGGAACACAGAGAGCGCTGAGAGCAGCGCGTTCTGTGTTCCCAATACGTTATCGGTATATCGGCAAAATAGATGCCGATACCGATAACGTTCAAAATCCTCAATATCGGCCGATAATATCGGCCAAACCGATAATCGGTCGATCCCTACTTAGAAGTTGGGAAACTCATGGAGTGATGAGAATTGGCCAACTAATCGAGGGCAAGATTTGTAAATCATTTCAGAACCTGCAGCAGGAATTTAATATCCCTAGGGAATGGTTTTACAAATATCTTCAGGTGAGGCATGCTCTTGAGGTCACGTTACGGAAAGGATGTGTGATAGCCCAAATGGAGGTGGTTCATAAGCTTGTTCTTCTGACAGGGGGGGGGAAGAGAGGGCTGATATCACAGGTATACGCTCTTTTACTGGATAAATTCTTAGAGGGGTTCCCGCTCTCAAGAATGAAGAAATGGGAGGCTGACTTGGGGGAAATGTCTAAGGATAAATGGGAGGATATACTGGAAAGTGTCCCCAGGGTGTCCTTGAGTGAACAGGGTAAACTGTCCCAACTATTTATCATACATAGAGTATACAAAACACCGGTGTTCCTTAAAAAAGTTGGAGTAAGATCTGATGACAAGTGTCCGAAATGTATGGAAGAAGGTGCGGATTTGCTACATATGCTGTGGTCGTGTCCAGTAATTGGGAACTATTGGAATGACGTAAGGAATATGATTAATAGTAAAATGATGTTGAAAATTCAAAATGACCCTAAGGTGTGCGTATTGGGTTATGTGTCTGAGATTGGAGGGACTGAATCTGTCAAGGTGGCAGTGGGAAGGTTGTTGTATGTGGCCAGAAAGCTGGTGGCTATGAGATGGATCCAGGGGAGTCCGCCTACACTGGGAGAGTTTGAGAGGAAGGTGCATGATATGCTGGTATTGGAGAAAGGGGTGTATGTGAAGAGAGGGTGTCCTCAGAAGTTTGACAAATTGTGGAGTGAATGGTTATCTCATACTCATGGTTATTTAGGCTCTGATTGGTTCAAAACTAGTTTACAGGGTAGGGATGGGTGGGGGGGGGACGGGAGGGGTTCTGGGAGGGTTTAGACATTTATTACTTTTGGTCTCTATATTTGTTTCTGGGTGTGTATATGCCACATGCTGTTGCAGGATTTATAAATGTGTTGGTATTGATATGATACTGCTGTACACTGATTCCACATAGTGGATAAAGTAAGAAAAGACAATGTATTGTTCTCTGTAAAATTTGTCTTTATTGGCTTAATAAAAACGATTTGATTTAAAAAAATTATGTCTTGTGCCTTTATATTAGACATTTATATTAGACGTTTGCAACATTACTAATATCTATATTGATGTAATTCTTATGTACATTGTATCTTGTCTCGTTTATATTTACTGTTACCTGCATGTAACCTTGTGTATTTCCTCATGTAATCGTAGCCCACATGGTTACTTTCTTTGTTTATATGTTTCCTTGACAACCTTACGTCACAGTTGGTGACGTCAGATCCAGCGGGCTATTTAAATCCAGTTAGTGATACATTTACCTGTTTGACAAAGACTCGATTGTTGAGTCGAAACGCGTTACATTTGCCTCCTCTATGTGGCAATAAAAACAAGCATCGCATCTACTTTTGTGAGTGCCGGTCTCTTTCCTTTGTACACTTCTACATTATGTCACTCGTATGTGACTTGTTGACTGCCCTGCCCTTAACACAGTTATCATGTGAAATGGGTTTGTAGATCAAAATGCATATCAGTATTGCATATTAAACTAATTAAATCTCTTACCAGATTCATCTGACCAAAATAAATACAGTGGCCTGTGTTACAATAATTGGTGAACAGTGTCTTAATTTATACTCAAACATAATAAAACACATCAGTACCAAGGTAGAAGCTGCTTTCACCTCTGAACACTCTTGGTTGCCATTGATGACTGCATCAGAGTTCTCAGGAGGCCTACAGAATGCCTACTGCCATCATGCATTGTGCAGAGATACACAGGACCAACACCAGGTGTCATGGTGTGTGGTGCCATTAGCTGCCATGGCTGTTCCCGTCTGGTATTTGTGGAGGGAACATTGACCAGCCTTTAGTATGTCCAGTCCTACTGCCTTTTTTGAGTCAGAGACATGATGTTCCAACAAGATAACGGCCGCCCACACTACACAACATGCTCTTCAGGGTATCTAGCAACTCCCCTGGCCATCATGATTGACAGATTTCTCCTCCATGAATGTCTGGGACTGGATGGGGTGACAGACCTGCCATGTACAGCAGCCAACAACCACCTTGGCTGAACTACAGGTCCAGGTTGAGAGAGCTTAGAATCAAATTACTATACACAGGGACGCTCACCAGACTAACATATACCTGGAGTACAACCGGCCTGCTACCTGCAAAAACCCGTATATATTAATGTAACAATAAATCTGGTTTGCTCACAGTAAAGCACATTTAATAGCCATCTAAAATTATAAAAATTAATGATATATAATTTTTAGATGATAATATATAGATTTTAATTATCTATAATTTTATATATAATTTTAAATTATAATATAATTTTTAGAAGGCTATTAAATGTATTTTACTGTGAGCAAACCAGAGTTTGTATGGCTTACTACAGGACACATCCCGCATCTGTATGACCATTACCATGCTATAGTGACAGCCTGTATCACCTCAAGGAACAATGCCACCCAGTATTAATGTTAATTTGCCTCGACATATACCCGGCTGAAGAACCTACTGCCTTTTTTGAGTCACAAAAGGTGTACCACGTTGGTTTGTGTGATTATTGACAAAGCACCACTAGCCGCCTGCCATAGAATGAGCAGTACTGGTTTCCTTCACTTGCAGAGCTGCCTAGTGGGGGTGAGGTCACTACACTGCTATACAATAAATAGATGGTAATAATGTAACAAGAACACTTTCCAATATGTAGTATATTCAAGTGCCAGAGCATAGTGGAAGCAACCAGTCTACCTCACATCCTAGACAGGTTGCTGGCGGCCATTTTAAATCATTCACTGTTAACACCTGGAAAACTTAAAAAGGGTTCTTTTTTTCCATTTTCCACTAGTGTACCTTAAATCCAAGTCTAAAGATAAAAAACAGACTATTTAGTGGAGCCCCGTGTGGCATCGATCAAAATACATGCAATATTAATATTGTTGCAAATATTGATATCAATTTGGGTCCAGTCCAGCCCCCCCAGTTGCAAGTCCTGTGTACACACAGTATGTGTGTGTGGATCTGTGTCTTGTTGTCCACTAGCCCATTGAAGTTGCCAGTCAGCCCTCAGCAACCAAATAAAACCAGAAGATCATGAATACAATTAGCTACACCCGGATCCTCCACATTGACATCAGATGATGGGGGGATGGATATAGAAAGAGATAGCTGGGTGTCATTTATTGGGGGCTCAGTGGAAGTGAAGACTTGTCCTGGTCTCTGCCTGTCTCAGCTCCAGATTCTATGCCATCTACTGTACATGAGTGTTAGGTTTTTGGTTATTTCCTTTTATTTTAATGAACCGTTGTACATTGTACTATTTATATCTTTTGTTACACCTTTTTTATCGTAATTAAACTCCCTTTAATAAGTTCTGCCTCTTGTTCTTGAATGAATCTGCTTGCTTAGGCTGGGTTCACATCACCTTTTTCCCATCCGTTTAACGTATGCAAAAAAATGTATATTTTAGCCTACTTTCATATTAGAGTCAGCCTTCACCAGCAGGCTGTTCCGGTGGGTGAACAGCCTGCCGGATCCGTACTGCCGCTAGTGCACGCATGCCGCCTTAAGTCCGCTCCGACCACATTCACTATAATGGGGGCGGGCCGGAGCTCCGGCGGCAACACGGAAAACATGCTGAAAGGCGGCCGGACAAAGACTACGACATGTCATAGTTTTATTACGGCCGCCTCTCGGCATGTTTGGCGTGCTGCGGCCGGACCCCCGGCCCGCCCCCATTATAGTAAATGGGGCCGGAGCGGACTTCCGGCGGCAGGCATGCAGTACCAGCACGGATCCGGCAGGCTGTTCACCCACCGGAACAGCCTGCCGGAGAAGGCTGCCGCTAGTGTGAAAGTAGCCTAAAACGGATGCCTCAGACTGATGCCATACAGTGGCATCTTTTCATCATAGAGTTCCATTGTAAAAAACGTATACTTTTTTTACCATTGTAAAAAAAAAGTATACAAAAACGATTTTGTATCCTTTTTTTCTTCTAACGCATATGTCAAACAGACGTATAACACGTGATGTGAACCCACCCTAAGCTCAAAACACATAAGGCTACCTGTTTAGATAATAGTTTGGGAGGAAATAGTAGTACCATATTTTTCGCCGCATAAGATGCATTTTTCCCCCCAAAAGTGGGGTGAAAATGTCCCTGCATCTTATGAGGCGAATACTAATGAGCGCTTCCATAATGGAAGCGCTCATTAGTACCAGAGGTCTGGGAAGCGGGGAAGGCTCTGTACTCACCGCTTCCTGGTCCTTGACTGTCGGGCTGATGAGAGGCATGGGGGCTGATGAGAGGCATGGGGCTCTTATCTGAGGCCTGATTGGGGTCATTCACATTGGGGTCTGAGCTGAGGCCTGATTGGGGGTGTGATCTGAGGTCTCATTGGGGTCTTATTAACATTGGGGGTCTAATTGGGGCTGTCAGCTGAGGTCTGAGTATCATTGGGGGTCTGATTGCTGGTTTGATCTGAGGTCTAATGAAAAATATTTTTTTCTTATTGTGCTCTTCTAAAACCTAGGTGCGTCTTATGGGCCGATGCATCTTATAGGACGAAAAATACGGCATTTAAGTAACAAACTGGGATTTGTGTGGAGATAGGAGGGAGTAACTCAAGGCTTCCTGTAAGAGTCTGACCTCTTAAAAGAAACCCTAGTGGTGGTAGTGTTGAGGTATCACTGGGAAATATTAATTATTTGGATAGATCAGGCGTTTTTGAACTGGTTGCACAGCCACACCCACAAATCATATGAACATATCATTTTTACACCAATCATGGCATAACCCCTTTAACTAGTTAATAGAGGACAAGGAATTGGTTTTACTTTGTATTTAGGTGGAAATATTCATAATAAAAAGGATACTAATGAATCCAACCTGAATATCATAGCCACATCCTCTCATTGTTTATTGTCATAGGTAAAGCTGCTGACATTTCTAAACTAGGCCGAAAGCAAAAAGCAAAGCAACACAAGGTAAAATCCAAGAGCATTGTACGGTTGCAGTAGAATCAGGTGAAGAAACTATATGAAGTACTGTATACATGCTTGTATGCTTAGTGTGATGAAATTTAATATACAGTCTATTGTCATCTTCAACATGTAGAAAGCATAAATGTACGTTTGCATTTCTTGCGATAAAATGTGTATGGAAGTGTAAGACGAAACAATTCAGCTCGCCTCTTATTTGGGAAGTGTTATCAACATACTAATCGTAAGGCAACCTCGGTTACATGTTTTCTTCACTCTCTTAAAGGAATTGTATGACATCAGTTTAGGCAAAAAGGACGCTAAAGAAACATCCAAGCAGAGTCAGTTCAAACACCCACAGAGAGCAACTGGCAAGAGGAAAAATTCTATGGAGAGCTGCAATTCTGAGGCAGAGTCTGAGGAGGAGGCCAAGCCACCGAGCCGAAAACAGACCCCTAAGTATCAGGTAATAAGTACCCAAGGGCTAAGATTTTCTGTTCTCTGTATTTGTAGCCTGTTATCCTGCATTGATGCAGCAGCCCTGAGTTTAATGTAGCAGAGCTGAGTCAGTCATGTGGTGTAATTTGCCCTTGGTACTACAGTGTGTTTTCCATAAAGGTGCTGTCACATATAGTGGCCAAAAGCCACAGGGTGCACAGATTACTGATGTAAGAAATGGGAACATCTTGCCGTTTAAGTCTCCATTCACACGTTCGCAATTCCGTTCCGCATTTTGCAGAATGGAATTGCAGACTCATTCATTTTAATGGGGCCGCACATCGTGCGGTCCGGATCTGGAAACGCGGACCCGCACTTCCAGGTCCGCAATTCCGATCCCGAAAAAAATTGCAGACAAGAATAGGCATTTTCCATTAAGTGACAGCGATGTGCGGTCCACAAAATGCGGAACGCACATGTATCCGCAAAACACACACGGATGTGTGAATGGACCCTAATAGTCGCACCATTTGCCAGAAAACCATTCGGCTATTAGAAAACGGACCTGCAGCTCATGGCACATTGTCGCCTCTGCTTGACTGTGTGGTGCCCAGTACGCGTGACAGCAGCCTAGGTCTGCAGAGAAGCTTGCTGAGATAAAGTACATACAGTATGTCATTTTTTTCTGCAAATGCAGATAAAATAACTGGATATTATTTCTGATCCTGAAAGCTTATAATTAAAGTCTTCACTACTAAGAAACAGAATTTATTTTCTTTTTAATTGTGCCAAACTACACACATTAGAAGTGTTTTCCAAGTTATAGTAAACTTTGTCCCATGCCAGGGAGTTGTATGAAGTAAAAAAAAATATATATCCTACTAACCTAACCTGTCACTGGCTTCAGCGGTCTCATGCAGTGTACAACTGATGCCAGTGATAGGCTGCAGAGCTCATGTGCCATACACTTCAATGTCACTGCTGCAGTCTTGTATACATACACCAAGAGGAGGACCATAGGAAGAAATAAGTGAGTATAGGTATAGGATTATTTTTATTTTATACAGTTTCCTGGCATGTGTCAAAGTTTACTACAATTTGGAAAAAAAAACTTGTTTGCATTCTAGTGTTCAGCACTTGTAGTGACAGTGAGTCAGCATAACATTTTGTACAGCAAAAGTGAATTTCTATCTATTTAGTATTTTTTGTAAAAGATTATTAAAATAATAAAAAAAAGTGGTATAATAAACGCTTGGTTAATGTTTCATAGGTTTTATGATTTTTATGCTTGCAATGTGCACGTTTGTGTATGATCCATCTTGCCATTGATCATAGTCAGCGCCTACTGTTTAACAGACATCCATATAACTATGTATTCCTATTGCAGTAAGATTGCCACCTAGTGGAACTGATGGGATATTATACTGTAACTCAGGGTTTTCCAACCAGAAAACAGTCTGTGGACCTGTGCAGTTCCCTGGCAGACAACTTCTGTGTATTTTATTCAGTGATGCTGGACATAAAGTGGATATTACATGCTTGCACTCTTCTCACACTGCCTCTGATAGTTTGAGATACATGGACATTTAACTCAATGTTATGTTATATATACACAACAGTATGGGAAGGGTTATGAAAATTGTATGTGATCGATGTCTGGCATGTAATGGGGTTCTTATTGAGTGTCAGCAATGTGATAGGTGTAACTGACCCATTATATTATGGGTTCCTCAGCATGGGAAAACAGTTTCCAGGTTTCCCTCATTTTATATGAGAGCATATGCTAATGTTAGGCTGCATTCACATGTCCGTGGGGTGTTGCGGACCCGCAAATTGCGGGTCCGCAACACACCAGCCCGGCACCCCCATAGAAATGCCTATTCTTGTCCGCAAGCTGCGGACAAGAATAGGACATGCTCTATCTTTTTGTGGAGCTGCGGACCCAAAGATCGGGGCCGCGCACCGCAAATGCGGATGCGGACAGCACACTGTGTGCTGTCCGCATCCATTCCGTCCCCATAGAGAATGAATGGGTCCGCACGGATGCAGACCCATTTTGCGGACATGTGAATGGAGCCTTAAAATATTTTGGAATATGGAAAAGATTACACAAAACTTATCATGCCCTGCACTCCTGAATTCAGTCTTTAAAAAAAAAATAGCAAAATAGGGCTTTTGCAACTTGTTGAGGTCACTTGCGCAATTTGTGTCTTTTTAAATTTTTACACCACTCATTCCAGTTTTGGAAAGTGGATGTTGTTAGCTATTTTAATTAGGGGGTGATGTAGAGGAACTGAAGCACCGTTTCTAGACAAATATGTTAGTTTTAAAGATTTGTCAGATGTAGCAAACGTGCGCCATTTGATAAATTTGGTACAAAATACGCCAACGCCAGACACAAGCAAAACTAACTTCAAATAGTAGGCTACTTTTACATCTGCATTTTCAATTCCAGTTTGAGATCCGACAGAGGATCTCAAGACCGGAATTAAATGGTTCAGTTTTGTCCCCATTCATTATCAATGGGGATAAAACTGATCAGATAAGTATGCATCCACTCCGTTTTGTTGTGTTTTGGAGCCGGGCACAAATCCGCTTCAAGCTGCGGTTTTGTGTTCGGTTTGCGAAACTGAACAAACCTGATCTGGCATGAAAGTCAATGGTGCCAGACCCGGGTTTTTTTTGTTAGCGAAAATACTGGATTCGGCGCCCATTGACTTACCATGATATTCATACCGGATCTGGTTTCTTCAGTTTTGATTTAATACAACTGGATCCGGACGAAACAGTTACATCCAGATGTATAAATGTGCACAGATCCGTTTAATTGCGGTTTTGAGATCCTCTGCTGGATCTCAAAGCCAGAATTAACAACTGTGGGGGTTTTAACTCCGTCACTGTGCACACATACACACGTGTCAGTTCAGTCTTCACCACAGGTAGTGTTTTTTTCAGCAAACAAAAGTAAACATGTCCAAACTTTAGCTTTAAGCTTTCTTCAGCCCACACATATTGCATAACATAGAGTCCCACATTTTGTGTTCAGTCCAAATCAGGTAACAAAACAATATGATCTCACCACTCTCTGGGGTCTTTCAGAGACCAATTCCTCCCTCTTAGCTTGTTCAGCTTTCAGTTAGCCTGTGCACACTTAGGGCTGTTTCACACGAGCGGATGCCGTGTGTGACATCCACTCCGTGAATGACAGCCAAGACCCGATGCAGACTGCAGAAGCACGGAGCATTAAAGGGTTTCTATCACTTCGTTTCACCTATTTAGCTTTCAGACACTAGCGATCCGCTATTGTTTGCTTTATCTAACCATCCTAATATAAGAGCTTATTGTCCTGCCGTTTAGCTAAAAAAATAACTTATATAGATATGCAAATGAGCCTCTAGGTGCTATGGGGGCGTGATTAGCACCTAGAGGCTCCGTCTACCTTAACAAACTGCCGCCGCCCAGCACGTCCCTCCAGCCCGCCCATCTCCTCCGGAATGCGATGCTCCTCGTATTCGGCGCATGCGCAGTGAATGTCTGATCGCTTCCCTGCTCAGACATCTCCACTGCGCCTGTTCCTCGGAGCACTATGACGTCATCGGTGCAGGCGCAGTGGAGATGTCTGAGCAGGGAAGCGATCAGACATTCACTGCGCATGCGCCGAATACGAGGAGCATCGCATTCCGGAGGAGATGGGCGGGCTGGAGGGACGTGCTGGGTGGCGGCAGTTTGTTAAGGTAGACGGAGCCTCTAGGTGCTAATCACGCCCCCATAGCGCCTAGAGGCTCATTTGCATATCTATATAAGTTCTTTTTTTAGCTAAACGGCAGGACAATAAGCTCTTATATTAGGATGGTTAAATAGAGCAGACACTAGCGGATCGCTAGTGTCTGAAAGCTAAATAGGTGAAACAAAGTGATAGAAACCCTTTAACATGATTGATAATGCTCCGTGCCTCTCTGTGATCTCTTTACTACGAAATCACAGTGACAACTTTATCTCACTGTGATTTCGTAGTAAAGAGATCACAGAGAGGCACGGAGCATTATCAGTCATGTTAATGCTCCGTGCTTCTGCAGTCTGCATTGGGTCTTGGCTGTCATTCACGGAGCGGATGTCACGCACTGCATCCGCTCGTGTGAAACAGCCCTTAATCTCCCCAGCTGAGATTCCCACAGCCTTTTTTAACCACACCATAGGAAAACCCTGGATGGAGTACGGGAGTGACCTGTCCCACCCAATCTCTCTGGTCACTCCTAAAACCCGGACCCAAAATCCACTTTAATGAAAACCTCCCAGCAACCTAATGTTACTGGTATACTTATTTCTGGGAATTATATCACTGAGGCATACATTCTCAGTGAGACGTACCGACCATCCATGATTCTCCCCTCTGGGCTACTACATACCCTCCCCCTCTGCCTAAAGCCGAGGGGCTGGGCACCTGTTACCATCAAACAATGTACCCTCGATAAGGCATCGGCATTCCCATGCAACTTCCCGGGCCTGTGTTCTATATAAAAATTGAAATCCTGTAACGTCAGAAACCATCTCGTTACTCTGGCATTACTCCCTTTTTTCTCAGACATCCACTTTAGTGGTGCATGATCTGAAACTAATCTGAACCTCCTACCCAGTAGATAATATCTAAGGGAGTCCAGTGCCCACTTTATCGCAAAGCATTCTTTTTCCACAATAAAATAATTTTTTTCACCGGGGGTAAGTTTTCGGCTCAGGTATAACACCGGGTGTTCTTCCCCCTAACCTCTTGGGACATCACAGCACCTAGCCCTACCTCTGAGGCATCTGTCTGCACTATGAATTCCTTACTAAAATCTGAGGCCACTAACACTGGCTGCTGGCACAACCGTAGCTTAAGCTCGTTAAATACCCGTTCTGCTTCTGGGGTCCACCTAGCCATGACTGACTTTGTACCTTTTGTAAGCTCCGTTAGTGGGGCAGCTATTGTAGCAAAATTCAGTACAAATCGTCTGTAATAACCCACTTTCTCGCCCATTCCATTGGGGGACACAGACCATGGGTATAGCTTAGGTTATTACTAGGAGGAGACACTATGCAAATAGTAAAAAACAGCTCCTCCTCCACTGGCTATACCCCCATGCTCCAACAGGAGGACCTCAGTTTTAGCTTAGTGTCGGATAAGGAGGTGACACTCCTGCTACTGCAGGGTTGTCCCTGTAATTTTTCTCTTCTCCTGTTTGTTTTTTTCTCAATAGATGACGCAGGGTCGCATGGTGCGTCCCTGGTCTCTCAGTGGAGCAAGCGCCGGGGTCGAATGGCCGTCCCCGGCTACCTCCCTTTTCCCCCAGAAGACAAGTGGAACCGGGCTCGACCTGCAGCGCCAGTGGCCTACCAGATCCGGGGTCACCTACTCCTGCCCTCTATCCAGTGCACTGCCACTCCTTGTGCCAGACGACTGAAGAGGTGACCCCATGCTGGTCCGGAACGGAGGGTGAAGACTGCAGGATTCAGATAAGTAACATCGTTTCTCCTGCAAACTCCCCGTCCCCCCGTGCTCACACTGTGACACGGTTCTTTAAGGGCTTACCTGTGAATCTGGGGGGGCTGGTTGAGAGAGTGGAGGGTGTCCTTTTTGTCCCCTGCATCCTGGCTGTGGGCGCAATCTTTTCGGAGCTGGGGTCTCCCGCGTGCAAATTTTCGTGTGTGATTATTACGTGCGATTTTTTTCGCACAATTTTTCCCGCTTTTTTTTCTTTGCGCAATTTTTTCCCGCTATTTTTTCCTTCTGTGACGCGACCGAGGGGCAGAGCCTATCGCGTCATCTCCGGCGCTTCCGCTTTGCCTTCAGCGCTTCTCCACGCTTGGCTCTGCTCCAGCTACTCTCTGGTCACGGTAGGACAGATAGTGTTCGCAAACTGTAGGAGACCCTGACTCCGGGATTGCTGCCATCATGCCATGACCTGGGGCCCCACAAAAATCAAAAGCGGCACCTCTGGTCCCACTGGGATCCTGTAAGGTCTGCTGCTTGCCACTGTCGGTTACAGGCTCCTGTGACTCTTGCCTTGCCTCTGGACAGGATCTTCCTCCTCCACCAAACCAGCCCAGTCCCTCCTCCGCCCCTTCGGAGCCCTCCTGGGCCTCTGCCATAGCTAGGGCGGCCACGGACTTGGCTCAAGTCTCGTGCACGGCCATGGCCTTTATGGAACGCATGGCGGCCACTGATCTGCCGCCCGCGTGCCTGTGGTTAGCACCGCCCCACCTCCCGGTGTCCCCCACAGAGGATGCTCGACCGCTAAGAGGCAGCGTACGCAGCAGCATCCTTCCTCGGATGACTCTGCTTCCCCCCCTCGCCTGGAGGCGTGTTCAGCCTCTCCCTCTCGCATGGATTGCAGGTCTGAAGGGGAAAGATCCGGCTCGGATGAAGACACGGAGCCGGAACCCTCACCTAAGCTCTCCACCATGGTGGCAGACTTGGTCACGGCGGTACGTGACACCTTTGACATACAGGGGGAACCTCCTTCTACTAGTAGCCAGGAATTCCCCCTCTTCCACTCCAGAAAACCGGAGGCAGTCACATTCTCCATTCATGGAGAGTTCGCCAAGGTCCTTTCTAAGGCTTGGGAACGCCCTAATCACCGTTTTTCTGCTACAAGGCGCATGGATACTCTGTATCCTTTCCCGGCAGATAACGTGCAACAGTGGTCTTCTCCTCCTAAAGTCGAACCCCCGGTGGCCAGATTGGCTAAGAATACGGCAATACCAGTCCTGGACGGGTCTTCCCTACAGGATTCAGTTGACAGGCGTTTGGACTCTTTCCAAAGCCATCTTCGCTCTGGCGGGCACAGGTCTGCGGCCCGCGTTCGCCTCAGCCTGGGTAGCCAGGGCGCTTTCGGTGTGGAGCAGGATGCCTCTGCGGACACCCTAAGCTTCATCCTCCAGATGTCCCAGGCGACAACATTCCTCTGTGAGGCCTCATTGGATGTCAGCACCCTCTTTGCGCGGATTTCGGGCCACTCGGTCGCGCAGCACAGGGAGGTCTGGTTGAAGACCTAGGACGCCGACGCTTCATCCAAGCGCTCCCTCACCAACCTCCCCTTTACGGGCTCCAGGCTCTTCGGGGCTAAGCTGGATGAGATTATCTCTGACGCTACGGGGGGCAAGAGTACACACCTGCCCCAATCTAGATCCAAGCGCGCCTTCAGAGCTCACCCCGCTGGCTCTAGAAACCAGTCCTTTCGGCGCTTCTCTTCCTCCAGGTCTGCAACAGCCCCCTCCTCCGGCAGCTCTCAGGACTCCCGCAAGAAGCCTTCCTTTAAGCCACAACCTTCCTGGCGCCCACGAGCACAGTTCCAGGGGAGTTCTGCCCGCCCCGTGGTTCCCAAGCAGTCCTCCGCCTGAAGGGGCGCCTCCACCGCTCGCGGTGGGGGGCCGTCTGCTCTCCTTTCAGCATGTCTGGAGAGCTCATGTTCAAGATGCATGGGCCCTGGAAATTGTGAGTTCTGGTTACAAGATACAATTCGTTTCCAGACCTCCGGAACGTTTCTTTACGTCTCGTGTTCCGGGGGATCCAGCCCGAGCCTCGGCCCTTTTACAAGCGGTGTCTTCCCTTCTGGTCAGGAGAGTAGTGTCCCAGTTCCTCTGGAGGACCAGGGGCAGGTTTCTACTCGAATCTCTTTGTGGTGCCAAAGAAGGAGGGATCAGTACGTCCGGTCCTAGACCTGAAGCTGTTAAACAAGTCCCTGCGGGTGCGGAGGTTCCGGATGGAATCCCTCCGCTCCGTTATTGCTTCTCTTCTTCCAGGGAAGTTCCTCGCATCAGTGGACATCCGGGACGCCTATCTGCATGTCCCTATCGCAGAATCTCACCACAGGTTCCTGCGCTTCGCCATTGGCGACCGCCATTATCAGTTCGTCGCCCTTCCCTTTGGGCTAGCGACGGCCCCGCGGGTATTTACGAAGATCTTGGCGCCAGTCATGGCGTTTCTCCGTACCAGGGGCATATCTCTGCTGCCTTACCTGGACGACATTCTGATAAAGGCTCCCTCTCGTTCTCAGGCCGAAGTCATCGTCAGGATCACTGTTAAGACTCTGCAACAGTTCGGCTGGCTGATCAACTTCCCGAAGTCCTCTCTCTTACCTTCCCTGAGGGTGACCTTCCTGGGGATGGTTATGGACACGACTGCAGCCCGGATATTCCTCCCAGATTGCAAGTTCTCTCGGATACGGGAGTCGGTGTCTCGCCTTCTGCATTCCCAGTGTCTCTCCATCCGGGAGTACATGCAGGTTCTGGGGCTTATGGTAGCCTCCTTCGAGGCAGTCCCCTTTGCCCAGTTTCACACTCGACCTCTGCAGCAGGCGATCTTGTCCTCCTGGGACAGGACATCGAGGGGTTTGGACTCTCGGATCCGCCTTCCTCCTCGGGTTCGCATGGACCTTCAGTGGTGGCTGTCCCCTCAGAATCGGACTTCGGGGAAATCCTTCCACCCAATCTCCTGGACAGTCGTCACCACCGATGCCAGTCTTCTGGGTTGGGGCGGCGTTCTCCGGGCTCGGACGGTTCAGAGGGTGTGGTCAGAAGTGGAAGCCCGCTTTCCGATCAACATATTGGAGCTCAGAGCAATTTTCCTCTCTCTGTCTCATTGTACCCCCTCCTAACGGGGCTCCCGATAAGGATCCAGTCGGACAATGCCACAGCCGTGGCCTACATCAATCATCAGGGCGGAACCCGCAGCCGGCCGGTGATGCAGGAGGTGAAGAGGATCCTCCAGTGGGCGGAGACTCACGTTCCGATATTGTCTGCAGTGTACATGCCAGGGGTCGAAAACTGGACGGCGGACTTTCTCAGCCGCAACAGGGTGGATCCGGGAGAGTGGTCTCTGCATCCGGACGTATTCGAGGACGTCTGTCGCCGTTTGGGCCGCCCGGACGTGGACTTGATGGCGTCCAGGCTCAACAACAAGGTTCCCACGTTCCTGGCCCGAGCTCGGGATACGGAAGCATACAGAGTGGACGCTCTGGTGTCTCCGTGGCAAGACTTCGCACTCTGGCGGACGTTCCGTGACCTCTTCCTCTCAGGGAGGACCTGCTGTCTCAAGGACCTCTCTTCCACCAGAATTTACAACCATTTTGTTTAACGGCGTGGCTGTTGAGACCTCCATCTTGAAGAAGAGGGGCTTCTCGGACTCTGTCGTGAAGACCATTATCAAAGCCAGGAAGCCAGCTTCCTCCCGGATATACTATCGTACCTGGAAGGCCTTTCTTGCCTTTTGTGAGAAGATAGACGTTTTTCCTCTTCATTTCTCCGTTCCGGGGTCCTCCTTTCTCCATTCGGGTCTGGAGATGGGAATGTCGCTGAGCTCTCTGAAGGGTCAGGTCTCCGCTCTGGCCATTTTCTTTCAGCGCTCTCTGGCTCTGCTAGGTCCGGTGAGGACCTTCCTGCAGGGGGTGGCGCATTCGGTCCCTCCGTATGTCCCTCCTCTGCCCCCCTGGGATCTGAACCTGGTTCTGTCTTCTCTTCAGGCGGCTCCTTTTGAGCCCCTGAGGGACATTTCCCTGAGTTTTCTCACCTGGAAGGTGGCCTTTTTGGTGGCCATCACCTCTATCAGGAGGGTATCGGAGCCGGCCGCCCTTTCCTCAAAAGAGCCCTTTTTGGTCTTCCACAAGGACAAGGTGGTACTGCGCCCTGTCCCTTTCTTTTTGCCCAAGGTGGTTTCCGCCTTCCACCTTAATGAGGACATTGTCCTGCCATCCTTTTGCCCCGCTCCGGCGAACTCCAAGGAGCGCGCTCTCCATTCTCTGGATGTTGTCCGGGTGTACCTGTCGGTGACTGCCCCATCTCGCCGCTCTGACTTTCTTTTTGTGGTTCCCGAGGGGCCTCGTAAGGGTCTGGCGGCCTCCAAGGTCACTGTGGCTCGGTGCATTCGGTCGACTATTGCCATGGCCTATCGGTCCAGGGGTAGGGTTCCCCCAGCGGGGGTTACCGCGCACTCCACCAGGGCGGTGGGTGCCTCCTGGGCGAGGCGCAATCGAGCCTCTACGTCACAACTTTGTAAGGCGGCCACCTGGTCGTCCTTACATACCTTTACAAGGTTCTACCAGATGCACTATTTGGCGTCTGCTGATGCTGCCCTAAGGCGCAAGGTATTGCAGGCTGTGGTTCCTGTTTAACCGTTGGACGTTTTCCCTCTGGAAGTGCTGGTCTTCCCACCCCATGGACTGCTCTAGGACGTCCCATGGTCTGTGTCCCCCAATGGAATGGGCGAGAAAAGGAGATTTTTTGTGAAAATCACCTGTAAAATATTTTTCACCTGTAAATTTTTTTTCTCGTCTTTTCCATTGGGGGACACAGCTCCCACCCATTCTTGTCTGTTGCAGGAGGGGTTGGTTCTCTTCTAGTGGACCTTATGGTTAGCGGCCCGATGGCGGTGTTCCTTGGGTCTGTTTTTCTTGGTTAATATTTGGTTTCTGATCTCCTTCTCCTGCTTTTGCACCCACTGAGGTCCTCCTGTTGGAGCATGGGGGTATAGCCAGTGGAGGAGGAGCTGTTTTTTACTATTTGCATAGTGTCTCCTCCTAGTAATAACCTAAGCTATACCCATGGTCTGTGTCCCCCAATGGAAAAGACGAGAAAAAGATTTTACAGGTGAGTTTTACAAAAAATCTCCTTATTCCCAAGAAAGCTTTTATCTGTTTTTTTGTAAGTGGACGTGGCCAGGTTTGAATTGCTTCCACTTTGTTAATCTGGGGTTTAATCAGACCTCTCCCTACTACATACCCAAGATATCTGGCTTCTGCCATACCCATGGCAAATTTTTTGGGGGTTTATGGTGAATCCAGCTGTTCTTAGGGAATCTAGTATGGCTTGAACTTTACCCAGGTGACTCTCCCAATCTGGGCAAAAGATGACGATATCGTCCAGGTATGCGGCTGCATACTTTTTGTGAGGGCCTAAGATCCTGTCCATAGCTCTTTGAAACGTAGCTGGGGCACCTTGTAAACCGAATGGCATCCTTACATATTGGTAACACCCTTCAGGTGTGGAAAAGGCAGTCTTTTCTTTAGCATTCCTTGATAGAGGGATCTGCCAATACCCTTTTGTTAGGTCTAACGTAGTAATATACCGCGCTGGACCTAACCTCTCAATGAGTTTGTCTACTCTTGGCATAGGGTAGGCATCGCACTCCGAAGCCTCATTGAGTTTTCGGTAATCATTACAGAACCGCCATTCCCCAGATGGTTTTGGTACCAAGACTATCGGACTGGACCACCCACTTCTCAATCACTCCTAGCTCTAGTATCCTTTTGATCTTTTGTGACATTACTTCCTTACAAGCCTCAGGGATTCTATAGGGTTTTATGTTTACCCGAACATGTGGTTTTGTTCGAATCTCATGCTCAATACAATTAGTGAGACCTGGCAAATCTGAGAACAAATCCCTATTCTGTTGTAGCAGTTCCTTGCACTGCTGTTTTTGTGATTTGGACAGGGTCTCCGTAATTGTGACATCCTGACTGTTACTTTTTGCCTCTACCTCAAAACAGGTAGTTTCCATGGAGTTTCGATCTTTCCACGGTTTTAACAAGTTCACATGATACAACTGGATAGGTTTTCTTTTCCCTGGCTGGTGAACTTTGTAGTTAACTTCCCCAACTTTCTCAACCACCTCATAAGGCCCCTGCCACTTAGCTAGGAATTTGCTTTCCACCGTGGGTACCAAAACTAGCACTCGGTCCCCTGGACTGAACTGCCTAACCTTGGCAGCCCTGTTATACACTTGAGCTTGGTTATCTTGAGCCCTCAGGAGATGTTCTTTTACTATGGGCATGACCTTAGATATCCTCTCTTGCATTTGTGCAATGTGTTCCACTACACTTTTATATGGGGTAGTCTCATTTTCCCAGGTTTCCTTTGCCACATCTAGCAACTCCCGAGGGTGCCGAGCATATAATAATTCAAAAGGTGAAAACCCAGTGGAGGTTTGAGGAACCTCTCTAATAGAGAACAGTTGGTATGATAGCAGACAGTCTAAATCACGACCATCCTTCTCTACCACCTTTTTTAACATACTCTTAAGTGTTTTATTGAAACGTTCTACTAGACCGTCTGTCTGAGGATGATATACTGATGTTCGCAGTTGTTTAATTTTTAACATCCAACATAACTCTTTCATGACTTTAGACATGAACGGTGTTCCCTGATCAGTTAATATCTCTTTTGGTATACCAGTTCTGGCAAACATCTGGAACAACTCTCTCGCTATGTTTTTTGACAAGGTATTTCTTAAAGGGACTGCTTCCGGGTATCTGGTGGCATAGTCTACTACCACCAAAATATACTGATGACCTCTAGCTGACTTTACTAGGGGTCCTACGAGGTCCATTACAATCCGTTCAAACAGAACTTCAATGATTGGCAGAGGGACCAAAGGACTTTTGAAATGAGGGATAGGGACTGATACCTGGCAAGTGGGACACGACTGGCAATAGTCGGCTATTTCCTTGTAACACACCGGCCAATAAAATCGCTGCAGAATGCGTTCTTGGGTTTTAGCTGCCCCCAAGTGTCCCCCTAAAACTTGCGGGTGGGCCATCCTTAATACCACTTGTCGATAAGGACTGGGTACCAGCAGTTGTTCCACTTCTTCATCCCCCCTTTTGGTCACTCTATACAACATATCATTGTTTATGGCGAAGTGGGGAAACTGATTATCAGCCCCTGGACTTTGGGCAACCCCATTCAGAACTGATACATTCTCCCGGGCACCTTTCAAGGTAAGATCCCTGAGCTGTGCCTCTCCAAAATTGTCCTGAGACACCTCAAGATCCAGTGCATTGGTCTCAGGGGTTAATTCCTCGTCCTCCTCACCTAACATCAACGCTAATGGAGACCCTGATATAGCCCCAGTACACTACAATACCTCTCCCACCACATCACAACTAGAACGCTCAGCATTTGACAGTCTCATCAGGACCTTAGCGTTAGCCCACAGGTCCCAGAACAGCGGGAAGTCTGTTCCCAGTATCATCGGGTGCAGTAAGTCCTTTACAACTCCCACCTCATGCTGTACAGTACCACACATAGTGTTTATGGACACCTGAGCGACTGGATAATCCCGGGTGTCTCCATGGATGCACAACACTCCCACATGCTTTTCAGGGTTTAATACGTGAGGCACCATGGACGTCATCAAAGTGACCAAACTGCCGGAGTCCAGGAGGGCAGTCACTATAACACTGTTTACGGTCACTTGGCACACCTGGGGTCCTCCCTGGGCTTGGGTAACTGCACTGCACACAGGATGTGCAAAAAGAGAATATGGTTGGCCGACACCGCACTCCATGGGCTCAGTAGACAAAAGGCAGTGCACTGCTATATGTCCAGGAGCCTGACATCTCCAACAGATAATGGGGCCAGTCTGGACTCGGGGTCCAGTCTCCAACTTTTCCTTAACCTGGGTTTTCCAGTTGGGAGTGGGTTGTAGTCCTTTCTTGGGGAACCCAGTTCCGTTCTTAGAGCCGCGATATGACCGTCTCAAACCCCCCCTTATTTTCCAGGGAGTCCTCCACGCTGATATACCTTTCTACGAAGCCCACCAATTTGTCCGCAGTCTGGGGGTTTCCCTGGGCAACCCAACATTGTATGGGCTTTGGCAGCGTATGGAGGAACCGGTCTATTACCACTTTTTCCACCATTTGAGCTGGGGAGGACGATTCTGGCTGTAACCATTTTTGTACCAGGTGGAACAGATCGAACATTTGGGACCTGGGAGGCTTATCTTGGCAAAACTCCCAGCTGTGAACACGCTGCACTCGGACTGCATCAGTCACCCCCTGCCGAGCAATAATGTCTGCTTTTAGCTTGCCGTATTCTTTAGCATCTTGCAAGGTTAAATCATAATAGGCTTTCTGAGGTTCTCCTGTTAAATATGGCGCCATCACTTCTGCCCACTGTTCGGGTGGGAGACTCTCCCTTTCTGTCACCCTTTCAAATACAGACAGGTATGCCTCAACGTCGTCCACAGGTGTCATTTTTTGCAAAGTTTCCCTCACATTTTTTCGGGCTTTAACACTGCCGTTTTGACTGGGAAGGCTCACCCCCTCCTGAGATTTGACGGCCTCAGTCAATACAGACATCTGTCATATCAGTAGCTGATTTGTCTCTTGCTGGGCTTGCATAGCCTCCATATGGGCTTTCTGCTGTTGAGCAGTAGCCTGTTTCTGCAGCAGGTTAGCCTTCACCAATTGCTTTACTAAATCCTCCATGGTTGGACATTCAGACTGTAATTTCACTACAGTTTTTACCCTGTACATTTACCTCCTACAACTGCCGGTGGCTGCGATTTCTAGGAGCGTTGTGCCCGCATCCGACACCAATTGTGGGGGTTTTAACTCCGTCACTGTGCACACATACACACGTGTCAGTTCAGTCTTCACCACAGGCAGTGTTTATTTCAGCAAACAAAAGTAAACATGTCCAAACTAGCTTTAAGCTTTCTTCAGCCCACACATATTGCATAACATAGAGTCCCACATTTTGTGTTCAGTCCAAATCGGGTAACAAAACAATATGATCTCACCACTCTCTGGGGTCTTTCAGAGACCAATTCCTCCCTCTTAGCTTGTTCAGCTTTCAGTTAGCCTGTGCACACTTGATCTTCCCAGCTGAGATTCCCACAGCCTTTTTTAACCACACTGTAGGAAAACCCTGGATGGAGTACGGGAGTGACCTGTCCCACCCAATCTCTCTGGTCACTCCTAAAACCCGGACCCAAAATACACTTTAATGAAAACCTCCCAGCAACCTCATGTTACTGGTATACTTATTTCCGGGAATTATATCACTGAGGCATACATTCTCAGTGAGACGTACCGACCATCCACGATTCTCCCCTCTGGGCTACTACACAACACAGATGTGAAAGTAGTCTTACCCTCATGATAAATTCCCCCTTTGGTGTTTAGGGCAAGTATAACTTCCGTCTTCTAAAGAGTTGCCTGATCGACTACAGTCGTGCATTCCAGGTTACTAATTTAGTTTACTGAATGTCTGAGGCATTAGCGTGGGAGATTCTGAAAAGGGTGGGTGAAAATGGGAAAGGTAGGACGGAGAAGCCTTTTTTATACGTCGAACAGTGATGTGATCGGAGTTAGTAGAAACATTAGTAAGAAAACTGAATCTATAAGCCAAATGTAGGTGTAAGGGGACGTGACTGCCGTGGAACGGTGGAGGTGGTAAGGCCCCTTTTTACCGGTTCATTTGGAATGACACAGAGGTAAGGCAGAGGAGGCATTTTCTGCGGGAACATAAGTTTACTATACATATATTTACATTCATTCTCTTGAAAGCAGAGTTTCATTAACTGTTTACAGTCCAGGCAGACTACTGGCACAAAGCAATATAGTTCAGCGCTCCTGAACTTACAACTGCAGGACAGTGCCTCTCTAGCACTTGCCCAACAGCCTACTCAGTCTGATGGCCGCAATAACAGTCTCTTACAGGGGTCTCTGCCTGAAGCTGCTCTTCCCCCACTCTAGTTGAGCTCAGATCCATTAAGCTCTAGATCCCCTAACTTTGGGTAGCTCAGGGACAGCCAATGCCCTGATACATCAAACACCTGGTGGAAAACAAGCCCCCCCCCCCCTCTACTCTATATATCAGTACTAGCACACTTGGGTGATACAATGTCACATCAGCTCCCCCATGCTGGACCCTGGAACTGGTATTTGCATCACCCCTGTCAGTCTTGGTTACTGGGGCTGATACTTAAAGCAATACAGAGTATTTATAAGAATTTCCCTGGTAAGGTGGCAATAGTCTTCCATCCTCTCTACATGTCCGTGCTGTACAGGTATATACATAAATCACTCCTCAGGAGGATGCATCACTTGTAACATCACATCATAACACTCATTTACAGTACTCTTAATGGATGCAACTCTCTTAATGGGCACAGCAATCTTAGCAGTATTTATGGATAGTCACTGTCTCTTTTATGTAAGTGCAGTCCACACTTCCGGCCTCCAGGTGTACAGCTTAGGGTCTCCAACAGGGCCGGACTGGGGATAAAAACCAGCCCTGGAAAAAGTTGCACACCAGCCCCACAGCGTTGCGTCATTATTTACTTTTTTATAAAACGGGAAAGCATTCATTTTAAAACACGTGTGTAAACACGAATATGAACTTTGCCCCACGATAGCTCTTTTGTAGAACCCCATTGTTCATATTACCGTTTTACTGGCTAGGGCAGCGCTAAATCCCGGCCATCAGTGACGGTGACGTCACTGGGCTTCCTGGCAGCCCCATGGAGAGCCCCAGTACGTCACCAGATCTTCAAAAAATGCCTTTGCCCTGCGCGATTTAGCGCAGGGCAAAGGAGAGCATCAGAGCATGAACTGCTCCGATGCTCAAGTCAGGGGGGCTGCCTGGGTGAAAATGGAGGTATGTCCGGGTTCAGCTCTGAACCCGAACAACCCCTTTAATTTATACTCAGATATAGTCCTCCTGTAAGTACCTGGCCTTCCCCCTCTGTCCCCCTCTTCCCCCCCCTTCCCCTTCTGTCCTCCTTGAATGTATGTCAGCAGCAGCACCAGGAGAAGGACTGGAGCTGCAGGCTGCACAGGGACAAGTGAGTGACTGGCAACCCCTTCCTGCTGTCACAGAGTTGCTGGATTCTCCTGGAAAAGTTGTTGAAGTGCAGCTGCCTGGAGGTGGTGGGCTCCAAGCTTCTCACAGCCACTCTGACCACCATGCATGGAGTTTCAGCTGCCTGGAAGTGACCTCCAGGCTTCTATGTATGAAGGCACAGTAGACTGCTGGGAGCTGCCTGTGTGGAGGCTGAGCAGCCTGCTGGATGCAGAGAGCTGTGTGATCACTGTCCCCTCCTGTACAGAGAGCAGCAAGGGACTCTCCAGGAGTGGCATCAGCTGGGCAGATCAGCTTCTAGGATATGGGCTCCATGGGCCCTCTGTAGCCCTCACATGCTTCTTTATGCATTACAGCAAGGAGATGATTGGGGCAGTTGACAGCAGGGCTCTGGCTGGAGGTAGCACTTTGTGAAAGGGTGTCACACAGGTTGTCAGGGGCTGGGAGTGGAGAACATCTTGGTGTGTAACCTGGTGTCACTGTGCTGTACCAAGGATCTGCTGGGCATGGTGCCTCCACAGAGGGCAGGGAATCAGATGGACTGAGGAGGGCTTGTACTTTGGAGAAGAATATGTGGCTTCATGTGACAGAGCAGAGGAATCGCACAGAAGAGTGTGTGGATGAGGATACGTCGTGTCTCCAGGAGCTCTGCCCCTGATATCTCCAAGTGATAGACACTGCTGGACCCCCCTGGCACCCTGCACACAGAGCCTTCCTGTATGTATGGCTGGTGCCAACTTGTGATCAGATCTGACAGTCTGAAGCCAGGAAGCGCTGCCACCCTGTCCCCAGGTCTGCTCTGTGCATGCACCCGGAGCCCTCTGTGCCCACGCCGGTGATGCCATGTCCCGCAACCATAGTGGAGGTGATGTGGGAGGCTCTGGATAAAAAGCAGCTCTGGAGGTAAAGGCAGGGGCAGGGACCGTTACTACGGGTCGGGGCAACAGGGTGCTGTTGAACTCCAGTAGAGGGGACGGGCTGCTTCTCCTGGGCACCAGTGACACTGGCAGGGGCAGCGGTGTGGGACCGGGAGGGGGCTTGCAGGAGAGCCGCCGGGGGAAGCAGGGAGCTTGCATGAGCTAATTGGGGAAGCCACTGTCGTACAACAGCAGCCAGAGCTGCCGGAGGAACGTGAAGTACTGGAGGCTGCATAACTACCTGTGCTACGTGCTGGAGAGACCCCGGGCTGGGCATTTGTCTACCACGTCTTTGTGTGAGTACTGGACACCGTGCTGCTGTGTATAATGCACCACCACTCGCCACATGTGGGCATGGCCCTGGCATCCAATACATATCAGGGAAAGCTATACTGTGCATTTATAATGTGTGCAGGGTGCCAGGGGGGTCCAGCAGTGTCTGTCACTTGGAGATGTCAGGGGCAGAGCTCCTGGAGACACGACGTATCCTCATCCACACACTCTTCTGTGCGATTCCTCTGCTCTGTCACATGAAGCCACATATTCTTCTCCAAAGTACAAGCCCTCCTCAGTCCATCTGATTCCCTGCCCTCTGTGGAGGCACCATGCCCAGCAGATCCTTGGTACAGCACAGTGACACCAGGTTACACACAAAGATGTTCTCCACTGCCAGCCCCTGACAACCTGTGTGACAACCTTTCACAAAATGCTACCTCCAGCCAGAGCCCTGCTGTCAACTGCCCCAATCTCCTTGTTGTGATGCATAAAGCATGTGAGGGCCACAGAGGGCCCATGGAGCCCAGATCCTAGAAGCTGATCTGCCCAGCCAATGCCACTCCTGGAGATTCCTGTAAACTGGAGACTGTATGTAAACTAATAGTATACACTACATAACCCTGACAGCCTGCACAGTCACATGTGGGCACAGCCCTGGCATCCAATACATGTCACAGAGAGCTATACTGTGCAGTATAGCTTATAATGCACAGTATAGCTCTCTGTGATATGTATTGGATGCCAGGGCTGTGCCCACATGTGACTGTGCATGCTGTCAGGGTTATGTAGTGTATATTAGTGTACATACAGTCTTATAATTTATAAGACTGTATGTAAATAATATACACTACATAACCCTGACAGCCTGCACAGTCACATGTGGGCACAGCCTGGCCCCTTCTTACCCCCAGGGCTGTTTACATCGGTGACGACGGCATACACAGGGGTCGGGCTCTGCTTCCGGTCTGCGGCCTGGGCCCGGCATATTTGAATCTGGTGAGGCGGTGGGAGCCTGAGGCCACTTGCAGGAAGAGAGGGGCGGCCACACACCGGACAGCCAGATCCTCAGGATCACGGGCTGCCGGCGCTCACAGCGACACCAGGTGGTCGGAGGGAGCAGTGCCGCTCCCACGGAGGCCGGCCAGCCTGCTGGCCTGCTCAGCTCCACCCACCTGCCAGTGCGGCCACCACTCCACTACATCAGACTGAGGCTAGCTTTCGGATTCGGCCCGCCGGCCGCAGAAAAAGTGCAGGCACATCTTAAAGCGGCCCCAGGGCCGGCGGCCCACCGGGAAATTTCCCGGTATCCCGGTAGGCCAGTCCGGCCCTGGTCTCCAATTACATGCAACCATCACACTATCTCCTGGACCTTGGAAGGGAGTCACCTTACTCCACCTGCCCCATCTGTGTCAAATGTCTCCAGGGGCAGGACAAGGGCATTGGCTCCTCATCAGTACATACTGCTTCTCTCTCTCTGTCCGGACCCCATCTTTTGTCAATTGGCACATGGTCACTCTCTGTGTTGCTGCAGCCAGTCGCTAATGTAGCAGTGTCATCCGCAGGATTCTCAGCAGCACTGTGGGCTGTCACTCTTTCTCATGTGATGACTGCTGTAACTAGTCCTCAGCCAACTGGTCTGCAGCCCTGTTTTTGGCTTACCCCTCTGCCAGTATCATGGGGAAGAGTGTCCTCTGTGCAACTCCCTTTATGGCAGGAACAGCATCTTCTGCAGTAGGCCTAATGGCCTGACCAGGAAGAGGGGTGCAGCCTTTTACCAGGACATGTGCACTTCTCTCCAAGACACCGTAACTCCCTACAGTCCTTCCTCTCACCTTACATAAGGATGAATTGATGCAGTAGCAATTTAATTCCAGTCGATGCCTTATAAAAGGAGAGTCCTTGCACTCTCTCCCCAATAATGCTGTACTGTGTGTACTGTACTGTGTGTCAGTTTAAGAAGAAGAGACACAGGACAAATGTGTTAGGGAATTCCTATTTCCGACATGAGGGGTTGGTGTTAGGCTTAAACAAACCATAAGGCTTTTAGAGGATGACAGGAGTTACTACCCTGTAGATAGTTGTATAATCAGTGGTAGGTATAACTGTTAGAGGATTTATTGTATTCATCAAACAAATGGGAAAATATATATTTTTAGAACAAGATATATTATGAATGTTACAGGCACACCCTTTCACACTGTGGCAGGTGCAGCAGTATGAAGTGCCTTTTGTGCTGTGGCATTAGAACAATTTTGATATCTCTGACTTTTAGTCTAACCAGACTGTCTATTAGGGTCCATTCACACGTCCGTAATTTCGTTCCGCATTTTGCGGAACGGAATTGCGGACCCATTCATTTCTATGGTGCAGCACGATGTGCTGCCCGGATCCGGAATTGCGGATCCGCACTTCCGGGTCCGCAATTCCGATCCCGAAAAATATAGAACATGTCCTATTCTTGTCCGCGGACAAGAATAGGCATTTTCTATTCAGTGTCGGCGATGTGCGGTCCGCAAAATGCGGAACGCACATCGCCGATGTCTGTGTTTTGCGGATCCACACACACGGACGTGTGAATGGACCCTTACTCTGTAATTCCTCTAGCGCCGTTCTATGGAAACAGTAGGTTTAAAGGGCACACCAAATGCTTGAAATAACTTCTTTATTAACTTCAACTTTTGTTCATATACAACACTGCCACCTCCGCAGCAGATAGTCCTTGTACATAACACGCGTTGAATAAAGTATCATAAAATGGCGGTATGCATAAGATGGTGGTTCAACTGTTCAATCTTGTCATTCAACATAAAATGGTGGATATATTTCTCTCTTGAGTATCTGTACTCTCACTTTAAAGGGGTTATCCCATCTTAGACAATGGGTGCATATCGCTAGGATATGCCCCCATTGTCTGATAGGTGCAGGTCCCACCTCTGGGACCCGCACCTACAAGGAGAACAGAGCCAGAGAGAGTTGTGGCTGGAGGACTCCGGGTTTCCCGGGGTCCGTACACCACCAGGCGCAGGTCCCCGCCTCTCCCATTGAAGTGAATGGGAGCGCACCGCGCATGCCCGGCCACCGCTCCCATTCATTTCTATGGGGCCGACAGAAATAGCCAAGCGCATGGAAATGAATGGATGGCGGCTGTGCATGCGCAGTGCGCCCTCCTCAACTTTCTCCACTCCATTCTCCTTGTAAGTGCGGGTCCCAGAGGTGGGACCCGCACCTATGAGACATTGGGGGCATATCCTAGCAATATGCCCCCATTGTCTAAGATGGGATAACCCCTTTAAGTTATTTAATCACTTTATGATCTCTCTGAGAGTTATATCTGAGGTCTTACTAATAGTTCACTTGCTTAATTTGGTCTCAATTTGCAGTATGCAGTTAGCAGTAACTATTTGCAGATTGGTTGAGTATGATCTGCTATGGTTCTATGCAATTTGGATTGCAATTTGTTTTGTATGATTGTATGGCTCAGTAGTTCGTTTGTATGCAATTGGTTGAACTGTAAGTAAACATACATATAACCAGTTCAGTATACAGTTCTAATCACTATATTAACAGTAGGAACATTATATAACTGTTTTAAATAACTATTTTGGCCTGTCTGCTTCCATAAAACACAGCTCTTAGTGTAGTCAATGTCTGTTCAGCTTCTCTCATCTGGTGTAATGATTCTAGCAGCTCCTGCTAGGGGAATTTCCCACACAGGCTGTGTGTGAGGCTGGCTGTGATTGGTCAAAACTCTTGCTCTGTGTGAGGCTGGCTGTGATTGGTTAAGACTCCTGCCCAGCAACAGTTTAACTGTTCTGCTTTCTGTTGTTTCTGCTGTGTCATTGAGCTTACCTCACATCCATATAATGAATCTTAAAAAAATCTTAACCACCTGCCATCTGGGCCATTTGCCCACTTCCTGACCAGGCCAAATTTTGCAAAACTGACATATCTCACTTTATGTGGTAATAACTTTGGAACGCCTTTATTTATCCAAGTCATTCAGAGATTGTTTTCTCGTGACACATTGTACTTCATGATAGTCATAAATTAGAGTCAAAATATTTCACCTTTATTTATGAAAAAATCCCAAATTTACCCAAAAATTTGAAAAATTTGCAATTTTCTAAATTTCAATTTCTCTGCTTTTAAAACAGAAAGTGATACCTCATAAAATATTTATTATTTAACATTCCCCATATGTCTACTTTATGTTGGCATCATTTTGGAAATGTCATTTTATTTTTTTAGGACGTTAGAAGGCTTA
Organism: Bufo bufo; assembly: GCF_905171765.1. Classification (NCBI taxonomy): domain Eukaryota; kingdom Metazoa; phylum Chordata; class Amphibia; order Anura; family Bufonidae; genus Bufo; species Bufo bufo. The sequence continues at coordinate 115,981,332 of NC_053394.1, forward strand.
GAAGTTTAGAAGCAATTCTTCAAATTTTTAAGAAAATTGACAAAACCCACTTTTTAAGGACCAGTTCAGGTCTGAAGTCACTTTGTGGGGCCTACATAGTGGATACCCCCATAAATGACCCCATTGTATAAACTACACCCCTCAAGGTATTCAAAACCGATTTTACAAACTTTGTTAACCCTTTAGGCGTTCCACAAGAATTAAAGGAAAATGGAGATGTATAGGGAGAGGTATAAGCAGTAGAAAGAGTGAAGTGCTTATGCCGCTGTACAGAACACTGGTGAGACCTCACTTGGAGTATTGTGCGCAGTACTGGAGGCCATATCTCCAGAAGGATATAGATACTCTAGAGAGAGTTCAGAGAAGAGCTACTAAACTAGTACATGGATTGCAGGATAAAACTTACCAGGAAAGGTTAAAGGACCTTAATATGTATAGCTTGGAAGAAAGAAGAGACAGAGGGGATATGATAGAAACTTTTAAATACATAAAGGGAATCAACTCGGTAAAGGAGGAGAGCATATTTAAAAGAAGAAAAACTACCACAAGAGGACACAGTTTTAAATTAGAGGGGCAAAGGTTTAAAAGTAATATAAGGAAGTATTACTTTACTGAGAGAGTAGTGGATGCATGGAATAGCCTTCCTGCAGAAGTGGTAGCTGCAAATACAGTGAAGGAGTTTAAGCATGCATGGGATAGGCATAAGGCTATCCTTCATATAAGATAGGGCCAGGGACTATTAATAGGATTCAGATATATTGGGCAGACTAGATGGGCCAAATGGTTCTTATCTGCCGACACATTCTATGTTTCTATGAGATCAAATTTTAAAATTTCACTTTTTTGGCAGATTTTCCATTTTAATAAAAAATTTTCTTTAACACATCGATGGTTAACAGCCAAACAAAACTCAATATTTATTACCCAGATTCTGCGGTTTACAGAAACACCCCACATGTGGTCGTAAACTGCTGTATGGGCACACGGCAGGGCGCAGAAGAAAAGGAACTCCACATGTTTTTTAGATGCCATGTCCCATTTGAAGCCCCCTGATGCACCCTTACAGTAGAAACTCCCAAGAAGTGACCCCATTTTGGAAACTAGGGGATAAGGTGCCAGTTTTATTAGTACTATTTTTGGGTACATATGATTTTTTGATCATTCATTATAACACTTTATGGGGCAAGGTGACCAAAAAATTGGTTGTTTTAGCACAGTTTCTATTTATTTATTTTTACAGCGTTCACCTGAGGGGTTCAGTCAAGTGACATTTTTATAGAGCAGATTGTTACGGACGTGGCGATACCTAATATGTATACTTTTTCTCATTTATTAAAGTTTTACACAATAATAGCATTTTTGAAACCAAAAAATTATGTTTTAATGTGTCCATGTTCTGAGAGCTATAGTTTTTTTATTTTTTGAGAGATTTTCTTATGTAGGGGCTCATTTTTTGCGGGATGAGGTGACGGTTTTATTGGTACTATTTTGTGGGACATACGCGTTTTTGATCACTTGGTGTTGCACCTTTTGTGATGCAAGGTGACAAAAATTGCTTGTTTTGACACCGTTTTTTATTTTTTTTACGGTGTTCACCCGAGGGGTTAGGTCATGCGATATTTTTATAGAGCTGGTTTTTACGGACGCGGCAATACCTAATATGTATACTTTTTTTTATTTGTTTCACTTTAACACAATAATAGTATTTTTGAAACCAAAAAAATGATGTTTTAGTGTCTCCATGTTCTAAGAGCTATAGTTTTTTTATTTTTTGAGAGATTTTCTTATGTAGGGGCTCATTTTTTGCGGGATGAGGTGACGGTTTTATTGGTACTATTTTGTGGGACATACGCATTTTGATCACTTGGTGTTGCACCTTTTGTGATGCAAGGTGACAAAAATTGCTTGTTTTGACACCGTTTTTTATTTTTTTTACGGTGTTCACCCGAGGGGTTAGGTCATGCGATATTTTTATAGAGCTGGTTTTTACGGACGCGGCAATACCTAATATGTATACTTTTTTTTATTTGTTTCACTTTAACACAATAATAGTATTTTTGAAACCAAAAAAATGATGTTTTAGTGTCTCCATGTTCTAAGAGCTATAGTTTTTTTATTTTTTGAGAGATTTTCTTATGTAGGGGCTCATTTTTTGCGGGATGAGGTGACGGTTTTATTGGTACTATTTTGTGGGACATACGCATTTTGATCACTTGGTGTTGCACCTTTTGTGATGCAAGGTGACAAAAATTGCTTGTTTTGACACAGTTTTTTTTTTTTTTTTACGGTGTTCACCCGAGGGGTTAGGTCATGTGATATTTTTATAGAGCTGGTTTTTACGGACGCGGGAATACCTAATATGTATACTTTTTTTTATTTTTTCTATTTTTAACTTTTTTTTTACATTCCTTACTTGGGGACTTTTTTTTTTTTACATGTGAAACTTTTTTTTCATTTTTTTTTTCAACCTTTTATTTTTATTTTTTTTATTTTACACTTTTCGTCCCCCATAAGGTCATACAATACCTCTGGGGGACATTTACTTCACTTTTTTTTTTCCACTGTTGATTTCTCCTGTAACTGGGACTGACATAGTAGCCCCAGTTACAGGACAAATACACCCCCAGAGAGGCTGTACAGCAGCAATCCAGCGCTGTACAGCCTCAGAGCAGGGCTGATCGAGGTCTCTGAGAGACCTCACACAGCTCCTGCACTCTCCAGTCCGCCGGGCCGGAACAGGAAGCGCACAGCGCTTCCTTCTCTGCAGACACAGCGCTCGGTGAGCGCTGTGTATGCAGCGATCCAGAAGGCAGGGACACCTGGGAACTGTCCCTGCCTTGTCTTAGGGTTGCCCTGCTGTCACTGACAGCGGGCAACCCGATCAGCAGCTGCACGATTAGCGTGCAGCTGCACTTTCTGAACGGACGTTCTGGAACGTCCGTTCAGAAATAGACGTCCACCCATAGGACATTTATATCCTATGGGCGGACGTAAAGCGGTTAAAGAACATGATATATAACAGTTATATGACATCCAAACATGAAGTCACTGTAAATAACTCTGCTTTTGTCCTTAACACACAAACATAGGAACTGTATTAAGGTTATTGGCAGGTCTAGCTGTATAAACATATAAGCTATATTAGCAACCTAGGACAGGTCTTATCTGGCCAGCTACACTCCCACCAAAATAAATTCTATGTTCTCAGTAGTAGGACTTAAAGGGAACCTGTCACCAGTTTTATGGTGTCCTAACTAAGGGCAACATAAATAAGTGACTGATTCTCTTAGCAAAATGCTGGGTCACTTTCTTTAATTGACCCAGTCAATCTGCCAACATCTTGTATTGAAAAGCTCCAGCTGATAATGATGAGTCATGAATATTCATGAGCTCCTGACTCTTCCCGCCAACCTGCTGATTGACAGTTATTTTCCATATAAAATCAGCAGCAGGTGGGCAGGGGAGTGGCTATAGCTGTTAATTAAATAAACGCTGGACTCAATGACATCACGCTGGACTCAAATCAGCTCATTAGCATGCAGCATGTGGCATCTTTGTGTGTATATTATGAGGTAACCATCTGTCACACCAGTAAGTGAATACATCTAAGGCACTTTTTAGTTGTTAATGATTGTATATAATTAGTTAGATTATAATCAAATATCCACATGACAGGTTCCCTTTAACCTCTTCAGGACACAGGGCGTACAGGTACGCCCTTATGTCCTGGTACTTAAGGACACAGGGCGTACCTGTACGCCCTGTGTATTTTTAATCACCGCCGCACAGCGGGCGGTGATCGGAAGCCGGTGCCTGCTCAAATCATTGAGCAGGCACCTCGCCTAATTGCCCGAGGGGGTCCCGTGACCGCCCCATGTTTGCGATCTCTGCAAACCGCAGGTCAATTCAGACCTGCGGTTTGCGGCTTTTACCTATGGCGGCGGGGGCGGGCGGTGCCATCGGGTCCCCATACGGCTGTAGGGGGGACCCGATGGCATGGAAGGCAGTGCGATGCCTAAGGAATGCATCGCGCTGCCTTCCGGTGACGAGCCTGTGAGATCCAGCCCCCTGGATCTCACAGGCCGGAAGCTGTATGAGTAATACACACAGTATTACTCATACAGCCAGTGCATTCCAATACAGAAGTATTGGAATGCATTGTAAAGGATTAGACCCCCAAAATTTCAAGTCCCAAAGTGAGACAAAAAATTAAGTAAAAAAAAGTTGAAAAAATAAAGTTTTCCCCCCAAAAAATTAAAAGTTTCAAGTAAAAATAAACAAAAACTGAATTTTCCCCAAATAAAGTTAAAAAAAATTGGTAAAAAATAGGACGAAAAAAAAAAAAGTATACATATTAGGTATCGACCGGCTCTATAAACATATCACATGACCTAACCCCTCAGATGAACACCGTAAAAAATAAAAACTGTGCTAAATAAACAATTTTTTTGTCACCTTGCATCACAAAAAGTACAACAGCAAGTGATCAAAAAGGCGTTTGCCCACCAAAATAGTACCAATCTAACCGTAACCTCATCCCGCAAAAAATTAGCCCCTACCTGAGACAATCGCCCAAAAAATAAAAAAAACTATGGCTCAGAATATGGAGACACTAAAACATAATTTTTTTTGTTTGAAAAAAGCTGTTATTGTGTAAAACTTATATATATAAAAAAAAAAAAGTATACATATTAGGTATCGCCGCGTCCGTATCGACCGGCTCTATAAAAATATCACATGACCATTTTTTGTCACCTTACATCACAAAAAGTGTAATAGCAAGCGATCAAAAAGTCACACGCACCCCAAAATAGTGCCAATAAAACCATCATCTCATCCCGCAAAAATCATACCCTACCCAAGGTAATCGCCCAAAAACTGAAAAAATTATGGCTCTCAGACTATGGAAACACTAAAACATGATTTTCTTTTGCTTCAAAAATGAAATCATTGTGTAAAACTTACATAAATAAAAAAAAAGTATACATATTAGGTATCGCCGCGTCCGTGACAACCTGGTCTATAAAAATACCACATGATCTAACCTGTCAGATGAATTTTGTAAATAACAAAAAATAAAAATGGTGCCAAAACAGCTATTTCTTGTCATCTTGCCTCACAAAAAGTGTAATATAGAGCAACCAAAAATCATATGTACCCTAAACTAGTACCAACAAAACTTCCACCCTATCCCGTAGTTTCTAAAATGGGGTCACTTTTTTGGAGTTTCTACTCTGGGGGTGCATCAGGGGGGCTTCAAATGGGACATGGTGTGAAAAAAAAACAAAATCTGCCTTCCAAAAACCGTATGGCATTCCTTTCCTTCTGCGCCCTGCCGTGTGCCCGTACAGCGGTTTATGACCACATATGGGGTGTTTCTGTAACCTATAGAATCAGGGCCATAAATATTGAGTTTTGATTGGCTGTTAATCCTTGCTTTGTTACTGGGAAAAATGGATTAAAATGGAAAATTTTCCAAAAAATTGAAATTCAGAAATTTCATCTCCATTTGCCAATAACTCTTGTGGAACACCTAAAGGGTTAATGACGTTTGTAAAATCAGTTTTGAATACCTTGAGGGGTGTAGTTTCTTAGATGGGGTACATTTATGGAGTTTCTACTCTAGGGTTGCATCAGGGGGGCTTCAAATGGGACATGGTGTAAAAAAAAACAGTCCAGCAAAATCTGCCTTCCAAAAACCGTATGGCATTCCTTTCCTTCTGCGCCCTGCCGTGTGCCTGTACAGCGGTTTATGACCACATATGGGGTGTTTCTGTAAACTACAGAATCAGAGCTATAAATATTGAGTTTGGTTTGGCTGTTAACCCTTGCTTTGTAACTGAAAAAAAATTATTAAAATGGAAAATCTGCCAAAAAAGTGAAATTTAGAAATTGTATCTCTATTTTCCATTAATTTTTCAAAGTTTGTAAAAATCAGTTTTGAATACCTTGAGGGGTATAGTTTCTAGAATGGGGTCTTTTTTGGGTGGTTTCTATTATGTAAGCCTCGCAAAGTGACTTCAGACCTGAACTGGTCCCTAAAAATTGGGTTTTTGAAAATTTCTGAAAAATTTCAAGATTTGCTTCTAAACTTCTAAGCCTTGTAACATCCCCAAAAAATAAAATATCATTCCCAAAATGATCCAAGCATGAAGTAGACATATGGGGAATGTAAAGTAATAACTATTTTTGGAGGTGTTACTATGTATTATAGAAGTAGAGAAATTGAAACTTGGAAATTTGCAATTTTTTACAAATATTTGCTAAATTTGGTATTGTTTTATAAATAAAAATGATTTTTTTTTTACTTCATTTTAGCAGTGTCATGAAGTACAATATGTGACGAAAAATCTATCTCAGAATGGCCTGGATAAGTAAAAGCGTTTTAAAGTTATCACCACTTAAAGTGACACTGGTCAGATTTGCAAAAAATGGCCTGGTCCTTAAGGTGAAATAAGGCTGTGTCCTTAAGGAGTTAAACATGAATTTGAGGAATTTTCCATCATGTTCTCAACTTCCAAATGTCTTTTATCACTCTCAAGTAGAACAACTAACTTCTGTATAGGACATTCCAACTTGAGTTGAGTAGTGAGACGTTTTCCTTTTTTGTCAAGTTTTGAGTCTCCTATTTGTAACAACACTCTTCTTACTAGTTTGTTTTTATCCTTTTGACCTTCTAGAACTCTGGCCAATTTCCATGGACTTCTAGGTAAATCTTCTTTCACTAACACTATGTCACCAACTTGGACATTTCTTCTGGGTGTTTGCCATTTACTTCTTAGCATAGGATTGGCTAAGTACTCTTTTCTCCATCTATTCCAAAACTGTTCTGATAGATATTGAACTCTTCGCCATTTCCTTTTAGCATATAAATCCTCTTTAGTGAACGTGCCAGGTGGTGGCTGTATGTAATCAGACTTGAAGGGGTTTTGCACTTTGTTTAAACTGATGATCTATCCTCTGGATAGATCATCAGCATCTGATCAGCGGGGGTCCAACACCCGGGACCCCCACCGATCAGCTGTTTGAGAAGGCAGCGGCGCTCCAGCAGCGCTGCGGCCTTCTCACTGTTTACTGCTGGCCGAGTGACGTCACGACTTGTATCAACTCGCCTGGGTGGGGCTAAGCTCCATTCAAGGGAACGGAGCTTAGCTGCGCCCAGGCCAGTAATACTAGTCGTGACGTCACTGGGCCAGCGGTAAACAGAGAGAAGGCCGCGGCGCTGCTGGAGCGCCGCTGCCTTCTCAAACAGCTGATCGGCGGGGGTCCCGGGTGTCTGACCCCTGACGATCAGATGCTGATGATCTATCCAGAATATAGATCATCAGTTTAAACAAAGTGCAGAACCCCTTTAAGGTGAAGTAGATGGTTGGGAGTTAAAGGGTACAAACTTGTTGGATCGTTGATATTATCAACTGTAAGTGGACGACTGTTAACAATAGACATTACTTCATAGAATAGGGTCCTATGTGAAGCATCATCTATTCTTGCGGCATTCTTTTTTAACACTGAACTGAACTTCATACAGTTCTGATTTGTCTTTCCCAAACTCCTCCTGTATGGCTTGCATGCGGAGCATTCATGTGAAAACCACACAATTTCTCTAACAAATACTCAGTTACTTTTTCTTTATCGATCTCTTTTAGAGCTTTCTTCAATTCATTCTTTGGTGCGACAAAATTAGATCCTTGGTCAGATCTAAGCTCTCTGACAGTACCTCTAATGGCGCTATGAAACATCTCAAGATGTTGATGAATGCGTCAGTTGACATATCTCAGACATATAAATATTAGTCCATATCTCTTGTACTCCTTGCGGTTCTGTTTGGTGATGAATAGGCCAAAACAATCCATTCCGCTAAAAAGAAATGGTAGTGATGGGTTTACACGATCTGCCGATAAATCTGCCATTCTTTGTTCTTCGCTAGGTCTACGTGCCTTTCTACAGAATACACATTTACTTATATACTTTACTATAACTTTGATTCCTTTCACAATCCAGTAACCACCTTCTCTCAAACAGCTTTGGGTAAGGCTTCTTCCTTGATGCAAGGATTTGTTGTGGTAGTCTTCAATAGTAGTAATCAATCTTGTGAAGGTAGAGATTTTGGGTAAAATTGCTGGATGCTTCACTCTGCTAGCTAACGATGCATTTTCCAGTCTCCCTCCCACTTTCAGTATACCATCTTGCAGAACAAGATTAAGCTTGTACAATGGGTGGTTGTTTGGAAGCCTTTTAGGTTCTTGACTAAGTCTCTTCAACTCTTCACTGTAGAATCTCTGTTGAATGAGTCTTATGACTGTTTCTTCAGCTTTCATTTTTTACTCTACATTCAATGATTCCTTCTTTCTGATTCCCTTTGCCAAACGTTGAATTAGAGCTACTACATTTATGACCGTATACCATTTTGAACATATGGCTAGTCTTTCAAGTATGTCATCTTGACACTTGGCAGAGGTGCTCAATGTTTGTACAACTTTTCCTTCTGGATTACACATAGACAGTTCTGTGTAACCTTTACTGGGCCGGTGAACCAGTTTGAATTTTTCAATCCTGTTACATTCAGGCCTCTTGAACCATGATCTGCTGGGTTATGCTTTGTGTCAATGTGATGCCAATGTTCTGGATTTGTTATTTTATGAATTTTCTCAACTCTGTTGGCGACAAAGATATGGAATCTTCGAGCTTCGTTTTTTATGTGTCCTAGGACAACTTGTGAGTCTGTCCAAAAATATTCTTCATCTATTTTTAATTCTAATTCTTCCCTCAGAAACTTGCTTACTGATGCTGAAACTACCGCTGCTGTGAGTTCAAGTCAAAAATGATGAAGTTCTATTTTCTTGTACTTTCCGAAATCATGAGGTACAAAACATCTGGGTATCTGAACTTCTCTCAAGTTTTGCAAGTCTCTTATCCAATTCTCCCACCTTGGCCTCAAATTTTCAGGTATGGGTTCATCCCATCCTAACTTTTGTCTGCATAATTCTTGCAGTTTTTCTCTTGCTTTGAGGATCACTGGGGCCAAGAATCCTAATGGATCATATATAGAAGCCACTGCGGAAAGAATGGTACGTCTAGTTGCAACTTTCTCTTCAATAGATACTTCAAAGAAGAACTTGTCATTCTCTACATTCCATCCCAATCCATGTAGGTTTTGAACTGGAAGATGATCATAATTGAGATCTACATTCTTCATTGTTGCTGCACGTTCAGAGTCACTGATGGATTCAAATACCTCTCTGTTGTTTGATATAAATTTGCAAAGGCACAGGTTTCCTTTTGCACATAACTTTTGGCTTTCTTTCACTAGTTTGATTGCAGATTCTGTGGACTCTAGACTTATGAGACCATCATCTTAAAAGTTTTTCTTCAGAAAATTTGCTGCTGATGGGCAATCCTTTTCATTCTGATTGGCCAGGTACTTCATACCATAATTGGCGCAACCTGGAGACGATGTTGCTCTAAACAAGTGTACTTTCATTCTGTATTCTGCTGGCTCTGTATCTGTATCTCCATCCTCCCACCATAGAAACCTCAGGAAGTCTCTACCTTCATTCTTCACATGAAACTGGTGGAACATCTTTTAACATCACACATGACCGCTACTGGATACTTTCTGAATCTACAGAGTACTCCAGGCAGAGTGTTGTGATGTGGGATGTACCACACTTCTCCTTCTTTTGGTTGATTATTAACTTTCTCTGCATGTCCTTCTTTGAGGATGCCTTCCATGAATTTCAAATAATCATTCTTGAGTTTGGAATCTTTTCCCATCCTTTTATTTAAACATTTCAATGTTGCTAGGGTAAGATTTCTGTTATTTGGCAGACGAGGTCGTTCTCTAAAGGGTAAGGGCATTTCAACATGACCTTGTTGATTCTGCTGAATACTTTCTTCTAGAGTGTGTACGAACTTTGTCTTCTTGGGATACACTTGTTTCTTTAGAACTTATGTCTGCAAAGTCGGATTCAAGGATCTTGATTACTTTTGCTGGACTTACAGTTGGTAATTCTTGGACAGATATTCGATTACACAATCTTGCCACCTGTCTTGAGTTTGCGATCTGCTGCTTTCCTCCAACAACACCCCATCCTAGATCAGTTTGAACAGAGTAGGGTTCACCCTTTCCTCCTGTGACTACCTTTCGTGGTACCAAGGCTTCGGGACAATCGGAGCCTATCAACAGTCCAACACCAAACTCCTTCAGCAGGGACATTTCATGAGATATGACAGGTGCTCCCATTTATTGGCTGTTTCACATGTACAGTTGTGTTCAAAATTATTCAACCCCCAATGCTGTAAAGGGTTTTAGGGAATTTAGTGTACATTTGTAATTGTGTTCAGAATGAAATCTTACAAGGACTTTTTAAAGAACCAAATGCAACTAAAATGACATCAATTGTTTTTGTAATACAGTATTAAATGTTTTTTTGTGATTTCTTCATTGACACAATTATTCAACCCCTTAAAGACTACCACTCTTAAGAACAGAGGTTCATTCAAGTGTTTTCGATCAGGTATTGAAAACACCTGTGGATGTCAAGGAGCGCAATCAAGCATAATAAGCACCAATTAGGCAGATGTAAAAGGACTGTGATACTCAGCTCCTTCTAGACATTTACTGGTGTGTTTACAAACATGGTGAAGTCAAGAGAATGGTCCAGGAAGACAAGAGAAGAGGTGATTTCTCTTCACAGGAAGGGCAATGGCTATAAGAAGATTGCAAAGATGTTAAACATACCAAGAGACACCATAGGAAGCATCATTCGCAAATTCAAGGCAAAGGGCACTGTTGAAACGCTACCTGGTCGTGGCAGAAAGAAGATGCTGACTTTGACTGCTGTGCGCTACCTGAAGCGCAAAGTGGAGAAAAGTCCCCGTGTGACTGCTGAAGAACTGAAAAAAGATTTGTCAGATGGGGGTACTGAAGTTTCAGCTCAGACAATAAGGCGCACACTGCGTAATGAAGGCCTCCATGCCAGAACTCCCAGGCGCACCCCCTTGCTGTCTCCAAAGAATAAGAAGAGTCGACTGCAGTATGCCAAAAGTCATGTGGACAAACCACAAAAGTGTTCTGTGGACTGATGAAACAAAATTAGAACTGTTTGGGCCCATGGATCAACGCTATGTTTGGAGGAGGAAGAACAAGGCCTATGAAGAAAAGAACACCTTGCCTACTGTGAAGCATGGTGGGGGGTCAATCATGCTTTGGGGCTGTTTTGCTTCTACAGGTACAGGGAAGCTTCAGCTTGTGCAAGGTACCATGAATTCTCTTCAGTACCAGGAGATATTGGATACAGTCCGTCACAAACCTGAGGCTTGGGAGACGTTGGACCTTTCAACAGGACAATGTTCCCAAGCATACCTCCAAGTCCACTAGAGCATGGTTGCAGATTAAAGGCTGGAACATTTTGAAGTGGCCATCGCAGTCACCAGACTTAAATCCGATTGAGAACCTCTGGTGGGACTTAAAGAAAACTGTTGCAGCGCGCAAGCCTAAGAATGTGACTGAACTGGAGGCTTTTGCCCATGAAGAATGGGCAAAGATAACCGTAGATCGCTGCAAGACACTTGTGTCAAGCTATGCTTCACGTTTAAAAGCTGTTATAACTGGAAAAGGATGTTGTACTAAGTACTAATATTGAATGTCACTTGGGGGTGGAATAAAACTGATAATGATGTGAGCACAGAAAAGACATTTGTGGTTATTTCATTATAAATGTTATGTTATATCTGTCTGACTTACAAGTGCCTCTTTGATTTAATTGTAAACAAGATGACTGAAATGATCAAAATCAATGTCAAACTGGCCAAAACACTCAATTTCAGTGGGGGTTGAATAATTTTGAACACAACTGTAGGTATGCGATCTCGATCTAAAGGTATATTGTCTTTTGTATAAGCTGGAGGTAGATCTAATGTGAAGTTTGAATGAAGTCCTCTAACTCTCAGTCCTTTGACCCTTTGACTATTCACTAATGTGTCTCTCCCCGTCATTGTGTTGAGTTTGAGCTTCACTGGTTCTGTAGCCACTTGTAATTCTTTATTGTAGAGAAGCTGACGTCACTCTGGACATCCAGTAGCGCATAGGTGTATACCTTCTTGTTCCTCCTTTTAGGATTTGAAATGCAAACTGGTACAACCATTGATGAGCCATTGCTTTCTCCTTCCCTCACTCTGCAAGAGAATACCGATACTTTCTTTCCTTCCTCAGTATCTTTAGGTATTGAGGATTTATCTTTCTTTGGACGTTGTCACGGATGGTGTACAGGAAACAAGACAATAATATAAACAATGACTCACTGGATCCACAACTAAGGAACAAAAGGGGAGACCCCTGCAAGAGACCTGCCGCTCTCCCTTATTGCTCAGCCTATGCGACCACCCCAAAGGTGGATGGGCGCATATCCACGTACCTCGACTATCTTACACCTGAAGACCCTACAATAGTGAGGGGACACGACCACCGGCTCCCTACACAGACACGGAGGGAGTCAGGGTCACCTGGATCCAGAAAACAGAAAATCATAAATACATAAACAGAACTTATCTTGCAGACGACTGGGGACTGTGGACTGGGAACAAGGAACAGCATGCACACACACTCCAGGAAGTTGTATAAGCCGCACACTACTGCATTCTGGGGAGGAACTTAAAGGGCAGCAATCAGTCCAACAGCATGACAGCTGAGATAGACTAACGAGATGAGAAACTAAACCAAAACAAAGAAATTCAAGGAGGAGGATCTGAAAGGCTCCTGTCAGAGCTTCTCAACTGTCTGGCTGTGACAGACGTTCTTCATGTAGTGGTGTAGGATGGCATCCTTTGCAAATGCTGCATGTGGCCTTTTTCTTACACTCCTTAGTAACATGGCCTTTTCTTAGACAACCAAAACACAGTTGGTTCTCCAGTACAAACCTTTTCTTTTCATCTGGGGACTTCTCCTTCAATTTTTGGCACTTGTGTACAGTATGGAGTGGTTCTCTCCACAGAACATATATTTGAAGGTAGTCTGAAGATATGTCGGTTCTGTCTCTCTACTGATCTAAGTAGTGACTTTGGACTTGCTCTCGTAGGTATCTGGACCTTTAGCTGCTGTATTGGTTGCAAATCTAGTTGCTCTTGCACGTCTTATATCTCTCACAGGCATTTCTTCTAAGGATTTTAAGACGTAAGATGCTGTTACTGGATTACATGCTATCCGTGCTTCCTTATTGATGAACTCAGAGAACTCTTTAAAACTTAGGAAAATAGGAAGTCCTTACCTAGATCTAACTGTTCAGTCACATAGCGATTGCATCTAGAAGCCACTTCTTCAGGTTGCTTAGTTAGCATCCTGTGGTTTTCTAGTTAATCATTCAGTACTTCTAGTCCTTGTACATGTGGGATGGCATTGCTGCATGCTTGCAGGAAGTCACCACACTTTTGGAGTTTGAAGTGTTCTTTAGGACCTATTTTAGGCCAGTTATTCAGTTTCTCTCTAAAGGCTTTTTGTACTAAGAAAGGATAACCTTATCTTGCATTAAATTTTTCCCAAGCTTGCTTGTAGGCTTCTTCGTCTTTTCTATAGAAGTTACCTTCAAGAACTTCCTTGGCTTCTCCACCAACATATCTCTGAAGGTAGAATAACTTGTCAACTGGACTGAAGCAATGATGCTCAATGATCATCTCAAAACTTGCCTTCCACTCTATGAACTTCAGTACGTCTCCTGAAAATACAGTAGGTTCCGGAACGGGAAGTCTAGCTAGGATTGTTCTCTGTGGTCTTGCTGGGACAATGGTTGTAACATTCTCCTGAGCATTGATGTGGCATCTAGGAATAGAATCATCCGGTTCTATTTTCTCACTTAGTTCTGAATTATGTGAGTCTCTTTCTTCTTCTTTTCCGGTAGAGAGAGAGGGTAAATCCACACACCTTTTTCCTAACACTGGACTAGGCCTTTCTTTGTTTTTCTGAGCAGGGATGGAAGGATAATGATTTATTTCCTCACTAAGTGCTGGAGATTTCCTTCCATTCTCCTGGGAGTATTTAGGGAAGTAGGAGTCTGCAATTTCAATTTCTGCTCTCTTGACAGCAAGTTGTTCAGCTAATTCCTTTATTTTGGCTGAAGTATTTGAGGACTCTGATATATGGGTGGCACTTCTGCTAGTGAACGAAGTCACACTTAAGATTGTGGTACCACCTAAGGATTTAGCATAGTCTCTCATAAAAAACTCGTTCATTCTACTTCTTCCTTTAACTTCATCATAATTAGCTGCAGATGAAAGTTCTCTCAAGAGCTTTACTAAATCTTTAGTGACTGCAGTACATGTGTCCATGTTCCTTACAATATCCTGGGAAGGTGTCATAAACGACCGCAGGTTGACATATGCTGCCATAAGCTCTGATTCAGATTCTTCTACTGTCTCTACCATATCACTCAAGTTCCCTTTTATACTTTCTTGCTTTAGCTTTTTACGAATGTCTTTAATGTATAATTTCCACTTATCATACATTCTGGCGAACTTTTTTCCTTTCAGCGCTGCTTCTTCCTGGCGAACTTTTTTCCTTTCAGCGCTGCTTTTTGCTCCAAATTTTTCAGCATCTTTGGGGTCGGTTTTCTGACACGTGATGAACATCTTAGTTCATCTGCTTGGGCTATATTTGTTTGAGGCAAGACTAATGCTGCATCAGACTCTTCTACCTCAGACAGGTTCCCTTGCTCTTCAACTTCTACTCTATCTATCTTTGCATCCTCTAATAGTGGCATGGTAATACTAGGCTCAGACATTTTACTTTCAATGCTATCACAAGCAATACAAATAATAAGATTTCTTTCACTTTAAATGCAATACTGACAAATGCAGAAATAAATGACTTTCACTTTGAATGCAATAGCAATAGATGCAGGCAATAAATGACTTTCACTTTAAATACTTTAGAGTCCATATACTACAAACTGTCCTTTGTTTTACTTTAGAGTCTTTTATTCCTAAACACAAAAATGTTTCTTTATGTCAAAACCTATGTGCAATGATAAGTTATAAAAGGAAAGCTCTGACCTTATTCTGAAGAGCAGGAACAAATGTCAGTCTTAAAGGAGACATGTGTTTTCTTAATATGATGCGATGTTCTGCCCTTACTTGCAATTCTCTGTGTAGACTTGCGATGCTCTGTGCAGACTTGCGATGCACTGGCTTGGATATGCTGCTGGCAGGCTTTGGGCCTAGTGGCGGGAAACTAGCTGGCTTCAGTACGTGGTCTCTCCGTGGATAGTGGTGCGGGCACTCTGGCTCTGGACTTTGGCCTCCCACCATGCGTCTCTTTCTCTCTCTAGGGATCGCAGGAGGGTTGGCACTTTTTCTCTGACTATTTTGCCTTTGCTGTTCTGCCACTTTAAGTGTTGGCTGAAGTTTGACTAATGCACATGTTGTATGGCCTCTATGGTTAGCTCCGCTGAGGTGTCTTTGCTTGCTCACTCAGGGAACAGTTGCTGTGCGGCGGTATATGCTGGAACTCTGCTGCGCTAATGCGCTCTTTGCTGTGCAAGTTGAGGAGCGCTATCACTTTGCCCTCTGAGGGTAATAGTTGTGGCAGGCGCAGCACTATGAATTGCCTTTTGCGCTGTGGCATTAGAAGAATTTTGATATCTCTGACTTTTAGTCTAACCAGACTGTCTATTACTCTGTAATTCCTCTAGCGCCGTTCTATGGAAACAGTAGGTTTAAAGAGCACACCAAATGCTTGAAATAACTTCTTTATTAACTTCAACTTTTCTTCATATATAACACTGCCGACTCCGCAGCAGATAGTCCATGTACATAACACGTGTTGAATAAAGTATCATAAAATGGCGGTATGTATAAGATGGTGGTTCAACTGTTCAATCTTGTCATTCAACATAAAATGGTGGATATATTTCTCTCTTGAGTATCTGTACTCTAATTTAAGTTATTTAAGCACTTTATGATCTCCCTGAGAGGTACCATATATCTGTGGTCTAACTAATAGTTCACTTGCTGAATTTGGTTGCAATTTGCAGTATACAGTTAGCAGTAACTATTTGCAGATTGGTTGAGTATGATCTGGTATGGTTGTATGCAATTTGGATTGAAATATGGAATTTGAATTTGGATTGTGAACTTTGTAGTTTGCAATTGTATGATTGTATGGCTCAGTAGTTCGTTTGTATGCAATTGGTGGAACTGTAAGTAAACATACATATAACCAAGTTCAGTATACAGTTCTAATCACTATATTAACAGTAGGGACATTATATAACTGTTTTAAATACCTATTTTGGCCTCTCTGCTTCCATAAAACACAGCTCTTAGTGGAGTGACTGTCTGTTCAGCTTCTCTCCTCTGGTGTAATGATTCTAGCAGCTCCTGCTAGGGGAATTCCCCACACAGGCTGTGTGTGAGGCTGGCTGTGATTGGTCAAAATTCTTGCTTTGTGTGAGGCTGGCTGTGATTGGTCAAGACTCCTGCCCAGCAACAACAGTTTAACTCTATGCTTTCTGTTGTTTCTGCTGTGTCATTGAACTTACGTCACATCCATATAATGAATCTTAAAGGCATATTATCTTTTCTGCTTCTGTGAACACAATATATAACAGTTATATGACATCCAAACATAAAGTCACTGTAAATAACTCTGCTTTTGTCTTTAACACACAAACATAGGAACTTTATTAAGGTTATTGGCAGGTCTAGCTGTATAAACATATAAGCTATATTAGCATCCTAGGACAGGTCTTAGCTGGCCAGCTACAGTACCCAGTCTATATTATCCATGTGCTCTGATATTATTCCCATTTCTGTACATTCTTTCTGCATTCAGCATGGACTACTGACAACTAAGAAGGAGCAAAAGAAAGTGGAACATCCCAGTCCAACAAAAATGTATAAAAGTCCTAAAATGGAAGTCAAAAGTAATAAAATATCAGCTGCTGTGTATAAGAAACCTGCATCACCTGTCTGTTCAAGTCCTGGATCAGTGGAACAGATGAGATGTGAGTAATATAGATTCACAGAACATATACAGTGTACAGTAGAATAAAGAAAAGTTCTGTAGCAGACCCCTGCAGCCCCCCTTGGAGGAGTTAATTACAAGGTTATTACATCAGATCTGAATGGTTGAACTTGTTGAACATACAGTCAGGTCCATAAATATTGGGACATTGACACAATTCTAAAATTTTTGCTCTATACACCACCACAATGGATTTGAAATGAAACGAACAAGATGTGCTTTCACTGCAGACTGTCTTCTTTTATTTGAGGGTATTTACATCCAAATCAGGTTAACAGTGTAGGAATTACAACCGTTTGCATATGTGCCTCCCACTTGTGAATCGACCAAAAGTAATGGGACAGAATAATAATCTTAAATCAAACTTTTACTTTTTAATACTTGGTTGCAAATTCTTTGCAGTCAATTACAGCCTGAAGTCTGGAACGCATAGACATCACCAAACGCTGGGTTTCATCCCTGGTGATGCTCTGCCAGGCCTCTACTGCAACTGTTTTCAAATCATGCTTGTTCTTGGGGAATTTTCCCTTCAGTTTTGTCT
Organism: Bufo bufo; assembly: GCF_905171765.1. NCBI lineage: Eukaryota > Metazoa > Chordata > Amphibia > Anura > Bufonidae > Bufo > Bufo bufo. The sequence continues at coordinate 115,998,887 of NC_053394.1, forward strand.
TCAGCAAGTGAAATACATGCTCAATCACATTCATGTCAGGTGATTGACTTGGCCATTGCATAACATTCCACTTTTTCCCCTTAAAAAACTGTTTGGTTGCTTTTGCAGTATGCTTTGGGTCATTGTCCATTTGCACTGTGAAGCTCCGTCCAATGAGTTCTGAATCATTTTGCTGAATATGAGCAAATAATATTGCCCGAAACACTTCAGAATTCATCCTGCTGCTTTTGTCAGCAGTCACATCATCATTAAATACAAAAGAACCAGTTCCATTGGCAGCCATACATGCCCACGCCATGACACTACCACCACCATGCTTCACTGATGGGGTGGTATGCTTAGGGCTGTTTCACACGAGCGGATGCCGTGTGTGACATCCGCTGCGTGAATGACAGCCAAGACCCGATGCGAACAGCAGAAGCACGGAGCATTAACATGACTGATAATGCTCCGTGCCTCTCTGTGATCTCTTTACTACGAAATCACAGTGACAACTTTATCTCACTGTGATTTCGTGAGCAGTTCCTTTCCTTCTCTATACTTTTCTCTTCCCATCACTCTGGTACAAGTTGATCTTGGTATCATCTGATCATAGGATGTTGTTCCAGAACTGTGAAGGCTTTTTTAGATGTCGTTTGGCAAACTCTAATCTGGCCTTCCTGTTTTTGAGGCTCACCAATGGTTTACATCTTGTGGTGAACCCTCTGTATTCACTCTAGTGAAGTCTTCTCTTGATTGTTGACTTTGACACACATACACCTACCTCCTGGAGAGTTTTCTTTATCTGGCCAACTGTTGTGAAGGGTGTTTTCTTCACCAGGGAAAGAATTATTCGGTCATCCACCACAGTTATTTTCTGTGGTCTTACGGGTCTTTTGGTGTTGCTAAGCTCACCGGTGTATTCCATTTTTAAGAATGTTCCAAACAGTTGTTTTGGCCACGCCTAATGTTTTTGCTATCTTTTTGATGGGTTTGTTTAGTTTTTTCAGCCTAATGATGGCTTGCTTCACTGATAGTGACAGCTCTTTGGATCCCATCTTGAGAGTTGACAGCAACAGATTCCAAATGCAAATAGCAAACTTGAAATGAACTCTGGACCTTTTATCTGCTCATTGTAATTGGGATAATGAGGGAATAACACACACCTGGCCATGGAACAGCCAAGAAGCCAATTGTCCCATTACTTTTGGTTCCTTAACAAGTGGGAGGCACATATGCAAACTGTTGTAATTCCTACACCGTTCACCTGATTTGGATTTAAATACCCTCAAAGCTGACAGTCTGCAGTTAAAGCACATCTTGTTCGTTTCATTTCAAATCCATTGTGGTGGTGTATAGAGCCAAAAATGTTAGAATTGTGTTGCTGTCCCAATATTTATGGACCTGACTGTAGGTATTTTTCTTCAACCATGCTAAAGTTGGTCATACACCTTACAGGGATTCACCAGAAAAATCAGAAGGGGTTGGGAGGAATAGCTGTCGGCCAAACAAGGGTTAAAGGGGTTTTCAAGGACTTAAATATTGATGAGCTATCTTCAAGATAGGTCATCAATATCGGATTGTTTGAGATAGGTCAAATATTTACGTCCTGGAAAACTTCTTTAAGGGCTCATTCAGACGGCCGTTTGCTGTTCGCAAAAATGCGGATCCTTTTTTTTTTTCGGATTAGATACTGACCCATTTACTTCTATGGGGCCCTTTTCTTCCATTCCACAGCTCCGCAAAACAAATGTAACATGTCCTATACTTGTCAGTGAAAATTAGGACTTGGCCCCATTAAAGTCTATGGGTCCGCAAAAATGCAGAATGCAATATGTTTTTTTACATGAGCCCTAACGCTTATTTGGGCAGCAGTTATTCCTCCCGACCGGTGTCCCTTATCCTTGCACTCTCAGCTTACTTGGGTGTGCATGTGTTCTCTGTAGAGGGAAGGGGAATAAGCCACTGCCATACACCTCTGGCAGTGCCTTATTTTCTGTGAGAACAAAGGATTGGGAGTGATGAAACCCATCATGCCCAATACTCCCTCCTTCCAGTATCTGTCATCATGTAAGAAACAGCACAGACCCATACACATTAGGTTGACTCCACATCTACGTTCATTTTTTTGTTATTCTGTTCTGTCAGAAGAACAGAAAAATATAATAAAACAACATCTGCTAAAACGGATTGAATGACAAAAAAAATACAAATGAAACGCCTCTCTTTTCCATCCGTCATCCCTTAACTAGAATGTTAAAAAAGCAACAGAATCCTTCGTTCCATCATGAATCTGTTAGCACTGGCAGAAAGAAAAATCCTGTGGAGAAAAAGCAAATTGAGCATAATTGATGACAAAAATTACCCGCTTAACCCCTTAGTGACCAGCCTGTTTTGGGCCTTACGGTTTTTCTTCCTTTTTTTATTTTTCCGTCTATATAGCTTTATGAGGACTTGTTTTTTATGGGACAAGTTGTAGTTTTTAATGGCGCCATTTTGGGGTACACATAACTTTCTGATTAACTTTTATTAAATCTTTCTGGGAGGGAGATGGGAAAAGCAGAAATACGGCCACTGCATTTTTTACGTTATAAATTTTACGGCGTTTGTTTTTTGGTATAAATAACATAATATCTTTATTCTCTGGGTCAGTACGATTACAGTGATACCAAATACATATAGTTTTTTTTTACGTTTTACTACTTTTTTACAATAAAATCTATTTTTTTTAAAGAAAAAAATGTTTTTGCATTGCTGCTTCCCAAAACCCATAACCATCGCTTGATATTAAGTTTTTTCAGCGGAAACTAAGAATAAATTAGCCAGCCTTCACACACATCGGTACCCTGCGATCGCATTTGCGGGGTGCCGATGGGAGACAGTGGGAGTCCACTCCCTCTGCCAGCACTTTACATGAGGCGGGTGCCATTGCCCGCCGCATGTAAAGTGTTAAACAGCCCGGAACGGCACTCCTTCCAGTCCGGGCTGTTAGAGCAGGGCCGCAGTTCTCATGTGAGATTCGGGCCCCCGCAGACTGCTGCACGGGGGACCCATGCAGCTCTTAGACTGGGCCACCGTAAAAAAGCGGCAGCCCAGCCTGAGGCCCCTTAGTGACCGCCGTCAAAAGGCGTATGGGTGCTAACTAATGGTTTAAAGAAACGGGGATTAAAATGGATGCCTTACTTTCCCTTTTTTTGTGGTCATCTGACAGAACAGAATAACAGAAAAGTCAACACAGATGTGAACTCAGCCTTAGCTGGATAGCTGTTTACTCAGAAATGGTCAGGGTCAGCCAATGTCCATTTTATGTGTATGGGCAACTATGTATCGTAGCTATGTACTTAAGTGAAAGGGTGAATATCAGTGTGATATGCTGACCTTCACACTTTCAAAATGTTTATTTTTAGGTAAGCTTTAACAATTTGCTAATATCTTTGTGGAAGTGTTCATTGATGTTAAGCTAATGAATTGAGGTCATTTATGTCACCTAAAAATTTTCATGTTACAGCTGAACAATATGAGTCAGATCCTGAATTACCAACCAGGCATCCAACTATCACTCATTCATCCCCCTCACTATCTGCCTCACCTCCAGAACAACAGACTCCAGAGGGATCTGCGAACATTTCAATAGACTTAAAAAAAGTCAGCATGCACTGGACAGATTTCAATGACAAGTCTGCATCAAAACGGGCCAAGTGCACATACAAGATTGGAGAAAAACTTGATGTTGGCAAGACTCTTCAGGAACCATTATATCCAGCTTTTAACCATTTATCAAAGGTAAACACATTTCTTTCTCTCTCAAGGTGACCATACCAAATAAGGTGGGTTTACATGGCGTGAGGATTAGCCAGTTATCGTGAAGGAAGCTACTGCTGCATTGTTTCACGATCTGCTGCCCAGAGACGATAATTTACTTGCCTGCATGAATAACTGCTTCACCTGATGAACAAGCGTTTCACTCGTTCATCGAACAATCGCCTGCAGCTTTAGACAGAACGAACGTTCGTAAAAATGATTGTCCCCTATAAGCTGCCCGACAATCTGGCCGTGTAAACCCACCATTAGTCTAAAATTGATCAAAACAAACAATTTCAATGAAAGTGATCATCAGGTGACATTTTAAAGGGAACCTGTCACCTCTGCTATGCTACCCTCACTGAGCGTTTCTAAATGTTCATTGTGTTACCCTAAACATATAAATTACACTTTTAATTTCATTTGCAGACGAATTCAATTCAAGTATTATGCATTTTGTACTGCAAATAACATAAAAGAGTCATATCTTACTTGTGTGACCAGAGAAGAGTCATGTTTTCACGCTCTGACTCATCTCAGGTTAATTTACATATGTATCAAATCGGGTTTTATTACACAATAAAAGCACACAGAGCTATGGGGACTGGGTATTGCGGATGTGCTAGATGCCATCTAGCAACCCATGTCCTCAGCTCTATACCCAAACTCCAGGTGACAGGTTCCCTTTAAGGAGTTTTCCGCTTTTTGTATATTGATGACCTTTCCTCAGGATAGGTCATTACTATCTGATCATTGGGGGTCCAACTCACAGCACCCCTCCCGATCAGCTGTTTGAAGAGAAATCAGTGCTCATAGAAGCATTGCATTGCCTTCTCTTCCCTGTTTACCTGCTCGCCGTACAACCTATTCACTTCAGTGGGACGGCTCCTTCCTATTCAAGGAGGATAGGTAATCAATATAAAAAAAGCGGTCAACCCCTTTAACTGCTTCCCGACCGCCTAACGCAGGAATGCGTCCTGGCGGCGGTCGGGAAGCAGTGTTTTGGGGTGTCATTTTACATATACCCATGCTGGGTGAGATAAATATCTTGGTCAAATGCCAACTTTGTATAAAAAAATGGGAAAAGTTGTCTTTTGCCAAGATATTTCTCTCACCCAGCATGGGTATATGTAAAATGACACCCCAAAACACATTGCCCAACTTCTCCTGAGTACGGCGATACCACATGTGTGACACTTTTTTGCAGCCTAGGTGGGCAAAGGGGCCCACATTCCAAAGAGCACCTTTAGGATTTCACAGGGCATTTTTTACACATTTTGATTTCAAACTACTTCTCACGCATTAGGGCCCCTAAAATGCCAGGGCAGTATAACTACCCCACAAGTGACCCCATTTTGGAAAGAAGACACCCCAAGGTATTTCGTGATGGGCATAGTGAGTTCATGGAAGTTTTTATTTTTTGTCACAAGTTAGTGGAATATGAGACTTTGTAAGAGAAAAAAAAAATCATCATTTTCCGCTAACTTGTGATAAAAAATAAAAATTTCTATGAACTCACTATGCCCACCAGCGAATACCTTAGGGTGTCTACTTTCCGAAATGGGGTCATTTGTGGGGGTTTTCTACTGTCTGGGCATTGTAGAACCTCAGGAAACATGACAGGTGATCAGAAAGTCAGCTGCTTCAAAAAGCGGAAATTCACATTTTTGTACCATAGTTTGTAAACGCTATAACTTTTATCCAAACCATTTTTTTTTTTACCCAAACATTTTTTTTTTTTATCAAAGACATGTAGAACAATAAATTTAGAGAAAAATTTAAATAGAAATGTAGTTTTATTTGAAAAATTTTACAACTGAAAGTGAAAAATGTCATTTTTTTGCAAAAAAATCGTTAAATTTCGATTAATAACAAAAAAAGTAAAAATGTCAGCAGCAATGAAATACCACCAAATAAAATCTCTATTAGTGAGAAGAAAAGGAGGTAAAATTCATTTGGGTGGTAAGTTGTATGACCGAGCAATAAACGGTGAAAGTAGTGTAGGTCAGAAGTGTAAAAAGTGGTCTGGTCATTAAGGGTGTTTAAGCTAGGTGGGCTGAAGTGGTTAAAGAGGACCTGTCACCACACAATTCAGTGCAATCTGAAAGCAGCATGTTATAGAGGAGCTGAGCAGATTGATATATAGTTTTATGGGAAAAGATTCAGTATAACTTGTGATTTATACATTTATTTCTTTGCTTTTTTCACTTCCTGTGAAATACTATTGGTACAGGAGGGAGTAGTTACCAGTGACTGACAGCTATTTCCTTACACACACAATGTTATCAATCGCTGATAACCCCTCCTCCCTGTACCGGATAGCTGTTTGGAAAAAGCAAAGATATAAATGTATAAATTGCATGTTTTACAGATTTTTTCCCCACAAAACCTATATCAGTCTGCTCAGCTCCTCTTGCTCTATAATGTGATGCTTTCAGATTGCACTGCATTTTCTGGTGAAAGGTCCTCTTTAACAATAAATGCTAGTTTTAGCTGACTGATGACATGCCACTATTGACTGGTAAGAAGTTGTCCATGTTTAAAATTTAACCCATGATAGAACGTTCCCAGAAAGTTTATTCATCCTTTGCCCCTATGTCATAGATGTATGTCCAGTCTGAATTACTGTAATGGCCATTATGGACTAAAATGTGCATGGCTGCATCGGCGTGACAATCTTTTACTAGACGATAATTTATTCAACTGTTGTTCAACCATCAACAGACTTCGATAGCCAGCTTAAAGGGGTTGTCCGGGTTCAGAGCTGAACCCGGACATATCTTCTTCTTTCCCCACTCAGCCCCTCTGACTTGAGCATCGGAGACTTTCATGCTCCGATGCTCTCCCTTGCCCTGCGCTAAATCGCGCAGGTCAAGGGCCTTCTCTGGAGATTCGGTGACTTACTCTCCATGGGTAAGCTAGGCGGAGGATTCTGCCTAGCAGTGAGCCTGGTGACATCACCGACACTAATGGCCAGGCTTTAGGGCAGCGCCAAAGCCCGTCTATCAGTTCCGTTTACGTCACTGGGAACACTGTTAGGCGGATGCCTCTGCCTAGCAGTGTAAAAATGTAAACAAAAAAACCCTTGCCCTGCGCGATACAACACAGGGTAAGGGAGAGCATCGGAGCATGTCAGAGGGGCTGAGTTGGGGAAGAAGGGGATATGACAACCCCTTTAAGTTGCTTGAGGCCAATAAATGCATCATAGCATTTTACATGTTTGTCACTATGAGGAAGCGGTTGATTTGTCATTCTATAGCCTTGGACTTATGTTATGAAGGGAGAAGATATTGATGTTGCTCACTTTGTTGTAGGACTTATTAACTTTGGATAACTCTACTGTAAGTGGAGTAAATGCTCTAGAACTAACAGGATATGAATACAGTGAGCAACATGTGAAGATACACTCACCTGTCACAAACAAAAGCAAAACAGGAGTACTCACGCTGAAGAAGAAAAGGGTAAGCAGCTTTCCTTATAATTCACATGGTTTTTCTGGACATTTTATGTGCATATTTTATCTTAAGGCTAGATTCACAAACAATGTTTTGAGCACTACTTGTATTGTTAATGTTTTTTTTTTATTGTTACCTTGAAAACTATATAGCCTTTAAAATATACTGCATATAAACAAGTAGTTTTATTTTAGGTGGTTTTGTTGCATTTGTGAAGGTTTTTCCAAAATACAGCATGTTCTGGATATGGCCTTTTTTCTGGTTCTTCTCCCACAGGCTTCTTAAAGGGGTTGTCCCATCTTGCTTTTTCAATCTTACCAGCAGTAGATGTCCTGTTAACTTCCTGGTTTGGCTCAGGCAGTTGAGTGAAGGCCGGCCACGCCTCCTCATGACTCACCCTGAGAGTTCAGTCATTGCGTGCTCCTTCATGTGGATGAGTCATCCTTCTGGCAGCCTGCAGAGTATGTAAAGCCCATCCCCCTGCTTATGGGGGGGGGCGTCATCTGTGAATGGCGCTTATGGGGTGGGGCCGGGGGGGGCATCTGTGGATGGCACTTATGGGGTGGGGGGGCATCTGTGGATGGCACTTATGAGGGGGGGCATCTGTGGATTGCCGCCTGGACTCCTTCTGGGCACCAGAGAGCACGGAGTCCTCAGTTGCTATGACGCAGTGCGCTCCCTCCTGCTGCCGGAAAACAGTAATACACTGCTATGATCTAAGAGTGTATCACTGTATTCCGGCGGCAGGAGGGAGCGCACGGCGTCATAGCAACCGAGGACGCCGTGTGCTCCGGCGCCCAGAAGGAGTTGGCCCGGGACTAATAGGGGAGCATATCAATCCCTAAACTCTGCCCCTGTGGTCTTCCAGGGCCCTCCTTCCTCCTCTAGCATCTGCAGGACAGCAGCGTGGCAGGCAGACCGTTTCTCTCCCCGGCACTATCTCCAGCATGCAGGGTCAGACACGGCTGTTTTACAAGTGATCTCTTTGGGCATTCGTGCGCGTTCTTGATCGGCTGGCTGGGGAGAAGGTAGGACATTGTGCGCAGGCGCGGCACATACAAGCCCCGCAAGTATGTGGCCGTAACCAGAGGATACAGGTAGACAACACAGGCGCAGATGAACGGATTTTTCAGGAGAACGGTGCAAGTTAGGAAATAGAAGTTATTTAGAAGATTATTCAAGGACACTTGGGGAAACTGATTAACAGCAATTAATGAAATGGGAATACCCCTTTAATAGTGCTTGAAAAACATGCGTGTTTTAAATGTTAGAAAAAGCCACCAAAAACATGTAAAAATGTATGGATAAAAATGCTTAAAAACCGTTTTTCATACATGCACTTAATAACACAGAAACAAACATTTGTGTGTGAAAGTGACCTTTTTCTCAGGTAGCACCCTAAAAGATAAAAGGGGGAGATATTTTAAAAAATGGTGCAATGAGAAACTGGCTTAGTTACCTATAGCATTTAATCAGATTCCACCTTTCATTTTTTTCCAACCTCCTTTGAAAAATGAAAGGGACAATCTGATTGGTTGCACTGAGCAACTAAGTCAGTTTTCTTTTGCACCAGTTTTGATAAATCTCCCCCAACATATAAAGCGTTTCTTTATATTTCACTTCAGGATCCATTCATTGTTTTGGTTAAAAAAAAATGACTTGCAAAACTCCCTTTGTGAATAAGGGCAGTTTCACATTAACAAGAGAAAACAGACCCACTATGTCTGTTAGTGTTTTGAAAGCTGAAAACAGATGCACATTTATGTGAAATTTGGGATTATGACCAAGATGTTTTGTTTCTTGAATTAATTGAGATGCCTTTGCTATTGTCCGAGTTGAACAAGACACAGCATGTGATTTATCCGCAGAACCGTGCGTCCATTAGCAGTAAGCAAGGGAATGACAATAATTTTTTGACAATAGAAAATTGCTAGCATGACTGCATGGTTTTCATCTGAATTGTGGTCGCCTCTTCACAGACCGACACCATGTACAATACCACGCTAATTCCTTACAATCTGTTGTTGTTTAGGGAAGTTGCTGGCAGTTGCTGACATATGTAATAGCAAGTGGATGACCATGTAATACTATTGCCAATATTGCAAAGGGGTATTCTGTCTGTTGCAAATTCTGGCATATCACCAGATTGCTAGAATGATGGGGGACATTATTTTTTCCTGTGCACCACTCTGGAAGTCCAGGTGCTATGCTGATACTGTAGCTCAGGCCCATTTACTGGAAGGGGTCAGAATTTTTGAGTTTTCTCGTGAATGGCATGGGGAGACACAGCACCATGGGTATATGCCCATCTGCCACTAGGAGGCTGACACTAGAAAAAGAAAAGTGTTGGCTCCGCCCAGATGGGCTATACCCCTGCACAGACACTGGACTAACCAGTTTTAGTCTAGTGTCCGTAGGAGGCAGAAATGACCTGCTATGTTTTTTTGCAGGTCTTGCTGCTTTTTTATTTGTACTTTTTCTTTCTGTTTTTATTTATCCACATCCCCAGGGTCGACAATTGGGCAGCCGACTTTCTCAGCCACTAACGTCTTGACCCGGGCAAGTGGTCTGTCCATCCAGGGGTGTTTCAACAGCTCTGCCAGAGTTGGGGCCTCCCAGACGTGGATCTTTTCACCTCCCGTCTGAATCACAAGCTTCCGGTTTATGTCGCCAGGTTTCTGGATCCTCAGGCTCTCGCTGTGGACACATTGGTGATCCCGTGGTCTCAATTCGATCTCCTGTACCTATTACACCAATACTTACCCTCCACAGCGCAACCCTTCCTATGATCCTCTTCACGGTCACGTTTTGAAGTTCCTGTCCAGCGCAGTCTTCTTCTTTTCCTGCCTGAGGCAGGAGACGGAACGTCATCACTGACGTCACCGCCTCCTGCCGGCCTTCCTCGGTCCCGTTGCTTGCACACTACTACGCATGCACAGGCTTCTATGTGAAGCCTGTACTGACTCATGTACAGCGCAATGTAAGCGCTGTACATGAGTGACAGCATAGTGATCAGCCTCAGACTGACGCTAATGTGAAAGTAGCCTTAGATGCTCTTCAGTCTAACTCCTTCGAACCTTTGAAGGAGGTTTCTTATTCTTTTATCTCCCTTAAGATTGCCTTTCTTGCCTATTACCTCCTTTCTCAGAGTCTCTGAACTTGCGGCACTCTCTTGCAGGTCTCCCTTTTTGGTTATTCACCAGGACAAGGTTGTTCTGCACCTCGTTCTTTCCTTTCTCCCCAAAGTGGTCTCTTCTTTTCACATTAATGGGGAGATTGTACCTCATCCCAGAGAGCAGTCTCTCCACCGTCTTGACGTTGTCCGGGCAATCTAGCTGTATCTGAAGTTAACTGAGTCCTTCGTCGCTCTGACTCCCTCTTTGTCGTCCCTGAGGGCTCACGTAGGGGCTTGCCAGCCTCCAAGGCTACCATCTCTCATTGGATTTGGTTGACCATCAAGGAAGCCTATGTGGCTAAGGGTCGAGCTCCTCCTTTCAGGTTGACCGCTCACTCTATTAGGGTGGTCGGGGCCTCCTAGGCGGTCCGGCATCAGGCTTCTACTTCCCAGGTCTGCAAGGCCGCCACCTGGGCCCCAGTTCATACCTTTTCCAGGTTCTACCACATCCATTCCTTGGCCTCTGCTGACGCCAGTTTGGGTCGCAAGGTCCCTGTCATTACTGTACATGTAATGTCGAATTGAAGTGCTAATTGTCATGCTATGTTTGAAAAATTTTGAAAAACTCAATAAATACAAGTTTATAAAGAGAAAGAGGCCATTCAATAATTGCCCGTAATCCACAAATGTTTTTAAAATATATGCATTATATGGCAAACAGCTCACAAATTTTAGTGGCTTGTCTAACTCCCAATATCTTTGGAGATCCACAGTCTGTACCACAGATCCATTTTTTGTATATAATTGGGATATCACTTTTCATTTATTTCTTTAAATAACTTAACAAAAATATTGTCATAAAAACCTTACGGTTTACAGAACATCTGTAATTCTTGCAATGATAAGCTGGCCTTTCTATGCATACTCCATACACTCTGCTTGGGGTCATCTTTTCAGGGCATATTTATAATTTCCCCCCTACACAAAATGTGAGCTTATCAGCACGTCCACCACTGGCCCTTCCCCCTCCTCCATGCTGGCTGAGATCACAACTGGCTGAAGATGGGGCTGCTTTAACCTGGTATATCTCACCATAGTGCGATATACAGCTGCCATAGAATCAGAGATTATTCCCCATAATCAGCAAGTAAGTTTGCTTTCTGATTGATGGACGTTGGAATTGATAACATGCACATAAGTCTATATTACCCAACCCCTGGGGTCATGTACACTTATGGAGGGATATAGGGGGGGCCTCTGTAACCTGGTATATCTCACTGTGGTGCTAGCTGCAATAAAACCAAGGATACAGTCTTCAGAAATTGCATCCGAATTGAGAGCTGCAGGTATACTGTCTGTACAAGAGTATTGGGACACATCTCTTTATTATTGAACTCAGGTGTTTCATTCAGTCCCATTGCCACAAGTATATTAAATCCAGCCCCTAGCCAACGCAGTCTGCCTTTACAAACATTTGTGAAAGAATGGGACGCTCTAAAGTGTTACTGAATTTGACTGCGGTCCAGTAATAGGATGCCACCGATGTTGCAGCAAGTCAGTTCATGACATTTCTTCCCTCCTAGATATTCCACGATCAACTGTGAGAGGTTTTATGCCAAAATGGAAGTGTTTAGGAAACACAGCAACTCAGCCATGAAGTGGAAACCATGTACAGTTACAGGGTTGTTGAGTGCTGAGGTTCTTAATTCATAAAAATCACCAGCGTTCTGCTGGCTCAGTAACTGCAGAGTTGCAAACCTCTTCTAGCATTAAAGGGGTTGGCCACCATAAGTATAAAAAACAATAAAGTGCCCCAGACAATAACTAAAGCCAAGAGGAATTTGTATCATGACAGATATACTGTATATATATATATATATATCATTTTTCTACTGCATTTAGCATAGCATGCTCCCATTAATGAGAGGCTGTGTGGGTGGAGCAGCTGCAAAGTGAAAGTAAAAATCCCAGCATGCATCAAAGCAAAGCGTCTCCAGGGGAGCGGTCACATGACATCTCTGCCTACTTGTGATGCCATAGTGACAACAGCACCTTAGGTGTCATTTCATCAGTGCTTTAGTATACCTCCCAACTTTAGAATAGAAGGAAGAGGGACACTACGTGCCCAAGGCTACTTTCACACTTGTGTTTTTTGCGGATCTGTCATGGATCTGCAAAAACGGTTCCGTTACCATAATATAACCGCATGCATCCGTCATAAACGGATCCATTTGTATTAGGTCTTCTATAACCATAACGGATCCATCTGGAACACCATTGAAAGTGATTGGGGGACGGATCCGTTTTCTATTGTTCTAGAGAAAACGGATCCGTCCCCATTGACTTACATTGTGTGCCAGGACGGATCCGTGTTGGCTCCGCCCAGATGGGCTATACCCCTGCACAGACATTGGACTAACCAGTTTTAGTCTAGTGTCCGTAGGAGGCAGAAATGACCTGCTATGTTTTTTTGCAGGTCTTGCTGCTTTTTTATTTGTACTTTTTCTTTCTGTTTTTATTTATCCACATCCCCAGGGTCGACAATTGGGCAGCCGACTTTCTCAGCCACTAACGTCTTGACCCGGGCAAGTGGTCTGTCCATCCAGGGGTGTTTCAACAGCTCTGCCAGAGTTGGGGCCTCCCAGACGTGGATCTTTTCACCTCCCGTCTGAATCACAAGCTTCCGGTTTATGTCGCCAGGTTTCTGGATCCTCAGGCTCTCGCTGTGGACACATTGGTGATCCCGTGGTCTCAATTCGATCTCCTGTACCTATTACACCAATACTTACCCTCCACAGCGCAACCCTTCCTATGATCCTCTTCACGGTCACGTTTTGAAGTTCCTGTCCAGCGCAGTCTTCTTCTTTTCCTGCCTGAGGCAGGAGACGGAACGTCATCACTGACGTCACCGCCTCCTGCCGGCCTTCCTCGGTCCCGTTGCTTGCACACTACTACGCATGCACAGGCTTCTATGTGAAGCCTGTACTGACTCATGTACAGCGCAATGTAAGCGCTGTACATGAGTGACAGCATAGTGATCAGCCTCAGCCTCAGCCTATAGTTTGGCTCAGTTTCATCAGGCGGACAGCGTTTTGGTGTCCACCTCCAAAGCGGAATGGTGACTGATCGGAGGCAAACTGATGCATTCTGAGTGGATCCTTTTCCATTCAGAATGCATTAGGGCAAAACTGATCACTTTTCCACCTACCTCCCCTGTACCAGGACCGCCACTGAAATCCGGGACTGTCCTGCCGGATACTGGAAGGAGATACGGCTTTAGGCCTCATGCACATGACCATAGCCTGCCTGTGCCTGTATTGTGGCCAGCGAACAGGGGGTCTGCAATATACAGGCACCGTATCAAGTGATGGGTCTGAAATCCGAAAGATACAGTGTGGTGCGGAATGGAAGCACAGATCGGAAACCTATGGAGTGCATCCATGGGTTTTCTGTCCATGCCTCCGCACTGCGAAAAAGTACTGTCGGATGCAGATTGCAGACCCCATTTAAATGAATGGGTTCATGTCTGCAGACAGTGGACACACTGTCGGTGCCCATGCATTGCAATGTATACACACACACATGTGTGTAAATATATGTATATAAATATGTATATATATATATATTTATATGTACACATACTTGGGCTCCATTCACACATCCGCAATTCCATTCCGCATTTTGCAGAACAGAATTGCGGACCCATACATTTCTATGCGGCCCCGATCCGGAAATGCAGACCCGCAATAGCGGACAAGAATAGGCATATTCTCTTAGTGCCAGCAATGTGCGGTCAGCAAAATGCGGAAAGCACATTGCCGCTGTCCGTGTTTTGCGGATCCGTGGATCCTCAAAACACACACGGATGTGTGAATGGACCTTTAGACATAAATACATACACACACATACATATAGATACATACACATATATATACATATATATACATATATGGTCAGTACCCATGCATTGCGGACCGCAATGTATATACACATATAAATATATTAAACACGTGTTATATTTTGTGTATAAATAAATATGTATGTGTATATATACACTCACCTAAAGAATTATTAGGAACACCATACTAATACGGTGTTAGACCCCCTTTTGCCTTCAGAACTGCCTTAACCCCTTAAGGACACAGCCCTATTTCACCTTAAGGACCAGGCCATTTTTTGCAAATCTGACCAGTGTCACTTTAAGTGCTGATAACTTTAAAACGCTTTGACTTACCCAGGCCATTCTGAGATTGTTTTTTCGTCACATATTGTACTTCATGACACTGCTAAAATTGGGTCAAAAAAGTATATTTTTTTGCATAAAAAATACCATATTTACCAAAGATTTCAAAGTTTCAGTTTCTCTACTTCTGTAATACATAGTAATACCCCCAAAAATTGTGATGACTTTACATTCCCCATATGTCTACTTCATGTTTGTAGCATTTTGGGAATGATATTTTATTTTTTGGGGATGTTACATAGCTTAGAAGTTTAGAAGCAAATTTTGAAATTTTTCTGAAATCTTCAAAATCCCACTTTTTATGGACCAGTTCAGGTTTGGAGTCACTTTGTGAGGCTTACATAATAGAAACCACCCAAAAATGACCCCATTCTAGAAACTACACTCCTCAAGGTATTCAAAACTGTTTTTACAAACTTTGTTAACCCTTTAGGTCTTCCACAAGACTTCATGGCAAATGGACATACATTTTAAGAATTTAGATTTTTTTGGAAAATTTTCCAATATAATCAATTTTTTCCAGGAAAAAAACAAGGGTTAACTGCCAAACAAAACTCAAAATGGGTTGCCCTGATTCTGTAATTTGCAGAAACACCCCATATGTGGTCGTAAACTACTGTTTGGCCAAACGGGAGGACATAGAAGGAGGGGAACACCATATGGGTTTTGCAAGGCAGATTTTGCAGGACTGGTTTTGTTTATACCATGTCCCATTTCAAGGACCCCCCCCCCCCCCTTGCACCCCTAGAATAGAAATTTCAAAAAAGTGACTCCATCTAAGTACACCCCTCAAGGTATTCAAAACTGGGTTTACAAACTTTGTTAACCCTTTAGGTGTTCCACAAGAGTTAATGGCAGATGGAGAAACAAATTAGAAATTTCTATTTTTTGGAAAATTTTCCACTTTAACCCATTTTTTCCAGCAATAAAGTAAGGGTTAACAGCCAAACAAAACTCAATATGGGTTGCCCTGATTCTGTAGTTTGCAGAAACACCCCATATGTGGTCGTAAACTACTATTTGGCTAAACGGCAGGACATAGAAGAAGGGGAATGCCATATGGTTTTTGGAAGGCAGATTTTGCTGGACTGGTTTATTTTCACCTTGTACCCTTTCAAGCCCCCTGATGCACCCCTAGAGTAGAAACTCCATAAAAGTGACCCCATCTAGGAAACGACGGGATAAGGTGGTTGTTGTTTTGGGACTATTTTAGGGGTAAATATGATTTTTGGTTGCTCTATATTACACTTTTTGAGGCATGGTATCAAAAAATGTAAATTCTAAAATTGTTTCTACATTCACTATTTAGTTTTGTGGAACACCTAAAGGGTTAACAAAGTTTGTAAAGTAACTTTTGAATACCTTGAGGGGTGTAGTTTCCTAGATGGGGTCACTTTTTTGGAGTTTCTAGTCTAGGCTACATCAGGGGGGGCTTCTAATGGGACAAGGTGTCAAAAAAAACTGTCCATCAAAATCTGCCTTCCAGAAACCATATTGAGTTCCCTTTGTTCTACACCTTGCCGTGTGGCTATATAGCCATTTACGACCACATATGGGGTGTTTCTGCAAACTACAGAATCAGGGCCATAAATATTGAGTTTTGTTTGGCTGTTAACCCTTGCTTTATTACCGGAAAAAAAAGGATTCAAATGGAAATTTTGCCCAAAAATTGGTGTTTTGGCACCGTTTTTATTTTATATTTTTAACGCTGTTCATCTGAGGGGTTTGGTCAAATGTTATTTTTATAGGGCAGATTCTTACGAATGCGGCGATACCTAATATGTCTACATTTTAGAAGTTATTTAGATTTTACACTACATTATCATTTTAGGAACCAAAAAAAATTATTTTTGTATCTCCATAGCCTGGGAGCAAAATTATAATTTTTTTAGTTGGGCGACTATCTAATGTAGGGGCTCATTTTTTGCGGGATGAGATGGCGGTGGGGGGGGCTGGTGGTGGGGGGGATGCAGGGGGGGCAAGTGGCAGGGGGGGCTGGGGTCTGAAAGCTGAAACAAAAAAGTTTAGAATAAATGTGCTTTTTATTTTTATTTTTTTCCTAACTTTTCCCTTCTATCCCTGCCTAAAGGTGCCTCTCCCTCACTGACCCTAACCTACCTGGAGGGTGATGGGTGCAGGAGGGTGATGGATTACGATTAGGGGGACTCAGGAGCTGGTGCTGGACGGTGCTGCAGGGTGCTCGTGCAGAACAGGAAGAGGAGGGGAGAGAGGAGCGCAGGAAGTTTGAATCTCGCGCCTCTCTCCCCTGCACCAATCAGCACCCTGGACAGCAGCGTTCAGCACCAGGGCCAGCATCGCCTCTTCAAATCTTCGGACTGCGATTGGTGGTGTATAATCACGCCACCGATCGCAGTCTTTTTCCGGTTCATCGGGTCACCGGAGACCCGAATGGACCAGAAACGCAGGAAAACGCAGGTCTGAATTTACCTGCGGTTTTCTGTGATCGCCGATACGGGGGGGTCAAATGCCCCCCCCCCCCACGTTGTTACAGGAATTCAGCCGGCATCCCGTTCCGATTAACCCCCGCGGCGCCGGCATCGCGATTTAAGGCCATGACGTACGTCATGTGTCCTTAAGGACTCGGGAAACATGCCGTACCGGTACGTCATGTGTCCTTAAGGGGTTAATTCTATGTGGCATTGATTCAACAAGGTGCTGATAGCATTCTTTAGAAATGTTGGCCCATATTGATAGGATAGCATCTTGCAGTTGATGGAGATTTGAGGGATGCACATCCAGGGCACGAAGCTCCCGTTCCACCACATCCCAAAGATGCTCTATTGGGTTGAGATCTGGTGACTGTGGGGGCCATTTTAGTACAGTGAACTCATTGTCATGTTCAAGAAACCAATTTGAAATGATTTGAGCTTTGTGACATGGTGCATTATCCTGCTGGAAGTAGCCATCAGAGGATGGATACATGTTCTCATTCTGTTTACGCCAAATTCGGACTCTACCATTTGAATGTCTCAACAGAAATCGAGACTCATCAGACCAGGCAACATTTTTCCAGTCTTCAACAGTCCAATTTTTGTGAGCTCGTGCAAATTGTAGCCTCTTTTTCCTATTTGTAGTGGAGATGAGTGGTACCCGGTGGGGTCTTCTGCTATTGTAGCCCATCCGCCTCAAGGTTGTGCGTGGTGTGGCTTCACAGATTCTTTGCTGCATACCTCGGTTGTAACGAGTGGTTGGTTATTTCAGTCAACGTTGCTCTTCTATCAGCTTGAATCAGTCGGCTCATTCTCCTCTGACCTCTAGCATCCACAAGGCATTTTCGCCCACAGGACTGCCGCATACTGGATGTTTTTCCCTTTTCACACCATTCTTTGTGAACCCTAGAAATGGTTGTGCATGAAAATCCCAGTAACTGAGCAGATTGTGAAATACTCAGACCGGCCCGTTTGGCACCAACAACCATGCCACGCTCAAAATTGCTTAAATCACCTTTCTTTCCCATTCTGACATTCAGTTTGGAGTTCAGGAGATTGTCTTGACCAGGACCACCCCCCTAAATGCATTGAAGCAACTGCCATGTGATTGGTTGACTAGATAATTGCATTAATGAGAAATAGAACAGGTGTTCCTAATAATTCTGTAGGTGAGTGTATATATATATATATATATATATATACACACACACACGTGTGTGCATATATATATAAAATAAATATATATATTTATAAAGCAAAACAACAGCACTCTCATTAGATGAAAATAGAAAAAAGATTATTCACCCATGTGGACGCGATGTTTTTGTGTGTATATATATATATAATCCAGAAAGCAGGCAGGTGTATGTGTGTGTGTATATATATATATATATATTTATATACACACAAAATCATAGTTCCTGGCTAGATGTCCTGCTTTCCCTGTTGGTTGCAGGGGGCGTGGCCTAATGGAACCGGTGGGTGTGGCTTAGCGGGTCGGCTGTGTGGTGATAGTGCAGGGGGGATGGGGATTGACTAAGTAGCTTCTGCAGTAGGGACTCTGAAGGTTTTTATCACAGCCAGCTTCTGACCGGAATCAGCTGTTTGTAGAGAGGGAACAAGCAGCTGATTCCTGTCACAGTTGGAGCGGGCAGCAGGGAGCCGACCACTGACAGGAGCAGACTGCACATGCGCATGGACGAGCTTCCTCTCAAGCTCCTCCATGTCGCGTTCAGCCATGGACGAACTCAGCTGCAAGGTAGAGCAGGACTAAGGGGGAGTGGCTTATAACTGAAAGAAAAGCAGGCAGATGTGTTTAATGAAGTATATTAGGGACTTCATTTTTTCCCTGCCTGCCACACTGTAGTGGAGAGTATTTAAAGAGTGGCCAACCCCTTTAACATCAGCACAAAAACAGTGCATTGGAAGCTTCATATCATGGGTTTCCATGGATGAGCAGCTGCGTGCAACACTTATATGACCAAGGGCAATGCCAAGTGTCAGATGGAGTGGTAAAGCATGCTGGCATTGGACCCTGGAGCATTGAAAACATGTTCTGTGGCGTGCAAACACACAAGAATGGTGGTAGGCAATATAACGTGTGCACACCAAGAATATATAACAATAATATATTACCTTTATTTAAATATCAGAAATTCCATACCATGTATAGCCAAAAACACATAAAAACAATTAAAAACAAACACATCTGGGGGTTGTTAGATATGCAACCTCCCACTCACTATCCCCCGAAATCAAAGCCTGTGAACAAACAGGTTAACACATAATCATTCAATGGGCAAGGTTAGTCAATCAAAACCCAAAATAAGTGCAAAAAACGTACAAACGCTAGTAACCTATAAGATACAAAATATGCCCCATTGTGCACTTGTATCAGGGGAAGGAGAGAACACCCTACGCCTATCGTCAGCAACCTGGTTTCATCAGGGATATATGTTTGTAAGATACTCAAATCCTTTTATACATGGGCATAAAGTAATTTTCTAAAAACAAATCACATGACAAAAGTCATATGCTCCTTTACCTCGCTTGGGGGGCCGGTACTCTAGTAATTTTGCCTCATCTGTGCTTAGAAGGATAAACATGGCACCCTGGTTTGTTGTGAAGCGCATTGCGCATGTACAAGTGGCGTCACAGCTAAGGTTCCAATAGAACTCGGTAATGGCGCGTGTGTAACATCCCAGAGTTATGTTACGAAACTCTTTTACCCCGCTACAACCTGTTAAGGGCATTTACATTGTCATCTTGTGTAATTTTACATCACATCCTCACTGATGTGCATTCTAAGCCTTGTAATTATATATTGCTGTAATTTTCATGTTCACCAGCAGGTGGCAGCAATGTGTTAACAGGGACTTAGCTACAGTTTAGTGTTTCTGAACTGGAATAGTTCATTCCAGTTCAGCTCCCCCTCTATGAGCAGAAGTGGGCTGGCCCATGTCCTGCCTCATGGGGAGGAAAGGAAGTTAAGTTAGTGTGCCAACCACCCCTGCTAGGGGAAGGCTGTGCTTGTAGGAGCTCCCAGTTCTAGGGATCCAAGCCAGTATCTTGTCTCGGCTGAGACAATTGATCATCATTCCCAGCCTGAGCCTTTCAGCCTCAGCTGGTAGAAGCAAGCAGCCACCTCCAGAACTCCAGGAAGAAGCATATCCTGTGAGCACAACTCTGAGTACCGTCCAGAGACCAGGAGAAGCCAAATTCCTCCTCAGCTAGTCAGTCCCCATTACAGCAGAAGATAGTAAGTGCAGAAGATATAAATTCCTGCCACATTACAGAGTCACAAGCAGACGACTTATCCTGCAAAGAGCTCCAGGTACATGATAGAGCAGAAGCTAGATTCCTGCCACACATTGCCAATACCTGCTGGGACCCAAGACTATTGCTGTATCTCGCATGGATTAAAGCTGCAACCAGTAAAGACAAGTTTGAACTTTTCTCAAAGTCTGGATCTAAATTATTGCTGCAAATCCCTCAATTACTCCTACTAGCAACACTCATTTTATTGCAAGTGAGCCAGGATCCAGGAGTCCAGCCATACCCAGGTAGGAGACACCGTTGACACTATTGCCATTACCACACAGAGACATTACACCACTCTGGCATTCCTAACCTGGTACGTGAGTTACAACACCTTAAAGGGGCCTACGTTAGTACCCTGCGCATGCTGCACTTGGCGTCACGAACAAAACTATAAACTATCACTTACACCTGACCCAGCCATTGCATATTATTGGCGTCAGAGTGCATACCCCAATCCGGCTCACCGCACGTGCACTCGCATTATACCCATGCACGTGGACAAACTGCTCTCACAGCATATACCCATATGCCCCAATTCAAAATGATACCATACTGAAGGCGCTAGATGAATTGAGCATGCGTCAGTAATCACATTTCAGCATACCAAGATCAATGCCTAAACCTAGAAAAGGCGAGTTATGTGCCTGTGGAGTGCCTGTAAAATGTTCTGTGGAGTGAGAAAACACACTTCTCTATCTGGCAGTCTGATGGATGAGTCTTGGTTTGACAAATGCCAAGAGAACAATACCTGCCTGACTGCATTGCGCCAAATGTAAAGTTTGATGGAGGAGGGATAATGCTGTGGCATTGTTTTTCAGGAGTTATTAACCTACAAAAGGCCACCCGTCGGCTAAACAGTAAACAAAAAACCACTTGTATAACAACCAAGGTAAACCAAAAACTAACAAATGGGGGATGGTATAAAAATATAATTTTATTGATAAAAATTCAAAGGATGGAGCTACTACAGAATTACAAGAATGCGGAGAAGCACAGGGTCACAGACAACACAATACACCAAGATGTCAATGAATAATGACATCTATTACAGGTACCAGAGTAAAGTGCAAATGTGCATAAAAATAAACCAATGTGCAGTTGCTGTACGATTCCTTCCAACAATTGATGCAGAGTGCCCTGTTAGTAGCAGGGGAAAGACAAAGCGAATCCACACATAGCATAGAGGCCAGAGAGTAACAAATGAATTCCTCTCATAAAGAGCAGTATATAAACAATAATCGACATAAGTATGTAAAGAGGCTCGCTATGGATACGTGCAGAATCACCAGCAGGGTTAGAACAGGAAGAAATCAATGCAGACCGTACCTGAAGACATGGTGGTGAGTGGGTGTGAGGACCCTGAGCGCACAACCTCGACGCGCGTTTCGCCCTGCGGCTTCGTCAGGAGGTATAGAGTGATATATGGACAGGGTATATATAGGGAGAGGTGGAGTGGGTCAAGGAATTACCTTGATTTGGTACATCTGTGGTCCACATGTATGGGCGCGGAATGCCCCATGATGCTCGACGCCATCTCTCGGCGCATCCACGTCATCGCGCGAGCGCGAAAATGTGACGTCATGGAGCGCGTCCAGATGGCGCCGAGCAGCGCATGCGCAGTCCGCGACCCTGTGGAACGCAGGTGACCCGCAGCCGGAAATATATCAATATATGAAAGGAGAATGCTACAGACATGTCCCTAACTCTAATCTCATGCCAAAAGAGACACCGGACGCATCCATACCGAGCCTCACATCAATCCAATTACGCTTGAAAGCAACAGTTCACATCATATGTATATACCAAACAAACATATTAGGAATCAGCCGCGTATGAGTGGGGGCGGGGCGGAGCACATCCAAACAGATAGTTGCTCCAGCCCAACCCCACCAAACACGGCCGAAACATGGAAAGTGCCACAAAAAAGCCATATAATGATTAGCCTAACATCATACACCAACCATGACATAGAAACAAAATAGCGTGATGTGTAGTACGTCATATAGAAACATACACATGTGTACATAGCAAATATTTGACCATAAAATTGCATGCATATTTTCAATGATTATATTCAGGTGTCGGCTGTGTGCTCACTAATACGGGCGACGTAATAAAATACGCCTGCCCGTTAATAGATATCCTAAATGAATGAATTTAAGAAAGATCCACACCTTAATAGATGGAATGATCTAAATATGCTACCTAATTGGATATCAAACACACAGTCGACATCCGAAGAACAACCAGCATGATTCAGAAAGACATATCACATAAATCATGATACTGTCTAAAAGGTCATGATCAATATAGTGAAAATTAAACATTCATCACAAAAAAAAAAAAAAAACATAATTGTGATAATCTAGTGAATAGGTAAATATCATATGCTGAGACAGTGATGTATCCAATCACCCGCCCCAGCAGATTTAAGGGTCAAGGTTTGGGTGAGGGACACTCAGGGACGACACCGCGGGCGGCAAAAACTGGCCGCCGGCAGAGTCAACCGAGAGAGTCCCCCATCCAACAACAACCCAGACCACTGCAGTGAAAAAAAGAGAATCCAAAGCCGATGTTGAAACTGCTAGCAAAACTGACAATGTGTTGCAACCCTAGATGTTCAGGTGATGGAGTGACCATGCCAAGGAATAATGTCCTTCATGTGATCCATGGTGCAAAATCCGATGTTGTCCCACATAGTGGCCGCATTCTCCTATGGATGATGGCAACCTTCCTTGCTACCAGAACCCACAGGAACTGAATATATAAAACCTCGAAAAGAAAGAAAAAAAGGGGAGACAGATGCTATTAAGTCGTGAAACATGTATAAACATCTAAATAAATATATACCCTGTGATTAAAATTCGCGCGCTGTTCATAGAAAAGAAGAAAAGCTACTAAACTCATTGAGGCCGTGGGGTGTGACGGTGTCTAGGGTGACAATCCACTTGGTTTCCCTACGCAGCAATGCCACTTTAATATTGCCACCTCTAGATCCCAGGTGGATTCTGTCAATGCCTCTAACTGATAATCCCGCTGGGTCGGATCCGTGGAATTTATAAAAGTGTCTAGGGACTGCTTGTAACGAATCCCAATCTTTTTCCAATGTGCCTGCCGCTGCCCGAATACTGCGAATGTGTTCTAGGACACGAACCTTGAGAGCTCTTTTAGTCAAACCAATATAAAGTAAACTGCAGGGGCAGGTGATCTGATATATCACTGCCTCAGTATTGCAGTTTATATGGTGTACGATGGTATATTTCTTCAACCCAGAAGAATCACAAAAGCCAGTGGACCGGATCATGTACTGACAAGCAGTACAGGATCCGCAGGAGAAAGAGCCCCAATTCGGGCCCCTGCTCCCAAAAATTCCACCAATGGGTTTAGGCACGTAATGGCTTTTGGTGAGAATGTCGCGCAAATTGCGCGACCTTCTCCAAGTAATCTGGGGATACGCCGGAAGGCTCGCAGCCAGATCACCATCGGTTTGCAGAACTGGCCAATGCTTACGGAAAATGTATTGTATGAACTTCCACTTGCTATTGAAGGGGGTGATAAATCTCACATTATTATCTTTTTTATTTTTTGATTTCAACTTACCTACCAGCAGAGAGTCTCTAGGTGTTTTTTTGGCTCTCTCATAACCCCGTTGAATGGTGTTGAATTGGTATCCTCTTTCGAGAAATCGTTGTGTTAGGGCTGAAGATTGCTGGTCGAAGTATTCTTCGCTGGAACAAATCCTGCGAGTTCTCAGGAATTGCCCTGTAGGGATTGCCTGAATCGTGTTTGGATGGTGAGCAGAGGAGGCGTGGAGAAGGGCATTGACAGCTGTGGATTTCCTGAATAAGTCGGTAGACAGATATCCATCAGGGCCTTTAATGATCATAATGTCTAGAAATTCGACATTTGTAAGACTGTACTTCCAGGTAAGTTTAATGTTGCGGGTATTTGTATTCAGACGAGCCAGAAAATCTTCCAAGGCAGGAATGGTGTCATGCCATAGAAAGAATACATCGTCTATATACCTCGACCATAGGAGTGCGGCATCATATCCAGGTGTTTCATGTACCAGCTCTCTCTCCCACAGCCCCAGGAACAAATTTGCATATGAGGGTGCACATGCTGCCCCCATTGCTGTACCCTGGAGCTGTAGGAAGAGGCGGTCCTTAAACAGAAAATAGTTATGCGTCAATGTGAATTCTAACAACGCTAAGATGAATTCAATCAAATCGTTGTCAAAGTCAGTCATGACTAAAAAGGATCTGGATGCTCGCACTCCCTGGTCGTGGTATATAGACGTGTATAGCGATTCAATATCGCAGGTGACAAGAACCGCATCTTGATCAACATGGATGCCATTCAATCGCCTCAACATATCTGTTGTATCTTTAACAAAAGATGGGAGAATTTCCACACTCTTTTGAAGGAAAAAATCGATAAACTTCCCTATGTTGGTACACAGACTGCCGATCCCCGAAACGATCGGGCGTCCAGGAGGATGGGTGCGGTTCTTGTGCACCTTTGGGAGCAAATACAGGGTTGGTTTAACGGGAAAGTCAACCATTAACCCTTCCATCATTTTTAGAGTAATAACACCCTGATCATGGGCATCCCTTAGGATATCGTCTAGTTCCCTTTTAAAACTCAAAGTCGGATCTTTCTCAATTTTTCTATAACATTGTTTGTTATTTAACTGTCGGAAGACTTCCTTTTCATACATCTGCACAGGCCATATCACGACGTTACCCCCTTTATCGGCAGGTTTTATGACTACCTCCTTCAGATTCTGCAATTCTCGCAGTGCCTGTCTCTGTGGGCGTGACAAGTTATCACCCCTAATATGTGAGTGATCGATGTTAAGATCACGTTTAACAAGCTTCACAAAGACATCCACTGCGGGACATAATGTTTTGGAGGGAAACGTCTGTGAACGCCTGTGCAGATGTATGGGGGATCTACTAGGTGTAATTTCTACCTGGTCTTCCAAAAGGGATTCTAGATCTCTAATCGCTTGCCTCTCAACCGGAGACAGTAAGGCGATACCTTCCTGACCACGGTTAAAATATTTTTTGAACAGTAATTTACGAGCAAATAGTTCTAGATCTTTGATTACTTCAAAGTAATCAAATCTGCCCACTGGGGAAAATGATAAACCCTTTTGTAAGACCTCTTGTTGTGCTGGGGTGAGATTAGTGGTAGAAAGATTTATTACCTTTAATTCTTTACTCTCTTCCCTCGGCCATTCCCGTTCCAGTGTTTCCGTTTTTGTACCGGAGTGCGGAGATTGTAACCTGCCCTGTCGGGATCTGGACCGCGAGTAGTGCCCGGGCGCCCTTCTAAAAAAGACCCGCCACATTCTTCCTCAGATAGAGATGACGCTAGGGACTGAGATCGTGAGCGTGATTCGGGTCTAAGATTCGTGCGTTGCCACTTGAATACTTTATTGGACTGGTAATCTCCCAGATCTCTCTGGAATTTTTTTTTTCAGGAGTTAGCCTAGGCCACTTAGTTCAAGTAAAGCGAAATCTTAATGCTCCAGCATACCAAGACATTCTGAAGAATTGTGTGCGTCCAACTTTATGGGAAGTTTTGGCAACTTCAGTGTCTGATCCCACAAATCCTCTTCTGAATAAATGGGCAAAAATTCCCACAGACACTCCTCAAAATCTCATAGAAAGTCATCCCAGAAGAGTGGAGGCTGTTTTAGCTACCAAGGGGGACACAAACTTCCCCCCCACCCGCCAATCATATAAGCTCATATGTGTACCGTGTAGGTGTCCCAATACTTTTGTCCATATAGTGTATATGCAGCTCTCACTAGGACCTGTTACTAAAGGCTGTATCTCTGACTGAATCACTGTTGCAACCCAGGTGTTGCAGTCTAAGATACAGCCATTAGTAACAAAGGCATGTTAGATATGTCTGTGCTCCCAAAGGGCCATCCTGCAGGGTTGTATGAGATACGTCCTTGACACGGAAAGGGTTGCGGTGCACTATTTGCTGCCATGTGTGTTTATAGGACATTGGTCTGTTTTTTATGCAGACCTAATACCAAATAGATAATCTGTGCTATGTTCCACCCCTCAGGCCCTGCATAAGGCTTCACACAGTGTATCTAAAAAGGTTGTTGATAGGATATGCCACATATGTCAGATAGATGCAGGTCCCACCTCTAGGACCAGCTGCTATCTCAAGAACGGTTCTCCGAAATGAATGGAGAGCACATCATGCATGTGCAGCATACTTTCCATTCACTGCTGTGGAACTTCCAAAAATTGACAAGCCAGCACACTTGACTATTTTTAGAAGTCCTATAGCTTTGAATGGAGAGCACGGTGCGCAAAGGCGGCCGCCACTTCATTCACTACTGTGGGACTTCCGAAAATAGCCGAGACAGCACTAAGTCCCATAGCATTGAAAGAAGGGTGGCTGTGCATGTACAGCTGGCCCTATTTTGGAGATAGAAGCAGATCCCAGATACATAGGACCTGCATGTATCAGACATTTATGGCATATCCTATCAATGTGATCACAGAAAAAAGATACAAAACATCCGCCTTGATATGATAGTAAATATGCGGATGTCATGGAAAATAATACATGAGATCACCGTGGCACTGGGTAGGCGGGCACAGATGTGTTTTGATCAAAATATATTGGCTAAGAGTCTCAGATTTTATCATTAGGGTGAGGGCTTAGTCCATATATTATATTTGCATCTATTGTTCTAGTGCATTATTTTCTTTGACTTTATAAATGTAGCCATGCACCCCCTCATATTTGCTATCATATCATGCAGGATGTTTTGTATCTTCTTTCCGTGATTTTTTTCATTTGTCTTGAAGGAGTGGCACCTTTAGGTGTGAATGCGCTTCTATTCTGGGAGTAGCATTCATGTGCACTTTTGCCCCACCTATCTAATAGGCGACCTTGATTAGGGTGGTACATATAGCTGTGCGTGCTCCTCCTATCATTGGTTGCTTGATGCACATGGAGGTGACTAGGATTAGCACACTATATGTGCGGGGTCTGCTCTCCTGAATATAGATCCATAACTGCAGGGGTCGAGTCGAGGGGGAACGCGTGGGAACGGCGTTCCTGCACTTTTTTCATGGCAGGAACGCCGTTCCCTTTCAGGGCAAAAGGACCAGGAGGGGAAGCGGTGAAATCAGATTCACAGGGGGCGGAGCGGAGGCGAGTTTGTCACTTGCCTAAGGGAGGCCTCCCACTGTGCACATTAATCCTGGCTGATCGATCGCTGCTGCTCTCACATCTGATGAGAGATTTCCTAAGGGGGTATTGACTGGCATTAGGGACGGGCTGGTGGATGAGGGCAGCCACCCGGTCCTGCCTATGGATCACCCAGTTTGCACTTAGCTATGCCCAGGCCCCATGCCAGGGGGTCCCTGATGTATTAACTGACCAATAACATGGAGATCCCAGTGCCAGCTGCCTTGCTGTTGGACGATTGGCATATACTTATGCTGTGGGCCATAGCAGAAGTATATGCCAATCGTCCACCAGCAAGGCAGCTGGCACTGGGATCTCTATGTTTATTTCATGTTAATTTTGCAGTTGTTTTTTTTTTTTATTTATTTCTTGGGGGGGTGGGGGGTTGCAGTGGATCTTGGGTGAGTTCCCACACTTTTTTTCCCAGGACTTGACCCCTGCATAACTGTATAGGTAGGTTTAGAGTTGGACCTGTGACCACAGTGGCGCTGGGTAGGTGGGCACAGATATATCCTATCAATGTGCAATAAAAATGCCCCAGATGGAAGTATCCCTTTATTATCTTATTCAGCTGTTTCTGCAGTATGCTATGTTCTTGTCATACTGAGGGTGCTAATCGCTGCTGTTACTTTTCACATAAGGACAGTTACACAGCTCTCCATAGTCCTTGAATGACAGAAATTCCATAATAATAAAAATATATGCACATTCAGGATCTATAAAAGGCTGATTGATACATATTGTATTGGCTAACATGGTGGTTGTCATCCAGCACCAGTAAGTCAAGAATAAAATGGGAAAAAAAGAATAGTCCAATAATCTTTATTTTGCGGCTGAAAGAATATGAAAACTAAATCCAGTAAATTAGATGCATGTGTTATTTATTCAACAGTATGAATCATATAAAAGGCCGGAAAATAATCTTGTGAATCCAGAAAGTAATATTACAAATGTTTCCACAGGACATACATTTTATTTAAGGGGAATAGCTCGTTAAATTACTCAAGGCAGTGAGGCAGATTTACTAATCTTGTGGACAATGAACACTTAAGACAGTCTAAAGATGTGGGAAATCGTAGCGGCTCCTGTTGGATGCCAGATTAGACCCTTTTGGCTAACTTTACACCAGCAATTGGTTGGCTTACATATCTGGGCACTCTGTTAGATATTAGGCCATGCCCGCTTCTACTAAGTCCTTGTTAAGTTGGAAAACCAAAGCAGGCAACCTAGGCAGAGTGGATTATCCTTTTTTGTGCATTTGCTTCATATATATGTGTAAAACCTAATGTCACATTAGGCACCAAAAATGCCCAGGTCAAGGTGCCATTACTGAAATTTTATTAGTGCAGCTTAGAGCCATAAGAGACTCAAAAATCGTGTGCAGCCAAGAGAATAAAGCCAATACAGTAGTGTTATGACTGTGGTACTTAATATGGAAATGACAGTGTGGGTTGTAGACGAAAAGATAATTACTGAAACAAAGTGGGTTGTAAAATTGTAGATGTAAGCAGTGCAACTAGCTAATACTTTTATCCATTAAACTTCAATAAAAAGAAATGCAGAACAAAAGTAGCTGTATATTCTAGTGCTAGTGGAAGTACAATATATCAGCCTCTAACAATGTCATACTTCTTTTACAGGACAATAACTGTGCTTCCGTCCATTCTGGTTCAAGTGCAAGAACGTCAGGCTGTGAAATGGCATGCGTAAACATCCATGAATCAGGTAAGCCCTGATCATCAGATTATACAAAGGATTTACTTTTAACTTCACTAATAATCCACCTGTATAGTATGTCATTAATCTGATACTGTATATGTTACAGGTCCCACATTAACTGACACAATATTATATATCAAACGCATAAATAATGAGCGAAGCTACCTTGCTGACATCAGTACAGAAGGAATTGACCATGAGATCAAGCAAAAGAAAATCAAATTGCGCCCACGTAAGCTTTTTCCATCTCCGGATGTGCAGGTCCCCGGAGGTAAGTAGGATCGTGCTGCAGCGTATTGTCAGTACTGACACAGCTATATATTTTTACAAAAGAACGTTTCATACATTATATTACAGTGATTTTATCAGCAGCATTCTCCAAGCTGCACTGATCATAGGTAGCCTGAAACTTACCTTAAAAATCTTATGCAGTCCTAAAATGGCTTAAAATATATAGTTCCATTGTAAAAAAAAAAAAAAAAAAAAAGATACATTAGCCAACAAGTAGTTAAGGCTGCCGTGCAGCCTGTATTTGTGAGAGGGGCAGAGGCCACGCCCCTTGGCTATATTAACCCCCTCGCAGGTCAGGGGACGGGACGTGCGGCCAGGTACCTGGATCGTCCGGTCACGTCTGGTTCCTGCACGTCCCGCGCCTTCAATCCTCGAGCCGGGTAAGTATGGGATCGGCTTCTCGTCTCAGGTAAGCTATATCCGTTGCCTGTTCCGGGTCGGATTCTTACCTCGGTGCGGGGGGCGGCATACGGCGGTGCAAGGCTCATCACCACGGGGACGGCACATCCACGCGGGGGGGTTGGGGGCCAGAGCTCCGCTCACCTCCTGGTCCAGCCGGCCGGCACTGTCAAGCCGAGGGCGTGTGTGTGTGTTCCGGGGGGCGGCCGCGGGTGCCGGTTGCTAGGCACGCCGGCGGCGCCGCCCCTGGTAACGCGCTCTTTGGTTTCTCATAACCCGCCGGGGATCAGGGTGGATGGCAGTAGCGCATGTAGGCCAGCGCGTGCTGTTCCTAGGCACGTGGCTGGTTTCCATGGGAACTGGACAAACTGTTTAAACCTGTTGAGCTGAGGCATGTGTAATAACAGGCGGCAAACGCTGGTTTTGAAAGGTAAGAATTCACGGCAATTGTGGCTTTGATGTTTGCCTTATATTGCGCCCCACACCTTAGGTCAATACCAGTCACGGGGTTCATTTGTATATGGTGCTGCGAATGGCTGCCTGCACGCCACGTGACAAGCCTTACAACTATGGCAGTGTCTTCAATCATGTGGCCGTGCAGTGTGGAGCAATATATATAAATCTTCTGTGACGGGTGTTGCTTCTTACGGATCAATATCACAGGACACAAAGGCCACCACTGAGGGCATGCACTTTGGGGTCTTCATACCTAGGTCTGTGTTGTGGCAACAGCTAACCTTTAATGTGCAAGAATTGCGGGGTCCTAGCAATTTTTATGGGGAACTATTATGTCTAGGTTTGGCTTGCATAGACAGTAGCCCCAAACGTGTGTCACTGTCTACCTACATTTAGGAGGGTGTTGGTGCACCTTTCACATAGATCGCTATTTAATTCCCTGACTGGGGGTGTCATTTAGGGTTACCTTAATTAGGTATCTTCTACTTGCCCTGCTCTGGAGCGGTGTGATGGGCTTTCTGTGCGGGAGCAGCAGTGCCGATGTCTGTTTATTTAAAAAAAAAAAAGGCAAAATATTTAATTTGTTGTACATTTACATTGCTGTCATGCATCATCATATTGCAGAGTTTTCGTCTGATCAAGTATCTGACGTTCCATTCCGTTCCAAGGATTCCGTACTTGCAGTAGGTGGTATGTCCTGTTATATGGTTATGATATGTGTCACGGGGGTTGGCCGCAGGCACATTTTTCACGTCCCGTATGTTATATCCGTGGCATGGCTTTAAAACGTTCAGGCGCTATTCTGTCGCCCTCCCCGGTGGCACAGGATTCTGCCTGGAACGTCCAGGTTGTCACTTGTCTACTATGGTACGTCGGCTCGAAGCGTTCAGGCATCGTGGCGTCCGCCGCTCCGGTGGCATGTAGTCCTGCCTGGAACTCCAGGTTGTCGCTTTGTTTATTGTGGTACGTCTGCTTGAAGCGTTCAGGCTTTGTGGCGTCCGCCGCGTCAGTGGCATGTGGTCCTACCTGAAACTCCAGGTTGTCATTTTTTCCTTATTGTGGTATGTCTGCCTAAAACGTAAAGGCAATGTTACGTCCGCCACTTCGTGGCACGGTGTCCTGCCTGGATGTCCAGGGTGTCTTGTCATCTCATGTGGTACGTCCGCTTAAAGCGTTTAAGCATTATATTGGTCACTCCTGTGACAGGTGGTCCTGCCTGGTACGTCCATGTTGTCATGTTAAAAAAAAGGTGGTCAGGATTGTTACCTTCAAGCTACAGCCGTGTGTCTGCTTTTACATTTTGTCCTATACGCCATTTACTTCTAGAGCAGCGGTCGCGGTTGCATTACATTAATACTCCCTTTCAGCTTGCATTCATACAGCTGCGTTATACCATGCTCCTCATGCTCATACTCAGAGCTGTGCCCATACCATGTTTTAGGCACCTCTCACATCCAGAGCTGCAGTTACCCACTTGTTCTTGCATCATGCGTTCTACTCTGCTTCCACATTAAGCTGCATTTCTTTCATTTCTACATCATGGTTACTCAGTATTCTTGCTAGGGCTATCAGCGCACCGCTCTAATTCTGCTCTTCCGTTAAAACATAGCTGCTTCTTCAGGCTTGAGTTTCGTTCCTCGGTGGTGGGTTACACAGACTGATCTCCTTTACTTCTGGTTCACATTTACGCAGTTGGATCTCCCGCCCCAGTTAACCAAGTAGCTCCCTAGCGGACAGTGGGCCGATAGGAGTGAGTTCCTACTATGTTTCACAGTTGTTCATGTGTTTGTCACGACTAGGGGCTTTTCTTAGCTAACTGCAAATGCCTCTGGCTCTGGTTTTTCTCCCATCTGTTTCAATTTCACGGTTGGTTAATGTTTCATTCATGCAAGTGGTTCGGATCACTAATGTCTATGCATTTGCCTTTAGGTCGGGCTCACGTTTAATTACTTATCATCACGGTAAGGTCTTCCGGGTCGATCCCTTGGCTTCGGGGGGGCCTCAGGGCTTCGGGGGCCCGGTGTTCGTTCGTCATGTGGTTCGGTGGGGGGCAATATGGTTGTAGGCTGGTTAGCGTCCTAGGTCATTGTCGGAGAGGATCATGGTTATGCGAGTCCCCAAGTCATACTGGGGCGGCATAGTGGTTGTTAATTAATTAAGAGGGAAATTAAGCCGCCATATGACTCCGCCATTAGGGTCTCTCACGCATGGCTTAGCCATTTGAGTCTCTCACGCATGGCTTCTCCCTTTTAGTGTACATATAACTCCGCCATTAGAGTCTCTCACGCATGGCTTTGCCATTAGAGTCTCTCACGCATGGCTTCCCCCTTTTTTAGTGTCACGTATGACTCCGCCATTTGAATCTCATGTATGGCTTCTCCCTTTAGTGTTACATATGACTCCGCGATTAGAGTCTCTCACGCATGGCTTTGCCATTAGAGTCTCTCACGTATGGCTTTCCCCTTTAGTGTTACATATAACTCCGCCATTAGAGTCTCTCACGTATGGCTGTGCCATTAGAGTCTCTCACGCATGGCTTCTCCCTTGTTAGTGTCACATATGACTCCGCCATTAGAGTCTCTCACGTATGGCTTCTCACTGTAAGGGTACATATGCCTCCGCCATTAGAGTCTCTCACGTGTGGCTTTTCCTTTTGAGTGGTACACATGACTCCGCCATTAGAGTCTCTCACGCATGGCTTTGCCATTTGAGTCTCTCACGTATGGTTTCCCCCGTCAGTGTCACATAGGACTCCGCCATTGGAGTCTCGCGCATGCCTTCTCCGTTTTAGTCTTCATGTATGACTCTGCCATTAGTCTCTCATGCATGGCTTCTCCATTCTAGTGTTGCACATATGACTTTGCCATTAGTCTCTCACGCACGGCTTCTCCCCTTTTGGTGTTACACATATGAATTCACCATTAGTCTCACGCAGGGCTTCTCCCTTTTAGGGTTACACATGTCTCTGCCATTAGAGTCTCATGCATGGCTTCTCCATTTAGTCTTACACGTATGACTCCGCCATTAGTCTTCCACGCATGGCTTCTTCGTTGTAGGGTTACACATATGTCTCCGCCATTAGTCTCTCACGCATGGCTTCTCCGTTTTAGGGTTGCACATGTCTCTGCCATTAGAGTCTTTCACGCATGGCTTCTCCGTGTTAGTTTACACATATGACTCCGCCATTAGTCTCTCACGCTTGGCTTCCCCCTTTTAGGGTTACACAGGTGTTTGCCATTTCAGTCTCTCACGCATGGCTTCTCAAAGGAAAAAAAATAAATAAAATTTACACACACAACGCCAGTCGAGGCCGGCTGCGTGGTCCCATAACAAGTACAGTAAGTTCCATGTCTTTTCTGTCCTCAGTCCCGCTCGCATGGCTCGGTCATCTGTGGCTCGCAATACAATTTTCTTGGGGTGGCTCGCACGTGTGGCTTGTGCCATTAGAGTCCCACTCTCGTTATTGTTTTCTCTGACTCTGTTATTTTCTAGGTTGTTGGGTTTCATTGTTTCTTTGTAAGCAGTCATTCCAAGCCTGCCGTTGCGGACATCATCTTCTCCCAGGCATGCTTACTTCATCTACAAACTCGGGCTGAGGGTGTTGGTGTCCGGCCTAAATCCTGGGTATCGGTCCATCTTCCAGTAGGAGGTACAGTAATAAGGCGCAAGTTTACGAAGTCTGTCGTGTCACCTGACACGACAAGTGCTATCACGACTACAGGTGCAGCATACATAGTTTATCACGACCTTAAGCTTTTTCTGTCACAACTGCAGGTATGGGGGTACGTCCTGTCCTTAGTACGGGCACATTAGCTCTTTAATCATAATAGCCATATATTTCTGGGGATGGTTCCCCAGGCCTGGTGGGTTTACACTTCACTGAGTGTGCTACTTCGGTAGGGCAACAGGCACCATGTTCTGACTCTTTTGGCCCTTATTAGGAAGTGTGGCCTGGGGAATAAGTAGAGGTAAGTATTTTGCCACCAGGAACAGTTGGTGCCCGATCGGGGCCCTTGGTGGATGGTTGGGGTTCATCTGGGCCGGGGGTCGTGGGCTGCGGCCCTCCGGCTGTTGCGAGGTTGTGGCTCCCGCGGTGCCCGGACAGCCTGCAGGTATCTGCCTGCAGCAGGGCGTTGTGGGGGTTGTGGTTGCGGCAGCTGAGGGGCCGCGGTTTGAGAGGCCTGATCTAGGCACTTCCAACCGTTTCACCATTGTTTGTTTCAGTCTGCAGCTCTCAGGATTCAGACCTTCTCATATATGATCATCTGTTAGTCAGCATTGGAGTAAATCGTTCCTGGTTCCAGACACTCTTTCAATTGCATCAGCATTTAACCAGCTCCAAGAACGGTGTGGCGGTACACATGGCAAGGAGGTAAGGTAGATGGAGGTCACGGTGATATAAGACGGTATATCCCGCACCTCCATCGTGAAGGGTCTTTTGGTTCAAAACGGGTGTCGTAACGGTAGGTGTATATTTACTCTAAACAGGGTCTGCTCCACTCTTTTCGTTTTGAGGCGGTGTCTAAGCACCAGATGCCTCCTCAGGTTATCAGGTGCATGGGACGTTGGAGGTAGTCGTGTTCTCCAGATATGGTCCAAGTCCTCCGTTCGGAGATCCGTGATGCTTTCGGTTCACTTGCCCTGTACGGTGCAAAGAGTGTTTGATGGTATGGTTGGGTCTCCTTTTGGCCCCTTTTAGGCCTATCCTCGCTACGGGCTCCCGGCATTTCCCAGCCTGAGGTTAGCTCTAGTTCCTACGTCCAGGGGCCGTCGCCCTGACCACAAATAGTTAAGGCTGCCGTGCAGCCTGTATTTGTGGGAGGGGCAGAGGCCACGCCCCTTGGCTATATTAACCCCCTCGCAGGTCAGGGGACGGGACGTGCGGCCAGGTACCCCTCCCTCCCTTCCCTTTTCTTAGCTCTTCCTTAAGGATAGGCCCCCTTTTAGGCCTATCCTCGCTACGGGCTCCCGGCATTTCCCAGCCTGAGGTTAGCTCTAGTTCCTACATCCAGGGGCCGTCGCCCTGACCACAAGTATAATTTATTAATTTTTTTTTACAATAGAACTCTGAGGTGACGGATGCCACAGTAAGGCATCCATTAATGTATAAGTTTTTTGCGTACGGTAAACGTATGACAAAAACCCACCCTTATGTGCCCCATCCAGCACTCATCATCTAACGGAGCAGAACAGCAGAAATAAATAGTGGTGATGTGAATGTGGCCTAAGAGGTGGGTGTTTAAGAAGGGAACTATTACTAGTCTAAAAAACAGCAGGCTATTGTAGCCAAGGACGCACTGGGAACTTAATTTGGCCTTAAAAAAATAAAAGTGCCCCATGTTGTAGCCGGGTCCAAATTGACAGAAGGCAATACCATATTGTGGCACAAAATACCGCCCCAGCAAAGCCAAATAAGTGCAACATAATAAACTGCCCCAGCAGTCCAGTGCCAGCTGCCACATTCTTTCATCCTACTCCAGTTGTCTCAGGATGGCAATAGAAGTTGGTTTCAGGAAGGCCACTTGTAGTCACCGGCCATGTACATATCTATTTGACGTCCCCAGCTCTAATTAACTGTGGGAGCAACAGATTCTTACTTACCTAACTGGCGGCTGTGAGGAGAGTTCAGCAGCCCCCTGATCATCGGGCCCCCCGGGAAATTTCCCTGTAGAGAGTCTATGTTCAATCTGCCCCTGATTATAGCCAAGTGATAAAGTACAGTTCAATATAGTGGATCTTCCCTGTACTTTATCACTTGGCTATAATAGCCTGCCTGCATTCACTATACACTGCACTACATAGATCACACATACTGCACTACATACATCAGTGTGATATGTATGTGGTGCAGTATGTAATGTATGTGGTGCAGTATGTAATGTATGTGGTGCGGTATGTAATGTATGTGGTGCGGTGTGTAATGTATGTGGTGCAGTGTGTGATATGTGTAATGTATGTGGTTCAGTGTGTGATATGTGTAATGTGTGTGGTGCAGTGTGTAATGTGTGTGATATGTGTGGTGCAGTGTGTGATGTGTCTGGTGCAGTGTGTGATGTATGTGGTGATGTGTCTGGTGCAGTGTGTGATGTATGTGGTGATGTGTCTGGTGCAGTGTGTGATGTATGTGATGTGATGTGTGTGGTGCAGTGTGTGATGTATGTGGTGCAGTGTGTGTTGTACAGTGTGTAAATTGTGTGGTGCAGTGTGTGATGTGTGTGTGGTGCAGTGTGCAATGTATGTGGTGCAGTGTGTGATATGTGTAATGTATGTGGTTCAGTGTGTGATATGTGTAATGTGTGTGGTGCAGTGTGTAATGTGTGTGGTGCAGTGTGTGATGTGTCTGGTGCAGTGTGTGATGTGTAATGTGTGCAGTGTGTAATGTGTGTTGTGCAGTGTGTAATGTGTGGTGTGTAATGTGTGGTGTGTAATGTGTGTGGTGCAGTGTGTAATGTGTGTGGTGCAGTGTGTAATGTATGTGGTGCAGTGTGTAATGTGTGTGTGGTGCAGTGTGTAATGTGTGTGTGGTGCAGTGTGTAATGTGTGTGGTGCAGTGTGTGATGTAGTGTGATGATCACACACTGCACTACATACATCAATATATTACACGCTGCTGCTCTCACCTTGTCATGCACGTCCATCACACACTGCAACACATACATTAGTCACTGCACCACACACATCACCACATACATCACACACGGCAACACAGACATTACACACTGAACCACATACATTACACACTGCACCACATACATCACACACCACACACTGCATCACACACTGCACCACATACATCACACACCACACACTGCATCACACACTGCACCACATACATCACATACTGCACCACATACACCACACTGATGTATGTATTGCAGTATGTGTGATGTATGTAGTGCAGTATGTGTGGTGTATGGTGCAGTGTGTGGTGATGTGTGTGGTGCAGTGTGTGATGTATGTGGTGCAGTGTGTGATGTATGTGGTGATGTGTGTGATTTATATAGTGCAGTGTGTGATGCAGTGTGTGATGTATGTGGTGCAGTGTGTAAAGTGTGTGGTGCAGTGTGTGATGTATGTGGTGCAGTGTGTAAAGTGTGTGGTGCAGTGTGTAATGTATGTGGTGCAGTGTGTAAAGTGTGTGGTGCAGTGTGTAAAGTGTGTGGTGCAGTGTGTAAAGTGTGTGGTGCAGTGTGTAAAGTGTGTGGTGCAGTGTGTAATGTGTGTGGTGCAGTGTGTAATGTGTGTGGTGTGTGTGGTGCAGTGTGTAATGTGTGTGGTGCAGTGTGTAGTGTGTGTGGTGCAGTGTGTGATGATCACACACTACACTACATACATTACACACATCAATACATTACACGCTGCTGCTGCTGTCACCTTGTCATGCACATCCATCTTGATGTCCGGGCTGTAGTCTTCAGCTCCACTGCTGCCACGTTTACCAGGGTCCTCGGGCAGAGAACACCGCTCCCCTTACTATAGCAACCCCCTGGAGCCCCTCCTCCTTAGGCCTCTTTCACACAACCGTTTTTTTTTTTACCATTTACGGGCAGTTTTTTGCGTTCCATATACGGTCCATATACGGAACCATTCATTTCAATTGTTTCGCAGAAAAAACGGAATGTACTCCGTATGCATTCCGTTTTCGTATTTCCGTTCTGTTGAAAGATAGAACATGTCCTATTATTGCCCGCAAATCACGTTCCGTGGCTCCATTCAAGTCAATGGGTCCGGAAAAAAAAACTGAACACATACGGAAATGCATCCGTATGTCTTCCGTATACCTTCCGTTTTTGCTGAACAATCTATTGAAAATGTTATTACCAGCCCAATTTTTTCTATGTAATTACTGTATACTGTATATGCCATACGGTAAAACGGAACAGAAACAGAAACAAAAAACTGAACAACAGATCTGGGAAAAACGGACCGCAAAACACTGAAAAAGCCATACGGTCGTGTCAAAGAGGCCTTACAGCTGCGCCAGCTTCACCTGCTGCAGGGCACTGTATCACTCCGGCAGCCGTCACCCCAACTAGTAACAAAGCTCCTTGCTGTAAGGAGCTTTGTTATTGGTTGATTCCATGATATAATGGCACTGGGCTGGCTTACAGTAAAACATAGGAGGAGAGATCAACGGCAGTCTCCAGAGGGCATGGGAACCTGCATTTGGGGGAAGAAGGCACCTGGGCAGATCATTTGCATATATCTTCAAACGTCGTTTTTTAGACATCAAATACACTGAAGGGAGAAAGAAAGGTATGATACAGTCCTGATCAAAAGTTTAAGACCACTTGAAAAATGGCAAAAAATGATATTTAGAATGGCTGGATCTTAACAAGGTTCCAAGTAGAGCTTCAACATGCAACAAGAAGAAATGGGAGTGAGACAAAACATTTTTTGAGCATTCAATTTAATGAAAACAACGAGTAAACTGAAACAGGCTGTTTTTCAGCTGATCAAAAGTTTAGGACCACACCTCCAAAAAAAAACTAAACCCCCCCAAAACAGAAATCCAACTTCCAAACATGAACTCAGTAATGAGTAGCTCCGCCGTTATTGTTTATCACTTCAAAAATTTGTTTCGGCATGCTTGATGCAAGCGTTTCCATAAGGTGAGTGGGAACATTTCTCCAAGTGGTGAAGACGGCCGCACGAAGGCCATCTACTGTCTGGAACTGTTGTCCATTTTTGTAAACTTCCCTTGCCATCCATCCCCAAATGTTCTCAATTGGATTTAGATCAGGGGAACACGCAGGATGGGCCAAAAGAGTGATGTTATTCTCCTGGAAGAAGTCTCTTGTCCTGCGGGCATTGTGTACTGTAGCGTTGTCCTGTTGAAAAACCCAGTCGTTACCACACAGACGAGGGCCCTCAGTCATGAGGAATGCTCTCTGCAACATCTGGACATAGCCAGCGGCCGTTTGACGCCCCTGCACTTCCTGAAGCACCCCAGACCATTATGGCGCCCCCTCCACTGTGGCGCGTAGAAAACATCTCAGGTGGGATCTGCTTGTCATGCCAGTAACGTTGGAAACCATCAGGACCATCAAGGTTACATTTTTTCTCATCAGAGAATAAAACTTTCTTCCACCTTTGAATGTCCCATGTTTGGTGCTCTCTTGCAAAGTCCAAACGAGCAGTTCTGTGGCGTTCAAGGAGACAAGGTCTTTGAAGACCTTTTTTGTTTTTGAAGCCCTTCAGTCTCAGATGCCGTCTGATGGTTATGGGGCTGCAGTCAGCACCAGTAAGGGCCTTAATTTGGGTTGAGGATCGTCCAGTGTCCTGACGGACAGCCAATTGGATCCTCTGGCTCAGCGCTGATGAAATTTTTTTGGGTCTTCCACTTGACTCCTTTTTTTTTTTTTCACAATATTTTTATTATTGTAATTAATATTTTGTAATGGAAACAACTTAAGTGTGGACGCAGCCACTAACTTAGGATGCTAGACACTAGGGGTGGGCGATATAGACGATATAGGCGATATACAATATAAATTTGTTCCACGATATGGATTTTGAGCATATCGCCTATATCGCCAGACCGCGATATGATCACGCTCTCTGCGCGCACCATCTTCTCCTGAGCCGGCACAGTGGAGAAGGAGAGAGTCCCTCCTTCCCCACTGTGCGCGGCTGCCGCTGACCACCAATGACAAAAGAGGAGGAGGGGAGGGACTGACAGTAAATCATTGAGTTTTCACGATCTCAGTGAGCGCGTGAAAACTCAAATCCGATGGTATATTCTAACCCCCAGGCGTTCCCATGGTGACAGGGACGCTTGCCTGGGGGTTAGAATATACAGGGCCACGCCGCTGACAGTAGAACATTTAAAAACTAATCAGTAACTTTAACTTTATTCATTGGTGATCTCTTTACTGTATACCTTACTAGGTCTTAGCTCCGGTAACAGCAGGCAGTGCGGGCGGGCGGCGCTCATTCACTGACGTCACGCGCCTGCTCCTCCCACTAGGCGGCGCAGGCGCGTGACGTCAGTGAGTGAGCGCCGCCCCCCGCACTGCCTGCTGTTATCGGAGCTAAGACCTAGTAAGGTATACAGTAAAGAGATCACCAATGAATAAAGTTAAAGTTACTGATTAGTTTTTAAATGTATTCCTGTGGGGGGGGGGGGGGGGGATCTGTGGATGGCACCGTTTAGGGGAGGGGGGGGGGATCTGTAGATGGCACCGTTTAGGGGAGGGGGGGGATCTGTGGATGGCACCGTTTAGGGGAGGGGGGGGATCTGTGGATGGCACCGTTTAGGGGGGGGGGGGATCTGTGGATGGCACCGTTTAGGGGAGGGAGGGGATCTGTGGATGGCACCGTTTAGGGGAGGGAGGGGATCTGTGGATGGCACCGTTTAGGGGAGGGGGAGGATCTGTGGATGGCACCGTTTAGGGGAGGGGGGGGATCTGTGGATGGCACCGTTTAGGGGAGGGGGGGATCTGTGGATGGCACCGTTGAGGGGAGGGGGGGGATCTGTGGATGGCACCGTTGAGGGGAGGGGGGGATCTGTGGATGGCACCGTTGAGGGGAGGGGGGGGGATCTGTGGATGGCACCGTTGAGGGGAGGGGGGGGATCTGTGGATGGCACCGTTGAGGGGAGGGGGGGGATCTGTGGATGGCACCGTTTAGAGGAGGGGGATCAGCTCCCTGCTGCTGTGTGCACAAAGCACAGGGCTGCAGGGAGAGTGTAAAGTCCTATTCACCCTAATAGAGCTCTATTAGGGTGAATATGACAAGGGTTCTCTACGTTCTAGCCCTTAAGGAGACTAATAGTTATTAAATAAAAAGTCAAAAAAAGTTTAAACACGCCCCCCCAAAATATATTTGGGGGGCGTGTTTAAACTTTTTTTTACTTTTTATTTATATTGCGATATATATCGCATATCGCACATGCTTAAAATTATATCGCAATATAGATTTTAGGCCATATCGCCCACCCCTACTAGACACAATTATATATCAAGCGTAAAAGTGGGCGCAGCCACTTATAAAAGTAAACAGGCAAAGTGTTAACATACATCATGTCCTATGGCACCCGCTCGGGTGCTGCCAATGTAAAACAGCATCAAATAAGACATTATATTAGATTTGTTCTAAGAGCAGAATTAGATACGAAAAGAACATTAAGACAATAGAAATCAAAACGAAATAAAATTATAAAGGATTCGATGATCAAAGACTTGTCTTCAATAGATATTCTTACTAGTTTAGGAATCTTTACTAGTTTAGGAAAGGTGACTTTAGTCATGTAGGAATGGCCAAGGTGACCAAGAGGACTGGAAATGGAACAGCCTATTGGTCCGCTGAGCCCAAAGGTGTTCGTAAATAGCATGGGTGGAAATTTTATCTTTGAGTTCACTCATAGAAGGAATGGTGGGTGATTTCCAATGTTTTGCGACTAGGAGTTTGGCCGTGAGTAAGATATGACAGTAATCTAAGGTGGCGAGGAATCATATCAAAATCTAGTGAGAGGAGCGCCAAAGCCGGGGTCTGAGAAATTTTGGAGCCTGTCGCCTCTCTCACTAGTTCTTCAACTTTGGCCCAGAAGAATATATGTATGAGGTTGCCAGGTGACTTCTGACAGCGCCAGCACGAGTTCTCCACATTGGAGTAGAATCTACTGAGTTTAGCGGGAGTAAAGTACGTGTGAGTAATCTATGATAGCATTCTAATAAGTTAGAGCACTTTGTAGCTTGATAGGTTATTCTTATCGCCACTTGCCACTTTGTTATGGAATACGAGAGCCGCAGATCTCTCTCCGAATTTAGAAAATGTGCCTTTTTAGTCAAGAGCATATCACCTGTGACAGTTTTATAAATTGTGCTGGTGGGAGTCTGCAAGTCCCCTCGCGTGTGTAAGATAAGGTTAAGAAGGGCAACTGGAAGAATTATATCTCTCTTAGGCCATTTGGTTAAAAAGTGGACTATCCTATTATAATGGTAATGGTAAGAGTCTGGTATCCCATATGAAATTTGCAAGCAGGAGAAAGATTTCAATATGTTATCTTCAAAGAAATCGTTTAACACCTGTACCCCAGCTTTCCGCCATCCTCCCACTGAGAAATCTGTTATATAGTATTGCAAGATCTCTATGGAAATCTGTACCACCCTCTTTGGAGATGTTGGACCAATACGTTGTAGTAATAGTTTCCATATTTAGATGGATGATTTCAATGTCAGCGCTGATGGAAGCGGGAAGCTGGGGTCAATAGCATGTACTATGAGTAAAGAATAGAGTGGCTTCCCTTTATTAAGATCTACCTCTATCTGTTGCCAGCTTGGAGTATCCTCTTGTCGACACCAGAATCTCAGCTGTTTGAAAACAAAGGATTCATAATATCCCTGTAGATTTGGAACCCCCAAGCCCCCGTGAGACCTATGGCTGTAGAGTATAGAGCCTGCTATTCTATGAGGGCCTTTTTTCCAAATAAATGAAAGCATTTGAGTCTTAAATTTTGCCATGACTGTGGCGGGTATAGGGATGGGGAGAGTGCGAAATAGGTATATAATCTTTGGGAGCACCATCATTTTATAAGTTACTATTCGCCCTAGCCAGGATAGATTTAATTTAGTATATCGGTCTAGGTCGTTTTGGAGGGAGTTATATAATACGTCATATTTGCTTTTGACTAACCATGCAAGGGGAAAGCAAATTTGTATGCCCAAATATGTAATTGAGGAGACAGCCCATTGGAAAGGGAATTCATTCTCCAGTGCCGCTAGTATTTGGGATTTAGATTCGTTGATCTTGTAGTAAGAGACCTCCCCAAATTCCCTAATAATCTGTAAAGTGGCCCTCAAAGAAGGCATGGGGTTTGTTAGGGTCAGAATAACATCGTCCGCAAACAACCCTATCTTATGCTGCCGGTTACCAGCTGAAATGCCACGTATCGACTCTGACATCCTTATCATTTCTGCGAAGGGCTCCATTACCATTAAAAAGAGAAAAGGGGAGAGGGGACAACCCTGTCGGGTGCCGTTTGTGATAGAAAAAGGGGAGGAGAGGGAGCCAATAGCCAGTACTCTGACTGAGGGAGTGGAGTATAAAGCCTGGATCGCATTTTAAATAGGACCTCGAAAGCCAAATTTATCTAGTACCGCTGACGAAAAATCCCCAATGGATACGGTCGAACGCCTTCTCCGCATCCAGGGTTAGAAGCAGAGAAGGCGTCCCCAACCCCCCAGCCCTCTGCAACAAACCCAATATCCGTCGAGTACCATCTGGTGCCTCTCTGCCCTTTGTAAAGCCAACCTGGTCACTATGGATCAGCAGTGGCAAGATTTTCAAGAGTCTGTGAGCTAACAGTTTTGCGTATATTTTCAGGTCACAGTAAGGGGCGGAAATTTGCAGGGGAATCCATCGCTTTACCCGGCTTTGGGATGGTGACAATCGTACCCTGCAACATTTCAGTTGGAAATTGTTCCCCAGCCAAAACCTTGTTAAACAACTGAACTAGATGTGGC
This sequence comes from Bufo bufo, assembly GCF_905171765.1. Lineage (NCBI taxonomy): Eukaryota > Metazoa > Chordata > Amphibia > Anura > Bufonidae > Bufo > Bufo bufo. The sequence goes on from NC_053394.1 coordinate 116,042,812, forward strand.
CGTAATAGGGGTAAAAATAATTGATAGTATTCATTAGAGTATCCGTCAAGGCCGGGTGATTTATTCGGTTTCAGAGATTTAATCGTGGCTTCCACTTCGGAAGCAGAAACTGGGGTATTGAGCTCCGCAATTTGTTCATTTAGAGAGGGGAGATTGACTTTTTGAAGAAAAGAGGCAATTTTCTCTAAGGCCGGTTGAGGCGTGGAGGGGTCTCCATTAAGGTTATATAATTTAGAATAGTACTGATTAAAGGCTTCTGCTATCTCGTTTGGGTGAGTATTCCTAGACACTCTATCGGGAGCTAACATGTAGGGGATATTTACCCTTTTGAGTTATTGGCTTAATTTTCCTCGCCATTAATCTACTCGGTTTATTATAGGATTGATAATATGAAAGTCGCAGTTTGTAAAATGGAATGAATCTCATGTCTTAAGGACATTACGTTTCTGTGGAGAGTTAGGGATGGGTCTAGCCTCAACTGTTCTTCTAGTTTGGCCGCCTCATCTAGAAGGTTTGTTAGTTTAGCCTCTCGGGATTTCTTGAAGTGTGAACTTTGTTTTAACAATTCTCCACTAACGATTGCTTTATGAGCTTGCCAAAGGGTGAAAGTATTAATGTTATCTATGTTGTTAAGAGAAAAGTATTACGCTATGGCGGCTTCGGTTTATGGTTTATATTTTGGATGACGTAGGAGAAAGGTATTATTTCTCCAGGATCTCTGAGAATTAAAGGATTGGAATCGGGATATTGAGCAGGAAATTGGGGCATTGTCAGACCAAGACATGACCCCGACAGATGACTTAGAGATCCGGGATAATAATGGCCTGTCTGAGAGAAACAGATCGATTCGGGAGAACGATCTATGCCTTGCAGAATAAAAGCTATATTCTTTCGAATTTGCGTTTAGGCAGCGAAAGGTATCATAAAGGTGGTTATCTCTCAGCCAAGGCCCGGGCCAGGGTTCTGTTACAACCCGTTGAATCTAGATGCCTGTCTGGAACAATATTGAAACCCCCACATAACAATAAATGCCCCTTTTGAATACTACGTGCTTTCCTCAAGACTTTATTTAAGAATCTGATAGGGGATTTGTTGGGGGCATAGATATTGACCAAGGTCAGTGCAACCAAACCCACTGAGCCTACCAAAATAATAAAACGACCTCCCTCATCAATTACTACAATAGCCACTCCCGCTTTTTTCTTAGTAGAGTTGGCCAATAATATAGTAGAGAAACCCCTTCAAGATAAATCTGGGTGTTTGTTGTGAACAAAATGTGTTTCCTGAACACATAATATATCTATCTGTGAGGAGCATACGTCTCTCCAAAGAGAGGTTCTCTTATAGGGGGAATTAAGCCCCTTGGCATTAATAGACATTACCTTAACCGCCATAAATATGGAGACTACATGTAAGCTGAATACAGACTAGTACCCTTTCCTGTGGTTTCTGAAGTGCTGAGGGCTTTGCAAACATATGACCATCGAGAAAACAAAAAGAACATATAAATCAAACATTAGAAAAATTACAACCTGTGAAATAAGCATAGGTTAGTTAAACAATACCGAATAGCTGGTCTTAAAGAGGTTACAAAAAACCCAGACCAGTGAAATTGGGGATCAACAGTTCAGCCTTGCCCCGCCATCCCTATTAGTTGTGTCTATTCGGCAAGAAGGGCACATCGGACAGCATTGGTAATACAACTGAGATTATTCTCCCACTGAGGCCCAATCCGGGGGTACATGGGAGGGGATTTTCTTTCTTGCAGGAACAGGCGATACGGGTTTTCCAGTGTTCCAGGCCTTTAGGAGGGATTCTCCTTCTTCAGGATTCTTAATAACAAATGTTTTCCCATCCCTATGGATCAAAAGCTTCAGCGGGAATCCCCACTTGTATGGGATCTGGAGGTCCCTCAATACTTTGGTTATTGGGGAAAGTTGTTTTCTAGCTTGTAATGTAGCTTGCGAAAGGTCCGCAAATACTTGAATGTCCTGAAATGGAGCTGGCAAACTTTGGTTTTTCCTGATATAGGATACCAGGTCTTCTTTCACACAATAAAAGTGGAATCGCGCAATAACATCTTTAGGCGCTGATGCTGGTATATGTTTAGGTTTGGGCAAATGATGAGCCCTATCGATCAGGAGCAGCTGGGGATCTTTGTCTGGAAATATCATCCTGAGCATGTCTCCTAGGAATTGCTGCAAATTAGCAGGGGATACTTTATCTGGGATCCCCCTAAATTTTAAGTTGTTGCGTCTGTTTTTTGTCTTCCAGGTCAGCCAGTTTGGCTTTCAACCCCGCCACTTCATCCTCCAGAGAGTAATGAGCATCGATAAGTTCATTGTGGGAGTTGGTTAGTTCACCCATCTTATTTTCAATATGGTTCACCCTTGAGCCCATGTCGTCTATGGAAGATGTAATGGAAGCAGCATCCTGTTGCAGCTGCGAAATAAGTGAATGATGGACAGCCGTCATCATGGATTTAAAGGATAACTGTCACATTTAGACCCTAATTTCAATTTTCATATATGTAGTTACTAATAACATGATATCCCAGAATCATTTACTATTAGACTGACTTACCCCATATTTAATAAGATTCAGCCCTTAGCAACCAGTCTGCATAAAACTGCAATTTCACTATTCAGTTAAGATGACCGCCACTGCCCTCACCCTAAGGCTAATCCCGCCTGCCCTTACTAGCCAGTAACAATAGCCCCCCAAAAGTGTCAGTAACCAGAGCCCTCCTCCTAAAGGGTTAATCTCCTGCAGCACAAAGGGGTCCTCTTACCACGTGTTGCTTTCATTTATACACTGAGCAGATGGCAGATCTCCCTTCCCTGTTGTGCGCTGCTTCGACTCTGCATTGTCCAGCTCTGCTGAGTGAGGGAGCGTCTGCCAAGCACAAGGACAGGGAGAAGTGCACACAGCCCAGGCACTGTTATCAGCTGCTGGGGAGGACCTGGCTTTAATCATTTACTTAGGCCCCTTTCACACGAGCGAGTATTCCGCGCGGATGCGATGCGGGAGGTGAACGCATTGCACCTGCACTGAATACCGACCCATTCATTTCTATGGGGCTGTTCACATGAGCGGTGATTTTCACGCATCACTTGTGCGTTGCGTGAAAATCGCAGCATGCTCCTCTTTGTGCGTTTTTCACGTAACGCAGGCCCCATAGAAATGAATGGGGTTGCGTGAAAATCGCAAGAATCTGCAAGCAAGGGCGGATGCGGTGTGATTTTCACGCATGGTTGCTAGGAGACGATTGGGATGGAGACCCGATCATTATTATTTTCCCTTATAACATGGTTATAAGGGAAAATAATAGCATTCTGAATACAGAATGCATAGTAAAACATCGCTGGAGGGGTTAAAAAAAAATAATTTAACTCACCTTAGTCCACTTGATCGCGTAGCCGGCATCTCTTCTGTCCTCATCTGATCTCTGTGCAGCAACCGGACCTTTGGTGACGTCATTCCGGTCATCACATGATCCATCACATGATCTTTTACCATGGTGATGGATCACGTGATGACCGGAATGACGTCACCAAAGGTCCGGTTGCTGCACAGAGATCAGATGAGGACAGAAGGAGATGCCGGGCATCGCGATCAAGTGGACTTAAATTATTATTATTATTTTTTTAACCCCTCCAGCGATGTTTTGCACTTGTGCGGAAAAATCGCGGGTGTTCCTGCAACGCACCCGCACATTTTCCCGCAAAGCCCGTGTGAAAGGGGCCTTACAGTCCCTGGCTGTCAGTAATCTGACCTTGCACGCAGCCTGCTTCTGAGTCCTCCGTCCTTCAACAGATAGACAGAACATGCCTAGCAACCCTATTTTAAGCACAGGTAAAAGTAGGCAGTATAGGGAACAAAAATGTGGAATTAAGGGGTAATTGAATACACAGTGAAAAGTTGAAATAGGGCCACCAAGGAGATATTAATCACCACAATCCAATACTCCAAAAAATTTAAATATGACAGTTATACTTTAAATGTATTCTCCGATACTGTTTGGTCGGTACAAGCAAAGTTCTGCAGTGGGTCTGACACCGCTGCTACATTAATTGATGCCTGGTCTAAGGCAGGAGACTGGGACCTATCTGCGGGACTTTTATTGCTTGCAGCAGCGCCGGCTATATTGTCACTCACCGGCGGCGTATTCGCCATGACGTCCCCTTGTTCAGGCCCAGGAGCGTTGCGGTAGTAGAGCTCTTTGTCCCTCGTACGGGATAGCTGCAGCGCTTGTAAGAGATCGCTTCGTCCCTCTGTGTCCCCGCTGACGGGGGGAGAAGGAGGAGGTATGCACGGTCTTCCTCTGGACGCTGATGAAGAGTCGTCCTCGGCCCCCTGCAGCGATGGTGAAGAGGCTGCGCGTAGTGGTGGGAAGCCGCCATCAGGCTCCTGTTTTGTGAAGAAGTCTGTGAGGCGTCGGAGACCCAGACGGGAGGCTTTCTTTCGGGTCATCATGTCACCCTCAAGGTAGGAGAAGGTTTGCCAGCGCTGTTCCTCCTTTGCCAAGGTGCTCTAAGTCGCTTTACAGGGATGGTAAACCGGAGCTCTCTAACCAAGCAGCCATCTCGGTCGGCAGCAGGCCACGCCCCCCTTCCACTTGACTTTTTTGTTCCATAACCCTCAGGATCATTTAAGAAATTCCAAATGACTGTCTTACTGCGTCCCACCTCAGCAGCGATGGCGCGCTGTGAGAGACCCTGCTTATGCAGTTCAACAACCCGACCACGTTCAAAAAGGGAGAGTTTTTTTGCCTTTGCCATCACAACGTGTGACTACCTGACAGAAAATGACAATGAATCCACATCTTTGCACAGATTTGGCCTTTTAAAGGCATGTGGTCCTAAAATTTTGATCAGCTGAAAAACAGCCTGTTTCAGTTTAATCGTTTTTTCCAATTAATTGAATGCTCAAAAAATGTTTTGTCTCAGTCTCATTTCTTCTTGTTGTATGTTGAAGCTCTACTTGGAACCTTGTTAAGATCCAACAATGTAAAATATGATTTTTTGCCATTTTTCAAGTGGTCTTAAACTTTTGATCAGGACTGTATGTTAAAGGGGTTGTCCGGGATTGGGGACATTGGTGTAATAGTACTAGAGTGACATACATATTACATACATGCATGTCCTATTTATGAAGCCCCGCTTTCACATAGGAAATTCTTAGCCGGAAGTTTTCTTATACTCGGTGACGTACCGGGTCCCTGGCAGGTGAGCAAAGCCTCTTCTTCCGGCTTCTCAAGGAGCCCGGTGACATCACCGGCACTGATGGGCCGCCTTTAGCGCTGCCCTAGCCTGTTAAACGGCTAGGGCAGCGCTAAAGCCCGCCTGTCAGAGCCGGTGACGTCAACGAACACACTGCCGGGCGGAAGCTTCTGCCCAGCAGTGTATTATAAACAAAAGATCCCTTGCAGGGCAAAGGAGAGCATCAGAGCATGCACTGCACTGATGCTCAAGTCAGGGGGGCTGCCTGGGTGAAAATGGAGGTTTGTCCAGGTTCAACTCTGAACCCGGACAACCCCTTCAACTGTTTATGTCACCTACAGAGCAGTGATAACAGTTTAATATGTGTCAAATAGGTGACAGTCTCCCTTTAAGTCTCCACATTGAGTAAACATCCCCAGTGCCAGGAGAAAAGTGTAACTGAAACTGTGTGTTAAAGGGGTATTCCGGTTACCATAAATATAACTTAGGTTTTAGACTAACTCATCATCAATAATTACCTAATATAATGTAAATTTAACATATTTACCATTCAGTAGTTATAACAGTAGTTTTCTTCCTCTGCTACCCTCTGTGTTTCCCCATAAGCTACCATGTCATCGACCTGTAGTTCTGAGCCTTTGTTAGGTCGAGCACGCTCAGTGTGTTGCTATCAGTTCTTTAGCTAAATGTCTTGTGTCAGTGTGCTGCTGATTACTGAGTAGAGGGGGCATGACTGGACTGTATCAGGCTAATCAACAAACATCTACACTCATGAACAAGCACTAACTCACAGCAGGAAAGCTAGGGATTGTGGGGATTGAGGTTTTGTGAGGGAAAATCAGATGCCATGATACTCTCAGTGTTTTGCAGGCTCACCCAGGAGCTAGACAAATCGATTGCAAGGTAAATTGAAGCTCTGGTTATATGTATAGGTATGGGTTCTGGTTAGGTCACAGCTTGCAGCCTTAATGCAGTTTTTCAAAAATTAAGTTACTTTACCGAAATGCCACTTTAATGACTTTTTCAAGACCTAATTGGCAAAAGGTGTTTAAATTAAAGTGTACCTAACCTTTTGAAGAAGTTTAATAAAAACTATTCTGTGCTAGTTAATTTATGTGAAATGTTTTTTTCCAGTTTTACTTACAAAGTAGATACCCGAAGTTCAGGAGTCTATAGGACTTTGGAATACGTATACGTGTACACCTCTGACATGTCAGCAGTGTAGGGGTATACAGATTCCGCTGCTGGGGTACAGTGAGTGCTGTACTGGCAAGATAACACATGGCTCCCCCTGTCTGTGCCAGTGCCGAGCCTAGCATAGCACGTCTGATATGCTATGCCGGGCTTTAGCGTAGCAGGCACAGGCCAGAGCAGCAGTGTGCTATGCAGAGTTCCTGCCTATACCTGCTCGCTAAGCTAAAAGCTCTGCATAGCAGATTGATAGGGTGATTAGCTGTTATCTGCACAGGGAAAAGGGTAGCAAAAATTCAGGGAAGTTCAGATACTCTGTATTTAAAGTATTTCCCTGCAGTGTCAAGGTAAAGAAGAATTACACAGTTCTCATTGAAATCAGTGTGTTCTTGTAATACACAGAACATGCTGTGCCACTGTAATGTATTACAACATGTTATTGTTGTTTTTGTTGTCTCAGAGCAACTGTCCAGTACTTCTGGGAATAACACTTCCACAGCGGCCACGGACCCCTTGGACGGGAGCAGTTCTGATGTCAGAATGATGTGCAAACAAATTAGCAAAGAATTTGCCAGGAAAATTCAGGTACTATATATGTTTGTTGCCATGTAAATGAATGGGGTATAGCTTTTTGGTTAGATGTGAACTATGAGCTATTCTACCTTTGTCAGTACTGTTCATAAGAATGGATTTACCCTTTCAGGATTCCAAAAAATACTTGTAAAGTAGATTTGGCATCTCTCTTACTGCATGCTGACCTACTGTAAAGGTGAAACACAGTTACCACACTAATTTAGGCATTTAACCCCTTCCCAACTTGCGACATACATGTACTGCACAAGTCAGGTCTTAAAACCCTTCCCAACCTGTGGCGTACATGTACAGTGCTGGTCGGGTCTTTAAAGATGCCGTCTGAATGGGCACTATTTAGCCGTCCGGTTTCTGCTGTTTCACACAGCAGAGACCCAGGGCTAACACCGATAACAGATATTTAACCCCTTGTCACGAGGGGGTAGGGAAGCATGCACCCCTGACTCCACCCACTCCTCTGTCCCTGCCTACTTGCACTACCCGTCCTAGGCAACGGAGCGCAACTGGGCGGCGATCCCTAACCTGCGTAAGTGTGGAGGAACAGACAAATACAGGGAGGTCAAACAAGCAAGGTCAAAACCGGGATATCACAGCGGTACCAGGGAACAAGCAGAATCAGCGTCAATGTACAAACCGAAAGTCAAAACCAGGAGAAGCGAAAATAGGACACAGGGAGCAAGCGAGGAAAGTCAAAGTCAAGCAGAAGTCAAATACCAGGAGATGCAAAAGTACAAAAGGAGCAAGCAAAATACAAAGTCGAGTAACTAGCCAAAGTTCAATACAAAGTGAAAAGCCAACGAAGAATACACAAGGTAAAGGACCTTAATCTCAGGCAACCTGTGGCCAGCCTGTTAAATAGGGGAGAGCAGGAGTCATGTGACGTGGCCAGCGTCACATGACTCATCCCCTGCATTTAGCCGAGTGCCCAGTTCGGCGCTCAGACACTTCGCAGTCACAATGGGAGCGGAGGATGCCGGACACGCTAAGGAGGCGTGCGCGGCAGGGTCCTTTCTGCCCCCCGTTGCTTTGGAGATGAGGACGCAGCGTGCGTCCTCGCTCAAACATATCGCAGGGCGCCGGCGGCACTGAATGGACAGAGTGCGACAGTACTCCCCCTTCTACGAGGGGCTACCGGACCCAAAGACACAGGAAAAGGTTTTTATGGATGAGCAAGATGAAATTTTCGAATCAACCTAGAACCATGAATCTTATTCACTGGCACCCATAACCCTTCCAATGGACAAGGTATTGAAACAAATTACGAACTTTCCTAACATCAATGATTTTAGAAAGAACAATAATTTTGACCATCCACCAGAACCGGAGAAGGAACTGCCTGAGACGGAACTATGAGTATAATATATTTTTTAAGCAAAGATTTATGAAATACATTGTGGATACGAAATGAGTTTAGAATCTTAAACCTAAATGATACAGGATTAATGATGTCAAAAATTTCATATGGTCCAATAAATCGTGGCCCAAATTTCCTAGAAGACACTTTTAAGGACACATTTTTTGTGGACAACCAGACTTTTTCCCCAACCTTAAAATCAACCCCTTTAGAATGCTTCCTATTAGCATTAATTTTCTGAACCTCCTGAGCTTTTTCCAGGTTCGACTGAACCCGAGCCCAAACTGTGCACAGTTCTGAAGTTACACTATCAGCTTCAGGGTTAGGTGAGGAAATCGATGAGCAAGAATTAAATCGAGGATGGAAACCAAAATTACAGAAGAACGGCGAGACTACAGTGGAAGAGTTCACACGGTTATTGATGGCAAACTCTGCCAAAGGAAGATATTTCACCCATAATTGCTGATTATCAGAGATGTAAGATCTTAAAAATTGTTCCACTGCCTGATTCAATCATTCAGTCTGCCCATTAGTCTCGGGATGAAAAGCTGATGAAAAGGACAATGATATCTCACACCTCTGACAAAATGCTCTCCAAAACTTAGAAACAAATTGAACACCGCTGTCAGAAACAATGTTCTCCAGAACTCCCTGCAATCGTACCACTTGCTCAATAAAAACAGAATCCGAATCTTGGCATTTGGGAGCTTAGCCAGAGGAACTAAACCTATCGACCACTACCCAAACCACGGATTTACCCTCAGAGGGTGGCAAGTCAGTAGTGAAATCCATGGAAATATGTGACCAGGGTTTACTAGGAATGGGTAATGGTCATAATTCACCAGCAGGACGTGTTCTAGGAGTCTTGGATCTGGCACATACCTCACAAGTAGAGACAAAAGAACTGACATCTCTAGATAATGTGGGCCACCAATAAGACCTAGACAGCAGTTCCCTGGTGGCCTCAATACCAGGATGACCACATAAAACAGAATCATGGCACTCACCCAGCAGCCGGAGACCGAAATGACCAGGAACAAATAACTTATCTGTGGGTGTCTGCTCCGGAGCTAGATGTTGTGCCGCCTCAATATCCGAAGCAAGATCCGCGTATACAGATGCCACAATGATGTTAGCCGGCAAAATAGATTCAGGAGGAGTGTCAGGAGGTTGAAACACACAAAAACTTCGAGACAAAGTATCAGCTTTCCCATTCTTACTTCCTGGCCTCAAAGTAATAGAGAAGTTAAAACGCGTGAAGTACAATGCCCATCTGGCCTGGCGAGGATTCAGGCGTTTCGCGGACTCTAAACATAATACATTTTTGTGATCAGTAAGAACAGTGATACAATGTTTGGCCCCCTCCAAAAAATGTCTCCACTCCTCAAATGCCCATTTAATGGCTAACAATTGCATGATTTTCCTAGTTTATGATGTAAAGTCATGATTTTATGAAAGACACGGAGGCGAGTATTGCTTAACCCTTTCTTTACTGAACCACACAGCAGCAAAGAAAAAACAATAACATAACCACCAATGACAATAACATAAAAACCTCTGTGCCCGGAAGAAATAGCCGACCTGAACACATTAATAGTGCGATAGGCCTCGCCTTCCTCGTAGAGAGAGGTGAGGAACTGGATAACATTATTCACAGATGCAGTAGTGGGATCCAGGTTCCGAAGGAAGCACCAACTAGCCCAAGACTGCCAGGCTGCCCGATAGGCCCTTCTGGTTCCAGGGGCCCACGCGCTCTCTAAAAGGAATCTAGCTGTCTCCGAAACTTCCGGGGTTTGCCAGGACACCCCGATACTCTGCACGCCAGCAGACGCAAGGAGCCCTCCAAAAGCAAAGGGTGCGGCTGATTCACTGGCCCTAGCAGCAGAGTCGGCTGGTTGGGAAGTAATAGGGGGTTGTCCACCAGTAGTTCCAGCAGCTGCGGGAACCAAGACTGGATCCCCCACAAGGGTAGTATTAGAACAAGCTCCGATGCTTGGCGACGCACGTTGGCTAGGACCCGAGGGATTCGAGAAAACGGTGGGAAGGCATACATCAAGTCGTCCGACCATTGTTGAAGAAACGCTTCCACCGCCTCTGCGGCCGGATCTGGTCTCCACCTGAAATATCTGGGGAGTTGGGCGTTCCAGCGAGACGCAAAGAGGTCGATAGAGAACGGACCCCAATGTGACGAGATGGTGGAGAATACCTCCACATCTAATCTCCAGTCGCTGGCATCTTAAATGTAACGCGAGCTCCAATCGGCCAATGTGTTGTGGAGTCTGGGAAGATATTCCGCCACTACCAAGATGTTGTTGGTCAGGCAATAATCCCAGAATTCCTTCGCCAAGTGGGTCAACATGGTGGAGCGGGTACCCCCATGGAGTTGATGTAGCGAACCGCGGAGACATTGTCCATCCGGAGGTGGATACATGCCCTGGCTCTCCCACTGGTGAAGCTGCGAATCGCAAAAGAACCTGCCAGGAGTTCCAGAGCGTTGATGTGTAGGTGGGACTCGGTCGCTGACCATGGGCCTCCGGTGGATACTCCCTCGAAGTGGGCTCCCCAGCCGTGGAGGCTGGCATCCGACTCCACTACTATATCCGGTTGCGGACCGAAGATTGCTCTGCCGTTCCATGCGGAAAGGTTGCCAATCCACCATTCCAGTTCGTCCCGTGTCTCTGGATCCAAGGAGATCAGATCCGCATACGACGCACCCGCCTGCAGGTGGGCGATCTTGAGTCGTTGGAGAGCTCGATAATGCAGAGGTGCCGGGAAGATAGCTTGAATAGAAGACGACAGGAGACCTATCACCTGGGCCAGATGTCGAAGAGAAACCTGCGATAAAGTCAGAGTGCGGCGCAACTCCTTGCGAATCGTCCGAACCTTCGCTGAAGAGAGGCTGAGTGTCAAAGAGGCAGAATCCACCATGAAACCGAGAAACTCCATGGTTTGGGACGGGGTAAGACAGGACTTCTCGCGGTTGATTACGAAACCTAAGTTGGAGATGAGGTTTATAGACATCTGGAGATGGGCCTGGAGGGTAGCACACTCCCTCGCCATGATCAGAATGTCGTCCAGGTAAATTATAAGTCTCACCCCCCGGCTGCGGAGCCATGCTACAACCGGACGCATGAATTTGGTGAAACACCAGGGGGCGGAAGACAGGCCAAATGGAAGGCACGTGAAACGCCAAATGTTCCCTTGCCAGCGAAACTGGAGCAGATCCCTGGAGAAGGGTGCAACCGGGACCGTCAAGTACGCATCTTTGAGGTCCAACTTCGCCATCCAATCGTCTGGAAGAAGCATGTCCCTTAGAAGGTGGATGCCCTCCATTTTGAAATGTCGATACCTGACGAAGGCATTCAGTGCCTTGAGGTTGATGACGGGGCGATGTTGACCCCCTTTCTTCTCGACAAGAAAAATATTGCTGATTACCCCGCCGTGAGCGTGAGGAGCCAGTTCCATGGCTCCCTTTAGGTATAATGCTTGTAATTCCGTGTCTATGAGGGATTGTGAAGTTTGAGACCGGATTATGGGATGAAGTGGGGAAGCAACTAGCGGGGGCCCCACGAGTTCTATGTGAACCCCCCGAATCGTGGTTAAAACCCACGGGTCGCTAGTAATGGACGCCCAAACATGAGCAAAATGTTGGAGTTTGCCCCCGACATAATTGTCTGAAGAAAGGAGACGAGGTGGAAGACTTACCGAAGGGGCGTCTAAGGTTCGGATTTCCTCTATATGCTCTCCTTCTTCCTGCAGCGCCACGGGATGGGAAAAAGGACGGTTGATGCCTTGGGTCTTGGCCTGAAGATTGGTAGGATGGGAAGGAGCCTCGAACCCGTGCCCTGGGTCTGAAAAGAGGAGCGGCCGGACAGACGGCCCCTTGTTCTGCCGGCCCTGGAGGAAACCCTACCGCTGAAGACCCTGCGCATGGATGTCTGCGCTTTATCCATGGCGGTGAAGGTTCCTACGAACTTCCCGAGGTCTTTTATAAACGGGTCTCCGAAGAGAAACCCTTGGGCCTCCTTCCCTGACTCCGTTAGGGCCATATTGGTCAGTTTAGGCTCTATTTTCATCAAAATGGCCTTGCATCGCTCGATAGCCAGCGACGTGTTTGCATTTCCTGCCATGCAAATGGCTCTCTGGACCCAACCTCGGAGATCCTCCGGGTCGACCTATTGTCCCTCTGCTTTGGCAGACTCCGCCATATCAAATATTTTTGCTAGGGGCCCCAAGATGTCTAGTAATTTGTCTTGGCAGGCTCGTAGAGCCGAATCTAGGCCTCTCCGGGGACTAAACCCTGATTTAGACAGAAATTGGACCATCTTAGGGTCCACAACAGGCATTTCGCACACCTTGTTTGGGATAGCCGGACGTGGGCACTCGGCCCGTAGCTTATTCCGTGTCTCCTTACTAAGAGGTCTACGGACCATGGTCTCCAAATAGCTGGTTGCATGAGGAGCCGGGAGCAATTCTGCGGACCTAGGGTGGTGGAGGGAGTCTGGATCAAACAACGGGTCGCCCGCAGGGTCCGTAAGGGGAACGGGCGGACCGGACGTCATTGCCGACTTGGCAGTAGTAGGCCGTAGTGGGCGAGGTGAAAAAGACACTGATTCCACTTGGTCAGCTGACATGTCTCTGCCCTCCTCCTCGGAATCGCGTGGAGATTCCATCAAAGCCTCCTCCTCGGACTCTCTAAAAGAGTCAGAATCGGACTCTGGTTGAGACCGGGCCGACTTCCATTGCCGTGCACGTTCTGCCTGGCGCGGACAGGCTCGTTTGCGCGACCCTTAGCGCGCCTCATGGGATAGTACTAGGCCATCATTGTCATAATTTCTGGAGGCAGCTGGGGCTGGTAAGGGAGATGGATTAGAGGCCAGACTAGAGGATGGGTTGGCAATAAGGACCTGGGAAATGGAGTGTGTTAGCACAGATGACATGGAGCCCATGGCAGTCATAATGGCATTTGATATTGACTGCTGAAGGGCCAGAGCCTGCGCCTCAGAGGACACAGGTAATAACCCCCCTGATGCCGGCATAACCCCCTGCCTAGAGGGAGGAGGGGGGTTTGCCTCCTGATTAGGGCTACCCCGAGCCGGTGTAGGGGTCCTATGAGAGGACATGATATTATGGGGCAAAAACCTTGAAGAAGCGGATGATAATAATAATATTAATCACCCCCGAACCAGAAGTGGGGTTAGTCACCCCACACCTAAAATACTGAGAGCCTGCAGGAGCGAGTGAACAATGCAGAGGCCGCCAGCCGAATACAAACAGTGATGTGGCGGAAGATGGCGTCCGAAATCTCTCGAGACTTCGGACGCCGATGATTGTAATGCGGGCGCAGTAAAACTGAGATAGCACCTGAGATCCCGCAAAAACACGCGCGATCTCGGGCGCGACCGAGCTGACGAAAGAGGGGAAAAACACAGGTAAATGGCGCCAATGGGGGACCACTGCCCAGTCGATAGAGGTAAGGGGCACTAAGAGGACCTAAAAATAAAACCAGGAATAAATATATATATATATATATATATATATATATATATATATATAACATACATAAATGTGAAACCCAAAATGAGGAAAGAAACACTCTATAGAAACAAAATGAGGGAAAAAAACGCTCTAATAGGAAGAAACGGGGAATAAATCCCAGAAATAAAAACCTGCAAAACAGGTCAGTGGAATACTTAGCTGGGTGGTAGCAGCAAAGAAAGAGGAAGATGGCTTGAAAGGAGTTCCCTTTATACTGGGGCTAAGGGGAGGGGCTATCAGCCCATTGGTGGTTATGTTATTGTTTTTTCTTTGCTGCTGTGTGGTTCAGTAAAGAAAGGGTTAAGCAATACTCGCCTCCGTGTCTTGAGTTAAAATTCACGATTGCCAATATTGTAATTCCTCTCAGTAGGAGAGAATTTTCGTGTAAAAAAAGCACAAGGTCCTAGATTAGTGAGGTTAGAGGGTTTCTGCGAAAGAAGAATAGCCCCCTCCCCATCCTCAGAAGCATCAACCTCCACCACCAAAGGTTTCTCGTGATCCGGCTGAATCAAGACTGGGGCGTTCCCAAAAGATTTTTTTTAGAGTTTCGAAGGCTTCTATGGCCTCCAGAGGCCAGTTAACAAGATCCGCCCCCTTCTTGGTTAAGTCGGTTAAGGGTCTAGCAATTACAGATAATTTTTTTTATAAATTTACGATAATAATTAGAGAAACCAAGGAAGCGCTGTAATGCATTAAGGGAAGATGGCCTTATCCAGTCTTGGATAGCCTGTACCTTACCAGGATCCATCTTAAACGAGTGTGGAGTAAGGATATAACCTAGATATAAAATTTCTTGTACCCCAAAAACACATTTTTCTAATTTGACCGATAACTGATTTTCTCTAAGAATTTCCAGCACTTGTTTGATATGAACAACATGGGAATGCCAAGTCGGGGAAAAAATCTAAATATCATCAAGATACACAATCATAAATTTGCCGATGAATTCTCTGAATATGTCATTCATAAAATTTTGAAAGACTGCGGGAGCATTACTGAGCCCAAAAGGCATGACCATGTATTCAAAGTATCCCTCTGGAGTATTAAAAGCAGTCTTCCATTCATCCCCTTCTTTGCTATGAATCAAATTATATGCCCCTTTGAAATCAAGTTTGGAGAACCATGATGCCCCCAGAACCTGATTGAACAGATCGGGGATCAACGGGAGAGAGTATTGATTTTTAATGGTGATTTTGTTCAATTCACGATAATCAATACACTGTCTGAGGTCTCCATCCTTTTTTGTAACAAAAAAAGAACCCCGCCCCCATAGCAGAAACAGAGGGTCTGATGTGTCCTTTACTTAGACTTTCCTTTATGTAGTCCCTCAAAGCATTGCGTTCTGGCCCAGATAAATTAAATATCCGACCCTTAGGGAACTTGGAATCCATCACTAAATCAATCACTAAGTCATAAGATCTATGGGGGGGCAGACTTCCCAGATCAGATGGGGAGAACACATCAGCAAATTCCTTTATATATGCAGGTAACATCTTAGATTCAGCAGAGGTACCCGCCTGTATAATGGGTAAACAATAATTACACATGGGACCCCATTTTTTAAGCTCGCCTCTCTCCAATTAATGACAGGGTTGTGTAATTGGAGCCAGGGCATACCTAAAACCATTTCAGCAGGCACATTTTCTAAGATCAACAAGGAGCAATTCTCAGTGTGGGTTACCCCTACAGTCAGAGTTATTTCAGGCGTACAATACTTAACAGTGCCCCTTAGCAAGGGGGTAGAATCAATGGCTACAATGTAGATTGGATTGGGAAGGGCTAACATAGGTACCCCCACCTGAAGAGCAAATTTAAGATCAATAAAGTTAGAGGCGACCCAG
This sequence comes from Bufo bufo, assembly GCF_905171765.1. Classification (NCBI taxonomy): domain Eukaryota; kingdom Metazoa; phylum Chordata; class Amphibia; order Anura; family Bufonidae; genus Bufo; species Bufo bufo. The sequence goes on from NC_053394.1 coordinate 116,058,549, forward strand.
AATCAATAAATGCACTACCTGACCCCTTGTTTAAACCAAATGAAACTGCTTGACCACACCAGGGAGTACCTTATCTTTAGATCCCTCTGGTTTGGATGATCTGTCGGAAGGAGGGACCTTGGGACATTGCCGGATCCAATGATCGGAGTCGCCACAGTAAAAACATGTACCACGACGACAACGTTGGTCTATTCTGGTCAAACCTAGCTTCATAGGTTCGTCAGTACAAGGCTCAAACTTGATCCCCACAAGACTGGTCTCTGGTTTGGATATAACCTGTGTAAAAAGCAAATGCTCCCGTTGTCTCTCCCTAATGCATCTGTCCAGTCTTACAGCAAGAGTCATGGTTTGCTCCAAGGTCCCAGGAGAGGGATAACCAACAAGCATATCTTTAACAGTCTCAGATAGGCCAGACCTAAACTGACTTTTAAGAGCTGATTCATTCCAACCCGAGGGAACGCACCATTTACGAAATTGAGTACAGTAATGTTCTACCTGTCGGTCACCCTGCACAAGGGATTTTAACTGAGTTTCCACTACAGACACTCTATCAGGTTCATCATAAAAAACTCTGAGGGCTTGAAAAAATGCGTTGACAGATCTAAGACACAGAGTCGGGGGGTAACGAAGTAACGAAAATGCCCAGTCTTGGGGGTTGCTTTGTAAAAAGGACATAATAATTCCAAATCTTTGTTGAGCAGAACCAAAAGAGTGAGGGCGCAAACGAAAATACAGTTTGCAACTCTCTCTAAAGGCCAAAAAACTATTGCAATCCCCTGAGAACCGATCTGGAAGCTTAACATGTGGTTCCGCCTGTTGAGCAGATGGCGAAGAAATAGAGAGGTTTCGGACAGTTTCCTGTGCTTGAAACCTCTCTCCTAACTCCTGGACAATCTGAGCCAGATTTTGGACATGATCCGTGAGAGTTTGCACCGGATCCATGATTTGGTAGTAAGGCCTGAGATTCTGTCACGAGGGGGTAGGGAAGCGTGCACCCCTGACTCCACCCACTCCTCTGTCCCTGCCTACTTGCACTACCCGTCCTAGGCAATGGAGCGCAACTGGGCGGCGATCCCCAACCTGCGTAAGTGCGGAGGAACAGACAAATATAGGGAGGTCAAACAAGCAAGGTCAAAACCGGGATATCACAGTGGTACTAGGGAACAAGCAGAAGCAGCATCAATGTACAGTTGTGGCCAAAAGTTTTGAGAATTACATAAATATTGGAAAAGTTGCTGCTTAAGTTTTTATAATAGCAATTTGCATATACTCCAGAATGTTATGAAGAGTGATCTGATGAATTGCATAGTCCTTTTTTGCCATGAAAATTTACTTAATCCCAAAAAAACCTTTCCACTGCATTTCATTGCTGTCATTAAAGGACCTGCTGAGATCATTTCAGTATTCGTCTTGTTAACTCAGGTGAGAATGTTGACGAGCACAAGGCTGGAGATCATTATGTCAGGCTGATTGGGTTAAAATGGCAGACTTGACATGTTAAAAGGAGGGTGATGCTTGAAATCATTGTTCTTCCATTGTTAACCATGGTGATCTGCAAAGAAACGCGTGCAGCCATCATTGCGTTGCATAAAAATGGCTTCACAGGCAAGGATATTGTGGCTACTAAGATTGCACCTCAATCAACAATTTATAGGATTATCAAGAACTTCAAGGAAAGAGGTTCAATTTTTGTTAAGAAAGCTTCAGGGCGTCCAAGAAAGTCCAGCAAGCGCCAGGATCATCTCCTAAAGAGGATTCAGCTGCGGGATCGGAGTGCCACCAGTGCAGAGCTTGCTCCAGGAATGGCAGCAGGCAGGTGTGAGCGCATCTGCACGCACAGTGAGGCAAAGACTTTTGGAAGATGGCCTGGTGTCAAGAAGGGCAGCAAAGAAGCCACTTCTCTCCAAAAAAAACATCAGGGACAGATTGATCTTCTGCAGAAAGTATGGTGAATGGACTGCTGAGGACTGGGGCAAAGTCATATTCTCCGATGAAGCCTCTTTCCGATTGTTTGGGGAAACAAGGCTTGTCCGGAGAAGAAAAGGTGAGCGCTACCATCAGTCCTCTGTCATGCCAACAGTAAAGCATCATGAGACCATTCATGTGTGGGGTTGCTTCTCATCCAAGGGAGTGGGCTCACTCACAATTTTGCCCAAAAACACAGCCATGAATAAAGAATGGTACCAAAACACCCTCCAACAGCAACTTCTTCCAACAATCCAACAACAGTTTGGTGAAGAACAATGCATTTTCCAGCACGATGGAGCACCGTGCCATAAGGCAAAAGTGATAACTAAGTGGCTCGGGGACCAAAACGTTGACATTTTGGGTCCATGGCCTGGAAACTCCCCAGATCTTAATCCCATTGAGAACTTGTGGTCAATCCTCAAGAGGCGGGTGGACAAACAAAAACCCACTAATTCTGACAAACTCCAAGAAGTGATTATGAAAGAATGGGTTGCTATCAGTCAGGAATTGGCCCAGAAGTTGATTGAGAGCATGCCCAGTCGAATTGCAGAGGTCCTGAAAAAGAAGGGCCAACACTGCAAATACTGACTCTTTGCATAAATGTCATGTAATTGTCGATAAAAGCCTTTGAAACGTATGAAGTGCGTGTAATTATATTTCACTACATCACAGAAACAACTGAAACAAAGATCTAAAAGCAGTTTAGCAGCAAACTTTGTGAAAACTAATATTTGTGTCATTCTCAAAACTTTTGGCCACGACTGTACAAACCGAAAGTCAAAACCAGAAGAAGCGAAAATAGGACACAGGGATCAAGCGAGGAAAGTCAAAGTCAAGCAGAAGTCAAATACCAGGAGATGCAAAAGTACAAAGGGAGCAAGCAAAATACAAAGTCGAGTAACTAGAACTAAAGTTCTATACAAAGTGAAAAGCCAACGAAGTATACACAAGGTATAGGACCTTAATCTCGGGCAACCTGCCTGTTAAATAGGGGAGAGCAGGAGTCATGTGACGTGGCTAGCGTCACATGACTCACCCCCCTGCATACAGCTGAGCGCCGAGTGCCCAGTTTGGTGCTGTCACTATGGGAGCAGAGGATGCCGGCCATGCTAAGGAGGCGTGCGCGGCTGGGTCCTCTCCGCCCCCCGTTGCTTTGGAGAACATGTTGCAGGGCGCAGGCAGCACTGAATGGACAGAGTGCGAAGTCGCGCCCTGTGACACCGACACGGTGGGGAATGGGGGAAACCCCCCACCGTACAATGTAAAGGGATAAGGGATACCTGCTAGCCCGAGAAGCCAGGAAAAGGGAAGCAGGTCACCTCCTATAGCGTCCCTAATCCTCTCCCTAACTCCTCACCGTATGAGTGGACCCCGATGGTAGGACGGCTCATACCCTGGAACCCTGAGTCGCCCTGATAGTCCCTCACATAGGAGCAGGGGAGAGACGTCCTGTTCATCCAAGACACGGAAGAACAGGAGTCTCTAAATACTTAGTAGCAGGGAAAAGGAGAGGCAAGACAACACACTTACCTGCCGTAGTCTCCACGATTGGAACCCGTGCATACGTACAGGAGCCCTAACACCAAACAGGACGCCGTACCAGCATCTAACACAGGTATACAGCCCACCAGACTCCGCCAGGACCCCCATGCCGCAAGGTGCATGGCAGCCCCAGGCAGCACTGCATACAGGCTTGTGGTTCACCCTCCGGGTAACCAACCCCCTTCCGGAGGACACAACACACAAGGAAAATGTCTTACATACATGCAGGGACAAACACCAACAACAGCCCAGACATGAAACCACAATTAAGACGTACAACACACCCTGAACATAAACCCACACCTAACATACAATAAGTGAGGTAGGGTATAAGGAGCATATAAAAGGAAGATAATTTATGTCCAACAAGGTGGCCCTCAAGGACTGGGCAGAATCGCCCAGGAAAGGAGCTGAGCTCCAACACCAAACAAGGCTGGAGTACCACTGCCCCCAGCCAGGAAGCCACAGATAAAGTCAAGCTAGTGGCCATACCCAGGACACACCTAAATCCCCACTAGCTAGAGGATTAACCCCTCGCTCACCAAACCGCAGGGAGACACACCTTAAAGTAGAAATGCATGTGCAAACCGACAACAACACGTTGCCACCGGCAACCAGTCTGCACGGCAACCGTGTCACGATCAAACAACAATATGTCCGTGACAGACACCCCTCATGAATTGTGGCCATGGCATCGGATGTGGCTCTCTACTTGAGCACTGCGCTTCTGGGCCAGAATTGGCTTCCCCGCACCCTGATCAGGGAATCTGTTCGTTCTCTAACAGCCTGGGTTTCTCTGAAAGAGCCCATCACAGCTGTAGTTCCTATGGAGGCATGCAAGTGGCAGAGCTACAAAGGAACATATTAAATCTCCCATACACTGCAGTGGTAATTCATTGCAGTGTAAGGTAGAAGCAATCTGAAGATAACATATTCAAGTTCCCTAAGTGGACTTTAAAAAGTAAAAAAAATTCAAATTCAAATCATGACCATTTCCCCATAAATAAATAAAAAGATCACAAGCATTGCTTTGTCCCAGAACACCCATACAATTAAAATCTAAAAATACTTTACCGTATTGTGAGCGTCATAACGGAAACAAATGGCTGATTTGTGCTGTTTACTTGTTGTTTCATCTCCTAAAAATTTAATAAAAGGAACAAAAATTCATACACACTCCAAAATGGTATCAGTGAAAATTACAGATTGGTGGCCAAAAATTAGCACTACACAGCTCGATAGGCGTAACTATAAAAAAAAGTTATAACAGTCAGAATATGGCGATGCAAAGAAAAATATCAGTTTTTTTTCAATAACTGTAGCTCCCATGCCTGTAAATCGTATTACTCCTATGGCTCTTTATTCAAAGTGAAGTAAATATGGTTTGCATAAGGACTGCTGTGTCGTACAGTACCTCCATGTTCGTCATTGCTTCTCTACTTTGTATGTGTTCTCCTGTCCTGTTCACCTCAATATTAAAGGCCTGAAGACTCCCATAAAACTGCCATGTCATTCTAGCAATACCTGTAATTGTATAGTGACATGCAGTACAGTTATTTGATGGCATCGCCATTTTCAAGAGTTGTAAACCTCACTAAGTGTCAGTGGAATAAGAAGCAGAATTATCTGATTGTACCTGGCAGTGTGGTAAAGCTTTTTGTAAGAACCAAGCACTTTCAACCCTCTGCCAAGGTAAAATTACAGGCTGTTAAATTTGGCAAACAATCCTGGTTCAGAGCTAGTACTACAGGTTTGAATGAACTGGCAGCACCTAGTATTGTACGCCAAACTGTACCCTCAGAGCACAGACGAGAAACAGTACAGGACTCACTGCTCACCAGGACATTATTGGAGTGAGGACAGGGGATTACAGAGTACAGGAAGGTATGAAGTGTTCTAGAAATATGTACTTGTTCTCTTATTGAGTGGATGCTTGAAATTGATGCAGCATATATTTAAGTATGCTTGTTTTTATTACAGGAGTAGGAAAGATCTCTCCCAGAAAATATGTATGGAAATTTTTGTCCCATTTTAATTAAGCAATAGATGCCTTATGGGACTTCCCTGTCTAAACTGTTATAATAAATTTTCATCCTCAGTACAGACAGTCCCCACATGTAATGATTTACAGGGTTGAAACACAGAATTCCGAGTCATGCAAACCTTGAGTATCCGTATGTGTAACCGAGGATGAAAAGTGCTACTGTAATTAAACATATCTAATCCGTTATAATGTCAGTGAGAAATGTAAATGACAAACATTTGTGTATTCCCATGAACACAATGGCCTACATGAACTAGTGTGATTTTGCCTACAATGTGGTGTAAAACATTCCAAACTGGGTGGTATGAAGTTAGACAAAAACGCCTAAGGCTACTTTCACACTAGCGTTTTCAACTCCGCAATTGAGATCCTATGACGGATGAAAACGCTTCAATTTTGTCCCCATTCATTGTCAATAGGGACAAAACTGAACTGAACAAAACGGAATGCACCAAAATGCTTTCTGTTCCATTTGGCTGCGTCCCCGTTGCGGACAGAATAACGCTGCAAGAAGCATTTTTCTGTCCGCGATGTGATGCTGAGCAATACGGATCCATCCTGACACACAATGTAAGTCAATGGGGACGGATCCGTTTTCTCAGACACAATAGAAAACGGATCCGTCCCCCATTGACTTTCACTGGTGTTCATGACAGATCCGTCATGGCTATAGAAGACATAATACAACCGGATCCGTTCATGACGGGTGCAGGCGGTTGTATTATTGTAATGGAAGCGTTTTTGCGATCCATGACGGATCCGCAAAAAACGCTAGTGTGAAAGTAGCCTAAGGTTGGTGTCACATATAGGTTGTTTTTTTTTGCATTTTTTAGAGGGTTTTTTTACTGCCATTTTTGCTGCATTTTTAGGCACAAAAACACAGGTTCCAGATTTTGCAAGGAAGTCACAGTTTTTTGTTTTTGTAGTGGCGTATTTAACTTTTGAGGTGCTCACACACCCCTGGCGAAACATGTCGGGGTGCAGTATGCGCACAAACCGCCATTTTAATGGCTTTCTATCGCTAGTAATTTACAGTCAATCTAGAGGAAGTAATTGCATACAAAGTAGCTCATATGAATGTAGGTGGAAGAGTGCTCCACCATTAATTCAGCTGATGCGACATTGAGAGGATTAGTGACATAGCAGTAGCCGGCTGGGTTTTTAAAGAGGGTTAGCTATAATTTGATTTTAATTATCAAATTAAGAAAAGTGATTTTTTAAGATACAGTTATGACATATGTCAAGGGAGGAAATTAATAGCCAAAGGCTAATGGTGAAAGGTAATGTGATGATGACATATTACAGGTACCTTTACATGGGACAGTTTAGCAGCTGTTTGGGAAACGTTCCTTCCTTCCTGGCAAGCGCCTGCTCATCAGTAAAGGAAACCACTGCCTTTACATTCAGCAATCTCCTCTACAGTATGGGGAGGAGCAATTGCTAATGCCTTTGCACTTCCCCATACAGACTAGTTTGCCAACAGCAGAGTGCTGCTTAGACAGCACAATCTGCTGCTGGCAAATCACTATTTAGGTGCCTGCACAAATAGGCATATTACCTAACAAACGAGCATTTCGCTCTTTCATTGGGTAATCGGTGGCACCTTTACACCATCAGATAATCGCTGACAAGCGTTCCTATGAATGCACATTAACGATTATCTGGCGGATTCTCGGCCTGTGTAAGGGGGCCTTTTAGCTGCATTTACACATACCCAAGAGTAGGCAATTGTCGGGAAAGAACGATTCCTTCCCGACAGTGGGCTGCTCATTAAGTGGAGGTGAAGCGCTGCATGTTAATGCAGCAATCACCCCCACAGTATAAGCTCAAGCGATCGCTACTGCTATCGCTCTTCCCGATACAAATTCATTGCTGCTGGGCAGCAGAGTGCTGTTTAGACCGCACGATTATTGGAAACAAGCGTTCATAGGATAGGATACCATAATCGGCCCAAACATTGGATTGTTTAACCCCTTAGGGACGTAGGACGTACTGGTACGCCCTGTTTCCCGAGTCCTTAAGAACTCAGGACGTACCGGTACGTCCTAAGTTTAAAAAAAGATTGCGGGGGTTAATTGTGACAGGATGCCCGCTGAAATCATTCAGCGGGCATCCTGTCACAACGCCGGGGGGATCATGTGACCCCCCCTCGTATCGGCGATCGCCGCAAACCGCAGGTCAATTCAGACCTGCGGTTTGCGGCAGCGATTGGGTGTGCCATCGGGTCCCCATGCGGCTGTAGGGGGGACCCGATGGCATGGAAGGCAGCGCAATGCCTTCCTGAGGATCTCACAGGCCCCGGAAGCTGTATGAGTAATACACACTGTATTACTTATACAGCCAATGCATTCCAATACAGAAGTATTGGAATGCATTGTAAAGGATTAGACCCCCAAAAGTTCAAGTCCCAAAGTGGGACAAAAAATAAAGTAAAAAAAAAGTTGAAAAAATAAAGTTTTCACCCAAAAAATTAAAAGTTTCAAGTAAAAATAAACAAAAACGTCATTTTCCCCAAATAAAGTTAAAAAAAAATTGGTAAAAAATAGGGGGGGGGAAGTATTAGGTATCGCCGCGTCCGTATCGACCGTCTCTATAAACATATCACATGACCTAACCCCTCAGATGAACACCATAAAAAATAAAAACTGTGCTAAATAAACCATTTTTTGGTCACCTTACATCACAAAAAGTACAACAGCAAGCGATCAAAAAGGCGTTTGCCCACCAAAATAGTACCAATCTAACCGTCACCTCATCACGCAAAAAATGAGCCCCTACCTGAGACAATCGCCCAAAAAAAAAAAAAATATGGCTCAGAATATGGAGACACTAAAACATCATTTTTTTTGTTTTAAAAAAGCTGTTATTGTGTAAAACTTATATAAATAAAAAAAAGTATATATATTTGGTATCGCCGCGTTCGTATCGACCGGCTCTATAAAAATATCACATGACCTAACCCCTCAGATGAACACCGTAAAAAATAAAAACTGTGCTAAATAAACCATTTTTTGTCATCTTACATCACAAAAAGCGATCAAAAAGTCACACGCACCCCAAAATAGTGCCAATAAAACCGTCATCTCATCCCGCAAAAATCATACCCTACCCTAGGTAATCGCCCAAAAACTAAAAGAATTATGTCTCTCAGACTATGGAAACACTAAAACATGATTTTTTTTGCTTAAAAAAAGAAATCATTGGGGGGCGTGTCCTGACTATGGCGGAGTGAACACACGTCTCTGAGAGCTCCTGCCTTGAGAGAGAATTTGCAAGCGTTCCTAGCTCACAGGTGCCTGGCTTTTAAGCTCCGATGGTCCGGACGAGATGGGGTTCGACAGCCGGTCCCTCTAGCACTCCCGCAGACGTGAAGCACAAGGGCATCCAGCAGTTTTTCGCTTCGGAGGGGCAGAAGGTAACAGGCCGCGTCCCCGGCGTGGCTGCTCTCCCACAAGCAGCACGCGAACTTAACATCGCAGCGCCCCGTACAAGCCCTTAATAAGCCCGAGGCCCGCTGAGAAAGATACACGTCTCACCATGAGCCAGTCGCAGTCGCCTGCCACAGGTCGGAAGAAGGACTCGCCGCTGCCTCACTCGGCCCTGGCTGTGAACGGCGGAGACACGAGGCAAGCGCCATCTTGCCAGGCCGCACGAGATCCCATTCCGCTGTCTCAGACATCAGTGCCTCCGCACCCGCAAGCCCTATCCCAGTCCTCTCCTCCAGCAGAACCAGATGATCCATCCTGGGACTGGAGAGCTCATGTTTGGCAGCTGCCGGCCAGACAGGAAATGGAGCAATTCATAGCACGCCTAGAATCTTCATATAAGCAGGAGCTCCATAACCTGTCTACCAACTTACAGTTAGTGGAGGAGAGGGTTGATGATGTTTCCTCTCACCAGATGAATTGTCCTCCCGACTGGATGAAGTGGAAGATAAAGGCCTTCAGAGAGATCCACACATTAGCCAGCTATACCGGCTACATGAAGATGCTGAGAACCGCAGCAGGCGGAATAATATCAGGCTGCGGGGCCTACCTGAATCTATACCTACAGCAGATCTCATCCATACTCTGCAGGACTTTTTCAAGATGATACTGAACAGACCGGTCTCTGATGACCTGGAAATCGACAGGGCACACAGGGCACTCGGCCCACCGAATCCTGATCCTGCTAGACCCAGAGATGTGATTTGTCGCCTACATTATTACTCCATAAAGGAGGAAATCATGCGGAAGTCGCGCAACACAGCTTCGATCGAATTCCAGGGAGCCCACATCTCGCTATTACAAGATCTAGCCCGCTCCACCCTACAACAACGAACAACGAAGAGCTCTTCGCCCCCCTGTTAGAATGCCTCCGGGAAAGAGACATTCCCTACATGTGGGGATATCCGTTCCAGTTGGTGGTCAGAAGAGGTGGCAAGCGTCATGAATTGCGAGATCCTTCAGAGTTGGCAGATTTTCTAGCTGCGCTGGGACTACCTGATATTGAGCTACCTGAATGGAGCATCACCATCCCCCGCCCCCACCCCCGCGATCGCGACGCGGTTCTCAGTCTGGAGGTCTACACCATCGGGACGCAAAAAGGGGTTGGATAATCGAAGACTGCCATCTTGATCTCCCCATTATGTTGTATTGCACATTGTGTACAGTTTGTTTATCTAAAATGCTCTCATGTTCGGGCCTCTTGTCAGTTGCGGCCTAGGCCTCTTGGCCTATATTTGACGGGTTCCCTGATTGACAAGACGGCTTGGTTCCCTTACCTCTAGATGTGGAGCAAACATTTTGTTAGACGTTCTCTACCTCATTGCCCAGTTTCTAGATATAGGGCTTTGTTATTGATACATGTTGGCAAGTTCTATTCACCTGTCACTCTTTCCATCCACTATCCTCTTTTTTAGGGCGCTCATTTTGATAACTAATGACCATTAATACTCTCGGACGTTTCACGTTACCCTCCTCAGTTCCGAGGTTTACTTGATACACTTTGTGTGTCATCCTTAGTTTGTGGTCTACGTCTACTCCCCACCTTTTGCTGTTCGTGTCCTTCCTCCTCTCCTCCTTTTCATTTTTCCTCTGTGGTCTTTGTGGTCCTCTTGTCACTGGTTATCCTCTGTGTTATTTGTTGGTCCTGTCTTTCTTTCCCCCTTCTTGTTTTTCCCCTACCTCAGCACCTGTCCCTGAGCCTTTCCTGAGTCATACATCACTGATTCGCTCCGAAGTCAGAAATGAATCAACAGGCTGAAATTAAACTTGTCTCCCTAAACGTTAGAGGGTTTAATATCCCTGACAAAAGAGCGAAGATACTTGCGGGGATGCAAAAGGATAAGGCGCAGATATTGCTTCTCCAAGAAACACATTAAAGACACACCATATCCCAAACTTTAGGTCTAGAACCTATACCACCTGGTTTCACAGTACAAATCCAGAAGCTAAAACTAAGGGTGTTTCAATCGCTTTGCATAATAATCTACCCTGCTCTGTTATAGATTCCAGATCCTGCAACAAGGGACGTTACGTCTTTGTCGAGTTGGCCATCCATGGGAGAGTGTACACTGTAGGTAATATATACCTTCCAAACTCTGGACAAGGTAAGACGTTTGCAGCTATTATGTCGAAACTCGAATCTTTCATGGATGGTATTGTACTGCTGGGGGGCGACTTTAACTTACCTCTTAACCCGTCACTAGATACCTCCCTAGGAAGATCTCTTGTTCCTAACTCAACACTATCCAAAGTTTGCTCTGTCTTGCAGAATAATAGGCTTGTAGATGTTTGGAGGATTTTGAATCCGGCAAGTCGGGATTACACATACTACTCCCCGGCCCATAACACATATAGCAGGATCGACTTGTTTACTATCTCCCATCATGCACTGTCATACCACCCTAGGGCAGCTATTGGTTCGGCTGTATGGTCGGATCATGCTCCTGTTTCACTTATTCTAGCGCTACCCGACTTAGTTGCCAAAGAGTGGACGTGGAGGCTCAATGATAATCTACTGAAGGATATGGTATGTAGGCAAGCAATTGAGAAGACCATTACGGATTTTCTTGACACTCATGCTAATGACTCCACGACCCCTCCTCTGCAGTGGGAGGCACTTAAATGCGTGTTACGGGGTGTGTTTATTCAACATGGATCGAGATTGAAAAAGGAAAGGGAGGCACGTATTAGGAGCTTGTCTGAGAAACTACTCCATTTAGAGTCCTTACACAAAGGCTCTCTTACCCCTGCTCTGTTAACAGAGCTGACTTCGGTTAGGAATAAGCTAAAAGAAGAGATCAGCAAGAAATTTACTTATGCTAGAGAACGTTTCCAGAGCTTCTTATTTGAGAAAGCCAATAAATGCGGGTCGGCCCTAGCCAAACTCCTACATCCTAGATTGGCACAATCCTATATCCCAGAGATTAAAGACTCAGGGGGTAAGACTTTACATCATCCTCTTCATATTGCTGAAACATTCAGATTGTATTATGAATCACTTTACGACATAAGAGGCCAATTCGCGGACATGCCATCTCCTGAATTAGACAACCGTATTTCATCCTATCTAGATGAGACGGCCCTGCCCATAATTTCGTCAGATCAACAGACCGACATGGATCGACCTTTCTCTGAATCTGAAGTAGGATTGGTGATCAAGTCTCATAAAGGGCATAAGAGCCCAGGACTGGATGGGTTTACTGGCTTTTTCTATAAGAAATTCCTTGATCTGCTTATTCCCTTACTGACAAAGGTTTTTAATAGCATCTCTCCTATCTGTTCTTTTCCCAAGCAATCCTTAGAAGCCCACATTGTTGTTATACCTAAGCCCAATAAGGACACCACGGTTTGTGGCAACTATAGGCCGATTTCACTAATAAACTGTGACATAAAAATCTATTCAAAAATTCTGGCGAACCGGCTTCGGTTGATTTTGCCGAAGAGTATTAGCCTGGATCAGGTTGGGTTTGTCCCGGGCAGAGAAGCCAGAGACAATACCATCCGCACTATCATATTGATCCACCAAGCTCAGGAACAGCAAAGTCCCCTATGCCTGATGTCTGTTGATGCCGAGAAGGCATTCGACAGGGTTCACTGGCGATTTATGTTGGCTTCCTTGCAGCATATTGGAATAGGGAACAGATTTTTAGAATATGTATCAGCTTTATACACCCGCCCCACAGCTAGGGTTAGAATTAATGGTATCCTTGCTCCTTCTTTTGAGATCCATAATGGGACACGTCAGGGATGCCCGCTATGCCCTCTCTTATATGTGCTTCAAATGGAACACCTAGCACAGGCTATTCGTCTCAATCCAGATGTCAGGGGTATCAGCATCAAGAACAAACCACATAAATTGGAGTTGTATGCTGATGACTTGCTCCTATATGTGTCGGCCCCCCACATCTCAATTCCATCTCTACTCCGTGAGTTTGATAGATTCGGTTATCTGAGCAATTTTAAAGTGAACCTCTCAAAGACGGAGTTATTGAATGTATCTCTGGCCCCTGAGTTCGTAACCACCCTCCGAGACAACTTCTCCTTTAAATGGAAAGAGCAAAGCTTGACGTACTTGGGCGTCCAGATCCCTGCGCAACTGCATTTGCTCTTCCCGCTTAACTACTTGCCACTGCAGAGGAGGACACTAGAGGATATGCAAAAGTAATCCCTTAAAAAGTTATCTTGGTTTGGTCGTATGGCCGCCTTTAAGATGGATATCCTAACGAGGTTTCTATACCTTTTCCAAACTGTCCCTGTGCATGTGCCTAGGTCATACTTCCGAGAATTAGAAAAAGGGCTGAACAAGTTTATATGGCAGGCCAGCAAACCCAGACTGCAGAAACCGGTCCTGACTAAGCAGAAATCTTTAGGAGGTTTTGGACTCCCCGATATGTCCATCTATCATAGCGCAACTGTGCTCACCAGACTGAGGGACTGGCTACATAAAGACTCTCAGAAATTGTGGGTTGGCCTGGAACAATCACTATCTCCTCTGTCTCTTTAGGCGTTGCCCTGGATTGCTTTGGCTGACAGACCATCCACTGATAGATGGCCATATTTGGTGAGGCATGCCCTGGCAACCTGGGATAACTGGATATCCTCTTCACAGGTATCCGCAAGACCCGGTCCTATGACTCCGTTACAAAGCAACCCGGCATTTTCACCGGGCCTAACCCCCTCCTCATTCCTCATTAAAGTTGCTCGAGACGGTTTACTGAGGGTTAGAGACATGATCACTTCTGGTCAATTATCCTCTATAGGGACACTTCGACAGAATGCAGCCTTCACAGCAGTTTCGTGGTTGGGTTACGCTCAGGTAAGGTAATTTATTGGACTCACGTTTTCAGGCAGAGTGATAGGCCAGCTGACAGACTTTGACAAACTTTACCTAACTCCCGCAGACGGTCGAGGTACAATATCAGCCATGTATCAGATTCTGTTAAATCTCCAAAACGGAGAGAGAGACCCTTTTATTGATAAATGGGAGAGGGATCTACAAATTACCTTTTCGGCAGATGAAGTGAGGAAGTTGTGTGCGCTCTCCCATGGAATGTCAATGGCAACTCAAGTTAAAGAGAAGAACTATAAAATTGTCTCCAGGTGGTACTATTGCCCTACTACTCTACATAAGATGTTTCCTTCTGTTTCAGATCAATGTTGGCGTTGTGAACAGGAGAGAGGTTCCATGCTTCATATTTGGTGGGACTGCCCGTTGATAAAGCCTTTCTGGGAACAGATTTTAAAGATATACACTGTTTACTCTAGTAAACCTATACCTAATACACCTCAAATCACTCTGCTCTCACTCCTTCCGGGTTCCATTTCACAAGTCAAGAAGGGGGCGTTACGGCTCTTTTTGGCTGCGGCTCGTATGGTAATTCCAAGACATTGGAAAACCAATTCCCCCCCCACTCTGATAGAATGGGCAAATTAATTAATACACATCTTAAGAATGGAAGAACTGATAGCAGACAGCCAAGAAAGGGGAGAGTTGTTTCAGAATAGATATACCTCTCAGACTTTATTTTTGGATTCTCAGGGATTTAAGAATATGTTGTGATCTTGTGGATATTCTTATACAGTTTTCTGAAAGTGTGCCTCGATACCATCTGTAGCCCCCTCCCACCCTTACCCTCTTTCCTTCTGTGTCCTATATGTTTTGTTTGCCTTAGGAATTAACTTGATACAACACTATGCCAAGTGCTATCGCTCGTCATATTGCACACTTGGCTGTATTTTGTGGGTCCTGCGTGACCTATTTTGGGCTTTGCCCGTATCATGTGTTCTGCTATCTTTTTCTGTAAAATGTCACTTGAAAAAGAAAATAAAATCAGATTACACATAAAAAATGAAATCATTGCGAAAAACATATTAGTATACATATTAGGTATCGCCGCATCCATGACAACCTGGTCTATAAAAATATCACATGATCTAACCTGTCAGATGAATGTTGTAAATAACAAAAAATAAAAACGGTGCCAAAACAGCTATTTCTTGTTATCTTGCCTCACAAAAAGTGTAATATAGAGCAACCAAAAATCATATGTACCCTAAACTACTACCAACAATACTGCCATCCTATCCCGTAGTTTTTAAAATGGGGCCACTTTTTTGGAGTTTCTACTCTAGGGGTGCATCAGGGGGGCTTCAAATGGGACATGGTGTAAAAAAAAACAGTCCAGCAAAATCTGCCTTCCAAAAACCGTATGGCATTCCTTTCCTTCTGCGCCCTGCCGTGTGCCCGTACAGTAGTTTACGACCATATATGGGGGGTTTCTGTAAACTACAGAATCAGGGCCATAAATATTGAGTTTGGTTTGGCTGTTAACCCTTGCTTTGTAACTGGAAAAAAATTATTAAAATGGAAAATCTGCCAAAAAGTGACATTTTGAAATTGGATCTCTATTTTCCATTAATTCTTGTGGAACACCTAAAGGGTTAACAAAGTTTGTAAAATCAGTTTTGAATACCTTGAGAGGTGTAGTTTATAGAATGGGGTCATTTTTGGGTGGTTTCTATTATGTAAGCCTCGCAAAGTGACTTCAGACCTGAACTGGTCCCTAAAAATTGGGTTTTTGAAAATTTCTGAAAAAATTCAAGATTTGCTTCTAAACTTCTAAGCCTTGTTACATCTCCAAAAAATTCAATATCATTCCCAAAATGATCCAAACATGAAGTAGACATATGGAAAATGTAAAGTAATAACTATTTTTGGAGGTATTACTATGTATTATAGAAGTAGAGAAATTGAAACTTGGAAATTTGCAATTTTTTACAAATTTTTGGTAAATTTGGTATTTTTTTATAAATAAAAATGTTGTTGTTTTTTTACTTCATTTTACCAGTGTCATGAAGTACAATATGTGACGAAAAAACAATCTCAGAATGGCCTGGATAAGTCAAAGCGTTTTAAAGTTATCAGCACTTAAAGTGACACTGGTCAGATTTGCAAAAAATGGCCAAGTCCGTAAGGTGAAATAGGGCCAAGTCCTTAAGGGGTTAAATTCACCTTTAGGCCCCTTTCACAGGGGCGAGTATTCCGTGCGGATGCGATGCGTGAGTTGAACGCATTGCACCCTCACTGAATCTTGACCCATTCATTTCTACGGGGCTGTGCACACGAGTGGGGATTTTCACGCATCACTTGTGCGTTGCGTGAAAATCGCAGCATGCTCCTCTTTGTGCGTTTTTCACGTAACGCAGGCCCCATAGAAATGAATGGGGTTGCGTGAAAATCGCAAGCATCCGCAAACAAGTGCGGATGCGCTGTGCGATTTTCACGCACGGTTGCTAGGAGACGATCGGGATGGGGACCTGATCATTATTATTTTCCCTTATAACATGGTTATAATGGATCATGGTGACGTCACTCCGGTCATCACATGGTCCATCACATGATCCATCACCATGGTAAAAGATCATGTGACGGACCATGTGATTGTGATGACCGGAGTGACGTCACCACAGGTCCTTTTCCTGCACACAGCAAAAAAGAAGACAGAAGAGAAGCCAGGCTGCGCGAGCAAGTGGATTAAGGTGAGTTAAATTATTATTATTTTTTTAACCCTTCCAGCACTATTTTACTATGCATTCTGTATTCAGAATGCTATTATTTTTCCTTATAACCATGTTATAAGGGAAAATAATACAATCTACAGAACACCGATCCTAAGCCCGAACTTCTGTGAAGAAGTTCGCGTTTGGGTACAAAACATGTGCGATTTTTCTCACGCGAGTGCAAAACGCATTACAATGTTTTGCACTTGCGCGGAAAAATCGTGCATGTTCCCGCAACGCACCCGCACCTTTTCCCGCAACGCCCGTGTGAAAGAGGCCTTACAGTACAATTATCAGAGCTACAATATGTCTTGTTACAAACCATGCATTTGTGTGCCCACCACTTAACCAGCATAGATCTTCATCTCCTGGAATTAAACAATGACACTAAAGGTGGATTTACATGTACCAATAATCTGGCCATCTAAATGTGCCGCCGATCACCCGATGAAGGAGCGAAACGCGCGTTCATCAAGTGATCCTGGCGTTCATGCAGGCATTCCAATCATCGTCCTGGGTAGCAGATCATGCTGTCTAAACAGCGATCTGCTGCACAGAAACAATGATTCTGTATGGGGACGAGGGATCACTATTGCGATCTCTCGTCCTCATACATTGAAGGAGATCACTGCATGTAAATGCAGCTTTCTCGCCCATTTTCCTTGGGGGACACAGGAGACCTTGGGTATAGCTCAGCTCCCTAGGAGGCGTGACACTAAGTGAAAACTGTTAAGCCCCTCCTCCATCAGCTATACCCTCAGCCTGGAGAGAGAGACTGCCATTTTTTGCTTAGTGTCCAAGGAGGCAAGACACTCCCTGCTCTCCAGGGCTGTTTTCCCCTTGTCGTTTTAGTTTTTGATTTTTACTTTTTTCTTTTTTTTCCAGACCATCAGGGACAACAGAGACACACTAGACCTCTCTGTTTCTCCCGGGGTCGAGCTGCGCCAGTGCCGGTCACACGCATTGCTGCCTCCCCCACAGAAGGCAAGGTGGATCAGGGCAGCCTAGCTCCCCTGCATCCCGCCAGCGCAAGGGTCGCCCACACGCCAAGTCCCTCTTTCAGTGTCCTGCCACTACAATGCCAGTAGCTGAAGGGGTGACCCTGCTGGAACGGACCGAGGGTGAAGACGGCTGATGGTGAGAGAGTGGCTTCTCCAGCCCTATATCATCCCCCCTCCCCCGATCTCCTGCGTGCCTGACCCCCATACTGGTGGACCCTTCTGTCCCTGCTGGACCTAGGCTGGCCCCTGGGGTACTGCAGGGCGACAATCTGCTCCCTCTCCTCCCCTCCATAGGACATTGCAGACTCCTGAAGGTAGCTGCAGATTGCTGTGAGAGGAATACTGCAATAGGGCCCGGAGGCCCGCACCTAGCTGCCCCTGACACAGGGGTTATGCCGGCGTCCCTCCTCTACCCTCACAGGCACCCGGTCTCAGGGTCCCCCTCCCTCTTACCGGTCGCTGATTCAGGGCCAGGGGGCCCGCGCCTAGCTGCCCCTGACCCTCCTCTACGGGCACCCGGTCCACCAAGGGCGCAAAATTCCCGCCCGGAGGTCCCCCCGCCCCCAGGGAATCGCAGCGCCGCCCCCCAGGCCGGATCTTTGTTAACCTTTTGGGTACCGGCCATCTCCAGGAGATGGCCGGCTCCCATCTAACCTTCTATGATCTGGGCTTCCTCATGGGCCTGTATGGATGGCCCCTTTCCTGCCTCTCAGAGAGGCTGTGCCCCTGTATGGTGGCCCCCTTCTTGCCTCAGAGAGGCTGTGTTTAAAAAAAAAAAAACGGGCTTCCATGGCGGGGTAAATAAATAACGGAATTCTTGTTGGCTGCGCAGGACAGTGCAGCCTGATCTCAGTAGTGCTGGCCGTATGCATTCCCCCCTTCCATAGGCGGCATGTCGCGCTCCCCGGCTGCGGTGCTGGTCAGGTGCATGTTCCCCTTCTAGGCGGACCCTTGCCCTCTCCCGGGATACGGCGCTGGCCAAGTGCATGCGCCCCCTTCCGCCCTTTCTATAGGCAGAATTCGTCACCCTCTCCAGTTATGGTGCTGGCCATGTGCATGACCCCCTTCCTAAGTGGAATACTGTACTCTCCCTGGCTGCGGGCTGGCCATGTGCATGACCCCCTTCTATAGGCGGAATACTGCACTCTCACCGGATACGGTGCTGGCCATGTGCACGACCCCCTTCCATAGGCGGAACGCTGTACTCCCGCTAGATTCGCTGCCAGCTATGTGCATGACCCCCTTCTGTAGGTGGAATTCTGCACTCACTGGATTCGCTGCCGGCCATGTGCATGACCCCCTTCCATAGGCGGAATGCTGCACTCTCTCTAGATTCACTGCCGGCCATATGCATGACCTCCTTCCATAGGCGGAATGCTGCACTCTCACTGGGTTCGCTGCCGGCCATGTGCATGACCCCCTTCCATAGGCGGTATGCTGCACTCTCACTGGATTCGCTGCCTGCCATGGGCATGCCTCCTTCCCTCAGGCGGCATACATACACTCTCACTGACTGGGGTTGTTCTCTCGCCGGTAAGTTGCTGGCCATGTGCATGACCCCCTTCCATGCGGGGTGCTTGCACTCTCACTGGATCCGCTGCCGGCCATGTGCATGATCCCCCTTCCATGGGCGGTGTGCTGCACTCTCACTGGATTCGCTGCCGGCCATGGGCATGCCTCCTTTCCTCAGGCGGCATACGTACACTCTCACTGACTGTGGTTGTTTTCTCGCCGATACGTTGCTGGCCATGTGCCTGACCCCCTTCCATGGGGGGGTGCTTGCACTCTCACTGGATGCGATGCTGGCCATGTGCATGAGCCCCCTTCCATGGCGGGGTGCTTGCACTCTCACTAGATGCGATGCTGGCCATGTGCATGACCCCCCTTCTCTGGGTGGAATGTTGCACTCTCACCGGATACGTTGCTGGCCATGAGCATGGCCCTCTTCCTTGGGTGGAATGCTTGCACTCCCATTGGATACGGTGCTGGCCTGGTGCATGACCACCTCTCATTCCATGGGCGGAATTTTGCATGCTCATGAGACTCACGGCTGTCCTTGTATATGCTGTGCTGGACTCGTACATGTCCCCCTTCATTGGCGGAGTAGTTGCACTCTCACGAAATTCGGTGTTGGGTGGATTATTGCACCATCACTTAATGCTAGGATAACCCTGTGCATGTTCCCCTTTCACTAGGCGGACCTCCTGCGTTCCTACTAGATACTGTGCGGCCATGTGCATGGCCCCCTTCTGTGCGGAATATAGTATGTCCTACTTCTCTGACTTCGGTACTGACCTTGGGCATCACCCCCTTTTGGGGCGGGCCTTTTGCACTCTTACCGACTGCAGTGTTTGCCAGGTACATTTCCCCCCTTTCTGGGCGGACTGCTTGCGTTCCATCGCATGCCATACTAGTCTTGTGCATAACTCCCTTCCAGGCGGCACTTTGCACTTCCGTAGATACTGTGGGACTCTGGCTGGCCCCCTTCGCTGAGTGACTATTTTGCAGTGAGCGGACGTTCTTGTACGCTTTGCGTTGTTTGGGCCGTGTATGCCTTCTCCTCCCGTAGGTGGGTTGGCCTTCTCACTGCTTACGGGGCTGCTCGTACGTATGCCTCCCTTCCTCCTGCGACATACTTGTTTCTCTTGGGATACAATGCTTGCCGCAAGCTTTGTACTCTTTTCTGAAGAGATAATTCTGCTTCCACCTGACCCGGACGGGTTCGGCTTGCTCTCTACTGCACCGAGCTAGGCGGTACTCATTCTCAGTTTTGGATTGTATATTACAGTTCCGTTGTGACGGTATCCACCATGTTCATTGGCCCTTCCACCTGGGGAGTGTTTGTGGTTCCTTGATGCGTACCCATTCATCCTCCCGCTGCATTGCTTCCCTGCACAGGCGGTCACATGGACGAGAGTGCTGTCTGCAGAGCCCCTCGAATTCTGCGTTGGCTCTGGCGGGACTACGGTTCCCTCGCCTACTACCAATTCCTCCTCTTTGGATGCAGTGTGGTATGAGTCCCTCCTATGGGCGCTTTCTGCGCTTCAGTTCTGCTCTGCTACCAGGTTCGGGCCGCTCCCCTCGGGAAGGTCACCCAACTTCTCTTTGCGTGCTCGATTATCCAGGTCCGGGGGACCTCCACTTTGGGTTCTTCAGAGTATTTGACTTCTGCGAGGTGGTGAGCCGGGCATCTCACAGGGTAGCTTTTTTCTCGCTGGCTCTGTTTTGGCTCTCGCTCGGGGCATATTACTCCATGTGGCTTCTGCCCCGGCCAGGCTTCAGAGGCTGTTGCTTCACTGCCCTCCCCTCTGGGGACAGCATGGTTGTTCACTTGGATGGTACCGATGTTCTTTGTGGCCTCGTATCGTCTCACTCGTTCACATTGGCTGTACTTGCTGTGCGCCCATTTACCGGGACTACCGCGTTCTGTCCTCCCGCTTGGGTGCAGATTGCGTTTTCCATTCTAGGCGATTGTCCTGCTGTAGACTTACCTTCTCGGTAACTTGGGAGGATTCCCCTTCGGTCAAGATTGTCCTTAGATCTTCCACACTGGGACGGTAGATCCCCTTCCTCCGGTGGTAACATCGACATGGGCTTTAGCCTGTCTTGTCCTGGCATCTGTCGGATGCTGGGTGGACCCTTTCGGTTCCTTCCGTCTGCCCTTCCGCTTCCCCACTCCAGGTGGATACGGGACGACGTTGCTCGGGGTCCGACGGGACCAGTTTTGCCGGACTATTCTGCCGTGTTACTGGTCTGCGACTGATCACGTTGGTTTTTTTTCCCGCTTGCCCAGGCGATTCCAGCGGACGCGCTAGTGTTCGCTCCCGGCCGTGCTTCGTCCAGGATCTATATCAGACCTAGAGTTCTTACCTGGGGTTCTGCGGGAAGCTGGGCATTCCCCCACTCTGCCTTTCTCTCCCCATGGTTCTGTCCTTCTCCAGTCCGGCTTGGGCCTGGGACTGGGACTCTGTTCCTTGAAGGGTCCAGTGTCGGCGCTGTCCATCCTCTTCCAGCGTTCCCTGGCCCCTCTTGGGCCTGTCAAGACCTTCTTCCACGGAGTGGCTCATTGGTTCCTCTGTACCGTCCTGGGGACTGCATACTGTGCTCTCTGCGCTCCAAGCTTCCCCTTGGAGTCGTTACAGAAGTTCTCTCTGCTACTTCTGTCCTGTACGGTTGTGTTTCAGTAACCATCGTGTCTCTCAGACGGGTGTCTGGATGGCGGCCCTTCTTGTTCTGAGCATTCTGTACTTCCCCAGGACAGGACAGTTCTCCATCCCGTCCCTTCCTTCCTTCTGAAGGTGGTATCTACCTTTCATCTCAACAAGGCCATCGTCCTCTCCTTCCCACCTGGGAACGGACACTTCACCGATTGGACGTTGTTCGGGCCTTGCAGTTTTTTACTTGGAGATCACCGGCTCTTGTCGGCGCTCGGACTCTTGTGGTTCTAGGAGGTCCGCGCAACAGTTTGAGGACCTCCAGGGTGGCTTTCGCCCGCTTCATCAGAATGGTTATTGCTGAGGTTACCGCGCCAAGGGCAGGGTTCCGCCTTCGGTGTCGCCGTTCATTCCAGAGCAGTCGGTGTCTCCTGGGAGACATTGGGCTTCGGCAGCGCAATTGTGCAAGGCGGCCATCGGTCTTCCTTGCACGCCTTACCAAGTTCTACAGGGTGCATACTCGGGTTTTGGCGGATGCTGCCTTGGGCCGCCTGCGGTTTCCTTGATGCCTTTGGGTGCTTCGCCTTGGAGCTGTGGTCCCCCCCCCCCCCCCTTGGACTGCTCTCGAACGTCCCAAGGTCTCCTGTGTCCCCCAAGGAAAATGGGCCAGAAAACGAGATTTTTGTATAACTTACCAGTAAAATCTCTTTCTCACTCTTCCTTGGGGGACACAGCACCCACCCATTCATTGTTTTTTCTACACGGTTTCCGGACTTGGTTTACCCCGTTGGTAGTTGGCTTGTTGGTTCCACTTGTTGGACATTGTCTTTTCTCACTACTTGAACACGCAACTGGCAGTCTCTCTCTCCAGGCTGAGGGTATAGCTGCTGGAGGAGGGGCTTAACAGTTTTCACTTAGTGTCACACTTCCTAGGGAGCTGAGCTATACCCAAGGTCTCCTGTTTCGCCCAAGGAAGAGCGAGAAAGAGATTTTACTGGTAAGTTATACAAAAATCTCGTTTTCTCCTTCACTGAACAAGCAGCCGACTGATGGGAAGGAACACTTTCTGCCTGACAATCGGCTCTTCCATCGGCCCATGTAAACCTGCCTTAGGCCTCATGCACACGGCCGTGTTCCACGGCCGAGAGCGGTCCATGGTAACACGGCCTGGATTCCTGTTGAGAGCAGGAGCGCACAACGTCATTGGTTGCTATGACGCCGTGCGCTTCATGCCGTCGCTGCACTACACTATACGAGTGTATTACTGTAGTGCAGCGGCGGCATGAAGCGCACGGGGTCATAGCAACCAATGACGCCGTGCGCTCCTGTTTTCAACAGGAATCCCGGCCGTGTTACCATGGACCGCTCTCGGCCGCGGAACACGGCCGTGTGCATGAGGCCTTAATTGAGTGACGACAAGCATAGATCATGAAACCATAAGAAACTGATACAGGCAGTATTTTCTTTTATATCTTTTCATTAATGTAGATTAGTAACTGATAATTTTATTTTTTTTAAATGACTGACTGTTTTGTTTTACAATTGTTTCAGAATCGCTCTAGAAAAATGGATTATTTTACGAAGCAGTCTCTCAAATCAGCACAGAAGCACTTGACCTCAGTAGATGTTCAAGTCCGAGAATGCCGGTCAGTACTTTACGCTTTTTCTCTGGCAACTTCTCAGGGGTTATTAATCGCTAAATCTTTTCTCTCTGATTTAGAATAATGCGTCTGGAGAAATTCCACCAGACAGTGCTGGAAGAGCTTGAGAATTTTGAAAAAGATTCCCAAGCATTAAAGCAGATGGAAAAAGAGTTTTCAGTAAGTATATTTGAAATGCACTTCTCCATCCATGAATGTTAAGAGTATCAATTTCCTCTTTAAGCTTAAAATAAGGGATCTAAGATTACAGATAAACATGTTCACATCACAGTGGCTGTCAAGTCCAAAAACAAATCCATCTCTTAGTCAATTTAATCGCCCTCATCCACCTTTGTCAATGTACTTAGTGGGGAGATAATGCGAGCCATCAGATTATTATCAGCAGCTTCTTGTCCTTCATTTGTGCTTTCAGAATTTCTGGAGCCAGCAGACACAAACCTTAAACTTTTATCACAAGAATGAGCAGAGAAGGTACGTCAGCACTCACCGCTGTGATATCTGTCTGTCCTAGCAATTATCATTAGAATTACAATGGGAAGTCACTGGTACATGTTTGCAATAACAGTCTCTCTGCTGCAGGTCCAGGACTTCATAATTGTTCGTATTAGAGTATGTTTGTGTGTGAATAAATACAAAATGAAGTGGTTGATAAAGGATCTGTGTAACTCTTTACTTTCTATAGCTGGCCATAAATGCAGAGATGTCCCCCAATCTCATGCATGCTCCATTGTTTTCATCACTGGGACTCTGGATGAAATAAGATTGGTTTCACAAAGAACTTTTTTTAAGCTGATGCCAGAAATGATGTCAAAGATAATGGTAAATATAAAGGAAGGACTTATACTTCTTCTTGACAGATCCACTCTTTGGCTTTGGCTCAAAAAACTGCAGTGGAGTGCAATCAAGAAGTGGATCTCGCAAGAAGGAGAGGTATACGGGTCCATTCACACGTCCGTAAGTGTTTTGCGGATCTGCAAAACACGGACACCGGCAATGTGCGATCCGCAATTTGCAGACCGCACATCGCCGACACTATAATAGAAAATGCCTTTTCTGGTCCGCAATTGCGGACAAGAATAGGACATGTTCTATTTTTTTCGGGAAAGGAATTGCGGATCCCGGAAATGCGGATCCGCATCCGTTCCAGCCCCATTGAATGAATGGGTCTGCACCCGTTTAGCAAATTGCGGAACGGATGCGGACCCAAATTACGGACGTGTGAATGGACCCTAAGGCCTCATGCACACCACCGTTCCGTTTTTTGCGGTCCGCAAATTGGGGATTCGCAAAACATGGAAGCCGCCTGTGTGCCTTCCGCAATTTGCAGAACGGAACAGGCGGCCCATTGTATAAATGCCTATTCTTGTCCGCAAAACGGACAAGAATAGGACATGTTATATTTTTTTTGCGGGGCCACGGAACGGAGCAACGGATGCAGACAGCACACGGAGTGCTGTCCGCATCTTTTGCGGCCCCATTGAAGTAAATGGGTCCGCACCCGAGCTGCAAAAACTGTGGCTCGGATGCGGACTAGAACAACGGTCGTGTGCATGAGGCCTAAGTCTTTCCTTCATATTTCTCATTCCTTTTCAATCCACTTTTGGTTTTTACTCAAAAGAATGCCTGAAAAACAGTGTGAAACCACCATTAGGCCACCTGCACTCATTGCAGAATATGCGTAGAGTAAAAACGCTGCATAGTACAATACCAGCAAACTATATGAGATGTCCGCTTAGCTGATTTATTTTTTCTGTGCAGAAGTTGACTTGCCATGCAGATTTCCAAATCCACAGCATGTCAATTACAGTTAGGTCTAGAAATATTTGGACCATGACACAATCTTCATTATTTGGGCTCTGCATGCCACCACATTGGATTTGAAATGAAACAACTGAAATGCAATTGAAGTGTAGACTTTCAGGTTTAACTCAAGGGGTTCAACAAAAAAATCCTGTCAAACGTTTAGGAATTGCAACCATTTTTCTACAAAAGCCTCTTTTGGAGGGGCTCAAAAGTAATTCGACAAATTAACATTACCATAAATAAAATGTTCACATTTAATACTTTGTAGAGAATCCTTTGCAGGCAATGACTGCCTGAAGTCTGAATCCCATGCAGGGACGTGCACAGACATTTTGAAGGGCAGGGGCTTAAAAAAAAAAAAAAGGGCACTTGACAAAAATCTAAAAAGTGTTTGTACCACAAAGCTTAGTTGCACACCCGCGCACCTGTCCGAAATGTCAGAGTCACCGCTGTGCCTTTGCGCTGCCAGTGCCAAGTATTGCGGGAGTACAGTAGAGAGGGTATGTGTGTGGGCCTGCCTGAAACACCCCTAAACGGGACTACGTACATAGGCTACGCTGTTACTGCTCCGGCTGGTGGAGGGAAAGTGCGTCATAAACTCATATTCCACAAGTGCACATCCTATTGTATAATCATACATATACAGCTGTGCCATCTGCCATGTACCTACCTACTACATCAGACATACACACATTAATATGTAATTTAAATGTGTGTATGATGTAGTTGTGTTGTAGTATGAGGGTATATAACACACTATATATGTATAAGAGTAAGTATGAGCCCCTTAGCGGTATAATGCAAGTAATGTGTATTGGTATATAAACTAGATTTGTGTTGAAATTTTTTTTTAAAATAAATTAAAATGCACAGAATATCGGCAGAAAAGAACAGCCTGAAAGTTCACAGAATATCGGTATCGGCAATAAAAAAAATCAATAGCGGTCGATCCCTATTGCAAACATCAAATACACATTCTTAGTGCCCCCGGTAGATGACCCCCATTACTGCTCTCCCCCTTTCCCATAGTACCAAGCAATGCAAGCATAGCGTGTCCCAGTATAAAATGCCATTGTACAGAACCCCCCATATAACATATACCCCTATTTTGTGGCCTCAGTAGATGCCCCTATATAGTGCCCACTGGCCACTGCCCACCAATAATGTGCCACTGTACCAGCAAGAAGTGGCCCCACAGACTGCAGGGGTGATTCATGGGCCTGGGACCTGGGTTTGCACTGCAGGCAGCCTGGCAGCACATATCATACCCCCCCCCCCCCCCCCCGGTACATTTTTCCCGCCACTACCAGCCTCCATGATGGCAGTGGCAGGCAGCACAAGTAGCCAAAAAGCAGGGGTGCTGGCCTGCTGGGCCATAAAGGCATGATTGTAAACTGAAGCATGGGTGTGCTGGGCAGTGGGTGGGTTTTGCAGGCAGGTAGAGCATCTCCTCTCCTATACACCCTCCCCCTCCCTGTTTTTTCCCGCCAGCCGCCACTAATGGCCTACCTCCATGACAGTGAGTGTGGCAGGCTCAGTCAGCAGGCCAGGCAGCAGCACAGTAGCCAGAGCACAGAGCGGGGGGCGATCACAGACAGACACATCACACTCACACACTCACACAGACAGTGACTCAGACCGACAGACAAGACAAACACAAGACAACAACCCAGTCACTCAGCACAAGCAAGCACACACAGGAGGAATTAAACTGAGTGAGCAGGGCAGGGCCGCAGGGCAGTGGTATGTCATCAATCATTTTCTTTTTCTTCACTCACCCACACTTGAATCCGGATTCCTGACGGGAGGGGCGGGCGGTGAGGCTCTGAGGCGGCTTGTCAGCAGGGGCAGGACGGGCGGGAGCACACACAGCCAGGCAGCTCTTCTTCTCTGCTCAGAAGACTGCCTGTGCGCGCCGCCCGTACCACGTGACTTGCCGGCGGGTCTGGTCTTGATAATTAACAAAGATTAATGCGCAGCGCACGTGACAGTGAGTGCCAGCATCTGCGCATTATGAAAAAAAAAAAAAGTTCCAATAAAATAAAATTTCTGTAAGAGCGGAGGGCATTTAAGGGGCCGGTGATGAAAAGGGCAGGGGCTCAAGCCCCCTTTCATCCCTATGTGTGCACGTCCCTGATCCCATGGACATCACAAGACGCTGGGTTTCCTCCTCTGTGATGCTTTGCCAGGCCTTACTGCAGCTGTTTGTGGGTCTTTCTACCTTAAAAGGGTTTTCCGAGACTTTTGTACTGACAACCTATCCTTAGGATGGGTCATCAGTATCTGATCGTTTGGTGTCCAACACCCGGGACCCCGTCCTATCAGCTGTTTTGAGAAGGCAGCGGTGCTCCTATGAGCGCTGGGGCCTTCTCGCAGCTCACCAAGCACAGCGCCGTACATTGTACAGTGGCTGTGCTTGGTATCACGCTCAGCTCCATTCGTTGCGCCTTAGGCCACGGGACCGATGAACGTGTTTTCACTGGCTCAGAAAAGCCCATTAAATAGCTATTGAGATAATTGTCCAATTAGGCAGCTACATATTAGAGCTTTAAAGAGCTGTGTAATTGCGGATATGGTGCAGAAACGCACATAAATCCGCACAGAAGTTCATGCAGATCAAGAGTGTGTCCTGTTTGCAGCTGACTTCCATTGAGATGAATGGGCCTGAGCTGCAGTACCACACACAACCTGTGGACAGGTGTGGTAGTGTTTTTGGGCAAAAGCAATCATGTTTTTCTAATCCTGGGCAGCCCCTTTATATTTTTTACATACAGTTGAGTTTATTTCTTTAAAATACATTAGCATACTCCAAACACGTGAATGGGTAGATCTTTGGCCCACTCCTGTTTGAGGTCATTCTTAGGTATTACTACCAAATATTGTATTTTGTAATAATTTTTTCTGCTCCTGTGTGTTTAGTTTCAGTATAATCAACTGTCAAATTTTCTCTTTCACCTAATTTTAGGATTAACTCTCTGAAGGCTTCCTTTGAAATGAATATTTCTCACAGCACGGACTACGAGGAAAAGATTTTTAATTCTGAAGTAAGTGAAAATGCTCCTACTCTGTCAAGTAAATACTACATGTTTGGCTGGTTATGTTTTTTTTTCTGGAACCAAATTAAAGGTATATTCCAGTTACATTAAATAATCCCATATCCATTAGATCTGTCGGGGTCCTACCACTGAGACTCCCACTGAGAACGCGGCCCCGTACCCCCTGCAGCCCCCCTGAAATTAACAGAGCGGCTGGTTGGGCATACGTGCAGCCTCTCCATTCATTTCTATAGGAATTCCGGAGTGCTGCCACACACATGTGCAACTGGCTGCTCCCTTTATTTCAAGGGGTCTGCAGGGGGTACGGGGCCCCAAGTCTCGTGATCAGATACCCCAGCAGTAGGACACCCACCGATCTAATAGTTATCTCCAGTCTTGTGAATAGGGGATAACTTAATCTAACCAGAATACCCCTTTAAAGGAAATCTGTCACCAGGATAATCACTATTGAAGTACAGCCATAGCCTAATAACACTTATTTCCACCTTATTTCCAGATGTGCCTTTGTTTCAGCAATAGATGTTTTCTATCTTCTGAAAATCCAGTTTATTTGGTATGCAAATGATCCAGTAAGCTGCCCAGAGGGGTGTCATTCTTGCAGCAAGGAGCCCAGACACAGTGTGTTCACCCACCCCTCCTACATCACATTCAAGCCATAACTCTGCCCCCCTTCTCCCTGCTCCCAGCATGATGGCGGGCTTGGGCACTAGCAGGAGGCGTGCCTGGGCTCCTTCCTGCAAGAGTGACGCCCCTATGGGCACCTTACTGGCTCATTTGCATATCAAATAAACTGGATTTTCAGAAGATAGAAAACATCTATTGCTGAAACAAAGGCACATTTGGAAACAAGGTACTAAGTGCTATTAGTCCATGGCTTTACTTCAATAGCAATTATCCTGGTGACAGATTTCCTTTAAGGCCAGGGCTATGATATGAAGATGCAATGTCGCATTGCAACACATGTTTGTATATTGAGTTGTGATGCAACCTGCTGCAATACAATCATTGCAAAAAAACATCATTCAATTTTTGGTTGCAAGTCGCTCGCAACTGCCATCATAAACAACAATGCATTGCTGGTGCCCAGGGCAAGCCAAGTATTGCGCCCCCTAACCTGCAGACACGCTCCCTTTTATTGACCCTCGCCCCCACATTCTCCAGCCGCGTATGGTGTTGGATCAGCGGATGATGCCTCTCTACACTTATTGCACTCCACTGACATACTATTGCATCAGGGGTCACAAAGGAATTCCATTCCCAATCCCCATTTAGGCTCAATGCACCCAACCAGCCCCACTGAGAGTAGTAGAAATTAAATTACCAGTGGGGCTGGTTGTGTGCATGGAGCCTAAATAGGAATGGCTTAATAAGGAGGATAGTTACTGTAGGGGCGCTTAAATGGAGTTTGCA
Source organism: Bufo bufo (assembly GCF_905171765.1). Taxonomy (NCBI): domain Eukaryota; kingdom Metazoa; phylum Chordata; class Amphibia; order Anura; family Bufonidae; genus Bufo; species Bufo bufo. The sequence goes on from NC_053394.1 coordinate 116,088,233, forward strand.
CATAAGGCCCACTGAAATTTTACTAGGGGTAATTACTGTGCAGATTCCACTTAAGCCCTCACAGTAATTATCCTCCTTATTAAGCCATACCTGTTTAGGCTCCATGCCTAAATAGACCCCACTGGGGTATTCTAGTTATGTGAAGCTATAACTATTAAATCGGTGGGGGTCCTACCAGTGGGATATCAACCAATCATGAGAATGGGAACCCCAAGCCCTGTGACATAGCGACTGGTGGTGCCACAAAATGCTTATAGGACTAGTGTCATACAGGGCCCCCAGGAATAGCATTCTCCGCACAGAGCCCCCAGACATAATGGCAGCAATATAATTCTTAGCCGAGTCCTGTAGCGCAAGCTCTACTTCATGCTCAAGAACAGTGGCAGCCATTCAGTGCTTACCAGGGATATTGGCAGCCATCCAGTGCCCCAAAGTCTAGTGCCTACTAAACAGTGCTCCTGGGAATGATGCTAGCCACACAGTAACCAGCTACTTGTCTGCTCCACCTCCATCCTACAGCCTGCTAGGTGCACCCCTGCAAATGCAGTAGAGGACCAACTTTGCCTGCTGTTGGCTGCTTTTGCTCTGAGCAGGCTGGTTCAGGCCTTGAGATGGAGGCAGCAGCACAGCCTAAAACAGAGCCAACCGATCGCCGTCTGATGGTTCGCGAGCGCTTGCCCTGATAAATGCACGGATGCCTGGTGCTCTCATTGGCCGAAGCCTGGTGTAGCAACTGTGGCCCTGAATCAGTGTGCATTGCCTGTGCCTGTGAGTGAACGCTACTCACTCTCACAGGCAGCGCACTGTGTGCATCCTACCAGCGCAATTCAGTGAATCATTCACTGAATGGCAATGGCGGGATGCACTCAGCGTGCTGCCTGTGAGAGGGAATGGCATTGTATGTAACAGCTGGGCGGCCCCCTTGCAGTTTAGCGCCCGGGGCAACCACCCCCTTGGCTTCCCCCCACGCTACGCCACTGATGTAGACTTGCTGTGGTGCAGCATGTCGCCTCAGCATAAATCTTTGCCAAAGCCTGTACCAGCTTATTTCCTTGCCGCTTTCATACAGTCAGTGTTTGATCAGTGATTTTCATCACTTATTGTGAGCCAATACTAGGTAAGGGTCAAAATCAAAGATGAACATGAGCAAATCTTTTCATGATACCTATCTCTCTGTAGGTTCCACTCCTGGTTTGGGGTCACAATCACTAATGGAAATCACTGATCAAACACTGACTGTGGGAAAGTGGCCTGAAAGGGATTGCCTGTGATTGGACAACCTTGTTAGGGTTGACCAGAAAATAACACCTTTAAAGCAATTGAAAAAGTGTATGATGTACAAACTAAAAAAAAATAATCCACAAAAAATGTTTGTGAAGGATGCCTAAATAAACCTCTACAAGTCCTCATTCACACATAGTTAAATATTGGCATTTCTGGTGCAGTTCAGAGCAAAAATTGCCGAAAAAAACTTAGTTGACAGCCTTTTTTTTGTTTTTGTTGGTCTTTTTTAGGAAGTTTTTTTTAAGAACAGTTTGAATGGAAAATCGTACTTGGATTAAGAAATGTTCTTGCATGACCGAAATAAAAACACCACATTTCTGAATAATTATTAGGATCCTATTTCTGTATTCATTCACATGCAGATCTCTTGTTTAAAGGGCGGCACACCCTTAGGGCTCATGCACATGACAGTGTTTTTTGTCCACATTTAATGCGCATTTTTTGCAGGTCGGACTCGAATGCAGACCCATTCACTTCAATGGGGCCACAAAAGATGCGGGCAGCACACGGTGTGCTGTCCGCATCTGTATTCCATTCCGGGGCCCCGCATAAAAATGGAACATCTCCTATTATTGTCCATTTTACGGACAAGGATAGGACAGTTCTAAAGAAGGCAGGACGTTACACCACATGTGCAGGACGGTATCCGTGTTTTGCACGGTCGTGTACATGAACCCTTAAGATTTTATATTCTTAAATCAGTGCCACACCAGCCCAGCCTCTTTCATTTAAATGGAGCTGAGCTGCAATACCAGACACAAAACATGGTTGTGGTGGTGTGTCTGGAAGAAAGAAGCCATGTTTTCTAATCCCTGACAACCTCTTTAAGAATAACCATAAACCCTAGGTGTTTTGCTGTATGGTAACTCCATGAGGCACAGTTTTCTCCCCTAGCACTGCTTCTAGGGAATAGCACCTCTGTAATATGGCATGTGCTGGAGCACATTGGTTCCTAAACATGCAACTATTACATTCTATGATTTGAACAAATGAAGAGGCAAAAGGAATGACCCAAACATATACAAACATAAGTACAGGAATCAGAAATTGTAACTAAAATTAACAATTGTAACGTGTACCTGTTAGTTTTAGAACTTGGGCAGTAGGCAGCTGGCCATTGCCTTTACCAAACTTGCTTAATGTTAGGGCTCACCCCCACGAGCGTAAAGTCTCCGTGTCTGTATTGAGGATCAAACACGGCGGGTCAACAATTTACGGACAGTGGCCGGGTTCGCTGTGGATGCGGACCCATTGACTTGAATGGGTCTGCGATCTGTAAGATACGACCGAAGATAGGGGCGGATTAGCTTTCGAGTCCGTGCCTCCTCACTGCAAAAGATAAAACATGTTCTATCTTTTGTCGTATCTTGCGAATTGCGGACCTATTCAAGTCAGTGGCACACAGCCAGTGCCCGTAAATTGTGGACCCGCCATGTGTGGAGTCCACACGGCACACAGGGCCCTTACGTTTGTGGGCATGAGCCCTTAATGTGATTATTTTATTTAAATTGTAATTTTTCCTTTGACTTTTCTTAGCATTTTTTTTTTTAAGATGTGATTATATTTACTTAATTCTACAGATGCATGCTATGAAGGAAAATATGAAGGCTGTTCAGGAACGACTTCTAAAAGAAATGGTAAATGACAGTGAATATTTGCCTCTTCCACAACACTTCATACAGAGGAAATATTCACCTATACTCCACTCACTCTTTGTCAAAATAATGTAATCTTAAAAATATGACATTGATATTAATCTTCCATCTTTTATGAATTCAGAATATCCTGTGTGTGTCACAGAAGCATAGTACCTGTAGGGGGCATCAGGGAGCTTTGATTGTGTTATCTTCAACTGAAAATTCATATTGAACTGAGCTGACCATGCCTCCGCTCCACAAAAGATAGGACATGTCTTACCCATTCAAGTCAAAGGGTCCACAGCACAGAATGCGCATGGCCAGTGCTCTTATATTGCAGACCTGTCTTTTGAGGTCCGCAATACAGGCACGGAGCCCTTAGGATCGTCTGAATGAGCCCTGAATTACATTGTTCTGAAGTCCAGCAACCTAGGCACCATGATTGGCAGCTATAGCATTAACATATAGTTTCTTTTAAGATAAATCATTGTGTTTAACCCCTTAACCACCTCAGCCCCTATAGCTTAAACACCCTGAAAGACCAGGCCACTTTTTACACTTCTGGCCTACACTACTTTCACCGTTTATTGCTCGGTCATGCAACTTACCACCCAAATGAATTTTACCTCCTTTTCTTCTCACTAATAGAGCTTTCATTTGGTGGTATTTCATTGCTGCTGACATTTTTACTTTTTTTGTTATTAATCAAAATTTAACGATTTTTTTGCAAAAAAATGACATTTTTCACTTTCAGTTGTAAAATTTTGCAAAAAAAACGACATCCATATATAAATTTTGCTCTAAATTTATTGTTCTACATGTCTTTGATAAAAAAAAATGTTTGGGTAAAAAAAAAATGGTTTGGGTAAAAGTTATAGCGTTTACAAACTATGGTACAAAAATGTGAATTTCCGCTTTTTGAAGCAGCTCTGACTTTCTGAGCACCTGTCATGTTTCCTGAGGTTCTACAATGCCCAGACAGTACAAACACCCCACAAATGACCCCATTTCGGAAAGTACACACCCTAAGGTATTCGCTGATGGGCATAGTGAGTTCATAGAACTTTTTATTTTTTGTCACAAGTTAGCGGAAAATGATGATTTTTTTTTTTTTTTCTTACAAAGTCTCATATTCCACTAACTTGTGACAAAAAATAAAAAGTTCTATGAACTCACTATGCCCATCACGAAATACCTTGGGGTCTCTTCTTTCCAAAATGGGGTCACTTGTGGGGTAGTTATACTGCCCTGGCATTCTAGGGGCCCAAATGTGTGGTAAGGAGTTTGAATCAAATTCTGTAAAAAATGACCAGTGAAATCCGAAAGGTGCTCTTTGGAATATGGTCCCCTTTGCCCACCTAGGCTGCAAAAAAGTGTCACACATCTGGTATCTCCGTATTCAGTAGAAGTTGGGGAATGTGTTTTGGGGTGTCTTTTTACATATACCCATGCTGGGTGAGATAAATATCTTGGTCAAATGCCAACTTTGTATAAAAAAATGGGAAAAGTTGTCTTTTGCCAAGATATTTCTCTCACCCAGCATGGGTATATGTAAAATGACACCCCAAAACACATTGCCCAACTTCTCCTGAATACGGAGGTACCAGATGTGTGACACTTTTTTGCAGCCTAGGTGGGCAAAGGGGCCCATATTCCAAAGAGCACCTTTCGGATTTCACTGGTCATTTTTTACAGAATTTGATTTCAAACTCCTTACCACACATTTGGGCCCCTAGAATGCCAGGGCAGTATAACTACCCCACAAGTGACCCCATTTTGGAAAGAAGACACCACAAGGTATTCCGTGAGGGGCATGGCGAGTTCCTAGAATTTTTTATTTTTTGTCACAAATTAGTGGAAAATTATGATTTTTTTTTTTTTTTTTTTTCATACAAAGTCTCATATTCCACTAACTTGTGACAAAAAATAAAAACTTCCATGAACTCGCCATGCCCATCAGCAAATACCTTGGGGTCTCTTCTTTCCAAAATGGGGTCACTTGTGGGGTAGTTATACTGCCCTGGCATTCTAGGGGCCCAAATGTGTGGTAAGGAGTTTGAAATCAAATTCTGTAAAAAATGACCAGTGAAATCCGAAAGGTGCTCTTTGGAATATGGGCCCCTTTGCCCACCTAGGCTGCAAAAAAGTGTCACACATCTGGTATCTCTGTATTCAGTAGAAGTTGGGGAATGTGTTTTGGGGTGTCATTTTACATATACCCATGCTGGGTGAGAGAAATATCTTGGCAAAAGACAACTTTTCCCATTTTTTTATACAAAGTTGGCATTTGACCAAGATATTTATCTCACCCAGCATGGGTATATGTAAAAAGACACCCCAAAACACATTCCCCAACTTCTACTGAATACGGAGATACCAGATGTGTGACACTTTTTTGCAGCCTAGGTGGGCAAAGGGGCCCATATTCCAAAGAGCACCTTTCGGATTTCAGTGGTCATTTTTTACAGAATTTGATTTCAAACTCCTTACCACACATTTGGGCCCCTAGAATGCCAGGGCAGTATAACTACCCCACAAGTGACCCCATTTTGGAAAGAAGACACCCCAAGGTATTCCGTGAGGGGCATGGCGAGTTCCTAGAATTTTTTATTTTTTGTCACAAGTTAGTGGAAAATGATGATTTTTTTTTTTTTTTTTTCATACAAAGTCTCATATTCCACTAACTTGTGACAAAAAATAAAAACTTCCATGAACTCACTATGCCCATCAGCGAATACCTTGGGGTCTCTTCTTTCCAAAATGGGGTCACTTGTGGGGTAGTTATACTGCCCTGGCATTCTAGGGGCCCAAATGTGTGGTAAGGAGTTTGAAATCAAATTCTGTAAAAAATGACCAGTGAAATCCGAAAGGTGCTCTTTGGAATATGGGCCCCTTTGCCCACCTAGGCTGCAAAAAAGTGTCACACATCTGGTATCTCCGTATTCAGTAGAAGTTGGGGAATGTGTTTTGGGGTGTCATTTTACATATACCCATGCTGGGTGAGAGAAATATCTTGGCAAAAGACAACTTTTCCCATTTTTTTATACAAAGTTGGCATTTGACCAAGATATTTATCTCACCCAGCATGGGTATATGTAAAAAGACACCCCAAAACACATTCCCCAACTTCTACTGAATACGGAGATACCAGATGTGTGACACTTTTTTGCAGCCTGGGTGGGCAAAGGGGCCCATATTCCAAAGAGCACCTTTCGGATTTCATTGGTCATTTTTTACAGAATTTGATTTCAAACTCCTTACCACACATTTGGGCCCCTAGAATGCCAGGGCAGTATAACTACCCCACAAGTGACCCCATTTTGGAAAGAAGACACCCCAAGGTATTCGCTGATGGGCATAGTGAGTTCATGGAAGTTTTTATTTTTTGTCACAAGTTAGTGGAATATGAGAAAAAAAAAAAAAAAAAATCATCATTTTCCACTAACTTGAGACAAAAAATAAAAATTCTAGGAACTTGCCATGCCCCTCACGGAATACCTTGGGGTGTCTTCTTTCCAAAATGGGGTCACTTGTGGGGTAGTTATACTGCACTGGCATTTTCCAGGGGCCCTAATGTGTGGTAAGTAGGTAAATGACCTGTGAAATCCGAAAGGTGCTCTTTGGAATGTGGGCCCCTTTGCCCACCTAGGCTGCAAAAAAGTGTCACACATGTGGTATCTCCGTATTCAGGAGACGTTGGGGAATGTGTTTTGTGGTGTCATTTTACATATACCCATGCTGGGTGAGAGAAATATCTTGGCAAAAGACAACTTTTCCCATTTTTTTTATACAAAGTTGGCATTTGACCAAGATATTTATCTCACCCAGCATGGGTATATGTAAAATGACACCCCAAAACACATTCACCAACTTCTCCTGAATACGGAGATACCACATGTGTGACACTTTTTTGCAGCCTAGGTGGGCAAAGGTGCCCAAATTCCTTTTAGGAGGGCATTTTTAGACATTTGGATACCAGACTTCTTCTCACGCTTTGGGGCCCCTAAAATGCCAGGGCAGTATAAATACCCCACATGTGACCCCATTTTGGAAAGAAGACACCCCAAGGTATTCAATGAGGGGCATGGCAAGTTCATAGAAAAAAAAAATTTTGGGCACAAGTTAGCGGAAATTGATTTTTTAAATTTTTTTCTCACAAAGTCTCCCTTTCCGCTAACTTGGGACAAAAATTTCAATCTTTCATGGACTCAATATGCCCCTCAGCGAATACCTTGGGGTGTCTTCTTTCCAAAATGGTGTTATTTGTGGGGTGTTTGTACTGCCCTGGCATTTGAGGGTCTCCGCAATCATTACATGTATGCCCAGCATTAGGAGTTTCTGCTATTCTCCTTATATTGAGCATACAGGTAATGAGATTTTTTTTTTCCGTTCAGCCTCTGGGCTGAAAGAAAAAAATGAACGGCACAGATTTCTTCATTCGCATCGATCAATGTGGATGAAAAAATCTCTGCCAAAAAAAGAAAAAGGAGGGGAAAGGCGTCTGCCAGGACATAGGAGCTCCGCCCAACATCCATACCCACTTAGCTCGTATGCCCTGGCAAACCAGATTTCTCCATTCACATCAATCGATGTGGATGAATAAATCATTGCCGGGATTTTTTTTTTTATATATACAAAGTGTTTGCCAAAGTATATGAACACCGCCACCTCCTCAGCTCATATGCCTCGGCAAACGTATCTTTTACTGCAGAGGAGAAATCTCGTCTTGCAGCGCCGCATACACCGACTTGCGTGTAATCTGACAGCAGCGCAATGCTTCTGTCCGAATGCACATCAGTGCTGCAGCTAGTCGATCGCTTGGTCCACCTGGAAGGTAAAAAAAAAAAAAAGAAAAAACCAGGCCGCAACGCAATAAATTTATTAACTGTTGAACAGAACATAGAAACTTTTTTTTAACTTTTTTAACTGAACGTTTAACTTTTTTACTTACCGGTAATTTTTTTTTTGTTTAGTTTTTTTTACCTTTATAGAACAAACCTCTCCTTCCCCATGGGACAATGTGCAAAGCGCCCAAAGATGTGGCGAAGTACGTTATGCACTTTATCCCAGGTGAAAGGAGAGGTTTGCAGCAGCTGTGAGTAAAAGGGCCCTAATAGCCCTGTGTGCCTGTCCTGTGAGATGCAATCCCTATGCTAAGTGTACCTGTGTGTGGTACTTCCGGAAACACTCTCCATAGCATAGGGCAGGGTGGTCAGCACAGTCAGGACAGAAATAGCGGGTGTCACGCCTTATTCCACTCCTGCTACAGACACGACATCTTTTTCGGGGTGACGGTTGGGTTGAGGTACCAGGAACGACACTGGGGAAATGTCGCTCGTGTAGACGGCTAACTACACTGGTGGATGGGGCCACGGAACCTTCTGGATACAGGAGGTTCTCGATGATCTCTTCTTGGAATTTGAGGAAGGATCGTGTTCTCCCAGCCTTACTGTAGAGAACAAAACTATTGTACAGCGCCAATTGAATCAAATATACAGACACCTTCTTATACCAGCGTCTGGTTCTGCGGGAAACTAAATACGGAGACAACATCTGGTCATTGAAGACCACCCCTCCCTTGAGCGCATTATAGTCGTGGACACAGAGGGGCTTTTCAATGACACGGGTTGCTCGCTCAATTTGGATTGTCGTGTCTGCGTGAATGGAGGAGAGCATGTAAACATCACGCTTGTCTCTCTATTTCACCGCGAGCAGTTCTTCGTTACACAAGGCAGCCCTCTCCCCCCTTGCAAGACGGGTGGTTACAAGCCGTTGGGGGAAGCCCACGCGACTAGTTCGCGCGGTGCCACAGGCGCAAATCCGTTCTAGAAACAAATGCCTAAAGAGGGCCACACTTGTGTAGAAATTGTCCACATAAAGATGGTACCCCTTGCCGAATAAGGGTGACACCAAGTCCCAGACTGTCTTCCCACTGCTCCCCAGGTAGTCAGGGCAACCGACCGGCTCCAGGGTCTGATCTTTTCCCTCATAGATCCGAAATTTGTGGGTATAGCCTGTGGCCCTTTCACAGAACTTATACAATTTGACCCCATACCGGGCACGCTTGCTTGGGATGTATTGTTTGAAGCCAAGGCGCCCGGTAAAATGTATTAGGGACTCGTCTACGCAGATGTTTTGCTCAGGGGTATACAAATATGCAAATTTCTGGTTGAAATGGTCTATGAGGGGCCGAATTTTGTGGAGCCGGTCAAAAGCTGGGTGGCCTCTGGGACGGGAGGTGGTGTTGTCGCTAAAATGCAGAAAACGCAGGATGGTCTCAAATCGTGTCCTGGACATAGCAGCAGAGAACATGGGCATGTGATGAATCGGGTGCGTGGACCAATATGACCGCAATTCATGCTTTTTTGTCAGGCCCATGTTGAGGAGAAGGCCCAGAAAAATTTTAAGTTCGGAAACTTGGACTGGTTTCCACCGGAAAGGCTGGGCATAATAGCTTCCCGGGTTTGCGGTTATAAATTGTGTGGCATACCGGTTTGTCTCTGCCACGACTAAGTCCAAGAGCTCCGCAGTCAAGAACAGCTCAAAAAATCCCAGGGCCGAACCGATTTGAGCCGTCTCAACCCGAACTCCAGACTGGGCGGTGAAAGGGGGAACTACTGGTGCGGCTGAAGTTGGTGACTGCCAATCAGGATTTGCCAGCACCTCAGGGACTCTAGGGGGTCTACGGGCCTGTCTGTGCGGTGGCTGCGACGGGGTAACTATTGCACGTGCCACCGTACCAGCTTCAACTGCCCTTCTGGTGCTCGCTACTTCACCAGGTTGTACGGCAGTGCTGGTACTAGGTCCAGGAAGGGCTGCGCTGCTGGTGTATGCCTCACCACGTGATCCGGCAGCGACAGCCCCACTCTGATGCTCTTGAAGCGGATCCTGCGTAACCTGTGGTCTAGCGACACGGGGCCTGGTACACCTGGTGCTATCAGGGACCTCCACCTCCTCGTCCGAACTTTGGGTCAGAGAGCCACTGCTTTCCACTGCTTTCCTCATCTGACGCTAGATTCGTCAGATGAGGGTTCCCACTCCTCATCCGACTGGGTCAGAATCCTGTAGGCCTCTTCAGAAGAATACCCCCTGTTTGACATTTTGGACTACTAAATTTAGGGGTATTCCCTGAGACTACCCAAGAAAAAAAGCAAACCTGTCTTACAAAGGGGAGGCTAGCGAAGTACCGGAGGCCGCTGCGGTTGATAAAAAATATCAAAACAGATTTTTTTTATCGCCGCAGTGCGTGTAAAGTGAATATGCAGTGATCAAAAAATAATAATTTTTTGTCACTGCGGTGGGGCGGGCGTGGGTGAACGCACGTGTGGGCGACCGATCAGGCCTGATCGGGCAAACACTGCGTTTTGGGTGGAGGGTGAGCTAAGGTGACACTAATACAATTATAGATCTGACCGTGATCAGTTTTGATCACTTACAGATACTATAAAAGTACAAATGCTGATTAGCGATACGCTAATCAGCGAATAAAAATGACTGCGGTGCGGTGGGGTGGGCGCTAACTGACGCTAACTACCTAACCAAGGGGCCTAAACTATCCCTAAAACCTAACAGTCAATACCAGTGGAAAAAAAAAGTGACAGTTTACACTGATCACTTTTTGTCTTTCACAAGTGATTGACAGGGGCGATCAAAGGGGTGATCAAAGGGTTAATTGGGGTGCAGGGGAGTGATCTGGGGCTACAGTGAAGTGTTTGGTGTACTCACAGTGAAGTCTGCTCCTCTGCTGGATCCAACCGACGAAAAGGACCAGCAGAGGAGCAGAGAAGCCATATAACAGATCATATTTACTAATATGATCTGTTATATGGCTTGTGATTGGATTTTTTGAAAATCGCCAGCCTGCCAGCCAATGATCGTTGCTGGCAGGCTGGTGACGAACTTGTTCTTTAAATTTTGCCGGCCCGCGATGCGCATGCGCGGGCCGGCTTTGAGCGAAATCTCGCGTCTCGCGAGATGACGCGTATATGCGTGACTCTGCGCAGCGCTGCCACCTCCGGAACGCGATCCTGCGTTAGGCGGTCCGGAGGTGGTTAATCGAAATTTAACGATTGTTTTGCAAAAAAAATGACATTTTTCACTTTCAGTTGTAAAATTTTGCAAAAAAAACGAGATCCATATATAAATTTTGCTCTAAATTTATTGTTCTACATGTCTTTGATAAAAAAAAATTGTTTGGGTAAAAGTTATAGCGTTTACAAACTATGGTACAAAAATGTGAATTTCCGCTTTTTGAAGCAGCTCTGACTTTCTGAGCACCTGTCATGTTTCCTGAGGTTCTACAATGCCCAGACAGTACAAACACCCCACAAATGACCCCATTTCGGAAAGTAGACACCCTAAGGTATTCGCTGATGGGCATAGTGAGTTCATAGAACTTTTTATTTTTTGTCACAAGTTAGTGGAAAATTATAAAAAAAAAATTTATTAGATTTTTTTTTCTTACAAAGTCTCATATTCCACTAACTTGTGACAAAAAATAAAAACTTCTATGAACTCACTATGCCCATCAGCGAATATCTTGGGGTGTCTTCTTTCCAAAATGGGGTCACTTGTGGGGTAGTTATACTGCCCTGGCATTCTAGGGGCCCAAATGTGTGGTAAGTAGTTTGAAATCAAAATGTGTAAAAAATGACCAGTGAAATCCGAAAGGTGCTCTTTGGAATGTGGGCCCCTTTGCCCACCTAGGCTGCAAAAAAGTGCCACACATGTGGTATCGCCGTACTCAGGAGAAGTTGGGGAATGTGTTTTGGGGTGTCATTTTACATATACTCATGCTGGGTGAGATAAATATCTTGGTCAAATGCCAACTTTGTATAAAAAAATGGGAAAAGTTGTCTTTTGCCAAGATATTTCTCTCACCCAGCATGGGTATATGTAAAATGACACCCCAAAACACATTCCCCAACTTCTCCTGAGTACGGAGATACCACATGTGTGACACTTTTTTGCAGCCTAGGTGCGCAAAGCGGCCCACATTCCAAAGAGCACCTTTCGGATTTCACTGGCCATTTTTTACAGATTTTGATTTCAAACCACTTCTCACGCATTCGGCCCCTAAAATGCCAGGGCAGTATAACTACCCCACAAGTGACCCCATTTTGGAAAGAAGACACCCCAATGTATTTCGTGATGGGCATAGTGAGTTCATGGAAGTTTTTATTTTTTGTCACAAGTTAGTGGAATATGAGACTTTGTAAGGAAAAAAATAAATAAAAAATAAATCATCATTTTCCGCTAACTTGTGACAAAAAATATAAAATTCTAGGAACTCGCCATGCCCCTCACGGAATACCTTGGGGTGTCTTCTTTCCAAAATGGGGTCACTTGTGGGGTAGTTATACTGCCCTGGCATTTTCCAGGGGCCCTAATGTGTGGTAAGTAGGTAAATGACCTGTGAAATCCGAAAGGTGCTCTTTGGAATGTGGGCCCCTTTGCCCACCTAGGCTGCAAAAAAGTGTCACACATGTGGTATCGCCGTATTCAGGAGAAGTTGGGCAATGTGTTTTGGGGTGTCTTTTTACATATACTCATGCTGGGTGAGAGAAATATCTTGGCAAAAGACAACTTTTCCCATTTTTTTATACAAAGTTGGCATTTGACCAAGATATTTATCTCACCCAGCATGGGTATATGTAAAATGACACCCCAAAACACATTGCCCAACTTCTCCTGAGTACGGCGATACCAGATGTGTGACACTTTTTTGCAGCCTAGATGCGCAAAGGGGCCCACATTCCTTTTATGAGGGCATTTTTTGACATTTGGATCCCAGACTTCTTCTCACGCTTTAGGGCCCCTAGAATGCCAGGGCAGTATAAATACCCCACATGTGACCCCATTTTGGAATGAAGACACCCCAAGGTATTCAATGAGGGGCATGGCGAGTTCATAGAAATTTTTTTTTTTTTGGCACAAGTTAGCGGAAATTGATTTTATTTATTTTTTTCTCACAAAGTCTCCCTTTCCGCTAACTTGGGACAAAAATTTCAATCTTTCATGGACTCAATATGCCCCTCACGGAATACCTTGGGGTGTCTTCTTTCCGAAATGGGGTCACATGTGGGGTATTTATACTGCCCTGGCATTCTAGGGGCCCTAAAGCATGAGAAGAAGTCTGGAATATAAATGTCTAAAAATGTCTAAAAATTTACGCATTTGGATTCCGTGAGGGGTATGGTGAGTTCATGTGAGATTTCATTTTTTGACACAAGTTAGTGGAATAATTTCCGCTAACTTGGGCCAAAAAAATGTCTGAATGGAGCCTTACAGAGGGGTGATCAATGACAGGGGGGGGATCAATGACAGGGGGGTGATCAGGGAGTCTATATGGGGTGATCACCCCCCTGTCATTGATCACCCCCCTATAAGGCTCCATTCAGATGTCCGTATGTGTTTTGCGGATCCGATCCATGTATCCGTGGATCCGTAAAAATCATACGGACATCTGAACGCAGCATGACAGGGGGGGTGATCAATGACAGGGGGGTGATCAGGGAGTCTATATGGGGTGATCACCCCCCCTGGAAGGCTCCAGGGAGACGCCTGTATGTGTTTTGCGGATCCGATCCATCTATCAGTGGATCCGTAAAAATCATGCGGACGTCTGAATGGAGCTTTACAGGGGGGTGATCAATGACAGGGGGGTAATCAATGACAGGGGGGTGATCAGGGAGTCTATATGGGGTGATCACCACAGTCATTGATCACGCCCCTGTAAGGCTCTATTCAGACGTCCGTATGTGTTTTGCGGATCCGATCCATCTATCAGTGGATCCGTAAAAATCATGCGGACATCTGAATGGAGCTTTACAGGGGGGTGATCAATGACAGGGGGGTAATCAATGACAGGGGGGTGATCAGGGAGTCTATATGGGGTGAATAAGGGGTTAATAAGTGACAGGGGGGGGGGTGTAGTGTAGTGGTGCTTGGTGCAACATATTACTGAGCTACCTGTGTCCTCTGGTGGTCGATCCAAACAAAGGGGACCACCAGAGGACCAGGTAGCAGGTATATTAGACGCTGTTATCAAAACAGCGTCTAATATACCTGTTAGGGGTTAAAAAAATCACATCTCCAGCCTGCCAGCGAACGATCGCCGCTGGCAGGCTGGAGATCCACTCGCTTACCTTCTGATCCTGTGAACGCGCGCGCCTGTGTGCGCGCGCTCACAGGAAATCTCGCGTCTCGCGAGATGACGCATATATGCGTGACTCTGCGCAGGGCTGCCGCCTCCGGAACGCGATCCTGCGTTAGGCGGTACGGAGGCGGTTAAAGACCGGGCTCATTTTCACCTTAAGGACCATACCATTATTTGCAAATCTATTTATGTGGTGATAACTTTAAAACGCTTTGACTTATCCAGGCCATTCTGAGATTGTTTTTTCGTCACATATTGTACTTCATGACACTGGTAAAATGGAGTAAAAAAAAATCTTTTTTATTTATAAAAAAAATAGAAAATTTACCAAATATTTGGAAAAATTAGCAAATTTCCAAGTTTCAATTTCTCTACTTCTATAATACATAGCAATACCTACAAAAATAGTTATTACTTTACATTCCCCATATGTCTACTTTATGTTTTTGATCATTTTGGGAATGACATTTTATTTTTTGGGGATGTAACAAGGCTTAGGGCTCTTTCACACCTGCGTTCTTTTCTTCCGGCATAGAGTTCCGTCGTCGGGGCTCTATGCCGGAAGAATCCTGATCAGGATTATCCCCATGCATTCTGAATGGAGTGAAATCCGTTCAGGATGCATCAGGATGTCTTCAGTTCCGGAACGGAACGTTTTTTGGCCGGAGAAAATACCGCAGCATGCTGCGCTTTTTGCTCCGGCCAAAAATCCGGAAGACTTGCCGCAAGGCCGGATCCGGAATTAATGCCCATTGAAAGGCATTGATCCGGATCCGGACTTAAGCTAAACGTTGTTTCGGCGCATTGCCGGAGCCGACATTTAGCATTTTCTGAATGGTTACCATGGCTGCCGGGACGCTAAAGTCCTGGCAGCCATGGTAAAGGGGAGCGGGGGAGCAGTATACTTACCGTCCGTGCGGCTCCCCGGGCGCTCCAGAGTGACGTCAGGGCGTCCCAAGCGCATGGATCATGTGATCGCATTGGACACGTCATCCATGCGCATGGGGCGCTCTGACGTCATTCTGGAGCGCCCCGGGAGCCGCACGGACTGTAAGTATACCGCTCCCCCGCTCCCAACTACTACTATGGCAGCCAGGACTTTAATAGCGTCCTGGGTGCCATAGTAACACTGAAAGCATTTTGAAGACGGTTCCGTCTTCAAATGCTTTCAGTACACTCGCGTTTTTCCGGATCCGGAGTGTAATTCCGGCAAGTGGAGTACACGCCGGATCCGGACAACGCAAGTGTGAAAGAGCCCTAAGAAGTTTAGAAGCAAATCTTTAAATTTTTCCGAAATGTTCAAAAACCCACTTTTTAACCGGTACGGCATGTTGTCCTGCTACTTAAGGACACATGATGTACCGATACGTCATGTGTATTTCCGATCACCGGCGGGTGGTGATCGGAACCCGATGCCTGCTCAAATCATTCAGCAGGCACCTTGGCTAAATGCGCGGGGGGGGGGTCCCGTGACCCCCCCGTGTCGGCGATCGCTGCAATCCGCAGGTCAATTCAGACCTGCGGTTTGCGGCGGCATTCGGCGGTGCCATCGGGTCCCCATGCGGCTGTAGGGGGGACCCGATGGCATGGAAGGCAGCGCGATGCCTAAGGAAGGCATCTCGCTGCCTTCCGGTGACGAGCCTGTGAGATACAGCCCCCTGGATCTCACAGGCCGGAAGCTGTATGAGTAATACTCACTGTATTACTCATACAGCCAATGCATTCCAATACAGAAGTATTGGAATGCATTGTAAAGGATTAGACCCCCAAAAGTTCAAGTCCCAAAGTGGGACAAAAAATTAAGTGAAAAAAAAGTTGAAAAAATAAGGTTTTCCCCCCAAAAAAATTTAAGTTTCAATTAAAAATAAACAAAAACGTAATTTTCCTCAAATAAAGTAAAAAAAAAATAGGGGGGAGAAAAAAAGTATACATATTAGGTATCGCCGCGTCCGTATCGACCGGCTCTATAAACATATCACATGACCTAACCCCTCAGATGAACACCGTAAAAAATAAAAACTGTGCTAAATCAACAATTTTTTGTCACCTTACATCACAAAAAGTGTAATAGCAAGCGATCAAAAAGTCACACGCACCCCAAAATAGTGCCAATAAAACAGTCATTTAATCCTGCAAAAATCATACCCTACCCAAGGTAATCGCCCAAAAACTTAAAAAATTATGGCTCTCAGACTATGGAAACACTAAAACATGATTTTTTTTGTTTAAAAAAAGAAATCATTGTGTAAAACTTACATAAATAAAAAGAAAAGTATACATATTAGGTATCGCCGCATCCGTGACAACCTGGTCTATAAAAATATCACATGATCTAACCTGTCAGATGAATGTTGTAAATAACAAAAAATAAAAACGGTGCCAAAACAGCTATTTCTTGTTACCTTGCCTCACAAAAAGTGTAATCTAGAGCAACCAAAAATCATATGTACCCTAAACTAGTACCAACAATACTGTGTCACGGCCATGCCCATGACCGTGACTCCTTTACCGCATGCGGTTGCCTGCGGTTTTGTATGGGCGTTCAACCACGGGTGAGGGCCGCTTTTCTGTGGCCTCACTTGTGGTTGCCGCGGGCAACCAGTGTTGTTTTTAGCAGCAGAGCAGCCTGAGCGTCGCTAGGTAGCTTGCTGCCCTGGCATGCGGTCACACCTAGCAACCTTTTGTTAGGTGTGTGTGTTGTGTGCACCGTGTGGTATGTTTTTGTGTGCACGTCCTCTTTAAGTGGTGTTTTCCCTTCCCTGGTGTTGGAAGGGTTAATCTCCTTCCTATGTGTGTGTGCACTGGGTGTGTCCGACTGTGGGGTGTGGCTTCTTGGCCTATAAAGCCTCACAGCTTTTGCAGGCCTGCAGGTTGCTTCAGCCATGCTTAGCTGAGAGCAGCCTCATGTCTTTATTACCTGCCAGTAAGAGCCACCCCTGTGGTCATAACCATAATGTCTCAAAACTATAATGTCTCATTAAGTTATTTCTAGTTATGTGTGATGTCCGTGTGATGTTTTATATGTGTTTTTGTGCAGCTATGGATCTGGGTCCCTGTGTGGGGATGCGTTTGTTATCTGCACCCTGCTAACACAGGGATCCAGTCAGCAAGGCTGTGGCAGGTAGGTGGAACTCTTTGTTCACCTGCCATATCCATAGAGCTGTTTATGTCTCCCCTTTTCCTGCAGCTTGGCCGTTGAGACTCCTGCTCCTCCGTGTCTAGGAGGAGTGGGCTTGTCTTACTCAGCTCCTAGGTGAGGGTCATCTTGAGGGCTAGCAGGGACTTTTAGGTTCCGGAGCATGGGCCCTCCTACCATCAAGGTTGGCTCATGTAGCTAGGAGCCAGGGTCAGGTTAGGGATGCGTTTAGGAGGTGACCTGCTCCCTAATCCTGTCTTCATGGCCAAGCAGCCGTAACATCACCGGGCTTCACACGGCTGAGGATTTCCCCCATCCTCAGCCGTGACATACTGCCACCCTATCCCGTAGTTTCTAACATGGGGTCACTTTTTTGGAGTTTCTACTCTAGGGGTGCATCAGGGGGGCTTCAAATGGGACATGGTGTCCTGCAAAATCTGCCTTCAAAAAACCGTATGGCATTCCTTTACTGCTGCGCCCTGCCGTGTGCCCGTACAGCAGTTTACGACCACATATGGGGTGTTTCTGTAAACTACAGAATCAGGGCCATAAATATAGAGTTTTGTTTGGCTGTTAACCCTTGCTTTGTTACTGGGATAAATGGATTAAAATGGAAATTTGCCCAAAAATTTAAATTCTGAAATTTCATCTCCATTTGCCAATAACTCTTGTGGAACGCCTAAAGGGTTAATGACTTTTGTACAATCTGTTTTGAATACCTTGAGGGGTGTAGTTTCTTAGGTGGGGTCACTTTAATGTAGTTTCTACTCTAGGGTTGCATCAGGGGGGCTTCAAATGGGACATGGTGTCAAAAAAAACAGTCCAGCAAAATCTGCCTTCCAAAAACTGTATGGCATTCCTTTACTGCTGCGCCCTGCCGTGTGCCCGTACAGCAGTTTACAACCACATATGGGGTGTTTCTGAAAGCGCGCCTGGTTTGTCTGTGGGTGAACCTCCGGCCGGGCAACCACTGAAGACCAATACACGTTGATAGGTTTAAAATGGTTGTAACTTATTTTGACATCGCAGACAATTTATAGATACAAACCACAAGATTACCATACAAACCACAAGATTATCATATACCTCCTCTAAGCTTAATCCAATCAGGTAACGAAAAAGTCATGATAATTTCGTAAAAACAAGGTACATATGTGACGCATTTATAATTCTTAGAACTCAGATATCTAACCACAATTTTGTTGATTTCAGCTTTGTTCAAATATTTCTCGGAATTATCTTTGTTTATCTTGTACCATCTTGTATCAACATTTATCTGAGCAAACGTTTTTTTATCTAAACCACAGGTGAACGTCAATATACAAGACGTTTAAATATTTAACCCGTATTAAAGTAAATGTAAAATATATGTCCAATGCACATGTTAGATATATGAGAAACATATATATATATATATATGCATATATATGTTTCTGCAGATATAATGCCATGCATTCGGTAATTCTCTCTTCAGGTACCTTTATCATAAATGTGGTCTTTTTTGCTAAAGCATGCATATCTCTTTCTAGCCATGCGGTTTTAAGCTACAGACAGCCATTTCCTTTTAGCTCGTGGTGCTAGACCTCATTTCCTGTTTAGCTTGTGTTACTAGACTTTACTGTCATAAGAGTATAAAATATTTTCTTTAAAGAAGAACTCTGCATATTTAATACAAGCATATAAGGCTGAATTATTACATATATATGTGAACGTGTGTGGATGTAGACATAATTTCCTTACAATCCCCTCTTTGATCATATGGAATTCCCATTCCATATGATCACTCCTTATACCACACACCAGTTCTCTGTATCTTTCTCAGGGTACTTCCCTTTTTAAGGGTGACATATTCACAGTTTCATTCTCTGAATCATCTGCTTACTAAACGGTTCAGGAAAGTTTTGATCTTTCAAGTCCTCAGTCTCTAGTTCATTGGTATACTCCCTGAACATAAATTCTTCCTCATACAAGTCCTGCATAGTCTTTGGATCCTCTGGACAAAGTGGTTTTGGATAGCCTCTTAGCCATCGCTCATATCTACTTTGCAGGCTTGGGGGTATGATCAAACACATTTCCTTTGAAGGCATCTTGTCCGAAGGACTCATGTTTGTCCGGGGAATTTCTTGAGGACTCCTTCTGGCGTCTTCTTGAGCCGGCTGGCGTGTATCCACTGTGGACTCTGGTCAGTAAGGACAGCCGTTCGAGCCACTCTTAGAACCTCAAATGGACCTTGGTAAATTGGACCAGTCTTGTGGCGGGCAGCTAGTTGTTTCACCAGAACTTTGTCTCCGGGCAAGAATGGATGAGTTGGATCTGTGGAAAGAGGAGGAAAGGTGACAGCAACCTTATCATAATTTTCTGAGAGTATACCTACCAAGTGTTTCACGTACTGTTCCTGCAAGGCAAAAATGTTACTGTCAGTATCCGGTTCCTCACGGGTATTAGGGGGTCAACCGAATAACACTTCATAAGGTGACAACCCTGTTTGTTTATTTGGTGTCGTTCTTATTTGGTAGAGAATGGGGGGTAGAAATTTCAGCCAATCTTTCAATGTTCCTGAAGTAGCCTTTTTTTAACCTATCTTTAATGGTTCTGTTCATTCTTTCCACTACTCCTGCGCTTTGGGGGTGGTAGACTATATTGAGTTTCCACTGGAAACCCAAAATCTTTGTCAGTTCTTGTATTAGTTTGGACTGGAAAGCAGGTCCCTGATCTGAATGAATTACCCGAGGGAGTCCATACAGTGAAATCCATTGATTTATCAATGCTCTAGCTGTCACACCAGCTGTTTCTCCTGAAGTAGGTATGGCTACACACCATCCGGAGAACCTACAGACTATTACAAGCAGATATCTTATATTCCCGGGTTGCTTTGGCATGTGTGTGTAATCTATCTGCAAATCTTGCAGAGGGCCTGTAGGGGGTGGTAGATTCCCATGTCTTCCGTGTGCTTTTCCTTGAACATTATTCTGTGCACAAGTCATGCATGAGTCGACCAGATCGTCTATCAATCTCTGCAATTGGTGTGTACAGAACAGTGACTTGTAATGTTCTGAGATGTACTGTTTTCCTAAATGTCCAGGACCATGAAGATAAGACACTAGGAGCGGTGCTGATGCAGTAGGAACCCCCAATATCCGATCTTTTGTCCACATACCTGTACCTGTCGTCTGCAGTCCCTGAGATCTCCAGTACTTGATGTCCTCACTGGTAGACTGTTTCTGAAGTTGATATACTACTGACTCCCAGTTTTCACTTTCAAAGTCTGTCATGAATAATAACTTATTTTCCCTTCTCGTGTCTCTCTTGGCTGCCATTTTTGCTGCTCTGTCTGCTAGGTTGTTTCCCATAGCTTGATAATCTCCTTTTGCAGAGTGTCCTTTCACTTTTATCACACTTATGGCTTCTGGTAATTGAATTGCATGTAGCAAGTGATCTATGTATTTCTGATTCGCTACCTTCTTCCCGTCTGCTGAGATATACCCCCTATTTTTCCATATTAATGCATAATCATGCACTGTTCCAAATGCATAGCTACTATCAGTATAAATATTCACTTTGTGTCCTGCGAATATTTCACAGGCTCTTGTGAGCGCTACCAACTCAGCTTGTTGTGCTGAAGTTGTGACAATTGGTTCAGCTTCTATCACTTGATTTGGGAGCATGACTACTGCGTAACCTGTTTGGTATGTCCTGTCATCTGGTCTTGTGCATGATCCATCCACAAAAACATCTATACTGCCAGTCTGTGGTGTGTCCTTTAAATCCTCCCTAGGTGTTGTGCATGACAAGATTATTTCATCACATCTGTGTTCAGGTATTGGGTCTACTTGTTCGTCAGAACCTTCACGCTTAAGTCTCAAAAGTGTATGCAAAAATCTTATCACTGGTGAGGTGTCTGGACATGTCTTTATCAACAGGTTTGCCGTACTGAGTAATATGGTCTCATATCCGGACAGTCTCTGAGCTGTCATGTGTTGTGTGGTCATGTTTTGAAGGAGGGACAAGACTGTACGAGTGGTGAAAAGTTCCATTGTATTTCCATGTACTATCTTAGTAGCATCCTTTACTGACATAGCCGCGGCTGCTAGTGCTTGGAGACAGTGAGGCATTCCAAGAACTACAGGAGGTAATTTTCTCGATAGATATGAAACTGGCCTGTTTCTCCCCCCATGTGTCTGTGTCAAAACCGCTGCATAGGTTTCTCCCGATACCACACAGTATAATTGGAATGGCTTTCCATAATCTGCCAGGGCCAAGGCTGGGGCTTGGGTCAGGGACCGAATCAATCTCTCAAAGGCTTCTACTCTGTCCTCTGTCCACTCCACTACCTTTGTTGCTTCTGTGAGTGTAGTTTTTCTTAGGATTGAATCCCAATGGGAGCAATCGGGAATCCACTGCCTACAATACACTATTGACCCTAGAAAGGACAGCATTGTAGCTTTGTCCCTCGGCCTGCTTAGGGAGGTCACTGCCTTGACTCTAGCGGGTGAGATCTTTCTCTCTCCTGCCTCTATTATGCACCCCAGATACTCTACCTGGGTACTTGCATATTGGATTTTCTTCTTCGAGGCCAGGTGTCCTTTGCTTGCCAAGTGGTCTAATAAACTTCGTGAATCTATTTCGCAGGCTTCTAACTCCGAATTGGAGAGTAAAAGGTCGTCTGTGTATTGTATTAAGGTGGATCCCCTCTTTGGTTCCCAATCTTCCAATGTAGCCTTTAATACAATAGAAAAGGCTGCTGGGCTATCCCCAAAACCTTGTGGGAGACGGGTCCAAGTCACCTGACCATCATCAGCCCACTGAAAAGCAAAAAGATTTTGTGCATCCCAAGCCACTGGTATGGAAAAGAACGCATTACTGAGGTCAACTACAGTGTAATATCTGGATCCCGCAGGAATGGCCCCAAACACAGCTGTAAGATCTGCCACCAAGGGGGGAAGTGGGATAATTGCCTTGTTTACCTTCCTTAGATCCTGTACCAGCCGCCATGTGCCATTAGCCTTTTTTACGGGATTTATCGGGGTGTTCCAGGGACTGACAATTTTCCTAAGAATTCCCATCTGCAAGTATTTCTCAATTTGTGGCTTTATACCCTCTAACTTTTCCTCACTCAATGGGTATTGTTTTTGAAAGGTTGGCATGACCCCTTCCTTCAAACAGGGCCGGTAGGGCTCACAGTTAATCCTCCCTACTGAGTCTTTACATTTTGCCCAGATTGGATGATTTTCCAGGGACATTGGTATACTTAAAAAGAACCCATTCATGTCACGTCTCTTCGGGTTTGTCAGGTCACATTTCATTGAAGTTGCTGTCAGTCTGCCCTTTTTGTCAAAGACTAATGATATCTGTAATGCTGCCATTAAATCCCTTCCTAATAGACAAACGGGGCATTCTAGTAGGACTGCAAAAGACATGTGCGTCACTAGTTCCCCCGTAAGAGTACAAACCGGGAGCGGTGCTGTCACCTTATGTATCACTGTCGTCCCATTTATACCCATAGAACTTCCTTCGGTGCATTTATCATTAATGAAGTCTATTTTGTTTACACTTGAAGTCGTTGCTCCGGTGTCAAGCAGCAAATTAACTTTAATACCATCAATTTGCAGTATTACTTGTGGTAAGACTTGCCAATCAGTTGGAACAAAATGCATGATGAAGGATGGGACTCGTTCTGGGCACCCCTAGTAGTAATTGTTCCCCCGTGGGGACGGGTACTGTTCATGCTCAGACCACCTCTGTAAGTCTGATTGCAAATTGGGTTGTCTACTCCCCCCATCCTGTGCTGGCCAGTGTATGTTAATACGATCTCCCTGGGGTTGTCTTCTTGTCATTTCTTGCTGTCTTTCCTGTTGTCTGGGCCCCCCTCGGTAGTCAGAGGCGCCTCTCCCTCTGTATTCTCTCCTATCTTCATCTCTCACCTTTGGACATTCCCGCCTCCAGTGACCTAGACTCCCACAAATGAAACAGCCCTGTCTCTGATTTCTTTCTACTCTTCCCAGGTAATCTGCCTGGCCCCTACTTCTCGGACCTCTTCTATTATTCCTTCCCCGGGAGAAACCTGACATCATCATGTAATTGCTTTCCCCACCTGACAATATAGACTCCTGTTGTATGTCCTGCTGCACTAACAATGGAAATACTCCTCCCTTTTGATTGAAAACACCAGAGGCCGAGAGTTTTGCTATGTCATCCATAAATTCTGTCACTGATTGAGTAAGCCATTCGTTATTCACTAATTTTATTAGCTGCGTTGTCTTAGGGTCCCCATTTGTCATACATGTAGTCTTGAACAATTCAGGTGAATTCATTCCTGTACTACTGTAGAGGTCCAACAGTCTCTTACAGAAACTATAAAAATCCTCTTTCGGCTCTTGTTTTGTATTTAGCATTGTGTGTAAGCCTGAATCCCCTTTGTATCTTTTCATCCATTCTACTCCTATCTTATCCCAAAACTTCTTCCAAACCTTGGGGCCATCTGTCTCTCCTCCATCCCTAACTTCTTTTTCTGATGCCTTCATCATCTTTTCTGGATCGATTTGAGAGCCAGTGTCTGGGTCTATGGCTGAGAGTATTATCTGAATATCCTCCAAAGTTAAATGGCTACCTGCGGTATACTTCTGCAGAAACATAGCTGCTGCTCTAGGGTCCTTTTTTGGATTGGGGCACATATCTTTCAGTTCCTTCATTAATCCTAAAGGAAGAGGGATATGGACTTCAGTGCTTCCCACAGTAATCATGGGAAGCCGCAGTTGTGTGCCTTCCCTATCCCCTTCCTCAGGTATTAGAGTGAGTTTGGAAAATTCATCTGTTAGGGGTTGGACTATTCCAGGCATTCTAGGACTGGAGGTTGCCAGGGGAATTCCATGTTCTAAACTGTCTGCCTCTATCTATGTTTCAATTCCTGTTGTCCTCCTACCGTACTCTTCCTGAGCCCTGGTTTCCCAGTCCTTCTTCACCCTCCAGTACTCCTGTCTTAATTTTTCTATCTCGGTCAGCAGCTGTTTTTTTTTTTGTTAGTTACAGCTCTGGTTCTGCCACACTCTCCTCCCAAAATGCCCTTTAATTCATCTATCTGTTCCTCACTAGGAAGGTCAGTATCATCTGGGTCCTCGTGATCATATATGACGGGAAAGACATCCTGAAGGGGAAGTTGTTTAATGTAGACTATGTCTGTCCTTAGTTTATCCCTCAGTTGAATCAGCTCATGTACATAACTGCCCATGCTTTCTCTATATTCAATTCTTTTTTCCTTAGCCTGTTTGACTTGTGGAGTCACATCTGCTTGTTCCATAAGTGCTGCTGCCACTATAACTGCAGTACTTAAAAGGGAATCTTTATCCCCCAAATCCGGGTACAGTCCGGTTCTCTTTTGATTCTCACCAGAAAATAATAATAATTCCGGTGCGGTTGCTTGTTTTGGACAGGGGACCTTATCATAAGGGTCTTGTAGCATGTCCTCTGTAGAGACAGCTGGGAGTATTGCCTTTTGTGGTTCTGATACCGTCACGTCATATGCCGGTGGCTTTTCTGACAAGGAGGGCAGAATTTCTGACCATGGAACTTCTTCCCTTTTACTAATTGTCCCCCTGTTCTGTTTTAAGTATATGTGATGGGTTGGTGGAAATCTCTTTCTGTACTCTTTTAATGCCTTCTCCCATTTTTTTAAAACATGTTTTCATATAATCTTCATCCCAGGCACCAACGGGATAGTTATATTTTGGGTGCAGCCCCACCATTTTTTTAACCTCCTCCCAAAAGGACCTACATCGCTGATCTGCGTAATACACAGTTGCTGACTGCGGTCACAGATATTTACCCAAAATGGATCAGTTACACTAATCCCACAGGTGCCTGATACAAAATGTAACGGTGTGGGTTTGGTCTCTGGCTCACCATCCAGATCCTTTCCCGCGCCGTTACCCATAATGTTTAATGAAATCGACAATGAACTCTATATATATATATTTTCAAGCAGCAAACAATGAAGTGGAAATAGCAGCAATTAGCAGAAAGTAATTGTGTTAGTACTGTTATGTTGAGAATCAATTAAGCCAGCACAATCAGATTTTCCACTAGCACAATATTCTTATAACACGTGTAAAATATCTTATATGGACAACACCATTTACGAACTTCATAGACTGCAGTAATACATGTCAATTTCCAAGTTTTAACTGTATAGTTATGTTCAATAAACAATTCACTCCACAGACAATCCTAGTGAGTTAGAAAACAACATCTGCATTCAGATGTATGCGTTTCCCTCACCTTTTTTTCCATATGTATTCCTTTTCCTTATACATATATTCCGGGTACCTTGTTTCACATAAATCCAGAGTTATCCTTTAACTCAATAAACCGTCAAATGAGAGACTAATCCCATTTGAAAAATCCCTGCCAACGTTCGAAGAGACTAGTTCTGCATTCGAAAAATTCCCTGCCATCAATATGATGTATGTTCCTGGAACAACATCCCCTGCCAACCACTGTGCCTATAGGAGACGCCGCTCCTATCAGGATACGCAGAACACTGAGTGCTGCCTCGTGTCTGTCCCACAGTCCTATGAACACTAACTAACCTGTCACTAACCTGCCATCCAGTATACATCAGACATTCACCGTATCCAGGAGAGAAACATTCCAACCAACATAAATAGTGGCAGGAATAATTACTCACCTGGATAGTCAGTGAACCATCCTCTGCTACCAATTGAAAGCGCGCCTGGTTTGTCTGTGGGTGAACCTCCGGCCGGGCAACCACTGAAGACCAATACACGTTGATAGGTTTAAAATGGTTGTAACTTATTTTGACATCGCAGACAATTTATAGATACAAACCACAAGATTACCATACAAACCACAAGATTATCATATACCTCCTCTAAGCTTAATCCAATCAGGTAACGAAAAAGTCATGATAATTTCGTAAAAACAAGGTACATATGTGACGCATTTATAATTCTTAGAACTCAGATATCTAACCACAATTTTGTTGATTTCAGCTTTGTTCAAATATTTCTCGGAATTATCTTTGTTTATCTTGTACCATCTTGTATCAACATTTATCTGAGCAAACGTTTTTTTATCTAAACCACAGGTGAACGTCAATATACAAGACGTTTAAATATTTAACCCGTATTAAAGTAAATGTAAAATATATGTCCAATGCACATGTTAGATATATGAGAAACATATATATATATATATATATGCATATATATGTTTCTGCAGATATAATGCCATGCATTCGGTAATTCTCTCTTCAGGTACCTTTATCATAAATGTGGTCTTTTTTGCTAAAGCATGCATATCTCTTTCTAGCCATGCGGTTTTAAGCTACAGACAGCCATTTCCTTTTAGCTCGTGGTGCTAGACCTCATTTCCTGTTTAGCTTGTGTTACTAGACTTTACTGTCATAAGAGTATAAAATATTTTCTTTAAAGAAGAACTCTGCATATTTAATACAAGCATATAAGGCTGAATTATTACATATATATGTGAACGTGTGTGGATGTAGACATAATTTCCTTACAGTTTCTATAGACTACAGAATCAGGGCCATAAATATTGAGTTTGGTTTGGCTGTTAACCCTTGCTTTGTAACTGGAAAAAAAATTATTAAAATGGAAAATCTGCCAAAAAAGAGAGATAAAATTTAAAAATTTCACTTTTTTGTCAGATTTTCCATTTTAATAATTTTTTTACAGTTACAAAGCAAGGGTTAACAGCCAAACAAAACTCAATATTTATGGCTCTGGTTCTGTAGTTTACAGAAACACCCCATATGTGGTCGTAAACTGCTGTACGGGCACACGGCAGGGCGCAGAAGGAAAGGAATGCCATACTGTTTTTGGAAGGCAGATTTTGCTGGACTGGTTTTTTTGACACCAAGTCCCATTTGAAGCCCCCCTGATGCACCCTAGAGTAGAAACTCGAAAAAAAGTGACCCCATTTTAGAATCTACGGGATACGTGGCAGTTTTGTTGGTACTATTTTAGAGTACATATAATTTTTGGTTGCTCTATATTACACTTTTTGTGAGGCAAGGTAACAAGAAATAGCAGTTTTGGCACCGTTTTTATTTTTTGTTATTTACAACATTCATCTGACAGGTTAGATCATGTGGTATTTTTATAGAGCAGGTTGTCACGGACGCGACAATACCAAATATTGGTGGTTTGTTTCAGTTTTACATAACAAAGCATTCTTTTTTTTAAATGATTCTTTAGTGTCTCCACCTTCTGAAAGCCATAGTTTTACTTATTTTTTGGGCAACTGTCTTGTGTAGGGGCTCATTTTTTTCGGGATGAGATGACTGTTTGATTGGCACTATTTTGGGGTGCGTATGACTTTTTGATCGCTTGCTATTACACTTTTTGTGATGTAAGGTGACAAAAAATTGCTTTTTTTTACACCGTTTTTATATTATTATTAGATCATGTGATATTTTTATAGAGAAGGTTATTACGGACGCGGCGATACCTAATATGTATACATTTATTTATTTTTGTAAGTTTTACACAATGATTTCATTTTTGAAACAAAAAAAAATCATGTTTTAGTGTCACCATATTCTGAGCCAGTTTTTTTTTATTTTTTGGGCGATTGTCTCCGGGGGAAATGACGTTTAGTTTTTTTTTTTTTTTACTTGAAACTTTTAATTTGTTTGGGGAAAACTTTTTTTTTTTTCACTTTTTTTCACTTTTCTTTTTCCAACTTTGGGACTTCAACTTTTGGGGGTCTGATCCCCTTTACAATGCATTCCAATACTTCTGTATTGGAATGCATTGGCTATATGAGTAATACAGTGTGTATACTCATACAGCTTCCTGCCTGTGAGATCCATGGGGGCTGGATCTCACAGGCTCTTCACCGGAAGGCAGCCCCGATGCCTAAGGAAGGCATCGCGCTGCTTTCCCTGCTATCGGGTCTCCGTCACAGCAGCACGGGGACCCGATAGCCACTGCAGTCACCGCCCGATCACCCGGAAACGCCGCAAACCGCACGTCTGAATTGACTTGCGGCGATCGCTGATGCGGGACGGTCTTGTGCATTGTCCCAGGGTGCCTGCTGATTTATTTCAGCAGGCACCCAGTTCCGATCACCGCGCGGCGGTGATCGGAAATACACATGACGTACCGGTACATCATGTGTCCTTAAGTACCAGGACATCATGACGTAGCGGTACGTCATATGTTCCCAACAGGATAAAGACCAATGTAAATTCTGTGACACTTTGCATTCGATAATCTGTTTTGTGAAGCTCTACACTCACATTATGTGGAAAGCTTAGAGACCCATTGTCTGTTTCATAATTGTATACTATACAAAATGGCTAAATATTAAACATGTTCAACTCAGTGGCTCTTAATCCATTAACCCCTTAAGGACTCAGCCCTATTTCACCTTAAGGACTTGACCATTTTTTGCAAATCTGACCAGTGTCACTTTAAGTGCTGATAACTTTAAAACGCTTTGACTTATCCAGGCCTTTCTGAGATTGTTTTTTCGTCACATATTGTACTTAATGACACTGCTAAAATTGGGTCAAAAAAGTTAATTTTTTTTGCATAAAAAAATACCATATTTACCAAAAATTTAGAAAAATTAGCAAATTTCAAAGTTTCAGTTTTTCTACTTCTGTAATACATAGTAATACCCCCAAAAATTGTGATGACTTTACATTCCCCATATGTCTACTTCATGTTTGTAGCATTTTGGGAATGATATTTTATTTTTTGGGGATGTTACAAGGCTTAGAAGTTTAGAAGCAAATCTTGAAATTTTTGAGAAATTTACAAAAACCCAATTTTTAGGGACCACTACAGGTCTGAAGTCACTTTGCGAGGCTTACATAATAGAAACCGCCCAAAAATGACCCCATTCTATAAACTACACCCCTCAAGGTATTCAAAACTGATTTTACAAACTTCGTTAAACCTTTAGGTGTTGCACAAGAGTTATTGGCAAATGGGGATGAAATTTGAGAATTAAATTTTTTTGCCTAATTTTCCATTTTAACCCATTTTTTCCACTAACAAAGCAAGGGTTAACAGCCAAACAAGACTGTATCTTTATTGCCCTGACTCTGCCGTTTACAGAAACACCTCATATGTGGCCGTAAACTACTGTACGGGCACACAGTAGGGCGTAGAGGGAAAGGTGCGCCGTATGGTTTTTGGAAGCCAGATTTTGCTTGACTGGTTTTTTGACACCATGTCCCATTTGAAGCCCCCCTGATGCACCCCTAGAGTAGAAACTTCATAAAAGTGACCCCCATCTAAGAAACTACACCCCTCAAGGTATTCAAAACTGATTTTACAAACTTTGTTAACCCTTTAGGTGTTGCACAAGATTTAATGGAAAATAGAGATACAATTTAAAAATTTCACTTTTTTGGCAGATTTTCCATTTTAATATTTTTTTTCCAGTTACAAAGCAAGGGTTAACAGCAAACAAAAAACTCATTATTTATGGCCCTGATTCTGTAGTTTACAGAAACACCCCATATGTGGTCGTAAACCGCTGTACGGGCACACGGCAGGGCGCAGAAGGAAAGGAATGCCATACGGTTTTTGGAAGGCAGATTTTGCTGGACTGGTTTTTTTGACACCATGTCCCATTTGAAGCCCCCCTGATGCACCCCTAGAGTAGAAACTCCAAAAAAGTGACCCCATTTTAGAAACTACGGGATAGGGTGGCAGTTTTGTTGGTACTAGTTTAGGGTACATATGATTTTTGGTTGCTCTATATTACACTTTTTGTGCGGCAAGGTAACAAGAAATAGCTTTTTTGGCACCGTTTTTTTTTTTTGTTATTTACAACATTCATCTGAAAGGTTAGATAATGTGGTCATTATATAGAGCAGGTTGTCACGGATGCGGCGATACCTAATATGTATACAATTTTTTTTATTTATGTAAGTTTTACACAATGATTTCATTTTTAAAACCAAAAAAGTTTTAGTGTCTCATTTTTTGCGGGATAAGATGGCTGTTTTATTGGCACTATTTTGGGGTGCATATGACTTTTTGATCGCTTGCTATTACACTTTTTGTGACGTAAGATGACAAAAAATGGCTTTTTTTACACCATTTTTATTTTTTTACGGTGGTCACCTGAGGGGTTAAATCATGTGATATTTTTATAGAGACGGTCGATACGGACGCGGCGATACCTAATATGTATACTTTTTTTTTGTTTATGTAAGTTTTACACAATGATTTCATTTTTGAAACAAAAAAATCATGTTTTAGTGTCTCCATAGTCTGAGAGCCATAGTTTTTTCAGTTTTTTGGCGATTATCTTGGGTAGGGTATGATTTTTGCGGGATGAGATGACGGTTTGATTGTTACAATTTTGGCGTACATGCGACTTTTTTGATCACTTTTAAAATTTCAATTTCATCATAGTTTTTTATTTTTTATTTTTATGGCGTTCACCGTTCGGGTAAAGTAACATGACCGTTTTATAGATCAGGTCGTTACGGACGCGGCAATACCAAACATGTGTAGGGAATTTTCTTTTTTTCATTTTTAATCAGTGATAAATGTGTTTTTTGATTTTTACTTTTTTTTCCACTTTTTTTCACTTTTTTTTTGACCCAGACCCACTTGGTTCTTGAAGATCCAGTGGGTCTGATGTCTGTATAATACAGTACAGTACAATATATATTGTACTGTACTGTATTTTACTTACACTTTGTCTGAACAGATCTCTGCCTTTAGCACAGATCTGTTCAGCACCATGGACAGCAGGATGCCTGAGACGGCGTCCTGTTGCCATGGGAACCTTCCCCGTCTGCTCAGTAGTTGTCAGAACTTCGCAGACGGGGAAGGGTAAGGACGGGGCTGTCTGGGGGCTCTCTCCCTCTCCATCGGGGGGCTGCAAAGGCACAGCAGCACCCCGATGGGAGAGGGAGGGAGCTCCCTCTTACTGTTAACTTTTTCCATACAGCGGTCCGTATCGCATCACCGATGTCAGCCGTTTATACCAGGGTGTCAGCAATGTGCTGACACCCTGGTATACCACTGTACACCAACGATTATTCAAGGGGAGGCGGGCGGGGGATCGCGATCCCGCCTGCCGCACCTCCCGCACCGCCCGCAACACCCCCCCTGCACCACCCGCCGCCATCAAACCATTCAGGGGTCCAGGGGGGGTGGAAAAAATTTTATATGCTGCATTTTGAAGTTTGATCCCCGCGGTCAGGGCCCGCGGGGATCAGAATCAGCCAAAAGCGCAGCAAACCGCAGGTCTGAATTGACCTGCGGTTTGCTGCGATCGCCGATACGGGGGGGTCATATGACCCCCCCGGCGTTGTGACAGGATGCCGGCTGAATGATTTCAGCCGGCATCCTGTGCGGATTAACCCCAGCAGCGCCGCAATCTCATTTTAAAGTCATGACGTACCGGTACGTCATGGGTCCTTAAGGACTCGGCAAACATGCCGTACCGGTACGTCCTAAGTCCTTAAGGGGTTAATGATACAGTCTTGAATTTCAATTGGTCACATGGACTCTCGGAGGAGGCATCTAATTTAGGACGAGGCCTGCCTGTTAAGTGCCTCTTATAGCAGCACAGGGCCCTTCAAGACCAGTATAACACATACCAGTCTTGATAAACCAGGACCTAAATACCATTCAATTTTCTAGAAGATCTGTGACTTTTAGGCCCCTTTCACACTGGCGAGAATTCCGCGTGGTTGCAATGCGTGAGGGTGAGGTGAACGCATTGCACCCGCACTGAATCCGGACCCATTCACTTCAAAGGGGCTGTTCAGATGAGCAGTGATTTTCACGCATCATTTGTGCGTTGCGTGAAAATCGCATCATGTTCTATATTCTGCGGTTTTCACGCAACGCAGGCCCCATAGAAATGGATGGGGAAAATCGCATAGCATCCGCAAGCAAGTGTGAATGCAATGAGATTTTTACGCATGGTTGCTAGGAGATGATGTTAGTAAATTGATAAAAGTCAATTTACTGTATTATTTTCCCTTATAACATGGTTATAAAGGAAAATAATAGCATTCTTAATACAGAATGCTTACTAAAATGTGGCATGAGGGGTTTAAAAAATAAATAAAAATTAGCTCACCTCATCCTCTTGTTCGCGCAGCCGGCATGTCTTCTTATTCTTCTTTCAGGACCTGCAAAAGGACCTTTGATGACGTGGTGAGCGCGGTGACGTCAGCGCAGGTCCTGCTGAATGAAGATAGAATCCTTCTATCTTCATTAAACAGGACCTGCACTGACGTCACCGCGCTCACCACGTCATCAAAGGTCCTTTTGCAGGTCCTGAAAGAAGAAGAAAGAAGACATGCCGGCTGCGCGAACAAGAGGATGAGGTGAGTTAATTTATTTAATTTTTTTAACCCCTCAAGCCACATTTTAGTAAGCATTCTGTATTAAGAATGCTATTTTCCTTTATAACCATGTTATAAGGGAAACTAATAAAATGAATAGAACACCTAACCCGAACTTCAGTGAAGAAGTCCGGGTTCGGGTCTGGGTACCACATTCCGTTTTTTCTCACGCGCGTGCAAAACGCATTGCACTCGTGCGGAAAAAACTGAACATCGGAACGCAATCGCAGTCAAAACTGACTGCAATTGCGTGCCTACTCACACGGGTTTCCCGCAAAGCACATGCGACGCATCCGGAGCAAATCCGGGATGCCCGTGTAAAAGAGGCCTTGGTGTATGCTGGGAGTTGTAGGTTTGCGATACATGCCGAGCTACATTTTGAAGACCAGTGTTATAATTTCACCCGTATAATCCAGCACTGCGTCAGTTTATGTGTAAAAACAGGATGTTATTAAGTTGAAGACATAAAATGCAAAACTTGCGGGTTCTGGATTTTATCTCTTCAACTTATATGGTCACTAATTTTTCACACAACTTTTCATAAATCAATAGTACAAGTGACCACAAAAAAGTCTGTAATATGTTTTATGAGTGAGAAAAGGTCTAGTTCTGTTATCTGCCCCCCCCTCCCTTCCCCCCACTAATTGTTTTTCACCTAGAAAAATGCCTTTTTACATTATGGATGGGATCATATTACAAATTTCAATGCAAGTCTGTGGAAGAGGGGTAGGAGTGAGAAAGAACAGAGGAGACTTAGGCCTCCTGCACACGAACGTGTGCTGCCGTATTTCGGACCGCATTTGCGGATCCGCAATACAAGGGCGCGGTTCCGTGAGCATTGCGCATTCACTTCAATGGGTCCGCAAATCCGGAGATGCGGAATGGTGCAGAACGGAAACACGGAAATGGGGTTTTTGCAGAACGGGCGGATCACGGACCTATTAGAGTGAATGGGTCCGCGATCTGCTGCGGCTGCCCCACTGTCAGTGTTCTTGCATTGCGGCCCGCAATTTGCGGGCCGCACCACGGCGCGCACAGGTTTGTGTTCAGGAGGCCTTATACTGACAAGCCGGACTGCACAGATACATAGGAACCTTATAGCTTATCATAAGTGTTTCATTTAAAAAAAAATACAGGTCAGTACTTCTCTGTAATGTCCTCCATTAACCTGAGGCTCCTTCTGAGTGACTGTGAGACAATTAGGAAGCAGATTCTGCTCTACTTTCTGTGTGTGCAGTCACGTAATGGCCAGGAATAGTGTTATTCCTCATGTACACACAATGTACTATTGATCAATGCAATTTTTTGGAAAGCTCAGTACGACTTAAAAAAGTGTTGATTTTACATTTAAAATGACCCCGTAGTGGATTATATGGATGGAATTACTGTGGAGTTCTAACTTTTTCAGTGTCATGTGTGGTTCAAGAAGATTGAAAGTAAGGCCTCTTTCACACTGGCATGTGTGCCCTGTTGCCGTATTGCGGGCCGCAATACACGAGCACAGTCCGTGGGGCAGCCGCAGCAGATCGCGGACTTATTCACTTGAATAGGTCCACGATCCGGCCGTTCCGCAAAAAGATAGGACACGTGCTATCTTTTTGCGGAACGGAAGTATGGGACGAAACCCCACGGAAGCACTCCGTAGTGCTTCCGTAGGGTTCCGTTTCCGTTCCGCACCATTCCGCATCTCCGGATTTGCGGACCCATTCAAGTGAATGGGTCCGCATCCGTGATGCGGAATGCCCACGGAACGGCACCCGTGTATTGCGGATCCGCAAATGCGGTCCGCAATATGGCAACGGGGCGCACACGCAAGTGTGAAAGAGGCCTAAGGGTACTTTCACACTAGCGTTAGAAGAATCCGTTGCCGGAACTGCCTGCCGGGTCCGGAAATCCGTATGCAAACGGGTTTCATTTGTTTCCAGATGCGGATCCGTCTGACAAATGCATTGCAATACCGGATCCGTCTCTCCGCTGTCATCTGGAAAAACGGATCCGGTATTTATCTTTTTCACAGATTTAAAGTTCTGCGCATGCTCAGACCATAAAACCGGATCCGTTTTTCTGGAACACTTGGTACCAGATCCGGCATTAATACATTTCAATGAAAATTAATGCCGGATTCGGCAATTTGTAAAGTGTTCCGGAATTTTGTCCGGAGAACATACCACAGCATGCCAAATACCGTAAAAGGGACTGAACTGAAGGCATCCTGATGCATACTGAACTGATTGCTTTCCATTCAAAATGCATTGGCATAAAACTGATGCGTTTTTTTACGGTATTGAGCCCCTATGACGGAACTCAATACCGTAAAACTTTAACGCTAGTGTTAAAGTACCCTTAGGCTGTCTATCTGCCGGAGTTGGCTTTCGGCTTTTCCACGCCAGTGTGTGCTGCACCATTGCTGTATAGTATTCAGTAGCAGATTCTTTCTTTCTTCATTAAAGGGAACCTGTCACCTAAAAAACGCCTCCCACACCACCAGCATTACCTTAAAGTAGCCAGCAGTATGTTCCTAAAGATCCTTTTCTTCCTCCGGCCAGATGCACCAAAATCTTGAAAAACATCCCCTGCACGCGCTATGTAAAAGCAGAGTTTGAAGTCAATGGGGCAGCGGCCTCCTCGCTTCAAGTCAGGATAACCACCCCCCTTTCCATGCCCCTTTGCTTTTGATTGACAGCCGATAGCTTTCGGCTGTTTAGCAAAGCCGGCTGAGTGTAAGTGCGCGTCAGACGTTCACATGCGCGGCTCTCAATCAGAGGTGAAGGGGCAGGGAAAGGGGGTGTGGTTATCCTGACTTGAAGTGAGGAGGCCGCTGCCCCCTTGACTTCAAACTCTGCTGTTACATAGCACGTGCAGGGGATTAAAGTTCGTTTTTCAAGATTTTGGTGCATCTGGCCGGAGGAAGAAAAGGATCTTTAGGAACATACTGCTGGCTACTTTAAGGTAATGCTGGTGGTGTGGGAGGCGTTTTTTAGGTGACTGGTTCCCTTTAATGTAATATTAGGTTAGATTGTTGGAAAAGTACAAAATCACCAGCACAGATCACTCCGGCTGAAAGGCCTCAGTTTAATTTGTGTAGCTTTTCTATATTATTATGCTTTAATAACATGATCTCCTTTAATGGAGTCTTTTTCTTCTTGTCCTCTCTTTCAGCAAGAAGAAGAGCTGCTCAGTGTACGGAGAGGACTTCAGTCCCTGTTTATGTCTGGCACTGGTCCATTCTAATTTGTTCTGATCAGAATGAAATTTTATGTTATTTTAACTATATTGTTCATTCATAATGTTTTACACAATTTCATGTCATTTTAGTGACCTCTCCATCAATAAATTATTTTGCTGTTTACTACTACATTTAAATTAAATATTCAATGATGAATTAGTGTATTGAGAGTGTTATATTGCATCCCAACCCATTAAGGCTACTTTCATATCTGTGGCGTGCATTGTGGCAGGCATGCCAGAATTCTCTGGATCCGGCACTGCCAGATGCAAATGAAATGCCCGCCGACCCCATTAAGTATACCAGCAAAAAAGCCGAGCATCGGCCGGACACAAACCGCTGGCAGCCGGATCTCCGTGCCGCAGATGTGAAAGTAGCTTTTAGAGACTCATCTTCAAAGTCCTCCATTCGGGCCTCAGTTGCAGATTCCATCAAAAATATCTGACAATTTATTATGATAGAGCAGCACTAAATTAAAAGAGCCTTTGTATTCTGTCTACATCCATACATAAACCACTGTGAATTATACATACAGTATGCTTTCGTCATCAGAGACATGCTAAAGTGTAATACTCATTGCTCATAACTTATTTATTGCTACACTGTATCTAAACTAACACAAGTTTAGCAAAGTTGCAAATAATTCTACCCTTTTATGTAGTACAGCTCCTATGCAGACCTATGCTTTCAGACTAAGGGCTCATGCACCCGACCGTATGTATTTTGCAGTCTGCAAAACACTGATCCGCAAAATCAAAAACGCAACGGACACGGACAAAAAGTACGTTCATGTGCATGAGCCCTAAGGGTCCTTTAACATGGCCTGATGATGGGCCATAACAAGCACTGATCGGCTATAAAGCAAGTTGGTCGGTACTCATTTAAAAAGCCTTTACCAGTGGAATTTTCATGATTGCTATGATTTTTCGTCCCCCATTCACTTTACGTCAGCATCACACACACTCCGTTTACACTGGGAGATGGGCTGCAAATCATTGAACATTTTAATGTTCACATAAAAGATTCAATCGGCCTGGAAACAAAAAAAGTGCCCATTGGTCAGCTGATTGCGATCATCGATCCATGTTAAAGGCCCTCAGCACACAAACAAATCCTTTGTGTAATCTGAGCCTGCAGTCATGTTTTCCTCTCTTCCATCTGTCTCTTCTTCTACTGTCTGTCTGTCAAGAAGAAGAGGTAATGGAGTAACACGCAACAGTCTACACATGGATGTTTGTAGTCTGTAACCATGGACACATATAGGTCTACACAGGAGCTGTATATGTAACTTGGTAGGATTATTTTGATGGAGACTATTTGTAAGGCTGCTACATTTTTATTCTGGATGCACAGAATGCAAAAATGCACATATCATTAAACTAGTTGCTGAACTGAACCTAGATGTTCAAGTATATGGTAAACTACCGTGTTTCTATGAAAATAAGACCGGGTCCTATATTATTTTTTTCTCCGAAAAAAGGGTTAGGGCTTATTATTGGGGTAGGCCTTATTTTGGCTTCATAAACATATTTTATATAGACACATGCCAATTACAGAACAGTCCCTGGACAGTGTTTATATTAAAAATGACTATAACCCCCCTCATCCATAGGAATGCACCCATATACTGCAGTACATGGGTGCATTCCTATGGATGAGGGGGGTTATAGTCATATTTGCCACACATTTTTCATTCTGGTACCGTATATTGCCCAGAGCTGTCCTTACCCAAGGGACCTAGGCAGCAATCTACGGTACCAGGGAGAGCAAATAAGGCACGGGAGAGATGTAGGGAGCTCCTCCAGGCAGCAGAGAGGAGAAGGAGATCCTCCTGCTGCCTCCATCATGTAAGTAACAACGTGCGGGCTGGCGGCAGTACAGGGCATACAGAGAAGCCGCCAGCCCGCCCAACGTGACAGTGAAGGGAAGCGCGGGCTGCCGGCATAATTTAGCATTTAGTGAAGCTGCCAGTCCGCTAATTCACTGAAGCCTGCGCTGTCCGCCCACAGTTTCATGGTAGCTCAGGAGCCATTAGTGAGCACTCCTGAGCTGCTGCAGCCTGCACATTTCCCCCACCTTCCCTTTATATAAAAAAAAAATACAGCTGTATTTAGGGCTTATTTTTGGAGTAGGGCTTATATTTTAAGCCTACTCAAAAAAGCCTGCAAAATAGCGCTAGGGCTTAGGCTACATGAACAAAACTACAGGACCCTATCTGGGAAGGGTTTTCTATTAACCAACAATTCAGGCCTATTTAGGCTATTAACCTCACTTGTCCCAGACATTAAAACTTAACTTTTATTAAGTCTACTAAGAATTACTGGATGAAAGGAAAGTGAGCTCAAAAGGAATTAAACCTTTCTGATGTCCTGTCAGTACTACAGCAATAGGCCTCTTTCACACTACCGTATGGCTATTTCAGTGTTTTGCGGTCCGTTTATCACGGATCCGTTGTTCCGTTTTCTGTTTCCGTTTTGGTTCCGTTTTTCCGTATGGCATATACAGTAATTACATAGAACAAATTGGGCTGGGCATAACATTTTCAATAGATGGTTCCGCAAAAAACGGAACGGATACGGAAGACATACGGATGCATTTCCGTATGTATTCCGTTATTTTTTTTGCGGACCCATTGACTTTAATGGAGCCACGGAACGTGATTTGCGGCCAAATATAGGACATGTTCTATCTTTGCACGGAATCATGGAAACGGAATGCATACGGAGTACATTCAGTTTTTTTGGCGGACCCATTGAAGGGAGTGGTTCCGTATACGGAACGCAAAAAACAGCAGCCCGCAAAAAAAAAAAAAAAAAAAAGGTAGTGTGAAAGAGGCCTTAGGCTCCATTCACAAGTCCGTGGTGTGTTGCGGACCCGCAACACACCCGCCCGGCACCCCTATAGAAATGCCTATTCTTGTCCTCAAGCTGCGTTCTATCTTTTGCGGAGCTGAAGATCGGGGCCGCGCTCCACAAATGCGGATGCTGACAGCACACTGTGTGCTGTCCGCGTCCATTCCGTCCCCATAGAAAATGAATGGGTGCGGAACGAATGTGGACCCATTTGCGGACGTGTGAATGGAGCCTTAGTGTCCTAGCTGGAATGTGAGCCGGGGGTGCACACCCCGTTCGTTTGCACACTTAATTACTGTATTGGCAGATCTATATAGCACCGTCCTATCTGTATCATCATAGAGGATTCCATGTGCAAACACTAAAGAACTAGGACATGCTCTGCTATTACTGCTTGTGGCTGGAACTGACACAGATTTCAGAGTCTAAAACATGAGATTGTCCCCCAACATGTTTCGCCAGCTAATATGGCTTCATCAGGGGTGACGGACAGAATTGAATAAAGACGCTGTTTAAAGACCTTATAAAGGCTGTCTCCAAATCGGAGGCGGGCTACAAGGGCTAATACATGTGGAGGATACTAGTAGGTAAGTATCAGGTAGGATCTTATAACCAATGAGCGGCCTACAGGTTACTACTGACACTACACCACCGGCATCCAGGTGGGAGTGTTCGGGTGAGTCAGATGCGCATACACTGCCTGCGCCAGAATTTACCTCCCTGGAGCGCCACTGCAGGGCTTAGGCTACATGCACAAGACCGTTCCGTTTTTTACGGTCCGCGGATCCGCAAAAAACAGAAGCCGCCCGTATGCCTTCCGCAATTTATGGAACGGGCGGCCCATTGTAGAAATGCCTATTCTTGTCAGCAAAACGGACAAAAATAGGACATGCTATATATTTTTTGCGGGGCCACGGAACGGAGCAACGGATGCGGACAGCAAACAGAGTGCTGTCCGCATCTTTTGCAGCTTCATTGAAGTGAATGGGTCTGCACCCGAGCCACAAAAACAGCGGCTGGGATGCGGACCCGAACAATGGTCGTGTGCATGAGGCCTTATTATCGGGGTAGGGCTTATTTTGGGGGAAACACGGTAGTCACATAGTAGTCAAGCCATTCCATGTAGGCAAACCATTATACATTAGTGGACAAGCCAGTCATCTGTGCTTTCACGTTGCTGCCAAGCACTTACCTGTCATAATGGAGAGGGGAAGGTATTTTACAGGATCA
Source organism: Bufo bufo (assembly GCF_905171765.1). Taxonomy (NCBI): domain Eukaryota; kingdom Metazoa; phylum Chordata; class Amphibia; order Anura; family Bufonidae; genus Bufo; species Bufo bufo. The sequence goes on from NC_053394.1 coordinate 116,128,126, forward strand.
TCTCAATGAGATAAGCAGTCAGAATATTAGGATCCAGTCTCAAAGCTTTTGAGCTAGTATGGTTTGTACTGTTGTCCATTCTATTAGGTTTATACATACAGTATTTGAAAAGGGGGACAAAGCCATTTGATAGAGGTGTTTCTGCCTATATGGCAAAGAGATGAGGGCAGACACTTTATGGTAGTAAACTTCACTCAGAATTTTTATATAAAGAAGGAATTGAATACAGTCAGATCATTTGTTTTTATTCAGCCAATGTAATTACCAGATCCTCCCTAACTTCTCTGGTGGCTCTGATGTTCCTTCTTCAGGCTTGATTCACATAGCATTTTGCAGCATTTTGGTTTGCGACATTGATTTAAAAACACAGCATGCACTGGATATATTGTTCTTGTTTTTGGCTTTTTCCAATAGTTTAAAAGGTTTAAAAAAAAATATTAAGGACACTTCTAAAAACCCTATAAAAAAAAAAAAAACTGATGGTGTTTTATACAAGCTTTTCAAAATGCTGAAAAAATTGTTTGTTCAGGAGGCCTTAAATCTATTGGGTATATTTGCAGTAGGGGAGGACTGGAAACTTAAAGTGGCCCTGGAATTTATATTTTTTTTTAAAGTGGCCCAATTCCATTTGACAAATATTCAAAAGAAAAAAAGATTTGCAAAAATATGGAAGCTATGGCTAATGTAAGCCCTATTTTTTATTTTTGATTTTTTGGGTCATATGCCTCATACGGGTGGCGGGACCCCGGGGTGGCGGGTGGGAGGACGCGGGGAGACAGAGTAGAGGATTCCCTTTTATTTATTTTTTTCTCCTACACAGCAAATAATAAATAGGGAGGGGGGGTTTTATATATATATATATATATATATATATATATATACACACACATTTGTAATTTTAAGGTGATACAATGTCTACAATGTTTTGTATAATGTAATAATATAATAAAGACTATTTAAAATAAAAAGTGGCCTAATGTTGTAGGTGGGTCCAAGTTCAAAGAAGGAGGGACCAACAGAAGGGGATGGGGACAACACAAGTAGGCAGGGCCAGCACAAGTAGATGGGGTCAACAGTGCCATAGTGCAGCACAGATAAGTTAGGACACACTAGTGTCATCAAACTGACACAGAGCTGCAGGAATATGCTAATACATTATGTATGAAATTTTTCCACAGCAATTTTTTAAAAAATAAATTACACCATAATTTGTATTTGCCTCTGAACAGCCAAAAAATAACTTTTCTCTCAAATAAAATAAGGCCTCATACATCCATGTCAGTGAAAAATTAAATAAAATGACTGCTGAATTGCAGAGGGGTGAAAATGAAAAAAAATGTGCTGATCATTAAGGCACTTTCAGGCTTGTTCAATAAGGGGTTAAAGGGTTCATCTTTGGATGAACTTGTTTTATTTTATTTTCCAATTTTTTTTGCCAAACAGAATAGTTCGGTACACTGCTCTGTTCTGTCCAGCAAAACATCCGGAAATAAACAGAAAACAGGTCCATTGGAGTCCAAAGTACCGCCTGCATATATACATTGAATACAGTTCTCAAGTATTCAGACATATCCACCAGACAGAAAGCCCTGCAGAGGGCTAAGAAGCAGTGTGCACCCTGCCTAACACAGATACGTCATACAGTTTATACTACTAAGGCCAGCTCCTACCCACAACACCAGGGCAGGCTGGGGCAGCAAATAAGGCAGGCAGGCTGAGCCTGAGTCAGTAAAGCAGGCTGGGTGCTGGGGAAGCAAATAAGGCAGGCTGAGCCTGAGTTAGTGAAGCAGGCTGGGTGCTAGGGCAGCAAATAATGCAGGCAGGCTGATGCTGAGTCAGTGAAGCAGGCTGGGGCAGCAAATAAGGCAGGCTGAGCCTGAGTCAGTGAAGCAGGCTGGGTGCTAGGGCAGCAAATAAGGCAGGCAGGCTGAGCCTGAGTCAGTGAAGCAGGCTGGGTGCTGGGGCAGAAAATAAGGCAGGCTGATGCTGAGTCAGTGAAGCAGGCTGGGGCAGCAAATAAGGCAGGCTGAGTCAGTGAAGCAGGCTGGGTGCTAGGGCAGCAAATCAAGCAGGCTGAGCCTGAGTCAGTGAAGCAGGCTGGGTGCTGGGGCAGGCAGACAGTCAAACCAGCTTTGAGCATAGGTAGTGTGGAGCAGTCACTTCAGGGCAGCAGTTGCCGGCAGAACTGAGGAGACAGACTGGCCCTGGGAATGGATTCTTATTTACAGACTCAAGACTCAGTCCACTGTGGACTCCCCCCAGGGTCTTCTCTGTAGTGCGGGGTGGGCATGAGCATTTGGAGGGATCAATAGTGCCACACCATCATTTCACCAACAGCAGGCTTTCTCCGGTGCCCACTGTCACATCTTGCATGTGTCAGGACCTGACGCACCCAGCGCTAGTTAAACCTGGGAGTGTCAAGTCATGATGTACATGGACGCATTATAAACATAATGGCAGCAGGGTAGGAGGTGGTGGAGGTTCAGGTGACCCACTGGGAGAAATCCCGGTAGGGTCTATGGCCAGTCCACCACTGATTTTCAGTTATTTTAACCCCCCCCCCCATCCTACATCTGCAAAATGAGCAACCCCAAAATCGACTATATAACCTGCAATAAAAGCATCATCTGACACTTCATGCTAAGCCTGCCTTATATAAACCAATTCCATTAACAGGAACATTATTCCTTGTACTATGCGTCTTGTAGGACCGTGCGCTTATTAACACATTTCAGGATATCCACTCCAAATCGGAACCATCCACTTCTGCATATACAGGTAAAATGTTGGTTTCCACAGATAACTTCCCTCTCCTCTTGTTCCTGTGGAGTATCAAAAACCGCACCAATAGTGAAGTACTGCTGTCATTAACCCCATGTACTCCTGATATTATACTCACAAGCACACGAGGATATGTAAGCACATCAGATGAAGGCCATCATTACGAACTCCTCTAGCTCTCTTCTTCCCATAGATAATCAAACGTCAGTAGAAATGCAGGCAAATCAGACAGAATAAAACACAGCAATCTTGTGCACACACGACCCGGGTTTCGCTCCAAGCTTCGTCAGGGGCATATATCTTAATCATCCGCACAAGTGTTTAAGTATCCACCCAGTCCCCGTCCCCCCCTTTCTCCCAAAGCACTATTTTTACATTGCCAGTATTAACCATAAAACCACTGTATAAAACGTCCATAATATTATAAAAACAAACTACAACCAGAATTAAAATATATTCTTTCATTTTCATACTCCCCGCCGCTATTTTCCTTTTTGGGCACTACACTTCCATTCATAAAGTTGCTCCACCACGTAATCAGCCACTCAGGTTGATTACTACGTGGTTTGTATCCACCAATCATAGTTCAGGTGGACCGTTCCAAATCTATTGTCCATATTTCAACTTACAGAGCAAGGGACCTCCATCCTCCATGTACTGCTCTATCAGGCAAGGTTTTAAATCGAATTCCACGTTTAATCCCTGGGGCTGGATCGTATCTAATTCGTAGATCCACTTTACTTCTTTGCAATCTATCTTCGCCACAGCATCTCCCCCCTCCCCCGCCAGTTCGCCTTCACTAGTTCAATCCCCTCAAAGGTTAAGTCTCCTTGTTTTTTTTTTATGAACATTCCTTGTACTCTCCACCTATCTACAGTATACATGACATCAGATTTATTGCCCAGTTACCTTATGTCCTATGTCTTATATTGTCCAGAACTGTATAAACTAAGACTCAGATCAGCATGTTCAGCAATTGTTCTTTTTTTAATAAGATGAACGTAACCAGGAAAATGTAACATCTTAAAAATAGGAAACAAAATAGAAAACATGAAAATATTTTGTCGAGGCATGAACTTTACAAAGAAAGTGTGATCAGGCTGACATGTCAATGTAATACTGAAAGATGCGCTGGCCGCATGTCTATGATGATGTCGCCATGCACAGCGTCTCGCTGCAATATACAGCTTCATACAAGTTTCCTTCCAGTGTCTTTCAGCGACACCCACTGTGTTTTGCGTGTGTATCCTTGAGCTAGATTCTCTCCACATTAGGGGCTGATCAGTCCCCAGATATGTTCGGTGAACGCATTGCGATTCCATCCAGCGTTGGGAAGGGTAGCAGACAATCCCTCCATATCGCCCACAACCGCTCTCCGCGTAAATAGCAGAGCGCCAAGCGCCCAACTTCACAACTGAACGCCATTGCTCCTCGTGGAACATGTTCAGTGGTTAACTGCAAAGTAATACCATACTTCCAGCATGAAAGTGTTTACGGTCTGTGATACCTGGGGAAGAAAAAGCCAAAGTTAATATCTCAAACAAGCATAGTACTTATACATAACTGGTAACATATGTAACTTTTATATTCAGTATAGCAGAGCATTATCATCTGGGCTTATTCAGACGAGTGATGTAAATTTTATCATCAAAAAATTTCCATCCACATTCAATCAGTTTTTTTATATATACAGTACAGACCAAAGGTTTGGACACACCTTCTCATTCAAAAAGTTTTCTTTATTTTCATGACTATGAAAATTGTAGATTCACACTGAAGGCATCAAAACTATGAATTAACACATGTGGAATTATATACATAACAAACAAGTGTGAAACAACTGAAAATATGTCATATTCTAGGTTCTTCAAAGTAGCCACCTTTTGCTTTGATTACTGCTTTGCACACTCTTGGCATTCTCTTGATGAGCTTCAAGAGGTAGTCCCCTGAAATGGTTTTCACTTCACAGGTGTGCCCTGTCAGGTTTAATAAGTGGGATTTCTTGCCTTATAAATGGGGTTGGGACCATCAGTTGCGTTGAGGAGAAGTCAGGTGGATACACAGCTGATAGTCCTACTGAATAGACTGTTAGAATTTGTATTATGGCAAGAAAAAAAGCAGCTAAGTAAAGAAAAACAAGTGGCCATCATTACTTTAAGAAATTAAGGTCAGTCAGTCAGCCGAAAAATTGGTAAAACTTTGAAAGTAAGGGCTATTTGACCATGAAGGAGAGTGATAGGGTGCTGCGCCAGATGACCTGGCCTCCACAGTCACCGGACCTGAACCCAATCGAGATGGTTTGGGGTGAGCTGGACCGCAGAGTAAAGGCAAAAGGGCCAAAAAGTGCTAAGCATCTCTGGGAACTCCTTCAAGACTGTTGGAAGACCATTTCAGGGGACAACCTCTTGAAGCTCATCAAGAGTGTGCAAAGCAGTAATCAAAGCAAAAGGTGGCTACTTTGAAGAACCTAGAATATGACATATTTTCAGTTGTTTCACACTTGTTTGTTATGTATATAATTCCACATGTGTTAATTCATAGTTTTGATGCCTTCATAGTCATGAAAATAAAGAAAACTCTTTGAATGAGAAGGTGTGTCCAAACTTGTGGTCTGTACTGTATATATAAAGCATTTGGCCTTTATATAACCCAACAATATCCATCAGTATATCCATCAAGGGAATACCCACCAAGCATTTCCATTTTTTTTTATAAAAATGGACCGCACAAGGATGGAACCAATGTGCTGTACATTCATGGGTCCAGTGTGAATAGTCAAGTTTAGAGTGAAATTGGACCAGAATAGTGCCTGTTGTGGTTTTCTCTGAATGGACTGTGAAGAAAATGGGACCTATGAATTAGCCCAGTGACATTAATGTGTCAGTGTCTGTTAAAAACTCGGACATCACATGGACGTGAAAATCGCTCATCTGAATGAACCCTTAGGCCGTTCCTTTGGTGCAGTCTAAGGGCACGAACGTGTGAAGCCTGTGCCCATGCTGTGGACCGCAAATTGCACCATCCGTGGGGCAGGCACATGGGGGATCGCAGACCCATTCACTTGAATGGAAAGAAAGAACGGAAAGAAAATAAGTTTGTGTGCATGAGCCGTAAGTCTAACTATGGGCTGTGGTGTTATGGGGATTAGTACTGTCTTGCTGGATTTTTCCTGTGACCATTTCTGTATAGCACAGCAGCGCTAATGGGCACTGGCAGACCTCATGCACACGACTATTTTTGGTCTGTTTCCGATCCGCATTTTTTGTGGATAGCAAGTGGACCCATTAATTTCTGTGGGGCTATAAAAAATGCTGATGCCTTCCGTGTGCTGTCTGCATCCATGCAGCCGTGCCGTAACTGATTGAACATGTCCTATTCTTGTTTGTTTTAAGGACGAGAATAGGCATTTCAACAGTGGGGGCCTAAAAAAGTCCAAAATACACAGGGCCAGTAACTGCAGTCCGGAAATACTGGATACAGTCATATGCTGGAGGCTTTACATGCAACAGCTTAGAGTTAAAGGGGTTGTCTCACTTCAGCAAATGGGCTTTATCCATATTGCCTCATTTGCTGGCTTGATTCATTTTCCCATCACATTATACACTGCTTATATCCAGGGGTTATGACCACCCTGCAGTCCAGCAGCGGTGGCCATACACTATAGGAAAAGGCACCGGCCTCTCTGGTGGCCAGGACCGCAGGAGAAGGCATAGGCCGGCCTTTTTCCTATAGTGTGCAAGCACGGCCACTGATGCTGGATTGCATGGTGGGCGTAACCATGGAAACGAGGAGTGTATAAAGTGCTGGAAAAATGAATCCAGCCAGCAAAGGAGCCAATATGGACGATCACAATACATTAGTAAATGCTTCGTATTAACTTTCACTACATGATAAATGCTATTTGATGAAGTGAGACCTCCCTTTAATGAACTAGAGCTGTTCTATCGGCACTCAGAGGTAGGCAATTTGGCTTGTGGCCTGATCACATCTCAAGTTCACATACAGGCACACAGTTATTTCCAGCTCCACCCTTGGACAACTGTATATTCTGCACACCTACCTGGTCAAGTGTTTGCTTGAGACGTGCACTTCCATCTCATTGCTTTTATATTCATTAAGTTCTTTTCGAATGGCAGCCTGCAAATATAACACAGGAATGATGAGAAAGTGAAATATCTAACAGATTAAAGAATAGCAAAGTAACGAATCAGGCTTTATAGATTGCAGCACATCAGGGTCTACTGCAGGCGTTGTAAGCAAGCTAACCCTGCCAAATGCTGAAAGGTTGATAGACTGGCTATTCATTTTGTGTTACACAATTGATTGCATGAGGTTGGTAGAAAAAAAAAACAAGCTCCTTAGATTGCAATGCCGTCCTTAATCGTATACTGTGCTTAGTCCGACAGCCTTTAATATGTCTGTTAAATCATCCGCCCGGAGTGTGTAACCCACAAGACATCACATGCCAAGTACCTTGTCTGCTGCAGATAATCTCGTCCAGGGCTTGTCTGCTCGCCTATCATAATCCTGAGCTTTTGCCACCTCCACATAGTCACTAAATCGTATCAGAATTTTTCTCTCTCTCAGTTCATCTACTGTCGGCCGCTGATTGAGCTAGAAGGGGAGAAAAAAAAGGGCAGAGATTGTGTATTAGTGCCATGACAATGTACTTCTACATTAGACTCAACTTTTTTTTTTAGTAGATCTGTGTCAAAAAAATTATTGGTACACTGTGCCCAAGCCGTAGGTTATATTTTTACTATGCATGGCAAAAATTTGGCAGCGTAAAGACAGGGCAGCCATACGCCTGTGAGCAACACGGCACTATAGACCGTATCATACCGTATGGAATGGCCGGCATCATGGAGTAGCCGCTTTGGCTTCTATTTAATCCTCCATTAATCTGGTTTCACTGTAAACACTATCAAGCTAGTCTAGCTGCCAATTAAATACCAGCTTAGAGATGAGTCAGAATCAGCACTTGTGCCATGCATTTAATAAAGTGAAGCCCAACATCGGCAGCTTCACTTTATTGTATCGTAGCAGTGAAGACTGCGGCCATCATTAATCCTGGCTCTGAGTAGCCATAATGAGGAAACACTTACCTTTCTGGTTAACCTTTGTTTGATTTCTCTTCTTTCTTCTTGTTCTATCTGATCGTTTCTTTCTGTGAAGAGAAGGAGATACATGGTAAGTTCTCTCTTGCTCATCCCCAACAAGAAGCAAGACATTCAAAGTTTTCTCTTTTTTTGGGGGGGGAGGGGTCATTGCAATTGATTTTTTATTTTTATATATTTTTTTATTTCCTAAGCAAAATAATATGGCTTTTTTCAGGCATTTTTTTCCCATAGACTTTTCTATCGGAATTCTAGTCTATGACCACTCTCACATGGCAATATTAGGTCACCTGCACACATTGTGGAATATGTTCGTTTTTTCCCAGCGCGGATTTCCAAGTGGAAAAAAACACAGCATATTACAGTACCAGCAAAGCGTATGAGACTACACTAATCTCATGCACACTTTGTGGATCATTTCTGTGCAGAAATTGACCCGCAGTGAGGATTGACAAATCCACATCATGTCAATTATGTTTGCAGTTTTAGCTGCGGGTTTTACAATTTTTAATGAAGGGTGAGATCTGCAGCAAAACCGCATCTAATCCGCAATTAGAAATTGCGGATTTTGGTGCGGATAGGCTTCAGAAATGCACGTAAATTTGTGCGGACCTTAGGTGGGTTGACGTGCAGGTGGCCTTAAGGTGCCTTTATAAAGCAGTTTTTGCAGAAAAATTTCTGTGACTGAAAATCACTTTTGTTCATCTGAATGGGCTCTCTTTAGCAGGAAGCACATGGATTTTTGAAAGGTCCATTCAGGTGAATGGAACTGATTTTGAGTCGCAGAGAATTTTCTGGAACAAAATCTGCCGTGTGTGAAGGCACCCTTATGCATCCGTATTTGTAAACCAAAACTATGAATTGGTACAAAGCACAGAATAAGCAAAGATATGTCCATGATACTTTTTCTTTTCTGGTTTTGGCTTACAAATAATGACGAGTGTGAAAGTGGCCTGTCCTATAGCTTAGTAGAGGAGCGCGACCGCTTTTCTAAGCTGAGCATATTCTATTGCACCACTATCACACCTTCTATGCAATGTTCTCATGTAAAATTATTCCAGACCCCTATCGTGGTCTAAGACCTAAGTAGGGAAATGCAAAATGTCATATATTCCTATTTACTAAAATTGCTGCTTCTGACATAAAATAACACAGCGCCACAATAGAAGCAGAGAGCGACACTTGTCATAGCTATACATTATATTAGAAGTGAAGTAGAGGGGCAGGCTTGTCCATGTCTGCCAATGGCTGGCCTTTTTGTGGACCAAGGACTGGTTTTGCAGCAAGAAGACACGCTCCTTCCTATAAGGCCTATTGCACATGACCTTATGGCTTATTTTTTGTATTTTGCGGTCCACAAAAAACGGATCCGCAAAAAATACAGATGGCGTCCGTGTGCCCCTGATAGAACAGTACTATCCTTGTCCGTTATGCGGACAATAATAGGACATGTTCTATCTTTGAAAGGAAATACGGAAAAGTAAGGCATACGGAGTACCTTCCGTTTTTTTGTGGATCCATTGAAATAAATGGTTCTGTATACGGTCCGTATACGGAACGTAAAAGGAAAAAAAAACATTTGTGTGCAAGAAGCCTTACTCCTCACTACGCCTCTGCACAGCAGCTATAAATAGCTCTTGCTGCAGTGCTGATGGGTGGGATGTGTGATCTGCCAGAGGATCATAGTAAACCCAGGTCTATTTATAGAGCTGCCAGCTAAATAAAGATCCAGGTCAGTGTTACAAGGACCAGCCCCAAAAAAATCACAGGATGCTATTTTTAGGAACTAAGTAAAGGGAAACCCCTAAAAGCTGCCGCTTATTCTGCACATAGGAAGCCTTATAATCCCATTATCCTCTCTCTTGTAGGTGGGATGGCCACGTCTAAAGGGGTATTTCACAGCTTACATACTGTATGCATTGGGCTCTGTGCACCTGTAACATCCCATTTCTTCTCCATGCACTGCACCTTTGTACCTTTCAATTTCTCAGCCCCTGCCTCCTGATCGCAATGCTATATTTTAAGGGGGACAGGAGTCTTGACGGCCTTATATATTTAGACGTGAGAGGTTTGTTCTGTGTCTATTCTGCTTTCTGTGTAGGCGTGTGTTACCATCCACTGCGTGGGAAAAATTACTCCTGTCCTCGACACTACTGGTACCTGTGTGTGAGAACAGCTGTTTGTATTATGGTGCGTACTGTATTCATTCCAGGAATACACCGCACAATATCAGGATTCCAGAATGAATGAATACCAGGGCAAGGACATACTTATCACGATTGTGGCTGTTGTGGTGGTGGGTCCATAAGCATTACATGTGCAACCATCAGAGGGGTTCTCCTAACTTATCCCACGAGTATCATTCCTTACCAAAATAAGATATGTAGTGGAAGGAAGCAGCCCTATTTAGATTTTTTTTACAAGGTATGTAGTAGACTGAGCCTACCCTATTTTGATTTTTAATAAGGTATGTAGTGGAACAAGGCTACCCTATTTTGTTTTTTTAATAAGGTATGTAGTAGACTGACGCTACCCTATTTAGATATTTTAATAAGGTATGTAGTGGAATAAGGCTGTCCTATTTTGGAGGCTATCCCATTTAGATGTTTTAGTAAGGTATGTTGTGGAATGAGGCTACCCTATTTAGATATTTTAATAAGGTATGTAGTGGAATGAGGATACCCTGTTTAGATTTTTTAACAAGGTATGTACAATTTTAATAAGGTGTGTAATAAAGGAACACCTCTATTTTTGATTTTTGCTTGTTTTTCCATAAATAGAAGCTTAGTCTCAATATGAGAATCAGATTTTTTTAAAATAATATCTATAGCATGTCTCTTAGTGAAGGCGTTAATATTAGGCTACTTTCACACTGGCGTTTTGGCTTTCTGTTTGTGAGATTCATTCAGGGCTCTCAGAAGCGGTCCGAAACGGATCAGTTTTGCCCTAATGCATTCTGAATGGAAAAGGATCCGCTCAGAATGCATCAGTTCCGTCTCCATTCCTGCTTGCAACTTTTTGGTGTCCGTCTGACGAAACTGAGCCAAACGGATCCGTTCTGACACACAATGTAAGTCAATGGGGACGGATCAGTTTTCTATGACACAATCTGGCACAATAGAAAACGGATCCGTCCTCCATTGACTTTCAATGCTGTTCAAGACGTCTTGGCTATGTTAAAGATAATACAAACGGATCCGTTCTGAACGGATGCAGACAGTTGTATTATCTGAACTGATCCGTCTGTGCAGACCCATGACGGATCCGCACCAAACGCGAGTGTGAAAGTAGCCTTAGTCACACTGTTAATAACTCTAAGATTAGCTAAGACAGTGCTGGAATTACAAGCTGTTTGATGTAGATGTGAGTTTACAAAGAATGGATCCAGGGGAAGGATTATACAGCACAACTGAGGCAGCATGACCTAATGACTGCTCATTTTCTCTAAGGAACATGTAAAGTTTACAACGGATTTTGTATCTGTTCCTACAGGACTAGTGTTACGTTTCATATGTGTATAGGCCAGTCACAGGTGTCCATTCACGAGCACAGGATATAATTAGAAGCAATGTTGTTCTTATGCCATATACATGGCCTCATGACCCCTGTATTAAAATCAAAGCTTCAGTTCATTTTGATACCTGAGCTCATGCCTGGGGAAATTTGTCACAACACAGCCTCCTTCTAACAGATGCATAAAATGAAAAACACTCAGCAATTTAGGAATGATTCTGGTATTGAAGTAGTTAAATTGAAGCCACATCCAGGGCAGAAGTAGGGGGATAAGGCACATTGTCATCTGGGCTTTTCTCTTCAAATATCAGAAATTGTATCCTGCACGATGATGGATATGACCCCATCCTACTCAGCTCATAGAGTTTTGAGCTGGTTTGCACCAAAGTAGTGGACATCAGGTAAACAACAGGAGGAGTCAAACGTCAGGAACGGCCAGTTAGCATGAATTGTATTCAAGATGGCGGGAACATAGGGAAATCTAACAGGCATGATCCATCTTAAACACAGTTGACAGGTTCCTAACTTCTGACACCAAAACACTTACACCTGGTACTTACACAGGACCATAGGTCCCCCCGTCCCCATACCAGCCCTTGAAGACCCTTTAGTAAACATCTAATATATATATTATATACATACACACACTAAAATCTAATAAAAACAGTTTTCAGTAACACAGAAATATAATGTTGAACTTACGCTTCAGTATATTCCTTCTCTCCAGTTCTTCTACAGCTGGTCTTTGGCTCAGTCGCCTGCGGAAAAACACCAGAATCACATTTTGAACCATGTTTGTGGATGTAAGAGTCTCAGACACGAGGATAGCTGTTGTAATTCTGCTGTTCAGCTAGATCCTGTGATGGAGCCCGGAGCTGACAGTGATCATTAGGAGCAGAGATTCTCTTTTGGAGTCCCCTTGTACTGAAGCTGCGGCTTGTGTGGTATTCCCAGCACAGACACACTGGCAGTCTTCTATACAGCTCCATGCTTACTCCCACCTGTACCGCCTGGCCAATCCGGTATATCTGCACATAATTAATGAGGCTTTCCCCTACTATTCCTCCCCCTCCCATCTCTGTACTGTACATCCACAATCACACAAGACCAAGCACAAAGCGTCTTCTTCACATCGTTCCCAAGTATTGTGACTTTCCAGTATACTGTTCTATTTATCTTGGTGGTTAATAAAAAAAATCCTTAGCAACAGCTAAGTCCATGCACGATCTAAATCATAGTGATGGGGTCTAGAAGGGTGAGATCACTGCTGCTGGCTACCAAAATAGTGGCTCTGCTGGGTGAAAAGAAAGTCTACGGAGATGCTATTGTGTCAAGGAAATGAAATCTCCCCGCTGAACACCTTGGGGTGGGGGAGAATTTATCATGGGGGGGAATTTTTGAAGTCAGTTTTGTTTTTAGTCTGCATTGACAATATTTGCACCAAATTTGTTAAATGGCACACATGTTTTGTGTACATTTGACGCATTTTTAAGCATACCACTTTTGTCTAGAGATGTTACTCCAGAGTAATTTTGTGACTTTTCAAAAAGTCACTGGGGAAGGAGGGGTCGGGGGATTTATCAAGCCCTGCATGCCAGAATACTGGCTTCAAAATATACAATTAGGGGCTTTGCGACTTTTTGGGGTCAACATTTTGTGACTTTTTGAGCCATACGCCTTCCAGTGCTACCTTCAGATTTGGAGTGAAAATTTGGTCAGAATCTCATCGTAGATCACTTTTGTAACAAATTTGACTCCACACCAGGTGTACTTTTACTAAAGAAAAAAGAACCGCACAAAGAACTGACACGCTGCTCTGCTAAGCCGCGCCTCCAACCCCGTTAGACTCCCTCCCTCACCCCCAGCCGACGGAGATTTAAATCAAGAAATGCAGAAGGAACTTCAAGTCGGGTGTGAGGGTTACTTTCGCCCTGCAGCTCATGCTGAGACAGCACAGTGCTGCTTTCTGAGTGTGAGCTGTTAAAAAAGACATCCCTGCATCCGTCCAGGTCCTGCGCCGGACGGAGGACAGGGGCACAGAAAGTCCGACTGTCTGGCCACCCTATGTATTAGGCCATGGTTTTTCCGCACAAGAATCCACACGGAAAAATGCGACACTCACCCACTTTAAAATCTTCTTTAGGGCTCATGCACACGGCCGTGCCCGTATTGCGGCCCACAAACAGTGGGTCAACAATATTCGTGTGTACCCCGCATCACGGATGCGAACCCATTCACTCCCGGTGCGGAACGGAGGCATGGAACCTCACGCAAGAACTACGGAGTGCTTTCATGGAGTTTCTGCCCATGCCTCTGCACCGCAAAAAAGTAGTTACGGATTGGCTCAGGATTCGTTCAGTAAAACTCGCACCATTTCGCAATCAAGTTCAATTAGTTTGGTCAGCAATTGCATTCAGTGTTTGAGATTTTTCCACGTGGGTGCAAACAGTTTTGATGCGTTTTTCACGCACGTGAAAAAAAAAGGAATATTTGCAAACAACATCTCCTGGCAACCATCAGTGAAAAACGCATTGCAACCAGAGTGCATCCGGATGTAATGCATTTTTCACTGAAACCCCATTAATTTCTATGGGGCCATGGCTGCGTGAAAAACGCAGAATAATGGCTCGTTCACACGACCGTTGGTGTCCCGTGCCTGTGCTGTGAACCGCAAATTGCGGTCCGCAATGCACGATCACCCTCCGTGGGGCAGGCGCATGACGATCGCAGACCCATTCACTTGAATGGGTTCGTGATCCCTCCGTTCCGCAAAAAGATAGAGCAAGTTCTATCTTTTTGCGGTGCGGAGGCATGGAACGAAACCCCAGAAAGCATTTCCTAGTGCTTCAGTAGTGTTCTGTTCCGTGCTTCCACTGAAAGGGTCCGCATCCGTGATGCGGAATGAAAACGGAACGGTGCCCGTGTATTGCGGATCCGCAAATGCGGTCCACAATACGGGAACAGGACACCAACGGTCGTGTGAACGAGCCCTAAGGCTACATGCACACGACCGTATGTGTTTTGCAGTCTGCAAATTGCAGAAAGCGGATGACATCCGTATGCCATCCATTTTTTTTTTTGCAGATCCATTGTAACAATGTCTAAAACGGACAATAGGACCATTTTTTTTGCGGGGCTACGGAACGGACATACGGATGCGGATAGCACACGGTGTACTGTCCGCATTTTTTGCGGACCCATTGAAATGAATAAGTCCGCAACCTATCCACAAAAAAAACATAATGGACACGGAAACAAAATACATTCGTGTGCATGAGGCCCAAAGAACATGTTGCGATTCTCACGCAACGCAGAACTGATGCATGAAAAAAACACTTGTGCACAGACCCATTGAAATGGATGGGTCAGGATTCAGTGTGGGTGCTATGCGTTCACTTCATGCATTGCACCCGCGAGGAAAACTCGCTTGAGTCAAAAGGACCTAACAGTTCTGTCTAGAAATGCTACTCCAGTTTTCCTACTCCAGTTTTCCACTTTCTTTGCAACATTATAAAAATTCTCAGTGACAAAACAGGAGTGAAACACACTGACATACTGTAGCTAACCATGGCCATTTCACACCCATTTTTGGAGCGAGTGGTGTAAAAATGTAAGAAGTAATTTTAAAATTTATGCGCAAAGGACCCAAAAAATGTTTGAAGCCAGAATTCTGGAGGGCAGGGCGTGATAAATTCCCCCCAATGAGTTTATGCTAATGAACGTTTATGTCAGAAGTTTTGACCATGCCAAACTGTTGACAGCACTAAGTAAAGACTGGGGAGAGCAGTACAAACATACCTTTTGTAGAGACGTTCTTATCAGGAGTACTGAGGATATGAAGTTTTATTCTTCCAAACGCTGCTCACTCAAGTGCCCAGGCAGCTTTACTGTGAACTGCTCCCTGCATTCAGCTGCTTCACAACCCCTCTCCTCTGACAGAGGCTGTGAAGCACTTCAACGCAGAATAAAACTTCAAACTCACACTACTCCTGATGAGAAAATATCTACAAAAAGTAGGTTTGTCCTGCGCTTCTCAGCCCCTACATAGTGCTGTTGGCAGTTTTCCTGACAGACTCCCTGTTTTTACAAGGAAGTGAATGGGAAGGAGTTACAAAAGTGATCTTTTTTAATACTAATGACAAGTGTACAACATAAAATAAGCTGACAAAAAACTCCAGACTTTAGAACTGTCATAGAATTATGTGCAGCTCAAGAGTAAATCTGAGTTACACAACCTGGATTTTTGCACTAATCCTCTACAGTTTTTAACACGCTTTCATGCCAAGACAGACATATTAATCTGGAAGCCATAATACTGGGGATCACAATAAGAACAGCGGAGTACAGTAAATAAAATAGTTAATTTAATTAACCCAGAAATACAGATAAAGTCAGGATGTGATAGAGGATACACATGGATATATATTAGATATATAGATATTAAGATATATGGATATGAGAGGCAGCGGGATGTGAGATAGATAGATAGATAGATATAGAAGATAGATATATAGATAGATATAGAAGATAGATATATAGAAAGAATATAGATAGATAGATAATATTAGATAGATAGATAATATGAGATATATAAATATTAGATAGATAGAAGATAGATAGATAATATGAGATAGATATAATACATATACAGAGAGATGAATATATGAGATAGATAACTATGGCACAGCGATGTTGCAATGTATAGATACTGTGACCGAAGAGAGCAATAGATGTGAGATAGATAATTATGAGATAGATAATTATGGCACAGCTAGACTGATAGACGATTAAGAAGGATCAAAGAGGGAGACGTAGATGGACATATAAATATAGTTCGCACTCCAGCAATCGTGATGAAGAGATCCATGTCTTTATTCACCACAGGCATCATTTTGACCTTCTCAATGGAGTCTCTATGAAGTAGATACCGTAGACAGATTTGATAGAAAGACAAATCAGTATTTTTTATCCATGAAGCTGTCCTCCACCATTGCTGTCTTGTAAGTAATGTCAAGTGTGTATTCGGTGAAGACCTAACCATGTCATCCAGTAATACCTCACACTCAAAGCTATACAGCCATTCTGCTTTTTATTTCCAAGCAGAAACCAGGAGATTAAAGCGTCGTGACTGCACTTGTGGCTGAGTGTTAATGCTGGGGGAGGGGGCTCTGCGCTGTGTACTAGCTGCAGACATATCTTCTACCTGGAACATCTGTATAGGATCCCCGCTGCCACGCTCCAGCCGCCCCATTTTAAGACATTTAGAAAACATACTTTTTAACCCCTTAAGGCTAGGGCTACACAGCGATCTTGGAGGACACAGGTGTTGCGCCACCAAGGATCACAGTGTAGCAGGGCAGCCATAGAAATGAATGGGGTCACAGCGTGACTCGCACGTTTGCCGCCACCCTGATTTTTTTTCGATTCAGTGGTCATGCTTGCAGCAAACATGCGAGTCACACTGCAACCCTGCTCATTTCTCAGGCTGTCCTGCTACACTGCAATCCTTGGTCACACCCAAGATCCCCCTGTTGCCCTAGCCCTATTGCCTTCATGGAAGTTAGTCGGGAAAACCCATTTAAAGTCCTTTTAATAAATTTGGAGTTAATAAAGGGGATCCTCAAATGGGAATCCATGTATACAGTATGATCCAGAATGGAGAGCTGCTACTATGTACATCTTTTACCATGGAAAATCAGGTAATCGTTTGGCATACATTAGGTTATTTAAAGGGAGTCTGTCATCAGTCGCAGGTCTAATAAACCAAGCAGATTGACAAACAGCCTTTGGGCGTGGGCAGCACGATGGCTCAGTGGTTAGCACGGGTGCCTTGCAACGCTGAGGTCCTAGGTATGAAACTGACCAAGGACAACATCTGCATGGAGATTGTATGTTCTTCCTGTCTTTGCATGGGTTTCCTCCGGGTACTCCGGTTTCCTCCCACACTCCAAAGACATACTGATAGGGACCTTAGATTGGGAGCCCCATTGGGGACAGCTTGATGCTCATGTCTGTAAAGCACTGCGGAATATGTCAATGCTATATAAGTGAGTAAATAAAAAATCTTTGCTTTAAAATTCAATGCCTCCATTGTGCAAATTAACACTTTCAAAAATTATGAAAAATGAGAAGACCAAAAAGATCAAAACGTCACCATGCATGGTGCTGTCAATCAGAGTGGAGAGGGCACAAAGACATGGTTTGATTCAGGTGAGCAAAGCTTATTTGTCAGTCAGCTTGGTTTATTAGAGTCTCCCTTAATTATGGATGTGTTCACAATCAGTGGCGTACATAGAGAAGTAAGGGCCCCATAGCAAGGATCAAACCAGGCCCCCCACACAGGACAGAAGGGTTTCGGCCTAAACCCTTTTCAATGACCTTAATCAATTTAGAGGGTAGAGTCCTGACCAAGTTTTCAAGTTTCCACCCCCAGTAGAGGAGGAGATGATCCCAACTATGACTGGGCCCCCTCTTGCCCTGGGCCCCATAGCAGTCGCCTGGTCTGCCGCTATGGTAGTTACGTCCCTGTTCACAATGTAGAAATGAGATATGAAGTAAGCCTTTGCTGAAAATCCTTGTCGTTTTGATATGTGATAGCTTCTGGAAGTCTGGCTGGATCAAGGGTACAGGGTGGGTTGACTTTTTTTTCTCCCTTTTATATGATTGGTCTTTTTTTTTTTCCTTTTATTATATAGTCACAGACAGACCAGTTCTGAGTCTCTTAAGGTCTAACAGCTCTGCCATTTAGAAGACCAGGAGCAAAATGATGGTCTAGTAGTATAAACTGTGGCTCTGACACAGGTTTAAAGTTTAGACTCAGGCCCTGTACATGTATAGATCATAAAAGTTAATGGGTTGTAGTCTTGGTATGATTCTTTCAGGCTACAGCATATCCTATAGCAGTGATGGTGAACCTTTCAGAGACTGAGTGCCCAAACTGCAACCCAAAACCCACTTATTTATTGCAAAGTGCCAACACGGCAATTTAACCTGAATACCAATACAGTAATATCTTCCATGTACTTTATCATTTAGCTATAATAGCTTTCCTACATTTAGTGCGCTGCCTGTGCCATTCATAGCGCACCCTGCGCTGATGAATGGCAGGAAAAGTCTAAGGCATATTGGTACACCATAGACTTTTTCCAGGGTGCGGGTGCCCACAGAGGGGGCTCTGAGTGCTGCCTCTGGCACCCGTGCCATAGGTTCACCACCAATGTCCTATAGAGTCAGTCCAGAAGAGAGCAAAAGTGGATCTGTCCCACCAAATTTCTATTTTTGTAAAGAAAAATATTTTTTTGCCAATGGTTTCATCATCAGATGCACAAAGCATTAACCTATCCTGTACTGCACCATCACAGAGACACCAAATATGTTTACAGATACACACTACCGGTATTACATCATTTCCCTGGATCTGTGATACTAAGCACAGACTGGATTAACAGGGACATCCCCTTGAGCCGATTTTAATCTGATGTTACTATGGAAACTTCAGACTCTATAGATTAATGAAACAAACCCAAGAACTGTGTCAGGGAATCTGTTCATAGAAGAACTGCAGCTTACTGCGAGAAATCTTTTTTTTTTTTTTAAGTGAAAGTGAATCAGGGATGTCATCTTTATTTTTGGAAACCACATCATATATCTGAGATCATGCTTAGAATGAAAAAATGTTGCATGTAATAAAACAAGCTGGGTTCCTCATGTTAAACATGGATGTGTGTCTTTATAATCTTTGCATTTTATGGACAGGAATTCTTTGAATAGAGGAAATGTACAGGCAGATATGGCTCCCCCTGTAGAGAATAACTGCGCTCGCTTCCATTTAGAGGTTCTCCCTTTAAATAATAAAATTCTAGCAGCCTGCAGGCACCGCTAGGGGGAGCTCACTCCGTATGGATGTACAGAAGAGAATAGAAGAGTATTGGCACAGTGTCATATACATTGGGAGCACTGATGCAGTGTGAGTAGAGGGTTCTAAAGAATATAAACTGTAGCACACGTGAAGATAGCATAATAAACCTATCTTCAGTAAACTCCTAAGCTCCCTCTAGTGGCAGTTATAAGCAGGTAGAATTACAAATATTCAAAACATCTCAATTTTTTCAGTACTGAGTATGAGCCCCAGACGCAGAAAAACATCTTTTGCAATTGCCGACCAGTGACATTCCAGTTGCCCTCAATGGGAGACAAGTTCAGAGACACTGCACGCCATAGTAGCATGTTTAGGCCAAGCAGGCTGCTCACAGTAGCACAAGCAACATGCAGCCTGGCCGTGTACTGTTGAAAACTGGCTCCTTGGGCACTCTGACAGAATCACTGGTTCCACAACCAAATGAATTTAACGCTGAGCTTAGTGTACCACACCATAATCCAGGGAGTAGGACGAGTGTGATGTTCTCTTGTGAAGTGCTCTTCATGACGTTGCCTAGTTGGTCTCCGGATCACTCCCAAGCTATCATTGTGCCTGAGACCAAAGCGGGACACATCGCTGAAAAGTATAAACCTCCATTCCAGCTTCCACTGCCGTTTTGCTGTGCACCATGATAGCCTTTGTGAGTGGTGATGTGAGATCAATATAACACCTATAACTAGATGTCTGGTTAGTAGCCCTATGTCGTGCTTTCTGATGGTTTGTGCAGATACTGTATGCTGCCCTCGGCTTGGGATGTGACGTCCAATTCCACTTGCTGTACAGAATGGATCACTACGCACCATTCTTCTAATCTGACGATCCGTCCCTGCTGGGGTTCTCCTATGTGCACCTCTTGCTGTTATTCCAGTTTGTCATCGTTCTCCCAACCACTGGGACACACAACGTTGAACAGTGCCGACATCTTGGTCTAAACCAAGGTCTCTCAGTTCAAGGATTCTGTCCCTCTCAGTTTGCGACAAGTGGCGATGACTGGCACCTCGACAAACAAGAGGCATCGCACAATCATCCCACATGACTTGCTCTGAATCATGTGGCTAAAAAACTTTGCGTTCAATCTGTTTTTTTGCCCCTCCCATATGCCGCAGATTGGAGCTAGGTGCTTGAAAATGTGATCATTTGCAGATCTTAGTGACACCTGCTACTTCCTTGATGCATAACCTTATGGCTTGTCCTTTGTGTTACAATTTCAGTGTTGAGGAAAGTAGGTAATTTAAAGGGAACCTGCCACGTTAAACATGGTGTTTGAGCTGCAGACAGCTTGTTACAAAGCACTGGGGGGGGGGGCGGATAGATAGTTTTCTGGGATTCAGTATAACCTGCATGTTATTTATTGAAATTCCTACTCCTTCTGGGCTTTAAAGTCAAGTAAGTGGTCCTATCAAAGATTGATTGTGTATACAGGGATAGCGGTCAGTCACTCACCCCCTCCTTGACTTCAAAACCCAGAATGAGCAGGAATTTAATTGAATAAATTACAGGTTATTCTGAATCATTTTCCATAAAACTGTATTTCGATCTGCTCAGCTCCTCCTGCTCTGTAACATGGTGCATTTTCATGGTGACGGGTTCCCTTCAAAAGGAATCTTTCATCAGGACAGAAACTATATGCTATGAAGGAAAAATAAGCCGGTACTATTGCGTAATTTGTCTAACAATCAATCTTATAGGTCAAAGACCAAACCATCCTTCCTACTCTTCTATTAGACTGTTACACAGAAAAAGCTGAGCGGCAAAATGGCAGGTGTCTTGGTCTTCCCATCTGCCTTCGGGCCAGGACCATTGATTTTGCCTGATATTGCGCAGTACTGGATTACCTGCATGAGTTTAAATGGGTTGTCTCATGAAAAATATCCAGCAATTTTCAAACCAGCACCTGGATCTGAATTCTTTTGTAATTGCATGTAATTAAAAATGAATGATAGCCAATGAGTTATTTAATAAAATGTATCTGTATAGCGCCACCTGCTATTTTTTTCTTCATTTCTATGTCCACCTCTCTGAGGTGGACGCACATGCTAAGTTCAGGGGTGGACTGAGAACTTAAAGTGGCCCTTGAAAAAGTACTAAGGCTTCTTTCACACGGATGTGTCGTGTGTGCATTGCGGGTAACCTGCGCAAGTGCGCACGCAATTTCAGTCAGTTTTGACTGCGTTGCATTGTTCAGTTTTTATCGCGCGTGTGCAATGCGTTTTGCACACGAGTGATAAAAAACTGAATGTGGTACCCAGGCCCGAATCCGGACTTCTTCACTGAAGTTCGGGTTTGGGTTAGGTGCTCTGTAGATTTTTATTATTTTCCCTTATAACATGGTTATAAGGGAAATTAATAGCATTCTTAATACAGAATGCTTACTAAAATGTCGATTGAGGGGTTAAAAAATAAAATAAATGAACTCACCTTATCCACTTGATCGCACAGCCGGCATCGTCTTCTTTCTTCTTCTTTCAGGACCTGCAAAAGGACCTTTGATGACGTCAGTGCAGGTCCTGCTGAATGAAGATAGAAGAATCTTCTATCTTCATACAGCAGGACCTGCGCTGACGTCACCACGCTCACCACGTGGTGAGCGTGATTACGTCATCAAAGGTCCTTTTGCAGGTCCTGAAAGAAGAAGAAAGAAGACGATGCCGGCTGCGCGATAAAGTGGATGAGGTGAGTTAATATATATATTTTTTGAACCCCTCAATCGACATTTTAGTAAGCATTCTGTATTAAGAACGCCCCGAATGCTAGTGTGAAAGTAGCCTAAAGTGTGCAGCCATGCCTGTAATTTACACGCCCCCCAGAAGAAGCGCACCTTGCTAAACGTACGTCGGGCTGCCTGCTCTCCCAAAACTGGTCAGTTTTTATTGCAGTGATTGTATCGTACCACTTGCTGATTGTTTGTAGAGGTAGATTGGCTTGTATTGCCAGTCAGGGCCATCAGTTTATATTTTGTTACCTGCACATGGTGGTTGTTTTTTGTGTTACAGGGAATTGTTGCAATTGCGAATAATGGGGTTTTCAAAACAAGCTTAATAATTGATATATAGTAAAAAAAAAAAGAAAAAAAAAAGAATGCTATTATTTCCCTTATAACCATGTTATAAGGGAAAATAATAGAGTGAATTTACTTTAATGGGGTCCAGGGTTGCTCATCCCTATCATCTCCTAGCAACCATGCGTGAAAATCGCACCTCATCCGCACTTCCTTGCGGATGCTTGCGATTTTCACGCAGCCCCATTCATTTCTATGGGGCTTGCGTTGCGTGAAAAACGCAGAATATAGAACATGCTGCGATTTTCCCGCAACGCACAAGTGATGTGTGAAAACCCCCGCTCATGTGCACAGCCCCATTGAAGTGAATGGGTCCGGATTCAGTGCGGGTGCAATGCGTTCACCTCACGCATTGCACCCGCGCGGAAAACTCGCCCGTGTGAAAGGGTCCAGTTTTGTTGTCAGGTCCAAATTGATGGAAAGCAGGGCAAGTAATACCATATTGTGGTACATTATACCGCCCCAACAGAGCCAAATACCACAGTCCATCACAAAATTCTGCCAGCAGCACAAAATACATCCCTAAAAACCTCCACTGGCCGGCTGTGAGGAGGGCCAAGTCGCCCCCCTGGGCATCGGCCCACCGGGAAATTTTCCTGGAAGGTCTATGGCCAATCCGCCCTTGGCTCAGTTGCCTCCTGAGCTGTGATAGGAAGAGAGCTGCAGCAATAAGGACATGTGCCTTGAGCTGCAGCAGAAAGAACATGCCCCTTGAGCTGCCAGCTTCATATACATAGAGCAGAGCAATGAACACAAAGAATGGGGAGAGCGCTAGATCCATTTTGAGGTACAGGGCTGGTTCTAGCTTTGTTAGGAGATTGTCATGTACGATATGATGTTGGATTTTCATTTTTTACATTAATTATGGGATAACTCATTTAATACATACATATATGTATAAATATGAGGCGTGGGTATTGACTCCTGCCATGATGTTCCGCTCCTGTAGTCTTCATGGCGGAGAACAAAACCCTTTCACATAGATTCCTCATGAACACAATGTTTTTCCTGTCTGTTGCCCTTGAGAAACGAAATCAGCGTTATGTCTAAGAGAAACCTGTCATATTTTCTGATGATTACTGTCACATTATTTAGAGGAAAGAGAATGTAAAAATATTAATTGCCGTAGCTAAATATACCCAGCAGGAATTACAAATCTATATTTACCTGCAATGAGAAGTCAATCTATTTCAGAAGAGCTTTTTCCCTTACGCAAAGGTGTATTTCTGGAAACCCACACAATCCTTTGACACGTCTGGTAATGTGTGTGCTGCTCATGTACAACATGTGCCAGCATTCTCAGAACGTATCAGCAAGCACTTAGCGCGACAGTATTATATGCCCAATAGGACATAAACCTGGGAGTAATCCATTAGGAGTGTCCTCATGGCTAAAATATGTGGCAGATCATTTTTGGTGGGGGAAAAGCTGCCAAATACTGCAACCTTATTTAGCTCTTCCCCATTGACTTCAATGGGGAAAGCAGGTAAAATATGCTCGAAATTAGCAATATGCTAACTTTGAAGCATAATTGAAACCAGCTGTGTATAAAAACGTGACCGTGTGGTTGCGTTTTTCCCATTCAAATCAATGGAAGCTGTAAAATGGCCATCTTATGTTTATGAAATATGTCCCATATTTTAACCATGTGAACTCAGCCTTATCGAACAGACATGCCACCTGTAGTACGATTAGCCCCTTAGGGTACCTTCACACGCGGCAGATTTTGTGGCAGAAAATTCAGCTACTGAAAATGAATTCCATTCGTTTGAAAGGGGCAGCAAGCACATGGATTTCTGCAAGCACCATTGAGGTGAATGGAACTGATTTTCAGTCGCAGTTTCCCCAAAAATCTGCCATGTGTGAAGGCACCCTTAAAGACCAAGCCAATTTTGGCAGCGTTTTTTTCATCCCTGGCTTCCAAGAGCCATAACTTTTTTATTTTTCTGTTGACAGCTGTATCAGGCCTCTTTTACACAAGCGATAGGGATTGTGCCAGGATCCAGGCAGGAAAATAATGATGGTTTTGCACACAAGTTCAATTAGTTTATTCTGTGATTGCGTTCAGTGTGTGGGTTTTTTTCCGTCTGGACTGTATCCCTTTTTCACGTGCGTGAAGGAAAAACAAAAAAAATAACAATGACATCTCCTAGCAACCATCAGTGAAAAACACATGGCATCACTCAAGCCTCATTCATTTCTATGGTGCCATGGCTGTGTGATAAACGCACAATCTAGAACATGTTACGATATTTCCTGAACACAAACATGATGCATGAAAAACTACGCTCATGTACACAGACCTATTGAAATGAATGGGTCAGGATTCAGTCCGTTGGCCACACTCAACGCATCCGGATGGAAAACACGCTTGTGTGAAGAAGGCCTTATGGTATTTTTCTGATGCAGTGATTCCAATTATGTTTATTTTTTTATTGTTTGTTATGTTGTGCCAAAAGTGAAGAGGTGGAATGAATTTGTAATATTTGGGTGTGTGTGTGTGGGGGGGGGGTTATATTTTTGAAAACTTTATGAAACCGTTTGTCCTCTAGGGATATTGAACCTGCAATCTTCTGTATTGCAGTGTATTGTAATTTTGACTCTGGTAGTAATAAGACGTAGCCCTGGTTGCCCTAGGGCACCCAATGATTGTGTCACAGTGGAAGGGGTCGGGTTGTGATCATCATCAGAGTCGTCTTTGATCACGGCTGTTGCAGGCGCATGTATAGTGTAGCCATCACCTTTGGTGTACTGAGCTGGCTCTGCTCTTGATCCTGCTGCATACACCCCTGCCGTGAATGTGATATACTGTACATGTACGTCAGGATGCATCATGAACCACCAAGATCCTTCAAAGTTTTTCCATACACAGCGGCACTCTCATCCATCCCAATTATATGCTTGAATGTAGCTGTTTTGTAGTTCTCTACATAGTGAATACATAGTAGGCGCTGCTGTTCCAGAAAAAAAAAAGCAGAAGTAGGTCCCTGAGAGGTAGCTTCACACTGACCCCTCCATGTAAAAGCTGACATGGAAAGAGAGATGACAGGGCAGGCAGGCTCAAGCTGCAAGACACAGGAACACATGGAGATCCTGCAGTGTGAGGGGACAGAAGCACTTTGTTACTGGTCTGTTACTTGCTGCCCTTAGGACTCTTTCACACTTGCGTTGTTGTGTTCCGGCATAGAGTTCCGTCGTCGGGGCTCTATGCCGGAAGAATCCTGATCAGGATTATCCCCATGCATTCTGAATGGAGAGAAATCCGTTCAGGATGCATCAGGATGCCTTCAGTTCCGGAACGGAACGTTTTTTGGCCGGAGAAAATACCGCAGCATGCTGCGCTTTTTGCTCCGGCCAAAAATCCTGAGCACTTGCCGCAAGGCCGGATCCGGAATTAATGCCCATTGAAAGGCATTAATCCGGATCCGGCCTTAAGCTAAACGTCGTTTCGGCGCATTACCGGATCCGACGTTTAGCTTTTTCTGAATGGTTACCATGGCTTCCAGGACGCTAAAGTCCTGTTTGCCATGGTAAAGTGTAGTGGGGAGCGGGGGAGCAGTATACTTACCGTCCGTGCGGCTCCCCGGGCGCTTCAGAGTGACGTCAGGGCGCCCCACGCGCATGGATGACGTGATCGCATGGATCACGTCATCCATGCGCATGGGGCGCCCTGACGTCATTCTGGAGCGCCCCGGGAGCCGCACGGACTGTAAGTATACTGCTCCCCCGCTCCCCACTACTACTATGGCAGCCAGGACTTTAATAGCGTCCTGGGTGCCATAATAACACTGAACGCATTTTTAAGACGGATCCGTCTTCAAATGCTTTCAGTTCACTTGCGTTGTTACGGATCCGGCAGGCACCTCCGGCAAATGGAGTGCACGACGGATCCGGACAACGCAAGTGTGAAAGAGGCCTTACACAGCATTCACAGCAGTGCAGTGTGGTGAGACTCCGACCCCTCTGTCTCTACAAAGCCAGGCATGATGGGAAATGTAGGATTCTTTAGAAAAAACATATCTGAGGAGAATTAAGCACGATGGCTGACATCCCACAAATTACACAGCAAATAAAACAGGTATACACAAAGCATACACGAGAGAGTCTATCTTATTCTTTAACCCCTTAGTGACCACAAAAATATTTTTAAAATCGCATTCCAAGAGCTATAACTTTTTTGTTTTCTCATCAATGTACCTGTATGAGGTCTTATTTTTTGTAGGACAAGTTATACTTTTTAATGCACCATTTTGGGTACATGTAATAATCGATTAACCCCTTCAACCGGACATGACTTAACACCCAGCGCTGTACATGTACGGCACGGTGATCGGGCGGGTGCAGGAGCTGCGCCCGCCCGATCAGCGGCAGTCGTCCGGCAGTCACTGATAGCCGGACCCCTGCTGTATGCGCCGGCATCAGTGAAATCACCGATGCCGGCGCATTCAACTCTGCACAGCTGCGGTCATCGCTGACCGCAGCACGTGCGATGTCCGTACAGGGAGGAAGCAGCCATCGGGTCCCCGCGCTGCTGTGACGGGGACCCGATGGCAGGGAAGGCAGCCCGATGCCTTCCTTAGGCATCATGGCTGCCTTCCGTCACAGCTGTGTGAGATACAGCCCCCTGAATCTCACAGGCAGGAAGGCCGTAAGTGTATTACAGTGTGTAATACACTTACAGCCAATGCATGACAATACAGAAGTACAGTATTGTCATGCATTGTAAAGGGGATTACACCCCCAAAAGTTGAAGTCCCAGAGTGGGACAAAAAAGTTAAGTGAAAAAAAAAGTTAAAAAAAAAGGTTTTACAAAAAATTAAAAGTTTCAAGTAAAAAAAAAATAATGCATCCCAAAATAAAGTTAAAAAAAAAAGTGAAAAATAGGTAAAAAAAGAAAAGTAGACATATTAGATATCGCCGCGTCCGTATCGACCGTCTCCATAAAAATATCACATGACCTGACCCCTCAGGTGAAAACCTTCAAAAAAATTAAATAAAAATAGTGTTAAAAAGATTTTGTTTTTGTCACCTTACATCACCAAAAGTGCAACACCAAGCGATCAAAAAGGCGTATGCCCCCCAAAATAGTACCAATCTAACCTTCACCTCATTCCGCAAAAAATGAGCCCCTACATAAGACAGTCGCCCAAAAAATAAAAAAAATATATGGCTCTCAGACTATGGAGACACTAAAACATGATTTTTTTTGTTTCAAAAATGATATTGTGTAAAACTTAAATAAATAAAAAAAAAGTAGACATATTAGGTATCGCCGTCTCCATAAGAACCTGCTCTATAAAAATATCACATGACCTAACCCCTCAGGTGAACATCGTAAAAAAAATATAAATAAAAACTGTGTCAAAAAAGCAATTTTTTGTCACCTTACATCACAAAAAGTGTAATAGCAAGTGATCAAAATGTCATATGCCCCCCAAAATAGTGCCAATCAAACCATCATTTCATGCCTCAAAAATTATACCCTACCTAAGACAATCGCCCGAAAAGTGAAAAAACTATGACTCTCAGATTATGGAGACACTAAAACATGATCTTTTTTTTGTTTCAAAAATTATATCATTGTGTAAAACTTACATAAATAAAAAAAAGTAGACATATTAGGTACCGCCGCGTCCGTAAGAACCTGCTCAATAAAAATTTCACATGACATAACCCCTCAGGTGAACACTTTAAAAAAATAAAAATAAAAACGGTGTAAAAAAAGCAATTTTTTGGTCACCTTACATCACAAAAAGTGTAATAGCAAGCGATAAAAAAGTCATATACACCCTAAAATAGTACCAAACTGTCATCTCATCCAGAAAAAAATGAGCCTCTACACAAGACATTCGCCCAAAAATAAAAAAAAATCTAGGCTTTCAGAATGTGGAGACACAAAAATTTATATTTTTCAAAAATGCTTTATTATGTAAAACTGAAACAAACAAGGTATTTTCGCGTCCGTAACAACCTGCTCTATAAAAATACCACATGATCTAATCTGTCAGATGAACTTTGTAAATAACAAAAAATAAAAATGGTGCCAAAACAGCTATTTTATGTTACCTTGCCTACAAAAAGTGTAATATAGAGCAACCAAAATTAATATGTACCCTAAAATAGTACCAACAAAACAGCCACCTTATCCCGTAGTTTCCAAAATAGGGCCACTTTTTTGGAGTTTCTACTTTAGGGGTGCATCAGGGAGGCTTCAAATGGGATATGGTGTCAAAAAAACTGTGCAGCAAAATCTGCCTTCCAAAAACCATATCGCATTCCTTTCCTTCTGCGCAATGCCGTGTGCCCGTACAGCAGTTTACGACCACATATGGGATGTTTCTGTAAACTACAGAATCAAAGCCATAAATATTGAGTTTTGTTTGGCTGTTAACCCTTGCTTTATAACTGGAAAAAAAATTATTAAAATGGAAAATCTGCCAAAAAAGTGAAATTCTGAAATTTCATCTCTATTTTCCATTAATTCTTGTGGAACACCTAAAGGGTTAACACAGTTTGTAAAATCAGTTTTGTATACCTTGAGGGGTGTAGTTTCTAAAATGAGGTAACTTTTTTGGAGTTTCTACTTTAGGGGTGCATCAGGGGTCTTTAAATATGACATGGCAGCTTAAAATTATCCCAGTAAAATCTGCTTTACAAAAACCAAATGGAGTTCCTTTCCTTCTGCGCAATGTCGTGTGCCTGTACAGCAGTTTACGACCACATATGGGGTGTTTCTGTAAACTACAGAATCCGGGCAATAAATATTCAATTGCGTTTGGCTGCTAACCCTTGCTTTGTTAGTGGAAAAAAATTGATTAAAATGGAAAATCTGCCAAAAAAGTGAAATTCTGAAATTTGATCTACATTTTTTATTAATTCTTGTGAAACACCTAAAGGGTTAACAAAGTTTGTAAAATCAGTTTTGAATACCTTGAGGGGTGTAGTTTCTAAAATGAGGTCATTTTTGGGTGGTTTCTATTATGTAAGCCTCACAAAGTGACTTCAGACCTGAACTGGTCCTTTAAAAAGTGAGTTTTGGACATTTTCTGAAAAATTTCAAGATTTGCTTCTAAACTTCTAAGCCTTCTAACGTCCCCAAAAAATAATGATCCAAACATAAAGTAGACATATGGGGAATGTAAAGTAATAGCTATTTGAAGTTATTACTGTGTATTATAAAAGTCGAAAAATCGAAATTAGCAAATTTGCTAATTTTTCAAATTTTTGCTAAATTTGGTAATTTTTTATAAATAAAAATGAAATATTTTGACTGACTTTTACCACTGTCATTAAAGGGGTTTTCTGAGTTCAGAGCTGAACCCGGACATCCCTCCATTTTCACCCCAGCAGCCCCCCTGACATGAGCATCGGAGCAGTTCATGCTCCGATGCTCTCCTTTGCCCTGCGCTAAATTGCGCAGGGCAAAGGCATTTTTAGGAGTTCCAGTGACGTATCGGGGCCCTCCATGGGGCTGCCAGGAACCCCGGTGACGTCACCGGCACTGATGGGCGGGATTTAGCTCTGCCCTAGCCCGCCCCTCAGAGCCGGTGACGTCACTGAACACACTGCCGGGCGGAAGTTATCGCCCGGCAGTGTGTTATTGAAAACAAAAGAGCCCGTGCCCTGCGCGATTTAGCGCAGGGCATGGGAGCGCATTGGAGCATGAGATGCTCCGATGCTAGCCTCAGGGGGGCTGTCTGGGTGAAAATAAGGGTATGTCCGGGTTCAGCTCTGAACCCGGACAACCCCTTTAAGTACAATATGCGGCGAGAAAACAATCTCAGAATGGACTGGATAAGTAAAAGCGTTTTAAAGTTATTACCACATAAAGTGACACGTCAGATTTGCTAAAAATGGCCTGAGCAGGAAGGTGAAAAATGGCTTGGCCCTGAAAGGGTTAAAGCCAGATGTTTAGCTAAAACCCCTTTGTTTACATCAGTAAAAAGGCATATTAGTGGTCACTAAGGGGGTCCTGCACTATATAGGCAAAGTAATAAAAATTCTGGACTGTTTCTTTAATTACCTTTCAAATGCCTTTATAGACAGTATATAATTCTACAACTGTTAGGTCATGCTGGGGGTTGTAGTAACACCACAGCAGGAAGTACATAGGTTGCAGTGCACTTCTGTAGTTACACTCTCGCCATAAGGGGTTTTGTGCATTACACATTCAGAAAATGCATCTTGGTAAATGCAACAAAGGACAAAGACCCCATGCTCCCAGTATACAGTTGCAAGAAAAAGTATGTGAACCCTTTGGAATGATTCGGATTTCTGCACAAATTGGTCATAAAATGTAATCTGATCTTCATCTAAGTCACAACAATAATAATAACACAAAAAGAATTAAATGTTACCATGTTTTTATTGAACACACCATGTAAACATTCACAGTGCAGGTGTAAAAAGTATGTGAACCCCTAGACTAATGACATCTCCAAGAGCTAATTGGACTGAGGTGTCAGCCAACTGGAGTCCAATCAATGAGATGAGATTGGAGGTGTTGGTTACAGCTGCCCTGCCCTATAAAAAACACAAACCAGTTCTGGGTTTGCTTTTCACAAGAAGCATTGCCTGATGTGAATGATGCCTCGCACAAAAGAGCTCTCAGAAGACCTACGATTAAGAATTGTTGACTTGCATAAAGCTGGAAAGGGTTATGAAAGTATCTCCAAAAGCCTTGCTGTTCATCAGTCCACGGTAAGACAAATTGTCTATAAATGGAGAAAGTTCAGCACTGCTGCTACTCTCCTGTAAAGATGACTGCAAGAGCACAGCGCAGACTGCTCAATGAGGTGAAGAAGAATCCTACAGTGCCAGCTAAAGACTTACAAAATTCTCTGGCATATGCTAACATCCCTGTTAGCGAATCTACGATACGTAAAACACTAAACAAGAATGGATTTCATGGGAGGATACCACAGAGGAAGCCACTGCTGTCCAAAAAAAAACATTGCTGCACATTTACAGTTTGCACAAGAGCACCTGTTTGTTCCACAGCAGTACTGGCAAAATATTCTGTGGACAGATGAAACCAAAGTTGAGTTGTTTGGAAGAAACACACAACACTATGTGTGGAGAAAAAGAGGCACAGCACACCAACATCAAAACCTCATCCCAACTGTGAAGTATGGTGGTGGGGGCATCATGGTTTGGGGGCTGCTTTGCTGCGTCAGGGCCTGGACGGATTGCTATCATCGAAGGAAAAAAGAATTCCCAAGTTTATCAAGACATTTTGCAGGAGAATCTGTCCACCAGCTGAAGCTCAACAGAAGATGGGTGTTGCAACAGGACAACGACCCAAAGCATAGAAGTAAATCAACAACAGAATGGCTTAAACAGAAGAAAATACGCCTTCTGGAGTGGTCCAGTCAGAGTCCTGACCTCAACCCGATTGAGATGCTGTGGCATGACCTCAAGAAAGAGATTCACACCAGACATCCCAAGAATATTGCTGAAATGAAACAGTTCTGTAAAGAGGAATGGTCAAGAATTACTCCTGACCGTTGTGCACGTCTGATCTGCAACTACAGGAAACGTTTGGTTGAAGTTATTGCTGCCAAAGAAGGTTCAACCAGTTATTAAATCCAAGGGTTCACATACTTTTTCCACCTGCACTGTGAATGTTTACATGGTGTGTTCAATAAAAACATGGTAACATTTAATTCTTTGTGTGTTATTAGTTTAAGCAGACTGATTCTCTATTGTTGTGACCTAGATGAAGATCAGATCACATTTTATGACCAATTTGTGCAGAAATCCATATAATTCCAAAGAGTTTACATACTTTTTCTTGCAACTGTATATCAAAACAGTTTACATTTTGCATAGGCTGGGCTGGTATGCATCTGTATGCCTTAATTTTTACTGTATAGGAAAGAGCAGAATTGTAGACAGGGTAAAAGTATACCACTTAGTATATATATTTTTTATAATGGAAGTCAATGCCCTATATGTCTGCCTATACAGTGGCATATTTTGGATGTTTCTTTTGGAGGTATATGCAAAGGAATACTTCTGATGTATATCTCCATGGGTGGCATAATCAGACAGCAGAGGTGCTGTTTGACCCTTGGGTAGCGCCACCTACTAGGGCAGTGCCGCCTCGTCACCGCATGGTCGCTGCGCCTTTTTCAGAGTAGGTCCCACTCAAAGAGGCGACCTTGGCGTGGTTGATCAAAATGTACACTTATGCCTCTGGTACAGCATGCAGTATGGGGGGCTGTATACTTTAAAATGGCGCTGAGTAGCGCGTTAGATCAAAGCATAGCATTGTGGATGTGCTATCCAGTTCTGTTATTTACCCCCAGACAAATATCTCCAATGGAAGCTACAAATGAAGTAAAAACTAACCCTTATATGTACCAGTTTTAACAAATTCAACAATTTTTTAAACAATCCAGCAATTTTGGTCATTTAAAGGAATATTCTCAACTTAGAAGTTTAAGACATATCCACAAAATATGCCATGAATGTCTAAGGATCATTTTACATAGGGTGATGACCAAGAACGAATGTTCGTACAGATATTCATTCGTCCCAATTATTGCCCCATGTGAACATGTCGACGATCACTCAGCAAACGAGTAAATGCTCATTTGTATGGTGATGACATCTTTAGACATTTGGTTGTTGGTAGCACATTGCCTTGTATAAACAGGGATGTGCTGCCAACAATAATGGACCTGTAGGTGCCTAAATGATTGCATTTAGGATTGGGCACATACAGTGCCAATAATTGCTCTATGTAAACTGAGCTATACAAGTGCCAACTGGATTGGCTATTGTTTAGGCTACTTTAACACTCGCGTTTTGGCTTTCCGTTTGTGAGATCCATCATGGGCTCTCACAAGCGGTCCAAAACGAATCAGTTTTGCCCTAATGCATTCTGAATGGAAAAGGATCCGCTCAGAATGCATCAGTTTGCCTCCGTTGAGTCACCATTCCGCTCTGGAGGCGGAAACCAAAACCCTGCATGCAGCATTTTGCTGTCCGCTTGACGAAACTGAGCCAAACTGATCCATCCTGGCACACAATGTAAGTCAATGGGGACGGATCCATTTTCTCTGACACAATCTGACACAATAGAAAACGGATCCGTCTCCCATTTACTTTCAATGAAGTTCATGACAGATCCGTCTTGGCTATGTTACAGATAATACAAATGGATCCATTCATGACAGATGCATGCAGTTGTATTATTGTAACGGATCCAATTTTGCAGATCCATGACAGATCTGCCCAAAACGCGAGTGGGAAAGTAGCCTTACAGGGGTTTCTCACTTCAGCAAATGACATTTATCATGTAGAGAAAGTTAATACAAGTCATTTACTAATGTATTGTGATTGTCCATATTGCTTCCTTTGCTGGCTGGATTCACATTTTCTTTACATTATACATTGCTCATATCCAGGGCTTATGACTAGTGTTGAGCAAA
Source organism: Bufo bufo (assembly GCF_905171765.1). Classification (NCBI taxonomy): domain Eukaryota; kingdom Metazoa; phylum Chordata; class Amphibia; order Anura; family Bufonidae; genus Bufo; species Bufo bufo. The sequence goes on from NC_053394.1 coordinate 116,161,951, forward strand.
TCAAAGTTAAAGAAGTGGATTGCGATCCGAATTTCAGGAAAAAAAATCAATTTGTCACATTGAGTTTCCTTGCGCTGACGTGCCACATCATTATGCTGGCCCGGCATGGTGATGTCATCAGTGACATCTTCACATAAGTGCACGTGAGATTTGGCTCATCTTCAATCAAGATGGCCGCAACGGCATCTCCACGATCAAATGGATGAGATGAATACGTACTTTTTTGTAACCCCTGAAAGGCCTCTGAGGGGTCAATGATGGGGGGAGGTTAAGGGTGCGGCACAATCGCACCCGCTACATACAATGGAAAAGTGAATCAAGATAGAGATAGACAAGGCGGCAAATCATAATGAGGTGGTTATTATGGGGGACTTCAACTACCCAGATATAGACTGGGAAACTAAAACTTGTATATCTCATAAAGGAAACAGGTTCTTGGCAATAACCAAAGACAATTACCTCTCTCAACTGGTTCAGGACCCAACTAGAGGGACGGCCATACTGGACTTAGTATTAACCAATAGGCCTGACAGAACAACAGACGTGCAGGTTGGGGGACACCTGGGAAATAGTGACCATAAAGTAATAACCTTCCAATTATCATTCAAAAGAGCGTTTCTACAGGGAGGAACAAAAATACCAAACTTCAAAAAAGCTAAATTTAGCCAACTAAGAGAGGCCATAGGCCTAACTAACTGGGACAAAGTCCTCAAAAATAAAAATACAGCCACAAAATGGGATATCTTTAAAAGCATCCTAAAATCTCATTGTGAGAGGTACATACCGTATGGGAATAAAAGGTTAAGGAACAAAAAGAAACCAATGTGGATAAACAGAACTGTAAAGAAAGCAATAAATGACAATAAGAAAGCATAGAAATCACTAAAACAGGAAGGTAGCACGGAAGCACTGAAAAACTATAAGGAAAAAAATAGAACATGTAAAAAACAAATAAAAGCGGCCAAACTAGAGACTGAGAGATTAATTGCCAAAGAGAGTAAAACTAATCCTAAAATGTTCTTCAATTATATAAATGTTAAAAAGTATAAATCTGAAGGTGTCGGCCCTTTTTTTTTTTTTTTAATTCTTTAGTTTTCTAAGCCAAAAATACAAATTCCGTTACATATAATTTAAGCATAACAAATAATCATACCAATTTATGTAATTGACCCTTTTTACCGACCCCCCTCCCTTGATTCACTGCTGCGGGGTCCGACTGTACCCTTATTATCACCTGGAATCGTTTCCTAATGCCATAAATAACCAAAACTTTTGGGTCGGGAAAAGAAAAAAACATAAAAACCTACCCTTTCCAATATTACTCTGATTTTCTTGCTAATCTTCTATAAGCATCAATAGTATCTATCCAAGCCCTCCACTCAAAATAATTAGGACTATTTTTTGTGCCCCAATATTTAAGAATCAAGGCCTTTGCGGCCGTGAAACTCTCCAAAGAAACTCTAATCTGGTAGGGCGTTAAATCGGTAGGAGAGAAGAAACCCAATATTGCCTGCATAAAACAGCGATTCAATTTAATCTTGTATCTTCTGTATAGATCTTCATAGATACTGGTCCAAAATCCACTTATTTCTGGACAATTCCATAGCAAATGACTTAGACCAGCATTTTCAGCCGAGCACTTCCAACACGTATCCTTTCTTTCCTTATATATTTTGGCAAGGAAGGCGGGGGAGTAGTACAGGTGATGTACAATCCTAAACTAGATTAATCTATATTTTTGGGAAATCGATACTTTTTTTATATTTTGATATACTATATCCCAATCAACAGTACTCCCTTTGCCTAATTCAACTTCCCAGCCTCCCTCGCTTTTAAATTATGTTATTTCTCCTAAACAGTCCCGAAATCTGCGATATATTTTAGAAAAGGTAAGTTGTGTATCCCTAAATTTAAAACAATAGTCCAAAAAGGAATTTGCCCTAATAGTCAAAAGGCTTTTATCCTGAGTGCTCGTGAATTCATGGCTAATTTGTGAATATCTATATCTATCTAAGAAGGTGACATTTGTACCCTTTATTAATTTATCCAAAGGGATGATACTACTATGTGATATTATATGAGTTAAGCGGTTGATGCCGCGTGAATTCCAATAATTATAATCTTCAATTAACATAAATTCTTTTAAATTACAATTGTGCCAAAGTGGAGTAAAATAAGTGGGACTACTTACACCCAATATGTTTTTAGTCTTATTCCAAACCCTATCTAACGTATATCTGATTAAACACAGTTTTTTTCTTTTCCCTGGATGCCCAGTCTCCAAAATAGAAAAAATATCTCCGTAAGGCTCCTGAAAGTCCCTTGACAGGATACTCAGCAGCATCGCAGACTGATGGTCCCCCCCCCCCCGCCCCACCCACCACTTTATCTGAGCTGCAATGTAGTATCCCTGAAGGAAAGGAAGGGAGAGGCCACCATCTCTCTCAGAGAGGCAGAGATATTTTTGCTTGATCCTAACCCTTCCCCTCCCCCAGATTAACTCATTCAACAATCTATCCAGCAGCCCGAAAAATGAATCATCAATCCATATCGGACATGCTGTCAAGGGGTACAGGGCAATAGGGAGGACCACCATCCTAACCAGTGCAATCCTTTCTGCCTGTGACAGGGGTAACTTCTGCCAAGTTCAAATCTTCTCCTTCACCTTATTGATCATAGGAATTATATTTAGGAGATTATATCTAGTCAAATCTGCACTAATTCTAATACCCAGATATCGAATAGAATCGGTGAGGCCGAGTGGCCTGATACCTAAAACTCCATCGGGAGGTGTTCGGACAAGGGGGAGGAGTTTAGACTTATCCCAATTTACTTTATAGCCTGATAGAGAACCGTATTCTTCCAAGATATTCATTACGGGTGGGACGCCCCTTCCACCCCTGCCCCAGGAAAACAAGAATATCGTCATCGTACAGGCTAATTTTAGCTTCCTCTCCCCTCCCTCCAAAGCCAACAATCTCTTTAGACTGTCTAATTCTGCATGCGAGGGGCTCTAACGCCAGAGCAAATATCAAAGGTGAGAGGGGACATCCCTGCCTGGTGCCTCGCTGTCGGCCCTTTAAAGAGTAATGAGGGGGGAGTCGCAGAGAGCGACGAGGAGAAAGCAAAGCTGTTAAATATTTTTTTCTCCAATGTATTCACTGAGGAAAATAAACTGTCAGATGAAATGCTGAATGTAAAAGTAATTTCCCCATTAAAAGTGTCCTGTCGGACCCAGGAAGAAGTACAACAGCGACTTAAAAAGATTAAAATAGACAAATCGCCAGGACCGGATGGCATACACCCTCGTATCCTAAGGGAATTAAGTAATGTCATAGCCAGACCCTTATTTCTGATATTTGCGGACTCTATACTGACAGGGAATGTCCCACAGGATTGGCGCATAGCAAATGTGGTGCCAATATTCAAAAAGGGTCCAAAAACAGAGCCTGGAAACTATAGGCCGGTAAGTTTAACATCTGTTGTGGGTAAACTGTTTGAAGGTTTTCTGAGAGATGCTATGTTAGAGCATCTCAACGGAAATAAGCAAATAACGCCATATCAGCATGGCTTCATGAGGGATCGGTCATGCCAAACTAATTTAATCAGTTTCTATGAGGAGGTAAGTTCTAGACTTGACAGCGGCGAATCAATGGATGTCGTATATCTGGACTTCTCCAAAGCATTTGACACTGTACCACATAAAAGGTTAGTATATAAAATGAGAATGCTCGGACTGGGAGAAAACGTCTGTATGTGGGTAAGTAACTGGCTCAATGATAGAAAACAGAGGGTGGTTATTAATGGTACACACTCAGATTGGGTCACTGTCACTAGTGGAGTACCTCAGGGGTCAGTATTGGACCCTATTCTCTTCAATATATTTATTAATGATCTTGTAGAAGGCTTGCATAGTAAAATATCAATTTTCGCAGATGACACTAAACTACAGAGGGATCTGGATAGATTGGAGGCTTGGGCAGAGAAGTGGCAGATTTAACACTGACAAATGTAAAGTTATGCACATGGGAAGGAATAATGCAAGTCACCCGTACATACTAAATGGTAAAGCACTCGGTAACACTGACAGGGAAAAGGATCTAGGAATTTTAATAAACAGCAAACTAAGCTGCAAAAACCAGTGTCAGGCAGCTGCTGCCAAGGCCAATAAGATAATGGGTTGCATCAAAAGGGGCATAGATGCCCGTTATGAGAACATAGTCCTACCACTTTACAAATCATTAGTCAGACCACACATGGAGTACTGTTTACAGTTCTGGGCTCCTGTGAACAAGACAGACATAGCAGAGATGGCGAGGGTTCAGAGGAGGGCAACTAAAGTAATAACTGGAATGGGGCAACTACAGTACCCTGAAAGATTATCAAAATTAGGGTTATTCTATTTAGAAAAAAGACGACTGTGGGGAGATCTAATTACTATGTATAAATATATCAGGGGTCAGTACAGAGATCTATCCCATCATCTATTTATCCCCAGGACTGTGACTGTGACGAGGGAACATCCTCTGCGTCTGGAGGAAAGAAGGTTTGTACACAAACATAGAAGAGGATTCTTTACGGTAAGAGCAGTGAGACTATGGAACTCTCTGCCTGAGGAGGTGGTGATGGTGAGTACAATAAAAGAGTTCAAGAGGGGCCTGAAAGTATTTCTGGAGCGTAATAATATTACAGGTTATAGCTACTAGAGAGGGGTCGTTGATCCAGGGAGTTATTCTGATTGCCTGATTGGAGTCGGGAAGGAATTCATTATTCCCCTAAAGTGGGGAAAATTGGTTTCTACCCCACAGTTTTTTTTTTGCCTTCCTCTGGATCAACTTGGAGGATGACAGGCGGAACTGGATGGACAAATGTCTTTTTTCAGCCTTATGTACTATGTTACTATGTTACTAAGTCAGCAAAGGAGGCAATATGGAAAATCATAATACATTAGTAAGTGTCTTGTATTGACTTTATCTACATGATAAATGCCATCTGCTGAAGTGAGACAACCCCTTTAAGACATTAATCTGCCTGTGTAAATGTAAAAAGACTCTTATAGATGCGGGTTCCAGATCTGGGACTCACATAGAAGTTAATAGGAGTTACGGAAAAACCATGGCACAACGAGCTCTGCTCATTCCTTAAGGGTGTATTAGACACCCTGATGCCGCAGATGATTATCGGGAGGGAAGCATGCTTAAAAATCACAATTGGCCGATGAACGTTCATCAGGGATTTGGAGGCAGTATTAGACTGCCAGATGATTGCTAACGAGCGTTACTATGAACACTTGTTAGCAATCATTTGCCAGAAAATCTGGCAGTCTAATACACCCTTTAATCTCAACCACCTCTCTATTCATTAAGAATGGATATGTCTTAAATGTCTAAAATGAGAATGCCCCTTATCTGTGCAAAATCAGTTTTGAAAAAAAAATCTGAAGATAAAATGTCTAATTACTGAGCACTTGGTATGAGCCCCCTTGGAAGGAGGTTTAGAGCGCTGCACATCCATCCGCAGCAGTAAGCTGCAGTGTGCTGACTGGAGAGTGTGCTCCAGGGGGACAGGCTGAACAGACACAGACACTTCCCATTCACGTACATTATGTTTATATACAGCGAGACAATGGAGAGATATAGTCACAGGAGGCCTTGGACATGTTGTGTTCAGGCAGATAAAAGCATGCTGAGGGAGGGGAGTCCACCTCCACCAAAGAGAGCAGAACAACCTGAGTTCCAAGTAAGGGCTTATTTTTTTATGTACTTTTTATTGAAGTTTTACATAAAATACCATAACATATTCCCAACTCCCACCCCCTCGTCCTCCCTCCCCTGTCTCTCTCTGTTTTCCGTAGGATGCCAATCAACTCCATCTTTTAATCTTCTTGGAGTTTCCCCAATGTATTTGCAAGTTTCCTCTTTAAATACCAATCAGAGGCTGTAAATGGTGTCATCAGATTTTTTTTTATTCGATACCTGAAAATACTATACTAATAAAGTTCTCCCATCTGCTGAAAAAGGTGTCTATGTGCCTTCCTTTAGGCTAGGTCTACACGACGACATTTGTCGCGCGACAAATTTTATAATGGCAGTCTATGGTGTCGCACTGCAACATGCTGCGACTGCGACGCAACAGTCGCAGAAAATCCATTCGAGATGGATTTTTCTGCGACTGTTACATCGCAGTCGCAGCATGTTGCATGTTGCAGTGCAACACCATAGACTGCCATTATAAAAATTGTTGCGCAACATTGGTGCAACAAAATGTTGCGCTACAAATGTTTCGGTGTAGTTGTGCCCTATCTGTCGCGCGACAAATGTCGTCGTGTAGACCTAGCCTTAAGCTGTTCAGCCTCTATCCTCTCCATGTCAAAACAGAGTTTTGTGTGGTTAAAGACCTCAGTCATGGACGGCACCTGAGAGTGTAGCCAATGTCTGAGGAGACCACGTTTAGCTGCCAACAGTATTATATGAATTATTGGAGACGTTGTCTTCCTTTCTGTCTGATAATGGAATAGAACAAGGTCAGGGGTCAAAGGTATGAATGTTTTTATATATCTTTTAATTTGTGACCTAACCAGCTCCCAAATTTATTTTGAAGCTGGGCAGGACCACATTCCGTGGCATAGATCTAACCTCTCTAGATTGCATTTGGGGCACCTATTCAATCTGTTTGAGGGCTGGGTGTTTGATGTGTATTGAAATCCGTATATGGCTTTATGGATCATTCTGAAGTGAGTCTTTCTCCATCCCTGATTGACAATGAACTTATTTATTTTATTCCATCCCTGTAGAATTACTTTCTCAGTGTCCATGCAGGGAAATTCTTTCCTCCAATGGGAGAAAAGTCTCTCCGCCGTGTGCTTCTGTTTATGGTCTCTGATTCCCTGATAAATCTCTGAGAGTGATTTTTTCGAAAGTACATTGTCTATGATATGATCAAAGGCGTGGCGGTTGAATTCCATATCTAAATTTAGTACTCTATTTTTGAGAAAACCCATGAGCTGGAGGTAGGCCAATAAATGTTGGTCATTTAGTGGACTATACTGTTCTTTAATTTCTGTGAGCGAACAGTATCGTTTGTTCTGAACATTCCAAAGGTCTATTACCCTTTGTATTCCAACCTCCCTCCATTTCTTAAAATGTTTGGCTTCTATACCTGCTGGAAATTCTGGATGTCCCCAAATGGCCATATATTTTGAGAGTGAGAAAGGTAACTTAAACAATTTGTGTGTTCCCTTCCAAGCTGCAATTGTGTCTTTCACTAGGAGACTGGTTTTGATTATGTGAGGTAGAGCTCCAAATTTGGTATGTAGTAGGGCTTCTAATTTCCACGGGTGAACCAGTCACGCTTTTATTGTGGTATTAGTATAAAATTTTGTGCCAAAGACCCAGTCGATACTGTGTCTCATAAGGCTGGCCAAGTTATAGCATCTCAGATTAGGGAGAGCCAAGCCTCCCAGTGTTTTCGGTAGTTGTAATTTCAGTAGTGCTATTCTAGGTTTGCGTTTTTCCCATATGAAGGTCCTAAACGCAGTTTCTATTGAATTGATGTCAGAGTGTTTAAGAAGGATGGGAATAGTCTGCATGGGGTAAAGAAGTTTCGGCATACACATCATTTTTATAAGCTGTCCCCTTTCACCCAGTGACAATGGGTAGTTCATCCATTGTTCTAAGTCCGCCTTGATCTTTTTTTTATCAAAGGTGGGTAATTCAACAAATATAATGATTCAGGTTTTCTCCCAATGCGTATGCCCAGATATTTTATTGAACTAGTAGCAATTTGTATTGGGATTTCTAGAGGTTGGCTGGAAGCTGTCGATGAGTTGTATCCCAGGAATAGTATCTCTGACTTAGTTGTATTTACCCTAAAGCCAGACATGCTAGACATGGGTTCTAATAATAGGTTAAATATAAGAGGAAAGAGCAGGCAGCCTTGCCTGGGGCCTTTGCCCATGTTAAAGGATTTGGAGAGGAAACCAGGAGTGTTTATTTTGGCTTGTCGGTTTAAATACAGTGCCCCAAGATATTGCCTGAACGGGCCTTCAAAGCCCATAGAGTCTAAAACATGATCCATCCATCCATCCACAGTCCACATTATCAAAGGCTTTTTCAGCATCTATAGCAACTATGGCTGGGGATGGATGGTTCTAAGGGCACATTTTGATTTCGTCCAGCACTGTCAGTACTCTACGGACATTTGTTACTGCTGCCCTCCCTTGTATGAAGCCCACTTGAGAAGGGGGTATTAGTCTTGGCATTATATTTGCTAATATTTCTGCGAGAATTTTAGAAATTATCTTCAAATCTACATTGATCAATGAGATCGGACGATATGAAGAAGCCAGTGTTGGATCTTTTCCTGGTGTTTGGGTGGATATAGTGTTACCTTGCATATAGCCCGTGTATATTTGGGATAATGTTGGAGCTATTTCTTGAGATAAGATGCGGAAAAATTCACCGGTGTAGCCATCCGGTCCAGGGGATTTACCTAGGGTTAGATTTTTAATGGAATTCATTACTTCTGGTTTAATGGTGGCATTTAGTTGTTCTTTCTCCTCAACTGATAGTTGTGGTAAAGGGATGTCTTTCAGCCATTCCCTTCTGTATAATAATGGTGTCTGAGGGGGTTGGTACAGGTGTTTGTAGAAATCTCGTAGGATTGTGTTGATTTCCCTTGGGTGTGTTTTTGCCTTCCCCTGTTTATCCTTAATGATTGGTAAATTTGTCAAAGGTCTTTGTCCCCTTGCAAGGCTTGCTAATCTGCCTGATTTGTTTCCGTGCCTGTATAAATGGGCTTCCCATTTGGTTTGTATTATGTTTTCCCACCTCTGAAGCCACCTTTCATATTCTTATTTGGTTTGCTGCCATTGTCTCTGATATAAAGGGGATTTTTTGGGGGGGGAATTTGTGTAGGCTAATCTCAAATTATCACTCAGTTCATTTATTTTAGTTTTAATGGATTTTTTCCTATTGTATACATATGCCAAGAGTCTGCCTCGCAGTACCGCCTTCCCCGCATCCCATAATAACTGCGGATTTGTTGTGTCATCGTTCTCTTGTTTGTATTCTAGCCACCAACCCCACAAGAGATCTCTGAAGTTTTCATCCGTGGTTAAGTTGGAGGGGAATCTCCATATGAAATCCTCTCCTCTGGGGATTTTTTCCCTGAATAAGATTGAAACTGGTGAGTGGTCAGAAATAACTAGTTCTTCTATTCTCGGCTCTGAGAAACGTGTCATGTCTCTTTTATTAATCAGAATGTAGTCCAGGCATGACCATGTACAGTGAGTGTGTGAGAAGTGAGTGTACTCTCTTCCCTCTGGATTAGTAGCTCACCATGGGTCTATTAGATGTGCGTCATTAAGTAGGTGTGAGTCTTAAATCCTTGGCTCCCTGAATCTTTTTCCTCACCCCTGACCTTTTGATATCTTCGTCCTGGTTTACCACAGTGTGGGTCTACACACAGGACAGATGCAGATCAGGGGTGTAGCTATAGAGGAAGTGGCTGCTTTGGGGCCCAAACTCAAAAGGGCCTACCAAGGAGGAGGACTAAAAAAATTTACTGTCAACATTATTTTAAATGAGATTATATACAGAGACGCTGTAGGAATAACCACAGAAGTTGCTGCTGGGGGGAGGCCCATTAAAAATTTGCTGTGGGGCCCAGTCATTTCTAGTTACGCCACTGGTGAAGATCTTTCCTTTGTACCTTATCTCTGTGCAGCTCCACAGTCACTGATTATTATTTATTATTAAAGCACCATTCATTCCATGGAGCTGTGCAACCTGCAGTAGGTGAGGTTAACTGATGGAAATCACTGACCAAAACACTGATGTGTTAATAAAGCCTAAACAGGGCAGAGCTTTTAACACAGGCTTTGTGAGACCATGAACTGGAGCTTTCATAAATTAAATATATATATATATAGCTTGTGGGTCATGTTAAGTATTAAATATACTGCAAAACCAATTAAATATTGCCATAAGAGCTATTTTCTGATATTCAAATTATCTTAAATTAACGTCATCGGGCAATAGTCATGAAACTGTACATGGGCAAGGATAAACTAGGAACTTAATGGGTGCTGTAAGAACTTTTGAACATACAAATCTGCTGACAACGCTAGTTAGGGATCAGGGGGAGCAGGACAAACACACCTTTTGCGAAGCTTTTATTATGAGTAGTGTGAATATGTGAATAGTATTCTATTGCAGTCTATAGGCCAAGCGATCAAAAGATCACAGTTTCAGATCCCCTAGGCCTAGGGGGACTAAAACTACAGTAAAAAAAAGTTAAAAAAATATATTAAAAATTCTCCAATTCCCCTCTTCCTGAATTTTACCTATAAATATACAGTAAATAAACATAACAGTTATTGCCATGTAAAACTATTAAAATATCTAAATATCTTTCTAGTGCCGTAAACGTAACGCTGAACAAAATAATCCACAACTCTCGATTTTTTGGTTACCTTTTCCATCCAAAAAAAGGAACAAAAAGTGCTAAAAAAGTTGTACGTAGGCCAAATGGTCCTAATAAAAACTACAGTTCGGCATGCAAAAAAAAAAAATATTCACACAGTTCTGTAGATGAAAATATAAAAAAAAGTTACAGGTGTCAGAAAATGGCGAGGCACCATGGTGATGGACCATGTGATGAGCGCAGTGACGTCACCAAAGGTCCTTTTCCTCCCAGGTCCTCAAACAAGAAGAAAGAAGGCGCGCCGGGCTTCGCGAACAAGTGGATGAGGTGAGTTTAATTTTTTTTTTTATTTTTTTTTTTAACCCCTCCATCCCTAATTTACTCAGCATTCTGTATTAAGAATGCTATTATTTTCCCTTATAACCATATTATAAGGGAAAATAAAAAAGATCGGGTCCCCATCCCGATCGTTACCTAGCAACCATGTGTGAAAATCGCACCGCATCCGCACTTGCTTGCGATTTTCACGCAGCCCCATTCACTTCTATGGGGCCTTCATTGCGTGAAAAATGCACAATATATTGTAGAGCATGCTGCGATTTTCATGCAACACACAAGTGATGTGTGAAAAATCACCGCTCATGTGCACAGCCCCATTGGAGTGAATGGGTCCAGATTCAGTGCGGGTGCAATGCGTTCACCTCACGCATTGCACCTGCACGGAATTCTCGCCTGTGTGAAAGGGGCCTAAGGGGTTAAAGTGTTTGTCTCACCAAGACAAAGCCTCCCCTATGGTCAACTGTTCACATAAGGTCCAGCATCTACAAACCCTTTTGGATGACGTCCATGCACTAATAGACTAGAATTCATGAGACAATAACCATTAAAAAGTGATCTGTTAACATATTCGATAGCCTATTTGGGAGTGTGTGTGAGCTACTTATTGCATGGAAGTATATGGTGGTAATGTGGTGGAATTTCTTGTGGACGTTGAAGAGTGAGCATTTATGGTTATTCATCCTGTTTGATGAAGAATTTGCCAATAGATCCGACATGGAAAGTTCATCCATATACATTATGTCATCAATGGATTCCACCAGCAAAATTCATACCTAGTTATAGTAGCTTTAGTGCTATCCTTCCATACTATAGACTGCAAAAGCCTTGTCCTGCAGCAGCTCTCAGCCTCTTCCTACAGCTCTTACTGTCTCACATCATGAAAATAAAGAGGGGTTATATTGTGTGCATACTACGTGGTGGAGACTGTACAAGCATAAAACACAGGGGATTCTCCAGGCTTCCCAGCTTTGCAAGAAATCATAGTCAGGATTCTAGCAATAAAAGGGTTAAACTTTCCGTCAATAACGAGGGATCATCTAGGATTGGCTGTGCCGTGGATTCTCCCTGTCGGAGGTAAGGATGCTGTTGTCAGGCAGGATATTTTTTTCCGTGGGTCTAGGGCTTTCCTAGTATTTATCCTTCCCACAGACTCCTCCTCACACACAGGTTCCTAGATACTGCATGTACGTAGCTGTGTGTACCCAGGGAGGTCCAGGATAATGTGAGCTGTGGAATAATATATATTAGGGCTGGGTGACTAGATTATGAATTCTGCAGCAGATGCACAGTATATAAACAGCTTGCCTCTTGAAATATATTTCAATTGGAAAGCACAATTCACATCCCAGGGGTCTGGATCCAATATAAGCCATGATTTATGCAAAACGTATTACATATAAAGAACACGCTGAGTGCTATATAAACCTGCACGCTATACCCAGAAGCACACATACTGCAATATGGAGAATACATACAAATATAAGGGGACATTCTGAAACCACCAGCAAGCAAGAAAATACCGATATCACAGTGTGTTCAACAGAGGTCGCAATAACGCCTGTACAAGGCGTGTTCAGGCGATTTTTACTTCTTAAAAAAAAGTATAAGGCGTACCAGCATGCCTTAGACTTTTCCCTGCCTTTCATCAGCACAGTGAACGGCACGGGCAGCGCAATGATGCTGCCTGTGCCTAAAATGACCAATAACAAAGCTCCTTACATCAGGGAGCTTTGTTATTGGTCGGTTTGAGTGGGCAGCCGAACCATTTGGCACACCACTCTGAAGTGAGGAGGCAGAGTCCAGTGCAGCCGGACTAGAAGCGCAGCCTAAGGGTAGGCTGACATGAGAGGTTGGGGGGACGAGGGGATGGCAGGGTTATCAGGGAGTTAGAAAGAAGAAGACAGGAATAGGTTAAGGAAGTAGGGGGCCGGGTTAGCGTAGGGGGCGGAGCTTTAAGTTTAAAAGAGGAAGAAGCGGGAAACGGGCGCCGTTTTAGGTTTAGAAACTACCACCCACCCTCCCCTTTTTTCTGGTAGGTTTGCGGGGGGGGGGGGGGGGGTTGGGGTATTTTGGGTCAGGTTTTTGGATAATTGTTTGTCATAGCAGTCTGGCGGTAGGAGGTCCTGGAAGACGGTGGTAGGGCTTGGTGTTTGTGGATGGGAGGGCCTCAAACGGTGGGGCTGGACTCCCAGGTGTGGAAAGTTGGTTGGTTTCAGTGGGTGACCATCACTCGGTGTCTCCGAGCTGGAGTAATACGGCTGGAGGCAGGGTGGCTTAACCGGGTGTTTGGGGCACCAGCTGGAATCGAATCGGGGCTTCTAGGACCTCCTTCGTCAGGGTTTATATATATATTGTTATATATATATTTATATGGATCTTTACATGTTATGTTTGTATTAATAAAAGGCTGCTGTGGCCATTTAATTCCAACATACGGTGTTGTGTCATTTTTGGTGGGGTTTTAGGGGTGGTAAGGTAGTTGGGGAGATGATGTTATAAGGTGGGTGTATAGGACCCGAGGAAAATCCCCAATAACCCTATCATGCAGTGGCGCAAGATTCTCACCGGGCGGGGTAAGCAGTCTTGGACTGTGGATCATTTCCTCCGTGTGCTCACGGCGTCCTCTCCAGTGAAGAATGTGCGCCCAAACTCCATAGTAACCAGATACCAACAGACTCCCCCCGGGGCACTATCTGCCTGAGCATGCTTGCCCTGGTCGGATGAATAAAATGATCGTGTCAGTCGGGTGCAGCGCATGTTGGCATGGAGATTGAGGGGGGGGAGAACTGATGTTGATGAGTTGGGGTGGGCTATGAGTTTGGGCACATGTTCTTCACTGGAGAGGATGCTGTGATCACACAGAGAAAGTGACCCGCAGCCCGACTATCCAGAACTTCAAAAAGTGAATGTGACTATTGGACTATCACATGGAAGACTTTTATGATTGGTGAGCACATTAAATTAATTTATCGTAATTAGACAGCACAATTTGTGATTGATGCAATGTTATATATGTCCTGCTGGGATCTAAGAGGGCTTACATTTTTAGGGAGACTCCAAAAAAACCAAGGCGGGTTGGCAAATAGGCAATAGATTGTCCTAGATATAGGGACAGCCATTTTGCCCCCAGTAGGTCTCAGGTACACGACTGTATCCATTTTAAGGTCTCCAAATCATGGATCCACAAAATATGGACATCCATGTGCTGTTCGCATCTCCATGCTGCAAAAGATGGAGCATGTCCTGTTCTGGCGGACCCACTGAACTCAATGGGTCCGCAGGAAAATGCCTATTTCACGCGGATTGCATCTGTGATTTGTGTAACGCAAAACGGATATAGTCGTGTGCTTGAGACCTTATAGTGAAAGCCACAGTGCTCACAGATATGAAGTACAGAAACGTCAAGTACACTATACTGTGCAATAGTTCAATATATTGTGTATAAGACTGTCCTATAACGGCCTCCTGTGCATTCATCCCAGACTCTACCCACTGCCACCAAGCCACCCACCGCCACCAAGCCACCCACTGCTCACTGCCAGAACGATCAGACGTCCCTGTTGAATTCTTATTTCATTGAGTTTTGCACAGTCTACCGCTCTAATCCCTACATGACAGATTTGGTGCTTCAAGAAAGGTTGGTGATTCAGTCTTAAGATAAATTTAAAATGGTCAAAATTTGCTATTTTTGCATGGAAGACATTATAGAGGAGACTGGTAATGGTTTCCTTACAGAAATAGCAACATCTTAACATTATTTAGGCCTATGTATTGTATACATTACAGACCAAAAGTTTGGACACACCTTCTCATTCAAATAGTTTTCTTTATTTTCATGACTATGAAAATTGTTGATTCACACTGAAGGCATCAAAACTATGGCATCCACACATGTGGAATTATATACATAACAAACAAGTGTGAAACAACTGAAAATATGTCATATTCTAGGTTCTTCAAAGTAGCCACCTTTTGCTTTGATTACTGCTTTGCACACTCTTGGCATTCTCTTGATGAGCTTCAAGAGGTAGTCCCCTGAAATGGTTTTCACTTCACAGGTGTGCCCTGTCAGGTTTAATAAGTGGGATTTCTTGCCTTATAAATGGGGTTGGGACCATCAGTTGCGTTGAGGAGAAGTCAGGTGGATACACAGCTGATAGTCCTACTGAATAGACTGTTAGAATTTGTATTATGGCAAGAAAAAGCAACTAAGTAAAGAAAAACGAATGGCCATCATTACTTTAAGAAATGAAGGTCAGTCAGTCAGCCGAAAAAATGGGAAAACATTGAAAGTAAGGGCTATTTGACCATGAAGGAGAGTGATGGGGTGCTGCGCCAGATTACCTGGCCTCCACAGTCACCGGACCTGAACCCAATCGAGATGGTTTGGGGTGAGCTGGACCGCAGAGTGAAGGCAAAAGGGCCAACAAGTGCTAAGCATCTCTGGGAACTCCTTCAAGACTGTTGGAAGACCATTTCAGGGGACTACCTCTTGAAGCTCATAAAGAGAATGCCAAGAGTGTGCAAAGCAGTAATCAAAGCAAAAGGTGGCTACTTTGAAGAACCTAGAATATGACATATTTTCAGTTGTTTCACACTTGTTTGTTATGTATATAATTCCACATGTGTTAATTCATAGTTTTGATGCCTTCATAGTCATGAAAATAAAGAAAACTCTTTGAATGAGAAAGTGTGTCCAAACTTTTGGTCTGTACTGTATATGAATTACCGCAAATTTCATACTCCTCCTCGGTTAAAAAATACTCCTCAAAAATGGTATAAGGAGTATTTTTACTCTTCCGTAAAAAATGTAGTGCGACCTCTGGTTTTCAACATTACTACACTAAAATGGATTCAATCATAATATGGTCTACATAATGGTAGGTCCCTAAAACCAGACCATAACGGAATTTATCAAGACCTGTACACTCCGGAATTCTGTCTAGGACTTTGTGACTTCTACGTTTATTTGAGCTAAAATATTGTACCATTTTCCAGTCTTACATTGCTCATTGCAGTTTTGAAAAGTAGATAGGAATGTGTTCATAGTTAGTCTTAGGTCACCTTGGTCAGTATTTTACATTGGTATTTGTAAGCCAAAACCAGGGGTAAAACCTACTGAGAAACAGTATGTTGGGAAGACTTGTGCCTCTTCTGTTTTTGGACCAGGGGCGGACTGGGTACTTAATGGGACCCTGGAGAGAAAAAAAGTGGCCCCATGTTGTAGATGGGTGGAAATTGACAGAAGTCCGGACAACAGAAGAAGGTGGGGCCAGCAATACCATATTCTGGCAGAGCCGAATAAGTGCAACATAATAAACTGCCCCAGCAGCATCAAAATACCTCCTCAGAAGCTGCCCCTCTGGGGTGGCCAGTGCCAGCTGCCACGTTCTGTCCTACTACTCCAGTTCTCTCAGGACAGCAATACAATGTAATTCAGGAACCAGGAGGCCACTTGTAGTCACCGGCCATGTACATATCTATTTGACGTCCCCAGCATTAATTAACTCTGGGAGCAACATATTCTTACTTACCTAGCTGGCAGCTGTGAGGAGAGTTCTGGAAGCCCTCTGGACATCGGCCCACCAGGAAATTTCTCTGTACAATCTATGGCCAATCCGCCCCTGTTTTGGACCCATGTCTGGTTTTGCCTTACAAATACAGATAGAAAATACTGGCCAAATGCTGACTGTGTAAAAGTTGCCTTAAAGGGGTTGTCCCATAACAACTTATCCCTTATCTGCAGAATAGGGGATAAGTGTCTGATCAGGGGAGGTCTGACCACTGGGGCCCACACCAATCACCTGAACGTGGGCTTGTGTTCCCAGTTTCAATGGACGACAGACACACATGCATGCTCACTGTTTGTACTTGGCAGCTGTATCTCCGGCAGCCCTATAGCGTTGAGTGCACCATCTGTTTCATGTGAAGACTTGTCAGGTCTTCCTCAGCAAATGAGGATTCAGAAGAGGGGACCTCTTTCCATTAACTCAGAATTACCTAATACAGTATTTGAAGACCCCCAAGGAAAGAAAAGGCATTATGTGTAAGTCCTTGAGTTGCCCTTGTTAAAACAAGTGTTTCTGGGAAAACTGTATAGCAACCTATGGACACTACATCAACTCCTAAAAGGGAAGGGGGAGCACAGAGGCTATTACTCATCTTTCCTATAATCCTGAAAGTCACATCTGCCAAATTATGTAATGATACAGGAGGAGGAGTCTAAGAAAGTTGGGTGACAATCTCTCTTGGAATACTAGGCTTGGTTGGTTAACTTGTGCTATTCTCACAGGTCTAAAAAATACATACAGTGAGATGTCACTCAATATGTAAGTTATATATGCAGTATTAAAGGTTGAACCGCCCCAGGACCAATGCACTTTAGTTATTTCTATCACTTGCTGTACCACTTTTTACCAGCAGCAGATCTTCATACACGCCAGAGCAACAATGCCCCCCATGCCATTTTGCAGCTCCCTCCACATAGTAATCCCTCCCATAATAATTTGCCCCCACACAGTATCCCACCATATCCCCCTCACATCCTCCTGTGTGCACCCCCCTCATGTCCCCCAAAGTTGGCACATAAAAGAAAAAAAGAAAAAAAAAAACCTAAAAGCTGAATACTCACCTGCGCTTGCTCGCAGAGTCCCGGCACTGTGCTGCTGAGTCCCGGCACAGGTGCGCGCGATGACGTCATCACGCGTGCCTGCGCCAGGATTTCACTACCGCATAGGCTTCAGGCCTGCTATGCTTGAAGCCTATGGTGGTGATCGGCAGCAGGGCAGGGAACTATGCGCTCCGCTCCCTGCCCCGCCCCAGTATGTGGGTGACAGCGCTTCTGCAATGAGAGCTTCTATCTGTATTGATGGAAGCGCTCATTGCTTCTGGGCCTGCTGGCACCCCCGTGAGAGCTGGCACCCGGGGCGGACCGCCCCCCCCGGGGACGCCACAGCAAGGACTGCTGCTGCTTAGAGAAACTAAATGTCCATTGCAATTAATGGATGCCCATAGTTGCATTCCATAGGGATACATTATATACATGTTTATGTAAGTTCCATAAGACTTTAGGGCAACAAATTATCAAGGAAGTCCAGGTATTGCAGCCATGATGCTAGATTACAGCCATGCCAAAGCCACCATATTATGGCCATATGAAATTGGCTTATTACAGTATTGTATAGTCTTCTCTGTTATTTGCTGGCAGGAAACCCTGCTGCTTTCCTCTCCTTTTATCATAACTGCTGTTTGGGTTGTTGGGGGATGTAAATTAACCTGAAGAAGGGTCAATTGTAGCCCAAAAGTGTGCAGCAAATAACCCCAGGAGATTTCACTGGCAATGGTGTCAGTGCAAGAAAATCTTACTTCTTTCTACAATGCACTAGGAAAGTCTTTAGACCCTTTCACTTTTTTTTCACATTTTGCTATGTTGTGTCCTTGAACTAAATAAAAAAAAAATCAAGTTTTTATCCAATCGATGTGCACTCAATATCCCATAATGAGAAAGTGAAAACAGAATTTTGTCAGTATTCTAACCCTTTGCTATTACACTTGAAATAGAGCACTGGGGCCCTCCCCCCATATCTCTTGATCATCTTTGAGATGTTTCTACAGCTTGATTGGAGTCCACCTGTGATAAGACACGGCCCTGTCTATGTAAGGTATCACAGCTGACAATGCTTATCAGTAGTGTTGAGCGAACTTCTGTTTTAAGTTCGGCGTCTAAAGTTCGGCTTCCGGTTAGCGGAGAATCCCGATATGGATTCCGAATTCCGTTGTGGTCCGTGGTAGCGGAATCAATAATGGCCGATTATTGATTCCGCTACCACGGACCACAACGGAATTCGGAATCCATATCGGGATCCTCCGCTAACCGGAAGCTGAACTTTAGACGCCGAACTTAAAACAGAAGTTCGCTCAACACTACTTATCAGAGCAAAAACCAAGCCATGAGGAAGAAAGAACTGCATGTAGAGTTCAGATCCAGGATTGTGAGATCTGAAGTAGGGTAGAAAACATTTCTGCTACACTAAAGTTCCCAAGAGCACAGTGGGAGAAACTTCCAGAATGTCAACCATCACTGCAGCACTACACCCATCTCACCTGGACAGAGATACTCTTAATGAAAACCTAATGGTGATTTCCTCATCTCAAACAATTTATTGAAACAAAAGTCAACAACAGTGGTGGGTATACCCCCACAAAAAATGTCAGTGTCTCAATAACTTGTCATGTGACCTTGAGCATCAATTACAGCTTGACAACTGCGTCTTATGCTGTTCACAAGTCGACTTATTGTCTGCTGAGGCATGGCATCCAGCTCTTCTTGAAGGGAGGACCTCAGGTCATTGAGGTTCTGGGGTACAGAGTTACGAGCCTCGACATGGCGACTCGGCAGATCCCATAAATTTGCTATGGGATTGAGATCTGAAAAGAGTGCAGGCCACTCCATCAGTGATGGCCAGTTTGCAGTGTTCGCCTGCGAACACATGCGGGCTGCCATCTTGACTCACCCGGCCGGCGATGCACAGGTAAGCCCTTACCTGTGCCTGTGCCACGAGCCGGTCTGAAATCAAATGCAGTCACGGGGAGCAGGCAGTTTCGAGAACAGCCGCCGGGGGCCTTCATCGGGCTGTTCTCTGAACATCACCGGACTCGTGAGTCAATATGGCAGCCCGCATGTGTTCGCAGGCGAACACTGCGAACTGGCCATCACTGCACTCCATTTGAGGTACTCCAGTCTCCAGCAGCCGTTCCCTAATGATGCAATCTCAATGAGCTGGCGCATTGTCGTCAATGAAGATGAAATTAGACCTGTGTTGTTCATGCAGAGTCACAATGACTGGATTAATGATGTTATTCAAGTAGTATGGGCTTGTCACTGTACCATTCACAAAGTATAGGGCAGTTCTGTTTTGACTAGACACACCTGCCCACACAGTAACACCACCACCACCAAAGGCTCATCTGGTGACAACAGTGGCTGATGCATAGCACTCTTATTGACGTCTCCAACATCGTTGCTGGCCATCATTTCTGCTCAGTGTGAATCGACTTTCATCAGTGAACAGCACTGAGGCCCATTGGTCCCTTGTCCAGTGTAGATGTGTAACACCCCAGAGTGGTGTTGCTATTCTTTCACTCTGCTGCTGTCTTTTATTGCTAACACCAATGCCATTCTTGTATTTATTTCCAGGTCCTTCTCAAGTGTGCATTCATCTTAATATCTTGAAACTGTTTTGTTCATGTAATATGCCTGGTTCACCAGCAGGTGGCAGCGTATATAGCAGAGAGAGACAGATACTTAGATAGAATGTTACTCACCATTCCATTCTCCACCCTTTGAGCAGAAGTGGGCCAGTCCTGCTTCCTACCAGAAGGGAGGGGCAGCAGTGCTAGTTAGTTCTAGTCTAGGCTAGACAGTGAAGTGTAAGCCTTGGCATGGTCACATGCCTATAACAGCCAGTGCAGGCTAAGCTATGCTTGCCATGGAATCAGAATTTATGGAAGCAGTAGCAACCATAGGAAAGTGTTCTTCGGTTGCCAGAAGATATAGCAGCCAGAGGAAATCGTTCTTCAGCTGGAGCAGGAGCCACAAAAGACTAGACTCCATGCTAGGGGATAACAGTTGAAGGCACCCCAATCCAAGGATACCAGAACCGACCGAACGTCCAGTAACCAGACCCAAGCAGAGTTTAGCACAACAGAAAGGAAGAAAGCAGAGTTATTAAGCAAGCCTATCAGCCCAGCAGAGAAAGAGAGAAAGCACAGTTACCAAGTTTTCATGCCAGTTTATGCCAAAGCCTGCTGGAACCAAGAGAAAGCCTGAATATAGTCTTGAATCAAGTTTACCCAAGTAAAGCTGCTGTTAAAGTTTATCAAAGTCTGGAGTCAAATTATTCTTCATACCCTAACTCAACAATGCCCCCTTTATTTGCTTCGGAGCCTAAGCCTGGGGTCACGCTGTATCCAGGTATAAGCACCGTGACACATATAGGCCACACTACACACTCAGCATTCCACTAAACCTGAGACGTGATAGGGCCCTGGAGGGCGGCACATTACACATGCTCCCTGGCCCATGCAAGACGATGACACCTGTGTCTGGTGATGTAGTCCTTTAGCACACAGACCATGCTGATGTAAATGGTTTTGAATGGTCTGACACAGGCATGCTCAACCTGCAGCTCTCCAGCTGTTGCAAAAGTGGGAGTTGTAGTTTTACAACATCTGGAGGGCCACAGGTTGAGCATCCCTGGTTTGACAAGACACTTGGGTGCCTCTCACTTTCCTTAAACGTGCCTGGAGTTGTGTGACATCCATCATCCGGATCCCCAGGGCATTCCTCACAATGAAGCTTTCATTAGTGTGTGATGTGGTCAAAGGACGTCCACTTCTATGCCTTTCTGTGATAACCTGCTGATGACACTCTGTGACACTCTAAGCTCAGTGACCACTTCCGTCTGAGAACATACTGCTTGAAGCCTCGCAATGGCGAGGTACTGTTGACCAATTGATCAAGTGTCGTCTTGGTCTCATGATGTCAAAATGTGAATAGCATGATGAGGAGGACTGTTTT
This sequence comes from Bufo bufo, assembly GCF_905171765.1. NCBI lineage: Eukaryota > Metazoa > Chordata > Amphibia > Anura > Bufonidae > Bufo > Bufo bufo. Next base: position 116,183,294 of record NC_053394.1, read on the forward strand.
AATACCAATTCTAATTGAACCAGGAAATTTATTGGGCGATTTATGGATCAAACCTGCTGTGAATTTTGCCGTTAATCTCCTTGTTAGAAAACAGCAAGTTATGCAAAAAGTACTGTAACATTGAACAGTTGGACATGTGCAATTAAAAGTTTAGAGAAGGTCACATTAATTTCACCTGTAAAGGTTAGAGTGCATTTTAGGTTCATCCTGAAATTTCACCCACAAGCCAAATATCCCTAACTTTTTGTGAGTAGTGTATAGCTAAACGACTCCTATCCATCAACTTCTACCATTCCCAAAACTAGAGATTGCATCCAATGGAAGTTGAAAGAAAATCCTTCCTGACCCAAAAAGGCAGTCATTTAACTTCCCTGGATCATTGAAACATCTTGTATCCCTATATTAAAGGGGCTGCCTCATCAGGATAACTCCTGTCCATAAGCCTTATTAGGGTATACAGTCGTCATAAAGGACAATCATTCATCGAATAGCTGCTATGCCCCTTGTTTTTCCACGGGTCTTGGGAATCCTATATCAAAGATGATAATAAAGATAACTCTCGTTGTCATTAGTTGTGAGATAAGCACATAACCCTGAAGGCCCTATTCGACTGATCGACTTTCAGATTAAGTGTTCATGAGAAAGCCTTTTCCAGATAATCAAACGGTATGCTCATGCCACTGATAAATGAGCAAATGCTTGTCTGTTTGCTAATTTGCATCTTTTATCAGAATCAAAGCTGCACAGTTATTGGCAGCACATCTCCCTGTTTAATCAAGGAAATGCTGCTGATAATCATTAGAACTGAACAAGGGAGCTACAACTGCGGTGGCGATCATTTCTGCCTTATTCACTTTGCATTGACCTACCTAATAACTCATGTGTTTATTGTCGATCGTGCTCGTCCTGTCCAAACATTGAACAGTGTAATAGGGACTTTATTTTAAATGTCATCATTACATCTGTCTTTACCACCTACTCACGTAGGGCACTGCAAAGATTAGCTACTTTTACCCCAAAGAACCCTTTTCTATATTGACATGCGTTATCTTGTTAAAACAGCCGTTTGTGCCATATAATCTCCCTTTACATAAGACAGGCTGGACCTGTAGTGAAGATTTGGCGGCCAGATCACATTGCCACATAATAAGTACACCACCACAGAAACAACAACTTTTGACGTTTTCAAAATGGTGACATCGCAACTGTCACATGACCCATATTTTATCTGCTATTTATCTGAGGCATCTGAACTTTTCCCCCAAGCTGTGATTTATGCTTTCATAGAATAACAAGACAGTGGGAGTAAATGATTTCTAGAGACATGTGACAAGCAGGTCTCATGTATTTATGGGATACGGGTAGAGATCACACAGAAAGAAGCGTTGGCGTCCGGTCTGTTAAACAAGATGGAGAGTGTAATAATAGCATCACCACTGCCAAATTCCAACACAAATGTCACATTAGGCATCTTGCACAAGGAAAAAAGGAAAGGGATAGAGGTTGCTATGTTTCCACGCAATCTATGGGAAATATTGGAAGTCCGACCGTGAACATAAAGCCAGGCATTTAGCCTGAGAGCGTGATTTTGTGTACAATATCACTGCATGTCAATATTGTGAAAGGCAATGTGTCCTAGAAAATGCTTCTAGCAAAATACGCGTCGTGACATGTGATTAGCCATTTCCATTAATGCAAAATTCAGAAACTGCAGCGATGGCCAGAAATAACACAAGCATGTACCAGCCACCGAACAAAGGGGACAGGGCTATGTCAATGGATGCAAAAAAATTTATATAATTGTTGTACCTTACTAAGAATATACTAACTTACTAAGAACTTCGGCAGTTCTTAAAGAGTCTCCCGCTTCCCAAAGCACGATCTGAAATATTCAACAATACAAATCGTGCCGTTTTAAAGGTGTTCTCAGGGCTTTTAATAAAAATGTTCTGTCCTCTAACTTGTGGAAGGAATATTGTTTGGTTAATACTTACCTGTTCCTCGCTCCACCGATGCCGCCGTTCCCACTACACTCACTCAGACTGCGCGTTCTTCTGCCTGTATCCCAATCGGATGTGTGCGCGTCTTTTCCTGTTCAGCTTCATAGTAGTAAAGCTGAACAGCGGAAGAACCTGGATCCTGTGTGAGTGCGGCAGGGATGGCGGCATCGGTGGAGCGAAGGATGGGTAAGTATTAACCTAACACTCTTTCTTTCACAGGTTAGGAGAAAGAACAGATTTTATTAAAAGCCTAGAGGACCCCCTCAAGGAGTTACCATATGGACAATGGAGGAGATTTATCAAAACTGGTGTAAAGGATAACTGTCTTAGTTTCCCAGAGCAACCAATCAGATTCCACCTTTCATTTTTCAAAGCAGCTCCGAAAAATGAAAGGTTAAATCTGATTGGTTGCTCTGGGAAACTAAGCTAGTTTTCTTTTACACCAGTTTTCATAAATCACCCCCCATCTCTATGGATTTAGTTGCTTGAAGTTCTGATAACGGAAACCAGATCTCCATGTACTAGCTTCCGTTTGTGTGTTGTGCTTATACACAACAGCCGATCAGAGCAAGCAGGGCTGGCTTTTGGGTCATCCTGAGGTTTTAGAAAACCGTAGCATGCCCTGAAAACTGCCCCGATGCCTCTTTGGGTTACTACGTTTGGGAACGTATCCCTATGACATTGTGTCTGCATTAAAATAAGTTGGCCCATGAGCTACATTCATTATCTACCCACAGAATATATGATGACTGCTGGGACCTCCACGATCATGATAGTGAGATTTTGTAATCCCCTGTGTGAATGGCGCAGAAGTGCGCATGTATGACTAACACTATTCATTTCTGTTGGACTGCTGGATATAGCCATGCGCTGTACATGGCAGTCCCATACACAGTGAATGGAGAAATGGTAACGCATGTGTACTACGGCTCTATTCTGGGGACTGAATGTGGTCAGTAGGGGTCCCAGTAGTTTGACCCTCAGAGATGATATATTTATCCCATATCCACCTATGCTGTTCCAGGGCCGATCCCTATAAAAAAAATGTATGTTCCATTAGATGCTAAATTTTTGACCATATTCTCCCCATATATGGTGTGATCGATGACATATGATATGGATCGCAATATTGTGTGTGATATAGTTTTGCATTATAGTCTGTAATACACAAACAGGGATGTAACTATGGGATGGGCAGTGGTAGCAGTTGTACTTAGTCCTGCTGCTTGTGGGGCCTAAAGGACCCTCTAACTCTAACACATAAGGAAATACCAATACCATAATCAGCACAAAATTACTAAATTTGCATTAAAAAGGTATTCCGTTTATAACAGGTTATCCCCTATCTACAGGATATCCCAGCAGTTAGGCCCCCACCATTCTCCAGAATGGGGGCCCCCATATCTTGTGGGGCCTCCCTGAAATGGATGGAGTGGCTGGTCGGAAATGTGTGCCGCCGCTCCATTCATTTCTATGGGAGCACCAGAGATAGCCGAGCACCCGTTCTAATGATTGGTGGGGGTCCCAGCAGCAGGACGCCAATTGATCTGATAGTTATTCCCACCCTGTCAATGGGGGATAACTTGTTATAACTGGAATACCACTTTAATGCCCAGGAGCTTCAAGTTATGCCTTTATGCACACAGGCCTGTCATCATGAAAATACAGTGGCTGACAGCTGCAAGCACCTCGGCATGCTCAGCATCTTCTTCACATATCTCATGCACAGGACACTTTGTACCGACACTGTCAAACAGCAGCCTCAGTACAACAAGCACCAAGAACACATATTCACATTGACAAGACAAGAGCTGGCGCCTCCACCTGAGACTGACTAATGTGGAAAATGCTCCGTAATAATGGGGATTGTGCCATTCATACATCAGCTTCATACAAGAGGTGTTAAGTGGATACAAAATCTAGCTTAACACCTGGAACATTGGGATATATTGTTTAAATTGAAAATAGCTGTCCTAAGAGCTAGAGTTTTACAAAAGAAGTGGTACAGAAGTACTTAACCCCTTAAGGACTCAGCCCTATTTCACCTTAAGGACTTGGCCATTTTTAGCAAATCTGACCAGTGTCAGTTTATGTGTGAATAACTTTAACTGTTCTGAGATCGTTTTTTCGTCACATATTGTACTTCATGACACTGGTAAAATGGAGTAAAAAAAATTCATTTTTATTTATAAAAAAATACCAAATTTACCAAAAAAATGTAAAAAATTTAAAATTTCAAAGTTTCAATTTCTCTACTTCTATAATACATAGTAATACCTCCAAAAATAGTTATTACTTTACATTCCCCATATGTCTACTTCATGTTTGGATCATTTTGGGAATGACATTTTATTTTTTGTGGACGTTAGAAGGCTTAGAAGTTTAGAAGCATTTTTCAGAAAATTTCCAAAACCCATTTTTTAAGGACCAGTTCAGGTCTGAAGTCACTTTGTGAGGCTTACATAAATGAAACCACCCAAAAATGACACCATTTTGGAAACTACACCCCTCATGGTATTCAAAACTAATTTTACAAACTTTGTTAACCCTTTAGGTGTTCCACAAGAGTTATTGGAAAATGGAGATGAAATTTCAGAATTTCAATTTTTTTGCAAATTTTCAATTTTAATCCATTTTTTCCAGTAACAAAGCAAGGGTTAACAGCCAAACAAAACTCATTATTTATGGCCCTGATTCTGTAGTTTACAGAAACACCCCATATGTGGTCATAAACTGCTGTACGGGCACACGGCAGGGCGCAGAAGGAAAGGAATACCCTACGGTTTTTGGAAGGCAGATGTTGCAGGACAGTTTTTTTTTACACCATGTCCCATTTGAAGCCCCCCTGATGCACCCCTAGAGTAGAAACTCCAAAAAAGTGACCCCATCTAAGAAACTACACCCCTCAAGGTATTCAAAACTGATTTTACAAACTTTGTTAACCCTTTAGGTATTCCACAAGAATTAATGGAAAATAGAGATACAATTTCAAAATGTCACTTTTTTGGCAGATTTTCCATTTTAATATTTTTTTTTCCAGTTACAAAGCAAGGGTTAACAGCCAAACAAAACTCATTATTTATGGCCCTTATTCTGTGGTTTACAGAAACACCCCATATGTGGTCGCAAACTGCTGTACGGGCACACGGTAGGGCGCAGAATGAAAGGTGCGCCATATGGTTTCTGGAAGGCAATTTTGCTGGATTGGTTTTTAGACACCATGTCCCATTTGAAGCCCCCTGATGCACCCCTAGGTTAGAAACTCCAAAAAAGTGGCCCCATTTTGGAAACTACGGGATAAGGTGGCAGTTTTGTTGGTACTATTTTAGGGTACATATGATTTTTGGTTGCTCTATATTACACTTTTTGTGAGGCAAAGTAACAAAAAATAGAAATTCTGAAATTTCATCTCCATTTGCCATTAACTCTTGTGGAACACTTAAAGGGTTAACAAAGTTTGTAAAATCAATTTTGAATACCTTGAGGAGTGTAGTTTCCAAAATGGGGTCACTTTTTGGAGTTTCTACTCTAGGGGTGCATTAGGGGGGCTTCAAATGGGACATGGTGTCAAAAAACCAGTTCATCAAAAACTGCCTTCTAAAAACCATATGGCGCTCCTTTCCTTCTGCGCCCTGCCGTGTGGCCGTACAGCAGTTTACGACCACATATGGGGTATTTCTATAAACTACAGAATCAGGGCAATAAATATTGAGTTTTGTTTGGCTGTTAACCCTTGCTTTGTTACGGGAAAAAATGGATTAAAATGGAAAATTTGCCAAAAAATAGCTATTTTGGCACTGTTTTTATTTTTTATTATTTACAATGTTCATCTGACAGGTTAGATCATGTGCTATTTTTATAGACCAGGTTCTTACGGACGCGGCAATACCTAATATGTGTACTTTTTTTATTTATTTAGGTTTTACACAATAATATCATTTTTGAAACAAAAAAAATCATGTTTTAGTGTTTCCATAGTCTGAGAGCCATAGTTTTTTCAGTTTTTAGGCGATTGTCTCAGGTTGGATATCATTTTTGCGGAATGAGATGACGGTTATATTGGTACTATTTTGGGGTGCATATGACTTTTTGATTGCTTGCTATTACACTTTTTGTGATGTAAGGTAACAGAAAAATTGCTTTTTTGACACCGTTTTTATTTAATTTTTTTTACAGTGTTCACCTGAGGGGTTAGGTCATGTGGTATTTTTATAGAGCAGGTTCTTACGGACGTGGAAATACCTAATATGTCTACCTTTTTTTAATTAATCTAGGTTTTACACAATAATATCATTTTTGATACAAAAAAAATCATGTTTTAGTGTCTCCATAGTCTGAGAGCCATAGTTTTTTCAGTTTTTAGGCGATTGTATCATGTAGGGGCTCATTTTTTGCGGGATGAGGTGATGGTTTGATTGGTACTATTTTGGCATACATGCGACCTTTTTGATCATTTTTATTACCTTTTTTGAGAAGTAAGGTGGGCAAAATTTCCTCATAGTTTTTATTTTTTTATTTTTATGGCGTTCACCGTGCGGGGAAAGTAACATGACTGTTTTATAGATCAGGTCGTTACGGACGCGGCGATACCTAATATGTGTAGTGAATTTTATTTTTTTTATTTTTATTCAGTGATAAATGTGTTTTTTTATCTTTACTTTTTTCACTTTTTTTTACATTTTTTTTTACCCAGACCCACTTGGTTCTTGAAGATCCAGTGGGTCTAATGTATGTATAATACAGTACAATACAGTATATAGTGTATTGCACTGTATTTTACTTACACTTTGTCTGAACAGATCTACAGTCAGGCCCATAAATATTGGGACATGGACACAATTGTAACATTTTTGGCTCTATACACCACCACAATGGATTTGAAATGAAACGAACAAGATGTGCTTTACCTGCAGACTGTCAGCTTTAATTAGAGGGTATTTACATCCAAATCAGGTGAACGGTGCAGGAATTACAACAGTTTCCATATGTGCCTCCCACTTGTTGAGGGACCAAAAGTAATGGGACAGAATAATAATCATAAATCAAACTGTCACTTTTTAATACTTGTTTGCAAATCCTTTGCAGTCAATTACAGCCTGAAGTCTGGAACGCATAGACATCACCACACGCTGGGTCTCATCCCTGGTGATGCTCTGCCAGGCCTCTACTGCAACTGTCTTCAGTTCCTGCTTGTTCTTGGGGCATTTTCCCTTCAGTTTTGTCTTCAGCAAGTGAAATGCATGCTCAATCGGATTCAGGTCCGGTGATTGACTCGGCCATTGCAGAACATTCCACTTCTTTCCCTTAAAAAACTCTTTGGTTGCTTTTGCAGTATGCTTTGGGTGATTGTCCATCTGCACTGTAAAGTGCCGTCCAATGAGTTCTGAAGCTTTTTGCTGAATATGAGCAGATGATATTGCCCGAAACACTTCAGAATTCATCCTGCTGCTTCTGTCAGCAGTCACATCATCAATAAATACAAGAGAAGCAGTTCCATTGGCAGCCATACATGCCCACGCCATGAATCTTCCACCACCATGCTTCACTGATGAGGTGGTATGCTTAGGATCATGAGCAGTTCCTTTCCTTCTCCATACTCTTCTCTTCCCATCCTCTGGTACAAGTTGATCTTGGTCTCATCTGTCCATAGGATGTTGTTCCAGAACTGTGAAGGCTTTTTTAGATGTCGTTTGGCAAACTCTAATCTGGCCTTCCTGTTTTTGAGGCTCACCAATGGTTTACATCTTGTGGTGAACCCTCTGTATTCACTCTGGTGAAGTCTTCTCCTGATTGTTGACTTTGACACACATACACCTACCTCCTGGAGAGTGTTCTTGATCTGGCCAACTGTTGTGAAGGGTGTTTTCTTCACCAGGGAAATAATTCTTTGGTCATCCACCACAGTTGTTTTCCGTGGTCTTCCGGGTCTTTTGGTGTTGCTGAGTTCACCGGTGCGTTCCTTCTTTATAAGAATGTTCTAAACAGTTGTTTTGGCCAGGCCTAATGTTTTTGCTATCTCTCTGATGGGTTTGTTCTGTTTTTTCAGCCTGATGATGGCTTGCTTCACTGATAGTGACAGCTCTTTGGATCTCATCTTGAGAGTTGACAGCAACAGATTCCAAATGCAAACAGCAGACTGGAAATGACCTCTGGACCTTTTATCTGCTCATTGTAATTGGGATAATGAGGGAATAACACACACCTGGCCATGGAACAGCTGAGAAGACAATTGTCCCATTACTTGTGGTCCCTTAACAAGTGGGAGGCACATATGCAAACTGTTGTAATTCCTACACCGTTCACCTGATTTGGATGTAAATACCCTCAAATTAAAGCTGACAGTCTGAAGGTAAAGCACATCTTGTTCGTTTCATTTTAAATTCATTGTGGTGGTGTATAGAGCCAAAAATGTTAGAATAGTGTCCATGTCCCAATATTTACAGACCTGACCGTATGCCTTTAGCACAGATCTGTTCAGCACCATGGACAGCAGGATGCCTGAGAAGGCATCCTGTTGCCATGGGAACCTTCCGCGTCTGCCACAACTGAGCAGACGGGGAAGGGGAAGGAGGGGGGCTGTCTGGGGGCTCCCTCCCTCTCCCATCGGGGGGCTCCAAAGGTACACAGATGTCAGCCATTTATACCAGAGTGTCAGCAATGTGCTGACACTCTGGTATACCCACTAGCCACCAACGATTATTCAAGAGGAGGCGGGCTGGGATCGCGATCCCGCCTGCCGCACCGCCCCTCTCCCGCACCGCCAGCACTGCCTGTAACACCCCCCCTGCACCACCCGCCGGCATAACATGGGTGGTGCAGGGGGGGGTGAAAAATCTTTATTTTTGTAATTTTAAAGTTTCTGATCCGCGGGGATCAGAAATTGCAGAAAGCGCTACAAACCGCAAGTCTGAATTGACCTGCGGTTTGGAGCGATCGCCGATAGGGAAGGGGGGTCACAGGACACCCCTTGGCATTGACCCAAGGTTCCTGGCTGTGTTTAACAGCCGGGATCTCAGCGCTGTCACCATGTCTGCAGACATGGTGACAGTTTAATGCCATGACGTGTATACTCGTCATGGAGCGCTAAGTAGCAGTGCTCCATGACAAGTATACACGTCATAGGTCGGAAAGGGGTTAAAATGCTTTGCCTTATCCAGGCCATTCTGAGACTGTTTTTTCGTCACATATTGTACTTCATGACACTGGTAAAATGAAGTAAATTTTTTTTTTATTATTTATAAAAAAATACCAAATTTACCAATAATTTGTAAAAAAGATTGCAAATTTCCAAGTTTCAATTTCTCTACTTCTATAATACATAGTAATACCTCCAAAAATAGATATTACTTTACATTCCCCATATGTCTACTTCATGTTTGGATCATTTTGGGAATGATATTTTATTTTTTGGGGATGTTACAAGGCTTAGAAGTTTAGAAGCAAATCTTGAAATTTTTCTGAAATTTTCAAAAACCCAATTTTTAGGGACCAGTTCAGGTCTGAAGTCACTTTGCGAGGCTTGCATAATAGAAACCACCCAAAAATGACCCCATTCTATAAACTACACCCCTCAAGGTATTCAAAACTGATTTTACAAACTTTGTTAACCCTTTAGGTGTTCCACAAGAATTAATCGAAAATAGAGATACAATTTCAAAATTTAACTTTTTGGGCAGTTTTTCCATTTTAATAATTTTTTTCCAGTTACAAAGCAAGGGTTAACAGCCAAACCAAACTCAATATTTATGACCCTGATTCTGTAGTTTACAGAAACACCTCATATGTGGTCTTAAACCGCTGTACGGGCACACGACAGGGAGCAGAAGGAAAGGAATGCCATACGGTTTTTGGAAGGCAGGTTTTGCTGGACTGTTTTTTTTACACCATGTCCCATTTGAAGCCCCCCTGGTGCACCCCTAGAGTAGAAACTCCATAAAAGTGACCCCATCTAAGAAACTACACTCCTCAAGGTATTCAAAACAGACTTTACAAACATCTTTAACCCTTTAGGTGTTCCACAAGAGTTATTGGCAAATGGAGATGAAATTTCAGAATTTCAATTCTTTGGCAAATTTTCCATTTTAATCTATTTTTCCCAGTAACAAAGCAAGGGTTAACAGCCAAACAAAACTCAATATTTATGGCCCTGATTCTGTAGTTTACAGAAACACCCCATATGTGGTCGTAAAACTGCTGTACGGGCACACGGCAGGGCGCAGAAAGAAAGGAATGCCATACGGTTTTTGGAAGGCAGATTTTTCTGGACAGTATTTTTTGACACGATGTCCCATTTGAAGCCCCCCTGATGCACCCCTAGAGTAGAAACTACTAGTTTAGGGTACATATGATTTTTGGTTGCTCTATATTACACTTTTTGTGAGGCAAGATAACAAGAAATAGCTGTTTTGGCACCGTTTTTATTTTTTGTTATTTACAACATTCATCTGACAGGTTAGATCATGTGATATTTTTATAGAACAGGTTGTCACGGATGCGGCGATACCTAATATGTATACTTTTTTTTATTTATGTAAGTTTTACACAATGATTTCTTTTTTGAAACAAAAAAAATCATGTTTTAGTGTTTCCATAGTCTGAGGGCCATAATTTTTTCAGTTTTTGGGTGATTACCTTGGGTAGGGTATGATTTTTGTGGGATGAGATGACGGTTTTATTGGCACTATTTTGGGGTGCGTGTGACTTTTTGATCGCTTGCTATTACACTTTTTGTGATGTAAGGTGACAAAAAATGGCTTATTTAGCACAGTTTTTTTTTTTTTTACGGTGTTTATCTGAGGGGTTAGGTCATGTGATATTTTTATAGAGCCGGTCTATACGGACGCGGCGATAACCAATATGTATACTCTTTTTTATTTATGTAAGTTTTACACAATAATATCATTTTTGAAACAAACAAAAATTATGTTTTAGTGTCTCCCTATTCTGAGCCATATTATTTTTTATTTTTTGGGCAATTGTCTTAGGTAGGGGCTCATTATTTGCGGGATGAGGTGACGGTTAGATTGGTACTATTTTGGTGGGCAAACGCCTTTTTGATCGCTTGTTGTTGTACTTTTTGTGATGTAAGGTGACAAATAAATTGTTTATTTAGCACAGTTTTTTTTTTCTTTTTTACGGTGTTCATCTGAGGGGTTAGTTCATGTGATAGGTTTATAGAGTCGGTCGATATGGACGCGGCAATACCTAATATGTCTACTTTATTTTTTTTCCCTGTTTTTTACCAATTTTTTTAACTTTATTTGGGGAAAATTACGTTTTTGTTTATTTTTACTTCAAACTTTAAATTTTTGGGTGGGAAAACTTTATTTTTTCAACATTTTTTTACTTTATTTTTTGTCCCACTTTGGGACTTCAACTTTTGCGGGTCTAATCCCTTTTACAATGCATTCCAATACTTCTGTATTGAAATGCATTGGCTGTATGAGTAATACTGTGAGTATTACTCATACAGCTTCCGGCCTGTGAGATCCAGGGGGCTGGATCTCACAGGCTCGTCACCGGAAGGCAGTGCAGATGCCTAAGGAAGGCATCGCGCTGCCTTCCATGCCATCGGGTCCCCCCTACAGCCGCATGGGGACCCGATGGCACCTCCGATCACCGCCGCCGCATAAGGTAAAAGCCGCAAATCGCAGGTCTGAATTGACCTGCGGTTTGCGGCGATCGCCGACACGGGGGGGTTACGAGACCCCCCCCAGCGTTGTGACAGGATGCCCGCTGAATTATTTCAGAGGACATCCTGTTCCGATCACCGCCCACAGCGCCGCAATCTAGTTTTAAACTTAGGACGTACCGGTACGCCGAGTCCTTAACCGCCTCAGGACCGCCTAACGCAAGATTGGGTCCTGCGTGTGGTCGATCTGTTCCTACTGGACTCATCGGCGCGTCCTCTCGCGAGACGTGAGATTTCCTGTGAACGCGCGAACACAGGAGCGCGCGTTCACAGGATCGGGAGGTAAACGAGTACATCTACAGCCTGCCAGCAGTGTTCATTCGCTGGCAGGCTGTAGATGCAATTTTTTTAACCCCAAAAAGGTATATTAGACGCTGTTTTGTTAATAGCGTCTAATATACCTGCTACCTGGTCCTCTGGTGGTCCCTTTTGCTTGGATAGACCACCAGAGGACACAGGCAGCTCTGTAAGTAGCACCAAACACCACTACACTACACCCCCCCTGTCACTTATTAACCCCTTATTAACCCCTGATCACCCCATATTAGACTCCCTGATCACCCCCTGTCATTTATCACCCCCCTGTAAGGCTCCATTCAGACGTCCGTATATGTTTTGCGGATCCGCAAAACACATACGGACGTCTGAATGGAGCCTTACAGTGGGGTGATCAATGACAGGGGGGTGATCACCCCATATAGACTCCCTGATCACCCCCCTGTCATTGATCACCCCCCTGTAAGGCTCCATTCAGACGTCCGTATGTGTTTTGCGGATCCGCGGATCCGCAAATCACAGACACCGTGGATCTGCAAAACACGGACACCGGCAATGTGCTTTCCGCTATTGTGTGAGAAATATCTCTGTAAATGACAACTTTTTTCATTTTTTTATACAAAGTTGTCAATTTACAGAGATATTTCTCTCACCCAGCATGGGTATATGTAAAAAAACACCCCAAAACACATTGCCCTACTTCTCTTGAGTACGGCGATACCACATGTGTGACACTTTTTTGCAGCCTAGGTGCGTAAAGGGGCCCAAATTCCAAAGAGTATCTTTACGATTTCACAGAGCATTTTTTACGCATTTGGATTCCAGACTTCTTCTCACGCTTTAGGGCCTCTAAAATGCCAGGGCAGTATAAATACCCCACAAGTGACCCCATTTTGGAAAGAAGACACCCAAGTTATTCCGTGAGGGGTATGGTGAGTTCATGTAATATTCTATTTTTTGTCACAAGTTAGTGGAATATGAGACTTTGTAAGAAAGAAATTAAATAAAATCATTTTCCGCTAACTTGTGCCAAAAAACAAAATATTCTTGGAACTCGCCATGCCCCTCACGGAATACCTTGGGGTGTCTTCTTTCCAAAATGGGGTCACTTGTGGGGTATTTATACTGCCCTGGCATTTTAGGGGCCCTAAAGCGTGAGAAGTAGTTTGGAATCCAAATGCGTAGAAAATGCCCTGTGAAATCTTAAAGATACTCTTTGGAATTTGGGCCCCTTTGCGCACCTAGGCTGCACACATGTGGTATCGACGTACTCAGGAGAAGTAGGGCAATGTGTTTTGGGGTGTCTTTTTACATATACCCATGCTGGGTGAGAGAAATATCTCTGTAAAATGACAACTTTGTATAAAAAAAATGGGAAAAGAGATATTTATCTCACCCAGCATGGGTATATGTAAAAAGACACCCCAAAACACATTGCCCTACTTCTCCTGAGTATGGCGATAACACATGTGTGACATTTTTTTGCAGCCTAGGTGCGCAAAGGGGCCAAATTCCAAAGAGTATCTTTACGATTTCACAGGGCATTTTTTACACATTTGGATTCCAAACTACTTCTCACGCTTTAGGTCCCCTAAAATGCCAGGGCAGTATAAATACCCCACAAGTGACCCCATTTTGGAAAGAAGACACCCCAAGGTATTCCGTGAGGGGTATGGTGAGTTCATGTAAAAAATTTTGTCACAAGTTAGTGGAATATGAGTCTTTGTAAGAAAAATAAAAAAATAAAAATCATTTTCCGCTAACTTGTGACAAAAAATAAAAACTTCCATGAACTCACTATGCCCATCAGCGAATACCTTAGGGTATCTACTTTCCGAAATGGGGTCATTTGTGGGGTGTTTCTACTGTCTGGGCATTGTAGAACCTCAGGAAACATGACAGGTGCTCAGAAAGTCAGAGCTGCTTCAAAATGCGGAAATTCACATTTTTGTACCATAGTTTGTAAACGCTATAACTTTTGCGCAAACCAATAAATATACACTTATTGCATATTTTTTTTATCAAAGACATGTAGAACAATAAATTTAGAGACAATTGTATATAGAAATGTAGTTTTGTTTGAAAAATTTTACAACAGAAAGTGAAAAAGTCATTTTTTTGCAAAAATTTCGGTCAATTTCGATTAATAACAAAAAAAGTAGCAATGAAATACCACCAAATTAAAGCTCTATTAGTGATAAGAAAAGGAGGTAAAATGCATTTGGGTGGTAAGTTGTATGACTGAGCAATAAACCGTGAAAGTAGTGTAGTGCAGAATTGTAAAAAAGTGATCTGGTCATTAAGGGGGTTTAAGCTAGGGGGGCTGAGGTGGTTAAGGACTTGGCAAACATGGCGTACCGGTACGTCCTAAGTCCTTAACGGGTTAAGAGGGTTCAAAAAAGAACATGGAAAAAAAGCGCAATTCAGAAGAAATTGGGTCACCCAGATACTTGCAGAATATAATCAGTGATGGTCAGTTCACAGTGTTCGCCAGCGAACACATGCGGGCTGCCATCTTTAGTAAGGTAGACTCACTCGTCCGGCGATGCACAGGTAAGCCCATACCTGTGCCGCGAGCCGGTTTGAAATCAAATGCGGTCACCGGGAGCAGGCAGTTCCGAGAACAGACGCCGGGGGCCTTCATAGGGCTGTTCTCGGAACTGCCTGGCCGCATTTGATTTCAGACCGGATCACGGCACAGGCACATGTAAGGGCTTACCTGTGCATCGCCGGACGTGTGAGTCTACCTTACTAATGATGGCAGCCCGCATGTGTTCGCTGGCGAACACTGCGAACTGACCATCACTGAATATAATATTAACACACCACACTGAACTATAACAATATACTGGGAATCTGTTGCTTTAAGGCCTCATGCACAAGACCGTTGTTGGGTTCCGTGTCCGTTGTTCCGTTTTCCGTGATTTTCTGCGGACCCATTGACTTCCAATGGGTCCGTTGAAAACTCGTAAAATGCATCGTTTGTCATCCGCGTCCGTGATCCGTGTTTCCAGTCCGTGAAAAAAATATGACCTGTCCTATTTTTTTCACGGACAACGGTTCGCAGACCCATTCAATTCAATGGGTCCGTGAAAAAACACAAAGGCACACAAGATTGTCATCCGCATCCGTGATCCGTGTCCGTTTTTTTCCTATCATTTTCAAGGAAGACACGCGGAAAAAAAAAACGGAAACTGATCACGGAACAACGGAACCCCATTTTGCGGACCTTGAAAAAATACTGTCGTGTGCATGAGGCCTTAAGCGGTTTTCCATATTTAAATTCCTTTTCAATTAGGCCCAGGATTGTGTTTTTCCTAAAGTAAAAAATGCACTCACCTGCTACCTGCTGCTCTGTTCCAGAGCTGAGGCCCAGTACCCCAGTCCTCCCAGTCCCCGCTATGTAAAATTCTGGACAGAGTCACATGCCCTCATCACTGCTATGTGATGTGCCACTTGGGGACATGTCACTGATGAGGCCAGTACTTAGTGGCTATAAGCAGGAGCATAGCTATAAGGGGTGCAGAGGGAGCAGCTGCTACCGGGCCCAGGAGCTAGAGCCCAAAGACCCTAGTGTCTCATAAGAAGACACTGGTATTACAGAAAGTGGACGCTGGGAGGGCTCTGTCATTGATTTTGCACTGGGGCCCAGAATTTTCAAGTTACACTTCTGGGTGGAGGGAAGGGGTCAGGTCAATTTGAGGGGGAGTGCCTTTTCAATTTTTGCGTCATGTAGCAGGAAGGCTATGTGCGCCCCTGCCCCTTGCCACCAAGCACTGAGGGAAGGGGGCCAAAGCTGAACTCTTGCTCCAGGGCCCAAGAGCCTTTAGCTACGCCCCTGGGTTCAAGTTTCCTCTTTTGATTGTTTCAACTGCAATGTTATATAGGCAGGTTCCCTTTGAATCCATAAACAGAAAAATCTCAATTTACCAACAGTTATGGCTAATGGCTCATTCAGACCACCGTAAGGGCTCCGTGACCGTATTGCGGTCCACAAACGGGAGGTCCACAATATACAGGCACTACTTGCTGCAGATGCGGATCCATTGATTTGAATGTGTTCGCGATCTGCAAGATACGGGCAAAGATAGGACATGTCCCATCTTTTGCAGAGCAGAGGCATGGATCGGAAACCCACAGAAACACTAAGAAGTGCTTCTGTGAGCTTTCGGGTCCGTGCTTTTGCACCGCAAAAGACATGTCCTATCTTTTGCTGTATTTTGTGGATCGTGGACCCATTCAAGTCAATGGGCCTGCAGCACAATATGTTATTCACAAGGCTGGTGCCCGTGCATTGTGGGCCACCGTTTGAATTCCGCAATACGGGAACGGAGCCCTTATGGTTGTCTGAATCAGCCCTAAGGCTGTATTGGTTATACAAACAAATGGACAGATAAGAGCAGCTCAGGATAGTACAATGATTGGGACCAAAAAGCTGGTTGGTATGAAAACCTGATGCCCCCTTAACTGATTGGCGCCACAACATCTTTACTTGGGTGATTCATGATGGCCAGTCAATTGCGAATTTTTGGACTTTTATGACACTCTAACCACTTTTGTAAAGTGGGTGGGAAAGTCGGCTTGACGAGAAATTTTAAAGGGGTTTTCAGATTTTTTTTACTGATGACCTATCTTCAGGATAGGTCATCAGTATCTAATCGGTGGGGGTCCAACACCCAGGACCCCCACTGATCAGCTGTTCAAGAAGACAACAAAACTCACAGTACCGCCACAGCCTTCTCTCTGCTTTTCCTAGGCCGAGTGACAACACGTTCATGTGTCACGTGGCCTAGGAACAGCTCAGCCCCATTCAAGTGAATGGGGCTGAGCGCGATACCAAGCACAGCCACTATACAATGTACGCCTCAGCCTTCTCAAAACAGATGATCGGAGGGGTTCCTGAGTGTGGGATCCTCACCGATCAGATACTGATGACCTTTCCTGAAGATAGGTCATCAGTAAAAAAAAATCCTGGAAAACCCTTTTAAGGCTAAGTTCACATCACCGTTTAGCTTTCCATTCTTCTGATCCATCAGAGGAAGAGAGAGAGAAAAAACAGGAACTCGTAAAAAAACGGATCCCGTTGGATCAGTTGGCATCCGTTTGAGCCATTTCTGTCTGAGATCCGTTTTTATAGACGGGAAAAAAAAGTCCTACATGGAGTACTTTTTTTCCGTCTAAAAAATTGAATCTCAGACGGAAATGGTTTGCCAACTGATACAACAGGATCAATTTTTTTACAGGATTCTGTAACAAAAAAAAATATCCTATGAATAACTGATGCAACAGGATCCGGGTTTTTCTGGATCCTGTTTTTTTTTTTGCTCTCTTCTTCTGACAGATCAGAAGAACGGAAAGCTAAACGGAGATGTGAGCTCAGCCTAAGGGGCATTTGATGTAGGCTAGTAGGGTATACTGTGCTTAGGAACATTGAGGAACACTGTTGAGGGATGGTTCTTTCACAGAAAAAGGCCATTATACATAGAAGGTAATAGAACAAAATATGTAAGAATAAAATCTGATCTATATAAGGGGTGGTCTTCTGGGTAAGTTGTATTTCACATGTGACAAAAACACAGACTTTCATACAGAGCCTCTGAGCTGATTCTTTACCTAATAAGCTCATATAATGAGTGATCATCTGTTCTAAGACAGCAGCCAAGTACAAGTGAAAACAGCGAATCATCATGCTCCCATCTGGATATTTTCTGTTGTGTCCCCAAATTGTTCCACAGATTCTGCTAATTCTGTGTTAGTTGGGTAAAGGCAGACATCAAAGAAGACATTAGATTCACGCACATCTCTCTCTTAGTTGTTAACCTGTCACTCCAGTTGACAGGACGTACTTGCAGAAAAATTTCTCTAAAGACGTTATTTGGGAGAAATTATTTATGGAACATTTAATTGCTTTACATCATCTGAGAGTTCTTTTATAGCTCTGTGCTCCATGACGACGTTGCTAGATTTAGCCATAAGTATATACACTGCCTGTCCCTAAAAAAAGTCGCCACCTGGATTTAACTAAGCAAATAGTTATGAGCCTCCTATTGGATAATTACTACATGGGCGATTATCTTTCAACTGGCAACAAGTTATTTAACCCCAACTGGTGCAATGAGTTGCTTCTCATTTCTTAAACAACCATGTTGAAAGACACATCTCGTGGTCGTGGAAAAGATGTTTGTCCGTTTAGAGAAGGGTCAAATCATTGGCATGCATCAAGTAGAGAAAACATCTAAGGAGATTGCAAAAACTACTAAAATTTGGTTAAGAACTGCCGAACGCATTATTAAAAACTAGAAGGATAGTGGGGACCCATCGTATATGAGGGAGAAATGTGCCGGGAAAAAAATCCTGAATGATCGTGATCGGTGATCACCTAAACGTTTAGTGAAATCAAATCGAAGAAAAACAATAGTAGAACTCAGGGCTATCTTTAATAGTGAAAGTAAGAGCATTTTCACACGCACAATGTGAAGGGAACTCAAGGGATTGGGACTGAACAGCTGTGTAGCCGTAAGAAAACTCCTAATCAGTGAGGCAAACCAGAAACATATATTTAGTTTACCGGTAAATGGTTTTCCAGGAGTCCGGAATGACAGCACCCATGGAGGATGTCCTTATTGGCTTCTGTAGGGACAGGAAGAGAGACAGTTTAAAAGGCCCCTTCCCACCCCCTCTCTCCAGTGTTCTTATAACTTACTACACCGGATAGTCTGCCACATCTTTATTTGAGAACAATGTTAATTCACACTGTATACAGTAGCAGTACAAGTCAAACAAACCAAATAGTGTACAAAAAAGGGGGGGTAGTATTGGGTGCTGTCATTCCGGACTCCTGGAAAACCATTTACCGGTAAACTAAATATATGTTTCCAGGACGTCCTCCATGACAGCACCTATGGAGAACTAACAACTTAGAACGTAATCTTAGGGGGGGACCACTGCCTGTAGGACTTTACGGCCGAAAGCTAAGTCCTAATTGGCCATTGAGTCTAGTCTGTAATGTCTGACAAAGGTAGTGGAGAAAGACCACGTTGCTGCTTTGCAGATCTGATCAATGGAAGCTCCTGCTTTCTCCGCCCAGGTTGTAGCCAGGGCTCTAGTGGAATGAGCCCTCAAAGCTATGGGGCAATTCTGCAGTCTATAGCATTCCCTGATGGTCTCCTTGATCCAGCGGGTTAAAGAGGTTTTAGAGGCTTTGCATCCTTTGTTTTTACCACCGAATTGGATGAAGAGGTTTGGTGATTTCCTCCAAGGTTTCGTCCGCTTGATGTAGGCGAGGACTGCTCTTCTCACATCCAGACAGTGGAACCGTTCCTCCTGTATGTTTTTGGGAACGGTACAAAATGAAGGGAGTATTATCTCCTGTTCTCTATGAAACACTGAGACAACCTTGGGTAAAAAGGAATGATCCAACTTGAGAACTATCCTATCATCTAGGACCTTCAAAAAGGGTTCCCTAACTGACAGGGCCTGAATCTCGCCTATCCTACGGGCAGTAGTGATAGCTAGTAGAAATACTGTCTTAAAGGATAGAAGTTTGTCAGATATATTCTCAATGGGTTCGAAGGGAGAATCACATAAGCTGTTCAGTACTACATTTAAGTCCCACGTGGGAACCGTCTGTATTAAGGTGGGCCGCATTCTGGAAACTGCCCGGATGAACCTCTTAACCCACCTGTGTTCTGCTAAGGGAAAGTCTAAGCAACTACTTAAGGCCAAGATCTGTACCTTGAGTGTGCTAGGTTTTAAACCCATATCAAACCCTCTCTGGAGGAAATTTAGTATGTGGCCTATGAACGGATTTTCAGTCCCTGGGTGATTTTGGGTTAGCCAAGATGAGAATCTCTTCCATATTTTAAGATATATGGCCGAAGTTACTGGTTTACGGCCTTGTTGCAGGGTTGATATTACCTGATCGGAGAGACCCTTCTTCCTCAGGGTATGCCTCTCAGGATCCAGGCAGTCAGTCTCAGCTTGTTGAGATTGGGATGCTCCAGAGGCCCTTGCGTTAACAGGTCTCTCCTGCATGGAAGGGGAAACGGATCTCTGACTGACATCTTCTTTAAGATAGGGTACCAGGCTCTCTTGGGCCAGTCTGGCCCAATTAGGATCAAAGGTGAGCACCTGGTGGGATCAAAGGAGTAGTGGACCTTATTGATTCCATCTTGAACCTGTAGTAGGTCACCCACCTGTTTAGAAATTTTAAATTGATGATCGTCCTTACCGACCCGTCTGGCTTCTTCACAAAAAATTGTCTTGAATAGTGTCCTGTGAAATGCTAGGGAGGAGGGACCTGGGTGATGGCTCCCAGAACCAGAAGCTTTTGTACATCTGAGAGCAGCTGTTGCTGAAGGAGAAGAGACTCGAAGTAAGTCAGCTGGAAGGCTTGTGGAGGAGGATTTCTGAAATCTATCCTGAAGCCGTCCCTGATGGAGTCCAGGATCCACTGATTGTGGGTAACTCGCTTCCAACTTTCCCAAAAGTTACGAAGTCTCCCCCCTACCGGTCTGGCGTCATGGTTTCCCTGTGTTGGTATTGGGGTTGAAGAGGAAACCCCTACCCCTGCCCCCTTTGGGGTAGCTCCAACAGCCTGATTTACCTTTCCCTCTATAAGACTTGGCCTGACTCTGGCCAGAGGCTCTACGAAAGGGCTGCGGTTTTTTAGGTCTTTCCTCAGGAAACCCTTTTTTGTTATCAGCCGCGTTTTGGAGGATAGAGTCCAAGACTGGGCCGAACATAAAAGAACCAGAGAATGGTATGGAGCAGAGTCTGTTTTTAGACGCTACATCCCCGGACCAGGACTTGAGCCAGAGGGCACATCTAGCAGCGTTAGTCTGAGACTGTGATTTAGCTGCAAATCGTCAGCCAGGAAACTTGAGGCCATTTTTAGCAAAGGGAGTGACTCTAGGATCTCTTCCCTGGATGTCTTAGCCCTGAGGTGATACTCTAGTTGATTTATCCATAGGACTAAGGCTCTGGAAGCTGAAGTGGCAGCAATGTTAGTGTTAATTGCAGCTGCCCCAGACTCCCAGGATTTTTTCAGAAGACCATCCAACTTCCGATCCATGGGATCCCTCAGCTGCGACGAATCCTCAAACGGGATTGAGGTCTTTTTTACTACCTTGGCCACCTGGACATCTACTTTTGGGACCTCGTCACAGAGATTAGTGTCCTTCGAATCAAAGGGCAGTCTGTTTTTAAATTCTTTGGGAATGAAGAGCTTCTTTTCTCCATCTGCCCATTCTTCTGAAATGAGGTCTTTTAAATTTTTATTTACTGGGAAGACCTTCCTTTTCCTGACTTTAAGGCCCCCAAACATTTTGTCTTCAACGGAGCGTGCCTGTTCCTCCTCCTCAATAGCCATGGTCTGCCTAATGGCGGTGAGTAGGGGGTCTAGATCCTCGGATGAAAAGAAATATCTCCTTTGTTCTTCCTGAGGATAGGACACTGAGTCCTCATCTTCCATTTCATCTGAAGCACATAATCCCTCCTCCTCTGAATCAGAGTCTAACTGGATCCTGGCTCTTTTAGAGGGGGGGGGGAGATGGTACTGGGTCTGGGTTCTGGCCCGAGGTTGCCGGCTGCACCTCCTCTCTTACGATAGCTCTTAAATCCGAGAGTAGAGATGACCGCTCGTTCTTAAGAATTTTGGAAAGGCATTCTGGGCAT
This sequence comes from Bufo bufo, assembly GCF_905171765.1. NCBI lineage: Eukaryota > Metazoa > Chordata > Amphibia > Anura > Bufonidae > Bufo > Bufo bufo. The sequence continues at coordinate 116,204,936 of NC_053394.1, forward strand.
AATTGTTTTTTATATGGCTCCAGAAGCCTTGTTTGGCAGGTCGCACACTTTCTTCCCTTCTTTTTAGGGTCTCCAATTGATTTGTGCCCTGACTCTTTTGTAGTCTAAGGGAAAACGGATAAAAGACTACATTTTAGAGTCAAGGATTCCTATTAAAAAAAACTGTCTAAGCACATAAAAGCTGCTACTTACAGGGGCCTGGACGGGGGAGTCTGAGCAAGTCTCCTGCTTGTTAGACACCTGGACCTCCATGATGCAACCTCACCAGGTTGCCATCAGACATTTAAATAGGTCTTTCACTTACCGGTCCGCCCGTCACCGCCTGGCTCCGCCTCCTCCTGCTCTTCACGGGGGGACTCATTCCTAAGGAAGAGTCAACCCCCTAGACATGCGAGACCTCCTGATTCGGAAGGTCTCCAGCATGCCGATGCGCGCCACCATGACACTTCCGGTGACGCGTGCTGGCTTCCGATCACGTGGGAGCGCTCGGCAATCCAGGCCTAGCGCGCGCAGGGGAGCACAGGAGCCGCTGCCGAGCCCAGAGCTCCGGAAGGGAGAAGCAGCTTCGGCGTCCCCGATCCTTGCAGCCATGCTCAGAAAAGGTATCGGGGGACTAAACCAGGGGACCACTTCCCGACCAGACTCGCCCCATTCCCTACCTAACTTGCTAGGAGGGAGTTTGTCTCACTCCCCCTATCCCAGTAGGGACAGGAAGAACACTGGAGAGAGGGGGTGGGGAGGGGCCTTTTAAACTGTCTCTCTTCCTGTCCCTACAGAAGCCAATAAGGACATCCTCCATGGGTGCAGTCATGGAGGACGTCCTGGAAAGAAAGGCTTCAATTTGCTGGGGAGCATAAAGATTGGACTCTGGAGCAATGGAAGAAGGTCATGTCGTCTGATGAGTCCAGATTTACCCTGTTCCAGAGTGATGGGTGCATCAGGGTAAGAAGAGAGGCAGATGAAGTGATGCACCCATCATGCCTAGTGCCTACTGTACAAGCCTGTGGGGGCAGTGCTATGATCTGGGGTTGCTGCAGTTGGTCAGGTCTAGGTTCAGCAACAGTATGTGCTCCAAGAATAAGGTCAGCTGACTACCTGAACATACTGAATGACCAGGTTATTCCATCAATGGATTTTTTCTTCCCTGATGGCACGGGCATATTCCAAGATGACAATGACAGGATTCCTCGGGCTCAATTTGTGAAAGAGTGGTTCAGGGGGCATGAGACATCATTTTCACACATGGATTGGCCACCACAGAGTCCAGACCTTAACCCCATTGAGAATCTTTGGGATGTGCTGGAGAAGGCTTTGTGCAGTGGTCAGACTCTACCATCATCAATGCAAGATCTTGGTGAACAATTAATGCAACATTGGATGGAAATAAATCATGTGACATTGCAGAAGCTTATCGAAATAATGCCACAGCGAATGCGTGCTGTAATCAAAGCTAAAGGCGGTCCAACAAAATATTTTTGATGGTGATTTTTTTTTGGGACGGGCAGTGTATATCAGAGGTGGTCAATGTAATTAGGGGGCCCTCAACTGCTGTAAAGGGCCACACATGGCCCTTTATCACTATCTATAGTATAGTATATATATTAACACTCCCCTCCAATAAAAATAAAATAATTAATAAAAAATTCTTGGTGGAATTTTCAGTTCTTTCCAGGATCAGACCAGGAGTTACAATCTGCCATACTGGTGGCCCGCACTGCCTGAGATTACAGCACATGATCCCCCTTGTTTCCCCTACATGATCCCCCTACACTGCCCGCTTCCTACTGTTTCTTGACGATTGGCTCCGCCTCCAGTCTGATTGTTTTGCCTGTGTCTGCTGTTCCTGTCCACCAGACTGTCTCCCATACCCAGCCCACCTTGTTTCCCCCCATGATCCCCCTACACTGCCCGCTTCCTACTGTTTCTTGACGGTTGGCTCCGCCTCCAGTCTGATTGTTTTGCCTGTGTCTGCTGTTCCTGTCCACCAGACTGTCTCCCATACGCAGCCCACCTTTCCTCAGATTTAGTTCCTGCCCTCCAACTCTGCCTAGTGACTTGGTGAGTCAGACAGTGGGAGAATGTACAGTGCTTTGCAAAGATATTCATACCCCCTTGAACCTTTCCACATTTTTTCACGTTACACCCACAAACTTAAATGTATTTTATTGGGATTTTATATGATAGATCAACACAAAGTAGCAAGTGTGCAAGAAGTGAAAAGGAAATGATATATAGTGTTAACATATCTGTGAAGGTTCTCATTTATCCAGGTCATGGTATATCTGTAAAGAATAAATCAAGGTAACTGGACGTACTGTAGATTTCTTGAAAACATTTCACTCGTTCTTCCAACGAGCTTTCTCAATTCTGAGTGACTGTACAAGAATTCTCTGGGAATTAATATGTAACTGAATCAACATCTGGTAATTATACCCAGCATGGGGTCAGAGGTCATTATACCCAGCATGGGGTCAAAGGTGTTGATCCCATTATCCTAATTGTAGTCAGTAGGTGATAAAGACTTTCCAGAAAAAGGTGTCAAGACAGCATTGTATGTGGTAGACAATAGATATCTAACCCCCCCGCGCCGCCTCTATTCAAGCTTGGCTTCTCCTTTTTTACGTAGATGGCCTCCTTCACACCTCGTTTGTATCAATCGGCCTCCTTATCCAAAACACGTACTTGACTGTCTTCAAAGGTGTGACCTGTTTCTTTTAGATGTAAGTACACGGCTGAATCTTGACCAGAGGTTTTGGCTCTTCTATGCTGAGCCATACGCTGATGTAGTTGTTGTTTTGTTTTGCCGATATACAGTTCTGAGCACTTTAGTAAAGAGACGTTTATCTTCTACAATTGGCCTGATTACTGACTCCAGCACCATTCACCACACCATTCCACAGCACCTACATCTTTTGCCGTGCACCTGTACAACACTCATAACACCAAGGTCACCCGAATTACCATCAGGCAACAAGCCCAACATCAGGCTGTGCTCCAAGGGAAGAAAGAGTGCGCCCTCTGGCCCTAGGGAATGTCGGTTTGAGGATTGCCACTGTAAATAATTATTGGAGCTAGAGCTGCTACCATTCCCACCATCCACTCTCACTCCTTTGGGACTTGAGGTAAATGCACATAGTACAAGGATTCAAGTGTATGGATGCAAATGAGGTGGAATGAAATTGTGGCGAAACCAACCTCGCCACTGGGTTTTGGAGGGGCCTGGTTGCCAGCCTCTTGCCCCAGGATTATGGGCTCTCTCATCAGCCCATGCAAAACTTAAACCCCATGGCGATTTGACTGTGTTTGTGGCATCTGAGCGCTCAGATCCAAGCCATATGGGGACATGTGGGGTTTTGAGGTGTGTGACAGAACCATCTGTCTGTGTAATTGTATTGTATGTTATGTAAGGATACCCAGATAGCTAATGTTATTGTATTTGAGTATTCTGAGTGCTATTCACCTAATGATATGCACTCAGACTTGAGCTATCTGGGAATATGTTAAATGTCTGTGTTTGCTGTGAGGGTGTGACATTGTGTGTTTGGGTGGTGATTCCTGTCCTGTTGTTCCCACATGTGTATTGGTGATTTCCCTTTGTCCTGAGAGATAATTGAATTGCTCCTCGGGTGTCTCCAGGGCACAGAGGAGGAAACCATGATGCATTGTGGGGATGTGTTGTGTCTGTGTATCCTGAGTGCTACGTATCTGTCCTGTGTCACAGTCTTCCTTCTGGTCCCCTAGGGGCGTGTACACCAGATGGGGACCTGCATAAATACGGGCGGGTAGCCGTCAATAAAGTGTTCCTGTTTTTACACTCAACATAGAGCCTCGTCTCATGTGTGTGGGGATTGCTATACTTGTATACTCCCCTGGCTATTATTCCTAGCTCTTGTAAGAGCTGTTCCTTTTCCTGGTTCCTGTGGTGGTATCGGTGTCGAGCGGAGTGCTTGGAGTCCTCGGGAGGCACTGGGAGCATTTATCAACGGAGGTACCCGGTCGGGGTGCTAGGAGATCCGTTACAGAAATAAATTGCACTGCTAGAATGTTGCTGCTGAGCTTGCAGTATATGCAAAAGACCATCTTCCAGTGCTGAAAGGTGTAGGGAAAAGTAATGCACCACCAGCAAATAGTTACATACTAGTAATTTAAAAAACAACACTTAGTGGGCCCAAGTCCATCCGTAGTTAAATCCTGAGCTTGATGGTTGTGCTGCATTTTCCAATGATCAATACCAAGGAAGAAACCACAACTGCATTCATCTCATTTCATCTACTGGAGGATACCCCAAACAGCAATATCTGCAATTTACACAGTGTGTATAGAAAGATTAGGGAGTCCTCCCCACGGGGGAGGTGGAAGATATCTTGAAATAGCTTTAGACAGAAATCAAATTCCCTCTAGGGTTTAAGGGAAGTCTATCAAATAGTTGGACGGTAAAGAGGCAACCCCCAGAGAGCTGTGTGGCTCAACAAAGACAAATATGTATTAATGACAGCGGGGAGCTCAAAATTGAGGCCCAAGGCTAGAAAAGCATATATCTCATTGACTATCTAAGCATTATATGTGACAAACCTTTATGAAGAAGTTGCTTGAATATAAATATAGCAGGGGAGCTGTCAGTGACACAATGCATATTTGGATTCATAGGATATGCTATATACTGTATGTGATACATTAACATGAATGTGAAAGAAAGTGGCTCATTTCTCCACACTAAGAATAACCCAGTATAATAAGATTACACTGTCAAATCATCTGCTTTTCATGACTTTTAAATGAACGTCTTATAGCAGATAGGCATATTATATCTGAATATCTTGAAGATATTCAGCCTGATCGCTGCATGGCGACAACCGACGCAACAGCACCTCCCCAGCAGGCAGCGGGACCCAGCAGTTAAACAGCGCCCCCGCTGTCCCACCAACCCACCGGGACAGCACAAGAGCAACAATGGCCGCAGTACTGCACCATGTGAACAGATGTGGGACCAACCCCATCACATACTCTCACCATGTGAACAGGTATCACATATGCTCTTTCCCCTCCTGGTATCAGCACTGCTCCCCATTCGGCCCAGGTGCTTTTAATTAGCAGGCTTCTGTATGAGGATATATATTCCTACCTCTCAGTTGGAGTTCCTGAGAGTATGTGATAGGGTGAGTTCCATACCTGTTCACATGGTTAGTGTATGTGATGGGGCTGGTCCCACACCTGTTCACATGGTGCAGTACTGCACGGGGGCCATTGTTGCTCTTGTGCTGTCCTGGTGGGTTGGTGGGACCCAGTGCCATGGTGGCTTTGTCGGACAGTGGGGGCGCTGTTTGACTGCTGTGTCCCGCTGCCTGCTGGGGTGGTGCTGTTGCGTTGGTTGTCGCCGTGCAGTGCTGCGCCAAATTTAGAATAGGGTGCCATTCGAAGAGGCAACCTTCTTGCGGTGAGTGGGCCTATGCTTTTTGATCAAATTGTATACTAATGCCTCATGTCTAGCATGCAGCATAGGTGTAGGTATACGATAAATTACGCTGAGAAGCAATATTAATTATGCTGAGAAGCAGTTAGATAAAAGCATAATATTGAGGATGTGCGATCCAGTTCTTTTTCTTACATTTTGTACGTAAAGCTGTTAATTACTTTAATACAAGTCTGCACTCAATTCATTCTTCAAATCCCTCAACTATTCCTCCTATCATCACTGCTGCGGACGACCACGCTTGGTGTTCTCGGATATCCAGGTAGGAGCACAGTGACAAGTGCAAAGCTGCACCTAGAGTTACATCTTAGTCCACCCGCATACCACTCTGGCATTCCTACACTTGGTTCCACCACTGCCATCTACTTAGTAGGTCCTATTTCCTCGTTGCTGAAATGCAACTGGCGTCAGGAAAAATTAAATTTATCACATCCTAAAAGGACCCTAGCCGCATGTTGTGTGTTGCACATGTACAAAACAAAACACATCCCAAAATGACAGGCTAATATACAACTGATACGCTGGGAGTGAGGGCACTGCTTGCAAGAGCTTACAATCTATAGGACACAAAAGGTAAAGTTCACTGTTGTATGAAGTGGTCCAGCCATCTTTGTGCCAAAAAGAGTGGTGCAGGCTGAACTGTGTGCGCTAGTGCATTGGGTGTGCGGATTACTGTCAGAAGATGGCAATCAGTTCTGAAGAACAAGGGTGCTGGCAAACAGTGCAGTTCTGACATTCATTCAGGATGCAGTTTTTTTATTGTAGCTAGCTGAAATTAATTAAGTAATTCCCACTATGCAGAACACTAGGGTTTAATGAGGCCGCTAAACTGGCTAAATTGAAAACTGCATCCTGAATGCATGTCAGAACTGCGCTGTGTGCCAGCACCCTAAGGGTTGAGGTGGGGTAAATGGTGAGGAGTCAATTTAGGGAACATGATAAGCCTGCCTGAAAAGATGCGTTTTTAAGGCCTCATGCACACGGCCGTTGTTGTGGTCCGCATCCGAGCTGCATTTTTTGCGGCTCGGGTGCAGACCCATTCACTTCAATGGGGCCACAAAAGATGCGAACAGCACTCCGTGTGCTGTCCACATCCGGCAAGAATTGCGGACAAGAATAGGCATTTCTACAATGGGCCGCCCGTTCCGTAAATTGCGGAAGGCACACAGGCGGCTTCCGTTTTTTGCGGATCCGCGGTTTGCGGACCGCAAAAAATGGAACGGTCACGTGCATGAGGCCTAAGGCTACTTTCACACTAGCGTTTTTGCTGGATACGGCACGGTTCAGCAAAAACACTTCCGTTACTCATAATACAACCATCTGCATCCGTTATGAACTGATCCAGTTGTATTATCTTTGACTCCTTCCCGATACATGACATAATAGTACACCGTAAAAAAAAAACTGGGTCAAAAAAAGCCATTTTTGTGACCTTACATCACAAAAAGTGCAACACCAAACAATCAAAAGGGTGTATGCTCCCCAAAATGGTACCAATAAAATCGTCACCTCATCCCACAAAAAATATAAAAAACTATAGCTCTCAGACTATGGAGACACTAAAACATAATTTTTTTTGTTTAAAAATGCAATTATTGTATTAAAGTGAAATAAATTTAAAAAAGTAGACATATTAGGTATCGCCGCATCCGTAACAACCAGCTCTATAAAAATAACACATGACCTGACCCCTCAGATGAACACTGTAAAAAAATAAAAACAGTGCCAAAAAAGCCATTTTTTGTCACCTAACATCACATAAAGTGCAACACCAAGTGATCAAAAAGGCATATGCCCCCAAAAATGGTACCAAAAAACGAGCCCTTGCACAAGACAATCGGCAGAAAAATAAAAAAAATATGTCATTCAGAAAATGGAGACACAAAAACAATGTTTTTTCAAAAATGCTTTATTATGTAAACCTGAAACAAACAAAGAAAGTAGACATATTTGATATCATTGCGTCCGTAACAACCTGCTCTATTTAAAGAGCACATAATTTAACCTGTCAGATGAACATAGTAAAAAATAAAAACGGTGCCAAAAAAGCCATTTATTGTTACCTTTCCTCACAAGAAACATAATATAGAGTGACTAAAAATCATATGTACTCCAAAATGGTACCCATAAAACTGTCACCTTATCAAGTAGTTTCCAAAATGGGGTCACTTATGGAAGTTTCTACTGTAGGGGTGCATCAGAGTGGCTTCAAATGGGACATGGTGTCTAAAAACCAGTCCAGCAAAATCTGCCTTCCAAAGACCATACGGCACTCCTTTTCTTCTGCGCCCCGCCGTGTGCCCTTACATCAGTTTACAACCACATATGGGGTGTTTCTGTAAACCACAGAATCAGGGTAATAAATATTGAGTTTTGTTTGGCTGTTAACCCTCGAAAAAATGGAATAAAATGGAAAATTTGCCAAAAAAGTGAAATTTTGAAATTTCTTCTCCATTTTCCTTTAATTTTTGTAGAACATCTAAAGGGTTAACAACATTTGTAAAATCAGTTTTGGGTAACTTGAGGGGTGTAGTTTTTACAATGGGGTCATTTATGGGGGGTTTCTACTATGTAAGCCCCACAAAGTGACTTCAGAACTGAACTAGTCCTTAAAAAGTGGGTTTTTGAAATTTTCTTAAAAATTTTAAGAATTGCTTCTAAAATTCTAAGCCTTCTTCTAACGTCCTAAAAAAAAATGACATTTACAAAATGATGCCAACATAAAGTAGACATATGGGGAACGTTAAGTAATACATATTATATGAGGTATCACTTTCAATTTTAAAAGCAGAGAAATATAAATTTAGAAAATTGCTAATTTTTCAAAATTTTGGGTAAATTTGGGATTTTTTCATAAATAAAGGGGAAATATATTGACTCAAATTTATGACTGTCATAAAGTACAATGTGTCCCTGAGAAAACAGTCTCAGAATGGCTTGGATAAATAAAAGTGTTCCAAAGCTATTACCACATAAAGTGACTGTAAGAACCTCACCTGTCTCGCACTCCGGTGTGACCAAAAAGGGTCCTCGTGGAGCGGCAGGACAGGTTACGCGTGTCTCCACTGATACACCAGATCCGACCCCTTTGCGAACCGACGCGGGGATGCGTTCGCATGTGCGCCGGAGGGGAAGACCGCTGTGGTCTCGGGGGGCAGGTTGGTCGGGCTAGTGGCAGTACGCCGCAGCCCGGCTTTTCTCCGGTACACCTTGCGGATTCCACTTCCATGTCGACTCTCACTGAGCCTGTCGGGCGTCCGCATGTACGCTCGAGAACAGGTTTGCAAGGGGATGCGAGGTTGTGCGGACGCGCTTCTTATGCGCTTCTCCGACCAGTGATGGGAATAGCACCTGACCACAAATTCAAAGTAGATTAGGGGGCCAGCATTGGTCTAATTGGCAAATGACCGACCAAGGCCTTGTACACAGGTGTAGGGCAGTTTCATGACCTATGGGGAGTGGACACTTGGCGCCCTGGGATTTGCTAGCAGGCACATAAAAGGTGATTTCCCCGGTCGGTCACTGCCCACTGTTATCCTTCCCCTTCCAGATACAGGTCATTACTACTTGTGCTAGTGACTGAAGGTTACCTGGACTCCATCCTTTCCAGTGGGTCGAGGATCTGGAATCCCCCGTGATGCATTCTTTTGTCTGACAAGTGTGCACAGCGATTTAAAGCATGGATTGGGACTACACCTGGCTTCCCCTCGTTTTCGTATTCCTGTTATTTGTTACCAGTGAAGTTTGCCTGGACTTTGATTATTTTCTTTTGAATAAACCCCTTGTTTCATCTACACTGGTCTGTTTTGTTGGTGCCTTGCATTACAGAACAGTAGGCCCAACCAACAGTTGCCATGGAAAAAATCCATCCAGCAGCAGCTAACTGAATTAACAGGAGCAGTTAATCTGTTGTCTCAACGACACCCTAATGTGCCATCAGTCGCTGCAGATCCAGGAGCAATTGTCTCACGTGATGAAGGAGGTTCAGCAGCTGCTCCAAGGAGCCTCCACATTACCCATCACCGTCGCAAGACACCAAATGGAGAAAAAGATTCCTCTGCCTGACTCTTTCACAGGAGATAGACAGGAGTTCCTAAACTTTAGGGACTCCTGTCTTTTATATTTCCAGTCGCGGCCGATAGCTTCCGGCAATATCAGACAGAGGATTGGGATCATAATGTCCTTGATGCGTGGGGATCCCCAACGTTGGGCGTTTAATTTTCCCCAGGACCACACAGCCTATTTATCAGTTGAAACTTTCTTTGATGCCATGGCCGTTATCTACGACGACCCGGATCGTACCCGTACTGCTGAGACCCATTTCGAGCATATTCAGCAAGGTCGCTGCCTTGCCGAAGAATACGCCGTGGAATTCAGGCGATGGGCAGCCTTCACCCTCTGGGGCGACGCAGCCCTTCGCCATCGTTTCCGGCTGGGACTTTCTGAGGCAGTCCGGGATCTTCTTCTAGCCTTACCTACTTCCATCTCTTTGGAGATGGCTATCGATGCTGACAGACGGATCTGTGAGAGGTGGTTGGAACGGTCATCTCGCTTTACACTTTCATGGCCACATCCAGGGCCCCCTAAACTGGCAGAAGAGCCATTGGAGGTTGGGTCCTCCCATCTTACACAGGCAGAACGAGCTCGTCGCCAGCAGAAAGGTCTGTGCCTGTTTTGTAAGAAGGCAGGTCATCTCGTTAAGACCTGCCCCCTCCTGCCGGCGGGAAACAAATGAACTTAGGGGGCATAGATGAGAACCTCCTAGGTGTTATCATCCCTCCTCCAACCCGAGTGATGGTACCTGTCTCACTACATTGGCAAGACAAAGTCCATGTGTTTTCTGCCCTGATTGATTGAGGGGCAGCGGGGAATTTTGTGGACTCAGCCTTGGTTCATCGACTTGGCATCCAGCTGATCCAGCCAAAGACCCCACTGTCGGTGACTGCTATAGATGGCTCTATAGATGGTCGTGCAGTGTGGATGACGCCCGGGATGCAGGTAACAGTGGGGGCTGACCATCGGGAGACCTTAAGCCTTTTTGTCCTGGACATGCCATCCACTCCTGTGATTTTGGGTCTCCCTTGGTTGAGACTCCATAATCCAGTAGTGGACTGGCGTTCAGGTCAGATTTGCCGGTGGAGTACTGAATGCCTCACTAAGTGCATTTGTTCTGAGTTGACGCTTGCTTCCACGGAAGTATTAAGTGCATTACCATCACTTCCAGGACATGTTCAGTCCACAGGGGGCTGATGTGTTACCTCCCCATAGGTCATATGATTGTCGTATAGATCTGTTGCCAGGTACCATGCCACCCGGGGACATCTATATAATCTCATTGGACCTGAGATTCAGACCCAGCGGGATTATATTAAAGAGAGTCTCATGAAGGGGTTCATTCATCCATCCACTTCCCCCGCTGGAGCTGGGTTCTTCTTCGTGGAGAAGAAGGATGGAGGTTTGTGACCCTGCATCGATTTTCGCGCCCTCAATCGGATTACGGTGAAGAGTTGGTACCCTCTGCCTCAGATTGACGATCTGTTTTCTCAGGTGGAGGGCCCAGATCTTCACCAAACTCAACTTGAGGGGTGCATACAATTTGGTACGCATTAGAGAAGGTGAAGAATGGAAGACCGCATTCAACACCCGGGACGGGCATTATGAGTATCTCATTATGACTTTTGGTCTCTATAATGCTCCCGCGGTCTTCCAGGAGTTCATCAATGATGTCCTCAGGGATTTCTTGGATAGATTTGTTGTTGTCTATTTAGACGACATACTAATCTACTCGTCGGACCTGGTGTCTCATCAGAGACGTGTGTCAGGTTTTCCAGACAAACCGCCTCTATGCCAAACTTGAGAACTGTCTGTTTGAAGTAAAGGAATTGCCTTTTCTGGGGTACATTATCTCAGAAAGGGGACTGGTTATGGATCCATCCAAACTTTCTACTGTCTTGGATTGGCCTCAGCCTAAGGATCTGAAGGGATTTCAGCGTTTCTTAGGCTTTGCCAACTTTTACCGCAAGTTTATTAGGACTTTTTTTTCTGCGGCAGTGGTACCTCTCACAAACCTCACTAAGAAGGGAGCTAATCCCTCAAAGTGGACGAGAGAGGCAGGTAAAGCCTTTGAAATGCTAAAGCAGCCTTTTTGCACTGCGCCAATCCTTACTCACCCAGACACTTCTTGACCTTTTGTCCTTGAGGTTGACGCCTCCGAGATTGGAATTGTCTCGCACTCTAGTGTGACCAAAAAGGGTCCCTGTGGAGCGGCGGGACAGGTTACGCATGTCTCCAACTGATACACCAGATCCGACCCCTTTGCGAACCGACGCGGGGATGCGTTTGCATGTGCGCCGGAGGTGAAGACCGCCGGGGTCTCGGGGACAGGTTGGTCGGGCTAGTGGCAGTACGCTGCGGCCGGGCTTGTCTCCGGTACCTCTTGTGGATTCCACTTCCGTGTCCATGTCGACGCGCTCGCATACTCTCACAGAGCGTGTTGGGCGTCCGCGTGTATGCTCAAGAACGGGTTCACAAGGGGATGCGCGGTCACGTTTACGCGCTTCTTATACGCTTGCCGACCAGTGATGGGAATAGCACCTGGCCACAAATTCAAATTAGATTAGGGGCCGTCATTGGTCTAATTGGCCAATGATCGGCCAAGGCCTTGTACACAGGTGTAGGGCAGTTTCATGACCTATGGGGAGTGGACATTTGGCGCCCTGGGATTTGTTAGCAGGCACATAAAAGGTGGTTTCCCCGGTCGGTCACTGCCCACTGTTACCCTTCCCTTTCCAGATACAGGTCATATCTACTTGTGCTAGTGACTGAAGGTTACCTGGACTCCATCCTTTCCAGTGGGACCCAGGATCCAGAATCCCCGTGACGCATCCTTTTGTCAAGGAAGTGTGCACAGCGATTTAAAGCACAGATTGGGACTACACCTGGCTTCCCCTCGTTTTCGTATTCCTGTTATTTGTTACCAGTGAAGTTTGCCTGGACTTTGTTTATTTTCTTTTGAATAAACCCCTTGCTTCATCTACACTGGTCTGTTTCCTTGGTGCTTTGCATTACAGTGACACATGTCAGATTTGCAAAAAAAGTGCCTGGGCAGGAGGGCGAAAACTGGCCCGGGGTATAAGGGGTTAACATAGCCCAGATGGATCCGTCATGACCCACAATGCAAGTCAATGAAGATGGATCCGTCTTGGCTATGTTAACCCCTTATACCCCGAGCCAGTTTTCGCCCTCCTGCCCAGGCCATTTTTTTTGCAAATCTGACATGTGTCACTGTAATGCAAAGCACCAAGGAAACAGACCAGTGTAGATGAAGCAAGGGGTTTATTCAAAAGAAAATAAACAAAGTCCAGGCAGACTTCACATAGGTTAACATAGCCAAGACGTCATGACCCACAATACAAGTCAATGGAGACGGATCCGTCTTGCTCCGCATCCCAGGACGGAAAGCAAACTGCAGCATGCTCCAGTTTGCTCTCCGGTAGGAGAACGGAACGGAATGCATTTTGGAGCATTCCGTTATGTTCAGTTACATTTTGTCCCCATTGACAATGAATGGGGACAAAACATAAGCGTTTTTTCCGGTATTAAGACCCTATGACGGATCTCAATACCGGAAAATATTAACGCTAGTGTGAAAGTAGCCTAAGGTAGGTTTGAAAGTAAGGAAGTTGGGAATTAACCTGACTGTCTGGGGTACAACATTACAGAGAGTAAGTGCAGCATTGAGAAAAGTCTTGAAGATGGGGATGAGAGGTTCAAACTTTGGAGGATGTTAATCTTAGATCATTGGTAGAATGGAGAGCACTGTGAAGAGCTTTGTGGATGAGAAGTTTGAACTGTATTCTGTGGTGGATGGGCAACCAGTGAAGTGAATGGCACAGGCTGGAGGCTTCAGTATAGAGGGTAGATAGATAGATAGATAGATAGATAGATAGATAGATAGATAGATAGATAGATAAATAGATGAGCCTGGCTGCAGCATTTAGGACAGACTGAAGGAGGGAGAATTTAAAGAGAGGAAGACTAGTAATGAGTTACAGTAGCCAAGATGAGAATAAATCAAAGCAAAAACAATAGGAGGGAGATGGGGATTTATGTATAAAAGTAACTTTTTGAGGTTGGGGCACTGCTCTTTGTTGTTGCTGGTTGGTGAAATATGTTACTCTGTTGTCTTTACACTAAGGGAACCCATTCAATCACTAATACAACTATGGTTTTATGGAGAAGTTGAGTAGACACTGTTGAGATAGTTTTCTTAATGTCCTTGGTGTTGGCGAGATCTTAGACTGACCTTGGCTCCCAGACTGGGACCAGAGATGTCACCAGTTTTATGATGTCCTAACTAAGGGCAACATAAACTGGAGACAGCAGTGGATTGGGAACTTAAAGTGGCCCTGGAAAAAAAAAATCTTAAAGTATCCCTATGTTGTAGGTGGGTCCAAACTGGCAGCAGGCAGGGCCAGCACTAGTAGGGTGGGGGAGTCAAAAACATATTACACTGTGTAATCCATGTCAAAGGCAAGACCTATTGTTTCCTTTGTGTATCTGCTTTGCCATTCATTTATTAAACATAAATATATTGTATTCCTGATACTAAGAAGCAATAAAACCCCTTCCTTTTACCTGCTACACCCCCTGTGAAAGATATAAATAAAAAGGGCTTTCTTTACACAGGGATTGAAAGAACACGAAAAAGATAATTTTTCCTGGAGTGTTCCTCTTCTTTGATGCCTACTGGTGCAGTGGAATGGATTTTTGGAGATCTTTTTGTTTCCCCATCTTCTTTTGTAGTCACCAAAAATGATTATTTTGATATTTGTTGTTTCCTTCTACAAACCTGCATACAAAAAAACTCCCATATCTTGTGCTAACAATTATCTGTGTGTGCTGTGTGGAGGCTCTCTAGTGTATCCTATGACATGTTGCTTCACACTGCTCTACCTTGCATCCTGCAGGAGGCAGAGGAAAGCTGTCTGAAGCTAAATCATTTGAGACTCTGCGGTGTGATGATACTCCACACCCTCTCTTTGAAAAGTCAGAGATTGGGAGGAGCCAAGATGACAGGCAGTCCATAAATGGCGCATCAACTAAAACAGGTATATAAAAGGCATATATGTTATTCTTTAATAATAGCATATGCAGTAGCATGTAGGCAAAAACAAATAGCTACAGTGCTTCTTTAAGATAAGGGTGAAGACACATAACCCAAAGTCATATCAGTGACTCCACAAACTTCTCACTGGAGAAACTTAGGAACTCAAGAAAGCAATCCATAACAAAAGCGAGCTGTGTGGCTGCTCTAAAGTACTGTGCGTTTTTGTGTGTCAAGGGTAACCTGCAGGGAAAATGACTCTGTAGACATCACATTGCTTGCGCATTTAATATGAAAATTCTGCATCAGTCTTATAGTAAATGGACGCTAAAGCGCAATCAGTGTCACTTATTAACATGGTCTGCGGATCCTTCACCCCCATAAAAGTAAAGCGAATGCGTAAGTGTTTTCTGCTAAAGTGCAGTAAATCATGTGCTTCATTCTCAGTTCACAGCCGGCTTTTCACACATAATTATGGGAAATAACAGGGTACGTCAACCTCATTACCTCCAGCGGGGAAAGCAGAGCTATGAGATCCTGTTTCCATACAGTGCTAGCATAAATTTCAAATGTCTCCATATTTCTTATTGCGTAAAACCTGACATTCTAAACAATATGCTTGTTACTTTGTGCCATAGACAAATGTCAGTAGCTACACAGGGGTGGTTAGACTTACAATAGACCCATCTTTTACTAACCACTGAAGGCTATCCTCTTACTTCTTAGTTTAAAGAGGCCACAGTGCCAATATCTATAGGTAACTTTTGTTGAAGGCCTCAAACCTGTCCATACATATTTACTAATGCCTTGTCCTGTGTCCCTTTTACATTATTGTTGAGTTTCTACTTGACCTGTACTTAATTCTGAAAAAAGTCCTCTAGCCATGACATTAGTTTGTGTTACATCATGATCAGATGCCACCTGTTGTGACTACTGGCTACAACAAACTTCAATTCTTAGGCGTCTTTCACACCTGCGTCACGGATTTGTCCGGATGCGTCGCGTGTGCATTGCGGGAAACCACGCGACACCCGTGTGAAAGAGGCCTTACTGTAGATATAGGCTGCTGATTAGCAGCAATGAGGAGCAAATAAGCAGGAAATGATCTGTAAATACAACCAGAAAGTTCTATAACTTGAAAACCATGATTACGGCATCCAGTGAGAAAAATCTATATTTTGAAAAGTATAACTTAAGCATCCAACCACAAAAGCCCACTTTTAAGACTAGGTTATGGGCAAGCAAGCATTGAAGTCCATTCGATCCTGAAACACATTGTCCATTCACCAAATAAAAGTGTATTTTCTTGTATATGCCACCTGAGATGATTACTTTGTAGCACAGCTGTATATCCCGTATTACCCCTTGTTTCTTCAGAGACTAGACCTTGTAAGGTGTCATCTGGTCATCCAACCAGACAAGCCTGTAGACTATGATATGGGTGACAAACTAGACCCTGAAGGTCATGATCTAGCATCTAATAAGGAAAAGTCCAGAGCTTGAAGGCTATGAACTGGGTATTTAACCAAAAAGGTCTATATCTGAACACTGTGACTTTCATAACTAACCAGAAATGTCTAGACCTTAAAGGATGTGATTTGGGCAACAAACTAGGAAAGTCTATAACTTGCAGACTATGATTTTATTATCCAACCAAGAAGTTCACACCTTAACAAACCAAGATCTTTAAGGCTCTGATCTGGGTGTCTAACCAGAAAAGTACATACCTTTGAGAATATGATTTGGACAACCAACCTGGAAAGTTGGTTGTCCAAACTAGGAAATACATTATAAACTATGATTTGGGCAACCAACCTAGGAAGTCTAGACCCTAATAGAATCATTTGGGCATCCAACCAGGAAAATCCATAGGCTATGATAAGGGCAACAAATCTGAAAAGTTCAGATCTTGCAGACTATGATTTAGTTATCCAACCAAGAAAGTCCACATTTAAACAGTTTATATACTTGAGGTTAACACAAATACAACTTTTTAAAACAGTAATTTTTTCTAACTCTCACATGAATAATAATTGCTTCATATATATATATATATATATATATAATACCACAAATAATGCAGCAGCACAGTCAGATGTTATGCTCTGGGTGCAAAAAATCCTCACAGAGGCTGGCTTCTCCTCCAGGATATATATTCAACGAATGAAGAGGCAGCACTTCCAGTTATTTAGGTGATAGGGTGATGACCCCAAACTTTATTCCAGCTACGTTTCTGCCTTCTCAATGAGGCCTTTGTCAAGCTACAACAGTGCTACACTGTGGGGTTTATATACCCACAATCCAATTCAAATTTGTGCAATTAGTGAAATCACATGTTTACAATTAAATCCAGTGATCATCAAAGCGTCACATTATCATATGACTATCAATGTGTACATATTCTGCATATCAATAAGAGTTATAACATCATACAAAAATGTGAGACCTACAACATAGGTTTTATGCATATCATACAAAGTGTTCATATGTGCTGTATCGATATCCCTCATGATTAAACATTGGTGAACAAAAACGTGCTCCATACACTAAGGGTTAAAATCAAATTCACAATGCAGCTGCATCATATTAAACTTTAAAAACTTTTTGAACTAACCGTCATGGATCAGCCATTCGCGCCAGCCTCAGCGTCCCTCCATCCGTCAGGCGCATGCGCCGCGTCATGCGTCACCCATCCACCTCCCCCACGTCGCCGCGTCATCACGCACGCACCCTGGAACGCAACTTCGCCCAGTGGAGCGCACTGTGAACGCAGCGGCGGCGGGGGGAGGGAAAGGGAGGACACATGACCGGACACACTGCCAAGGCGTCGAGGGGGCGTGTCTGTGGCCATGGTAACACAGTGTATGTCAATACAGGAAGAGGGGAACATCGGGACAGTCATACTACGCATAACAGTCTAGCTAACCTGCATCTAGACGCGCAAATGAGCCCAGGGGCGGCAACCACCCCATCATCAATAGACGAACCCGGCGTGGTGACGCCCCCTGGGCCAATATGCACATCCAGAGTATAAAATCTGTGCAGTTACAATGAGGGGAATTTATCCCATCTCTATGCACTTAAAACTTGATGTACATACAACCAGCCTCTGGCTTGTAGATTCCCGGTCGAGGCTGGCCTCTAATACCATTTTAGTAAGGATTGATGCAGGTCGGATTACCCTAACTTGTCATGCGTTACTTTTCAACGACGCCCCTCTTCAGCATAAACCACTGGTCACCATTATGTCAGCGCGCCGGGGTGGTCCATGTACGGTCTCGTCCACTCTTATGACAAAGGGTCATTTATTCTTCAAACTTCCATCTATGAATAAACCAAAGGTATATGAGTGTATTTAACATACATTAAATTCCAAATAGCACTGTTGTATACCCTCCCCACTAGACTTAACGAATACTATCACCCCCATGTCTGATGAGCAAGTGACACATTATCTATCCACATAATTCCCATCTGCATTCAGCATTAAGCCCATCTGGCCTAAGTGTGCGCAACTTATGTATCCACATAATTTCACGTTGTTTTAGCTTTTTCTCCCTATTACCTCCCCTTTTAAGTGGGGGAATGTGATCAATCACTCTGAACTTGAGATCTTTTTCCTTATGTCCAGCTTCTACAAAGTGCTTAGGCACCGGGAGGTCTTTCCGTTTCTGACGGATGGAATACCTGTGATAGTTCATTCGCGTCTTCACATCACAGGTAGTCTCCCCCACATATAGGAGACTGCAGGGGCATATCAGTAGATAGACGACGAACGAACTATCACAAGTCAAGAAATGTCTGATCTCAAACACCTTATTGGTCACTGGGTGTGTAAAAGATTCTCCCTTTAACATATAACTGCAGTTTACACAGTTCAAACATGGGTAGCTCCCAAGTTTTTTCCGACCCATGTATGTCTGAACTAAGGTTTTGTCACCTGTCAAACTTGGGAGCTACCCATGTTTGAACTGTGTAAACTGCAGTTATATGTTAAAGGGAGAATCTTTTACACACCCAGTGACCAATAAGGTGTTTGAGATCAGACATTTCTTGACTTGTGATAGTTCGTTCGTCGTCTATCTACTGATATGCCCCTGCAGTCTCCTATATGTGGGGGAGACTACCTGTGATGTGAAGACGCGAATGAACTATCACAGGTATTCCATCCGTCAGAAACGGAAAGACCTCCCGGTGCCTAAGCACTTTGTAGAAGCTGGACATAAGGAAAAAGATCTCAAGTTCAGAGTGATTGATCACATTCCCCCACTTAAAAGGGGAGGTAATAGGGAGAAAAAGCTAAAACAACGTGAAATTATGTGGATACATAAGTTGCGCACACTTAGGCCAGATGGGCTTAATGCTGAATGCAGATGGGAATTATGTGGATAGATAATGTGTCACTTGCTCATCAGACATGGGGGTGATAGTATTCGTTAAGTCTAGTGGGGAGGGTATACAACAGTGCTATTTGGAATTTAATGTATGTTAAATACACTCATATACCTTTGGTTTATTCATAGATGGAAGTTTGAAGAATAAATGACCCTTTGTCATAAGAGTGGACGAGACCGTACATGGACCACCCCGGCGCGCTGACATAATGGTGACCAGTGGTTTATGCTGAAGAGGGGCGTCGTTGAAAAGTAACGCATGACAAGTTAGGGTAATCCGACCTGCATCAATCCTTACTAAAATGGTATTAGAGGCCAGCCTCGACCGGGAATCTACAAGCCAGAGGCTGGTTGTATGTACATCAAGTTTTAAGTGCATAGAGATGGGATAAATTCCCCTCATTGTAACTGCACAGATTTTATACTCTGGATGTGCATATTGGCCCAGGGGGCGTCACCACGCCGGGTTCGTCTATTGATGATGGGGTGGTTGCCGCCCCTGGGCTCATTTGCGCGTCTAGATGCAGGTTAGCTAGACTGTTATGCGTAGTATGACTGTCCCGATGTTCCCCTCTTCCTGTATTGACATACACTGTGTTACCATGGCCACAGACACGCCCCCTCGACGCCTTGGCAGTGTGTCCGGTCATGTGTCCTCCCTTTCCCTCCCCCCGCCGCCGCTGCGTTCACAGTGCGCTCCACTGGGCGAAGTTGCGTTCCAGGGTGCGTGCGTGATGACGCGGCGACGTGGGGGAGGTGGATGGGTGACGCATGACGCGGCGCATGCGCCTGACGGATGGAGGGACGCTGAGGCTGGCGCGAATGGCTGATCCATGACGGTTAGTTCAAAAAGTTTTTAAAGTTTAATATGATGCAGCTGCATTGTGAATTTGATTTTAACCCTTAGTGTATGGAGCACGTTTTTGTTCACCAATGTTTAATCATGAGG
The DNA here is from genome assembly GCF_905171765.1 of Bufo bufo. Taxonomy (NCBI): domain Eukaryota; kingdom Metazoa; phylum Chordata; class Amphibia; order Anura; family Bufonidae; genus Bufo; species Bufo bufo. The sequence continues at coordinate 116,224,855 of NC_053394.1, forward strand.
GATATCGATACAGCACATATGAACACTTTGTATGATATGCATAAAACCTATGTTGTAGGTCTCACATTTTTGTATGATGTTATAACTCTTATTGATATGCAGAATATGTACACATTGATAGTCATATGATAATGTGACGCTTTGATGATCACTGGATTTAATTGTAAACATGTGATTTCACTAATTGCACAAATTTGAATTGGATTGTGGGTATATAAACCCCACAGTGTAGCACTGTTGTAGCTTGACAAAGGCCTCATTGAGAAGGCAGAAACGTAGCTGGAATAAAGTTTGGGGTCATCACCCTATCACCTAAATAACTGGAAGTGCTGCCTCTTCATTCGTTGAATATATATATATATATATATATATATATATATATATATATATATATATATATAGAAAACACAAATAGTGCAGCAGCACAGTCAGATGAGATGTACCGGGTGCAAATCCCCACAGAGGTCGGCTTTCCTCCACGTAGTATATCAGATGAATGAAGAGGCAGCACTTTCGGTATAGCGTAAACGGGTGAGGACCCCAAATTTATTAAAGCGACGTTTCGGCCTGCTCAATGAGGCCTTTCTCAAGCTACATAACAGTGCAAATAACAAGGTATATATACCCACAATCCAATACAACTCAATTACAGAATGTGGTAGGGCGTATCTTTAGTCTGGTCACATGATCATTAACCATATCTTCACATGACAAACGTGCATAGTAAACATTCTCATATAAAAAAACATCAAAATTGCATAAGTGATCATAATAGTGTCAGGATGCTTCATAAGGTTACAATTGCTGTGCCTCCATTACATTAAGTGGGAAATTTCTATCCATTCCATACATAATTATACATAGCAACCACTGTGCGTAAAGTGACAAGTGCATAAAGAGTTAAAATCACAGTCGCTTATACAGCTGTACCCTATCTAAAGTTAAAAACATCAGGACGGAGCTCACCACACTTAGACTCTTGAGGCACGCCGGCATTGGCGTCTCCTCGTCAGCGGTGCGCCTGCGCCGAGTCCGACGTCACTGGCCACGCCCCCGACACCACCGCGCTCACACGTGACCGCCCCATGGACCGCAGCGTCATCCATTGGAACGCATCGCAAGGGAGACGGCTGTGAGGGGAGGGAGGCCAGAACATGTGACTCAGCGTCACGCGCACCGCACACGGGGATGTGTACAAGTAACCATAGTGATGTAAACATAAAGGGGAAGTGCGGACATACGCTCTGATTCCAGAATGCATAACTCTGCACACAATCCAAATATCAATATGCCATGAGGTGCATAAAACCATCCAGAGGGGGGTATAATTGTGCAACAGTTGCACGCAAAAAATGCTTGCTTGGTCAACAATGATCATCACAACACTACCTTATGTGTATGTGATTTCACCTCCCATCTGTCTACACCCATGGCATGATGTATGTGTGTCACCACCGGCCCACAACGGTGCAGCAGGTGAAGTGACACACACCATCCATACTCTAAAAACCTTACACTGGCAATTTTAGCAAAGTGTGCATCACGCTATCAATCCGGGCCATCAGTCGCAGTCCTGCAGCTCTCCACACTACGGTCACACTAATGTTCAAGTATTCAAGTTCTATAGGCGGCTCAATCCAGTACATAGACAAAAAGGCTCATCAAGTTCATCCAAAGTCATCTAGAATAAGAAAATACATATCATTATACGTTGTTGGTTTTGTCAAAAACATTAACACTGTTAGGTGTCTCATACACCACACCGGGTGGTCGAGGACCCCCCCTGCCTGCGAGCACTATATACTTCTATCATCCACATAGCTCCCATCTACATTCAGCATTGAGACCATCAGGCTTCAATGTCTGTAACTTATGTATCCACATAATCTCACGTTGTTTAAGTAATCTCTCCCTGTTCCCTCCCCGTTTGAGTGGGGGAATGTGATCTATTACCCTAAACCTAAGATCTTTCTCTCTGTGCCCAGCCTCAACAAAGTGCTTTGGCACAGGGAGATCTCTCCTTTTTTGACGAATCGAATACCTGTGATAGTTCAATCTAGTCTTGACCTCACAAATAGTCTCCCCCACATATAGGAGGTTGCAGGGACAAGACAACAGATAGATCACAAATGAACTATCACAGGTTAAATGATGTCGTATTTCGAATTGCGTCTTCAGTGTCGGGTGTATAAATTTCTCACCTTTTAGCATGTAACTGCAATTCACGCAGCCTAAACACGGATAGCATCCGTATTTCCTACGACCAATATAGGTCTGGACTTGGGCCTTATTTCCAGCCACCTCAGCCTTAACTAACTTATCCCTCAGATTGGGAGCTCGCCTGTAAGACATCAGGGGGGGTACAGCAAATTCCTTGACCTTTCTGAAATTGCTGTATAGAATAGGCCAGTGTTTTTTGATGACATCTGCTACCTGGTAGCTCCCCTCGGTGAATGTGGAAATAAACGGTACCCTCATCTGTTTGTTGGTGTCGTCCCTCCGGGTCCTAGACTCCAGCTCATTCAATTGCCTGTGAACCAACTTTCTTGGGTAGCCCCTGTCAACAAACTTATCAGCCATCTGTGTTAGTCTTATGTCACATAAGTTAGGATCTTTAACTATCCGTTGCACACAGAGAAATTGACTCCGTGGCAAGGTTTTGACCATGGACCGTGGATGACAGCTCTCAAATTTTAGAAGCCTATTACAGTCCGTTGGCTTGGTGAACAAATCAGTCACCAATCCAGTGTTCTGCTTAATCACCATGGTATCCAAAAATTGGACCTGCTCGGTGGAGTGCGTAAGAGTAAACTGTATATCCGAATCCATAGTATTCAGAAACAAATGAAAGTCGGCCAACTCACTTTCAGTGCCGTCCCAGATGACAAAGACATCGTCTATGTATTTCCACCACCCCCGCACTAGGCTGAAGTGGTGGGACACATAGACGTGCTCAGCCTCCAGGCCCGACATGAAAATGTTGGCGTAAGTCGGCGCCATATTCGAACCCATTGCGGTTCCCCGCTGTTGCAGATAGTAGCCATCTTGAAAAGCAAAATAGTTGTACCTTAAGACTACACCGAGCAGGTCCAATATGAACTCCCTAGCTTCATCTGTATATTGAGTGGAGATCAGGCATTTCCTAACTGCCTCCACACCCCTATCATGATTGATAGAGGTGTAGAGGCTCACCACATCAAAAGAGACCAGCTGAGTCCCAGCCGTCATTTGTACGTCAGCAATTTTATTCAGGAAGTCACCTGTATCACGTATATATGATCTGGCTCCCACAGCGAACCCTCTCAATACCTTATCCAAGAAGATAGCTATATTGGAGAACACAGATTCCCTCCCGGAGACAATCGGCCTCCCCGGCGGGTTTTGTAAACTCTTGTGAATTTTAGGTAACACATATATCAATGGTGTTTTGGGATGTGTTATCAATAGATACTTGTATAGTGCTTCATCGATCAAACCTCCTGCTTTTGCTCTATCAAGTATACCAGTGATAACCTTGATCACATCAAATTTAGGGTCATGGTTCAGCTGTCTATACACCAGGCCGTCTCCCAGCTGTCTCTGTATCTCTGAGATGTACCATTGGGTGTCCATCACAACAACGGCTCCCCCCTTGTCGGCCGGTTTGACCGTGAGGGAGCCGTTGTTGCAAAGTTCACCCAATGCACGTATCTCGGCTGACTTCATATTAGGATGTTTAAGCCCTCCTTCCGTTATAGAGCTTTTTAACAGTTCGACATCGGCCCTCACAGCATTGATATATGTGTCTATGGCTGGACATTTAACCTGCGGTGTGAAGTCACTCTTGGAGTGTAAACCCACACTCTGAAGGGAGAGTTCACAAACCTGCTCAGCGTCACCAACTCTCATATGCTGGTCACTATCAGAAAACCACACTTTTAATTTGATGCTTCTAAAAAACTTTTGCAAATCTATTTCAAGTTGATACCAATCAATTCCCACTGCAGGGCAAAAGGTTAACCCCTTGGATAGAAGTGCTGCCTCTTCATTCATCTGATATACTACGTGGAGGAAAGCCGACCTCTGTGGGGATTTGCACCCGGTACATCTCATCTGACTGTGCTGCTGCACTATTTGTGTTTTCTATATAAGGACTTAGCAGCTGAGCACTGAATTCTGTTTATAATGCCTGAACCACCTGAGAGGGACCCGCTTGATGTGTTTTCCTACACCAGACAGGATGAGGAGAGGATCCTCCATGACTTGGTGAGTGACTGCACGTTTTTATCCACCCCATCTGTTACTGAGCTGAAGAAAGGCTATGAGGCTGATGGTAAAAAGCTGGCTTCAATGGAGCTACATCTAGCTACCCTAGCGGAATATTACAAGTCGCATAGAATACCAAGGGGTATGCGCTCCCAACTGAAGCCTAGTCTATTTCCAGCTGACAGCAAGTTTGCACAAAAGTTTACACAGATTTCAAATAAATTTGCCCTGGATGTGATATTACTGAATTTGGAATTCTTGCAACATGAATTGGGCAGTGTACGGGAACACCTTGATAAAGCTGCTCACAAGCTTAAAGAAGCCCTCCCTACACAGGACTTTGATGTTTATTTAACTAACTGCTCTGCTTATCTGGAGAAATTCAGGAAAGAACAAGAGGCTATTAAGCGGCACAAATGGTTGCGTGATGAAGAGGATTACCGACGGGGTAATGTGTACACCTGGCAGGAATCAAGAGGCCAAAGGCGACCACCGTTTTATGGTAACCCCAATGTGAATAAGAGAAATTACGTCAATCCTAAGAGGAAAATGGCATCTGCCAATGAAGATGGAGTCACACCTGCGCAGCGGCATAATGATGATTTTTTAGGCCCTGCTACGGATCCAAAAGGACCAGACGTGGTGGACAGCGACAATTTAAATGGCGAAAAAGAACAACGAAGCGTGAGGAATCGGCCAATAGGGAAAAGAAATCCATAGTGGTAAATATATCTTCCCACAAATTGACTGATGCACAAACCGAGCTTCTATCCAAGGGGTTAACCTTTTGCCCTGCAGTGGGAATTGATTGGTATCAACTTGAAATAGATTTGCAAAAGTTTTTTAGAAGCATCAAATTAAAAGTGTGGTTTTCTGATAGTGACCAGCATATGAGAGTTGGTGACGCTGAGCAGGTTTGTGAACTCTCCCTTCAGAGTGTGGGTTTACACTCCAAGAGTGACTTCACACCGCAGGTTAAATGTCCAGCCATAGACACATATATCAATGCTGTGAGGGCCGATGTCGAACTGTTAAAAAGCTCTATAACGGAAGGAGGGCTTAAACATCCTAATATGAAGTCAGCCGAGATACGTGCATTGGGTGAACTTTGCAACAACGGCTCCCTCACGGTCAAACCGGCCGACAAGGGGGGAGCCGTTGTTGTGATGGACACCCAATGGTACATCTCAGAGATACAGAGACAGCTGGGAGACGGCCTGGTGTATAGACAGCTGAACCATGACCCTAAATTTGATGTGATCAAGGTTATCACTGGTATACTTGATAGAGCAAAAGCAGGAGGTTTGATCGATGAAGCACTATACAAGTATCTATTGATAACACATCCCAAAACACCATTGATATATGTGTTACCTAAAATTCACAAGAGTTTACAAAACCCGCCGGGGAGGCCGATTGTCTCCGGGAGGGAATCTGTGTTCTCCAATATAGCTATCATCTTGGATAAGGTATTGAGAGGGTTCGCTGTGGGAGCCAGATCCTATATACGTGATACAGGTGACTTCCTGAATAAAATTGCTGACGTACAAATGACGGCTGGGACTCAGCTGGTCTCTTTTGATGTGGTGAGCCTCTACACCTCTATCAATCATGATAGGGGTGTGGAGGCAGTTAGGAAATGCCTGATCTCCACTCAATATACAGATGAAGCTAGGGAGTTCATATTGGACCTGCTCGGTGTAGTCTTAAGGTACAACTATTTTGCTTTTCAAGATGGCTACTATCTGCAACAGCGGGGAACCGCAATGGGTTCGAATATGGCGCCGACTTACGCCAACATTTTCATGTCGGGCCTGGAGGCTGAGCACGTCTATGTGTCCCACCACTTCAGCCTAGTGCGGGGGTGGTGGAGATACATAGACGATGTCTTTGTCATCTGGGACGGCACTGAAAGTGAGTTGGCCGACTTTCATTTGTTTCTGAATACTATGGATTCGGATATACAGTTTACTCTTACGCACTCCACCGAGCAGGTCCAATTTTTGGATACCATGGTGATTAAGCAGAACACTGGATTGGTGACTGATTTGTTCACCAAGCCAACGGACTGTAATAGGCTTCTAAAATTTGAGAGCTGTCATCCACGGTCCATGGTCAAAACCTTGCCACGGAGTCAATTTCTCTGTGTGCAACGGATAGTTAAAGATCCTAACTTATGTGACATAAGACTAACACAGATGGCTGATAAGTTTGTTGACAGGGGCTACCCAAGAAAGTTGGTTCACAGGCAATTGAATGAGCTGGAGTCTAGGACCCGGAGGGACGACACCAACAAACAGATGAGGGTACCGTTTATTTCCACATTCACCGAGGGGAGCTACCAGGTAGCAGATGTCATCAAAAAACACTGGCCTATTCTATACAGCAATTTCAGAAAGGTCAAGGAATTTGCTGTACCCCCCCTGATGTCTTACAGGCGAGCTCCCAATCTGAGGGATAAGTTAGTTAAGGCTGAGGTGGCTGGAAATAAGGCCCAAGTCCAGACCTATATTGGTCGTAGGAAATACGGATGCTATCCGTGTTTAGGCTGCGTGAATTGCAGTTACATGCTAAAAGGTGAGAAATTTATACACCCGACACTGAAGACGCAATTCGAAATACGACATCATTTAACCTGTGATAGTTCATTTGTGATCTATCTGTTGTCTTGTCCCTGCAACCTCCTATATGTGGGGGAGACTATTTGTGAGGTCAAGACTAGATTGAACTATCACAGGTATTCGATTCGTCAAAAAAGGAGAGATCTCCCTGTGCCAAAGCACTTTGTTGAGGCTGGGCACAGAGAGAAAGATCTTAGGTTTAGGGTAATAGATCACATTCCCCCACTCAAACGGGGAGGGAACAGGGAGAGATTACTTAAACAACGTGAGATTATGTGGATACATAAGTTACAGACATTGAAGCCTGATGGTCTCAATGCTGAATGTAGATGGGAGCTATGTGGATGATAGAAGTATATAGTGCTCGCAGGCAGGGGGGGTCCTCGACCACCCGGTGTGGTGTATGAGACACCTAACAGTGTTAATGTTTTTGACAAAACCAACAACGTATAATGATATGTATTTTCTTATTCTAGATGACTTTGGATGAACTTGATGAGCCTTTTTGTCTATGTACTGGATTGAGCCGCCTATAGAACTTGAATACTTGAACATTAGTGTGACCGTAGTGTGGAGATCTGCAGGACTGCGACTGATGGCCCGGATTGATAGCGTGATGCACACTTTGCTAAAATTGCCAGTGTAAGGTTTTTAGAGTATGGATGGTGTGTGTCACTTCACCTGCTGCACCGTTGTGGGCCGGTGGTGACACACATACATCATGCCATGGGTGTAGACAGATGGGAGGTGAAATCACATACACATAAGGTAGTGTTGTGATGATCATTGTTGACCAAGCAAGCATTTTTTGCGTGCAACTGTTGCACAATTATACCCCCCTCTGGATGGTTTTATGCACCTCATGGCATATTGATATTTGGATTGTGTGCAGAGTTATGCATTCTGGAATCAGAGCGTATGTCCGCACTTCCCCTTTATGTTTACATCACTATGGTTACTTGTACACATCCCCGTGTGCGGTGCGCGTGACGCTGAGTCACATGTTCTGGCCTCCCTCCCCTCACAGCCGTCTCCCTTGCGATGCGTTCCAATGGATGACGCTGCGGTCCATGGGGCGGTCACGTGTGAGCGCGGTGGTGTCGGGGGCGTGGCCAGTGACGTCGGACTCGGCGCAGGCGCACCGCTGACGAGGAGACGCCAATGCCGGCGTGCCTCAAGAGTCTAAGTGTGGTGAGCTCCGTCCTGATGTTTTTAACTTTAGATAGGGTACAGCTGTATAAGCGACTGTGATTTTAACTCTTTATGCACTTGTCACTTTACGCACAGTGGTTGCTATGTATAATTATGTATGGAATGGATAGAAATTTCCCACTTAATGTAATGGAGGCACAGCAATTGTAACCTTATGAAGCATCCTGACACTATTATGATCACTTATGCAATTTTGATGTTTTTTTATATGAGAATGTTTACTATGCACGTTTGTCATGTGAAGATATGGTTAATGATCATGTGACCAGACTAAAGATACGCCCTACCACATTCTGTAATTGAGTTGTATTGGATTGTGGGTATATATACCTTGTTATTTGCACTGTTATGTAGCTTGAGAAAGGCCTCATTGAGCAGGCCGAAACGTCGCTTTAATAAATTTGGGGTCCTCACCCGTTTACGCTATACCGAAAGTGCTGCCTCTTCATTCATCTGATATATATATATATATATATATATATATATATATATATATATATATATATATATACACTGCTCAAAAAAATAAAGGGAACACAAAAATAACACATCTTAGATCTGAATTAATTAAATATTCTTCTGAAATACTTTGTTCTTTACATAGTTGAATGTGCTGACAACAAAAATCACACAAAAATTTAAAATGGAAATCAAATTTTTCAACCCATGGAGGTCTGGATTTGGAGTCACCCTCAAAATTAAAGTGGAAAAACACAGTACAGGCTGATCCAACTTTGATGTAATGTCCTTAAAACAAGTCAAAATGAAGCTCAGTAGTGTGTGTGGCCTCCACTTGCCTGTATGACCTCCCTACAACGCCTGTGCATGCTCCTGATGAGGTGGCGGACGGTCTCCTGAGGGATCTCCTCCCAGACCTGGACTAAAGCATCTGCCAACTCCTGGACAGTCTGTGGTGCAACGTGACGTTGGTGGATAGAGCGAGACATGATGTCCCAGATGTGCTCAATTGGATTCAGATCTGGGGAACGGGCGGGCCAGTCCATAGCATCAATGCCTTCGTCTTGCAGGAACTGCTGACACACTTCAGCCACATGAGGTCTAGCATTGTCTTGCATTAGGAGGAACCCAGGGCCAACCGCACCAGCATATGGTCTCACAAGGGGTCTGAGGATCTCATCTCGGTACCTAATGGCAGTCAGGCTACCTCTGGCGAGCACATGGAGGGCTGTGCGGCCCTCCAAAGAAATGCCACAACACACCATTACTGACCCAATGCCAAACCGGTCATGCTGGAGGATGTTGCAGGCAGCAGAACGTTCTCCACGGCATCTCCAGACTCTGTCACGTCTGTCACATGTGCTCAGTGTGAACCTGCTTTCATCTGTGAAGAGCACAGGGCACCAGTGGCGAATTTGCCAATCTTGGTGTTCTCTGGCAAATGCCAAACGTCCTGCACGGTGTTGGGCTGTAAGCCCAACCCCCACCTGTGGACGTCGGGCCCTCATATCACCCTCATGGAGTCTGTTTCTGACCGTTTGAGCAGACACATGCACATTTGTGGCCTGCTGGAGGTCATTTTGCAGGGCTCTGGCAGTACTCCTCCTGTTCCTCCTTGCACAAAGGCGGAGGTAGCGGTCCTGCTGCTGGGTTGTTGCCCTCCTACGGCCTCCTCCACGTCTCCTGATGTACTGGCCTGTCTTCTGGTAGCGCCTCCATGCTCTGGACACTACGCTGACAAACACAGCAAACCTTCTTGCCACAGCTCGCATTGATGTGCCATCCTGGATAAGCTGCACTACCTGAGCCACTTGTGTGGGTTGTAGACTCCGTCTCATGCTACCACTAGAGTGAAAGCACCGCCAGCATTCAAAAGTGACCAAAACATCAGCCAGGAAGCATAGGAACTGAGAAGTGGTCTGTGATCACCACTTGCAGAACCACTTCTTTATTGGGGGTGTCTTGCTAATTGCCTATAATTTCCACCGGTTGTCTATCCCATTTTCACAACAGCATGTGAAATTGATTGTCACTCAGTGTTGCTTCCTAAGTGGACAGTTTGATTTCACAGAAGTGTGATTGACTTGGAGTTACATTGTGTTGTTTAAGTGTTCCCTTTATTTTTTTGAGCAGTGTATATACAGTTGCAAGAAAAAGTATGTCAACCTGTTGGAATTATATGGATTTCTGCACAAATTGGTCATAAAATGTGATCTGATCTTCATCTAAGTCACAACAATAGACAATCACAGTCTGCTTAAACTATTAACACACAAAGAATTAAATGTTACCATGTTTTTATTGAATGCACCATGTAAACATTCACAGTGCAGGTGGAAAAAGTATGTGAACCCCTAGACTAATGACATCTCCAAGAGTTAATTGGAGTGAGGTGTCAGCCAACTGGAGTCCAATCAATGAGAGGAGATTGGAGGTGTTGGTTACAGCTGCCCTGCCCTATAAAAAACACACACCAGTTCTGGGTTTGCTTTTCACAAGAAGCATTGCCTGATGTGAATGATGCCTCGCACAAAAGAGCTCTCAGAAGACCTACGATTAAGAATTGTTGACTTGCATAAAGCTGGAAAGGGTTATAAAAGTATCTCCAAAAGCCTTGCTGTTCATCAGTCCACGGTAAGACAAATTGTCTATAAATGGAGAAAGTTCAGCACTGCTGCTACTCTCCTGTAAAGATGACTGCAAGAGCACAGCGCAGACTGCTCAATGAGGTGAAGAAGAATCCTACAGTGCCAGCTAAAGACTTACAAAAGTCTCTGGCATATGCTAACATCCCTGTTAGCGAATCTACGATACGTAAAATACTAAACAAGAATGGATTTCATGGGAGGATACCACAGAGGAAGCCACTGCTGTCCAAAAGAAAACATTGCTGCACGTTTACAGTTTGCACAAGAGCACCTGCATGTTCCACAGCAGTACTGGCAACATATTCTGTGAACAGATTAAACCAAAGTTGAGTTGTTTGGAAGAAACACACAACACTATGTGTTGAGAAAAAGAGGCACAGCACACCAACATCAAAACCTCATCCCAACTGTGAAGTATGGTGGTGGGGGCATCATGGTTTGGGGCCGCTTTGCTGCGTCAGGGCCTGGACGGATTGCTATCATCGAAAGAAAAATTAATTCCGAAGTTTATCAAGACATTTTGCAGGAGAACTTAAGGCCATCTGTCCACCAGCTGAAGCTCAACAGAAGATGGGTGTTGCAACAGGACAGCGATCCAAAGCATTGAGGTAAATCAGCAACAGAATGGCTTAAACAGAAGAAAATACGCCTTCTGGAGTGGCTCAGTCAGAGTCCTGACCTCAACCTGATTAAGATGCTGTGGCATGACCTCAAGAAAGCGATTCACACCAGACATCCCAAGAATATTGCTGAACTGAAACAGTTCTGTAAAGAGGAATGGTCAAGAATTACTCCTGACCGTTGTGCACGTCTGATCTGCAACTACAGGAAACGTTTGGTTGAAGTTATTGCTGCCGAAGGAGGTTCAACCAGTTATTAAATCCAAGGGTTCACATACTTTTTCCACCTGCACTGGGAATGTTTACATGGTGTATTCAATAAAAACATGGTAACATTTAATTCATTGTGTGTTATTAGTTTAAGCAGACTGTGATTGTCTACTGTTGTGACTCAGATGAAGATCAGATCACATTTTATGACCAATTTGTGCAGAAATCCATATCATTCCAAAGGGTTCACATACTTTTTCTTTCAACTGTATATATATATATATGTTTCTAAGGAAGCCCACTGCCTTTCTGAGTTGCGCATATCCGATTTAATGTGGGTTGGATGCGATACACTGAGTAGCATGGAACAAGGGTATCCCTCCAGAGAGTAAGATGGCGCCGAGAGTATGTCTTTCTTATTGAGCATGCGCCTGGGGAGAAACATCTAGGCTGGGTAAGATGACACTGAAGTGACGTCCGAGCGTCGGCCTGGTCTGATGACGCCGGACGTTTCCCTTCCATCCATATCCCTGATTGGTGCTGTGCCACGCCTGCGCAATAGGAAGTAAACAACGCCAAGTAACGGCATGATATGAGTCTCCCTGTTTCTTAGGTATGTCTGCAAGATCACCCCTCCTTTTTGCTCTTCCCCCCTGTAAGTTATAATAGGTTTTAGTACACTGATCGATCAGTTTTGTGTTTCTGATCGACATTCTCTTGTTCACTAGGGTCATAATATATATGACATGTATGATTCATGTCTCTTCTCCCCCTTTTTCTTTTGATTTGCACTTTTATCATTATATGTCAATAGTATATATTTACATTGTTTCAATTTTTATCCATTGGAGTGCCGCTCATTTTTCCGGATATATATATATATATATATATATATATATATATATATATATATATATATATATATATATATATATACACATACATACATACATACATACACATACAGTGACATTACCAAGAACTGGCCGTCCCTCCAAAATTGATAAAAAGACTAGAAGAAAACTGGTCTGGGAGGCTACCAAGAGGCCTACAGCAACATTAAAGGAGCTGCAGGAATATCTGGCAAGTACTGGCTGTGTGCTACATGTGACAACAATCTCCTGTATTCTTCATATGTCTGGGCTATGGGGTAGAGTGGCAAGACGAAAGTCTTTTCTTACGAAGAAAAAAATCCAAGCCAGGCTACATTTTGCAAAAACACATCTGAAGTCTCCCAAAAGCATGTGGGAAAAGGTGTTATGGTCTGATGAAACCAAGGTTGAACTTTTTGGCCATAATTTCAAAAGATATGTTTGGCGCAAAAACATAGAAACATAGAATGTGTCGGCAGATAAGAACCATTTGGCCCATCTAGTCTGCCCAATATATCTGAATCCTATTAATAGTCCCTGGCCCTATCTTATATGAAGGATAGCCTTATGCCTATCCCATGCATGCTTAAACCCCTTCACTGTATTTGCAGCTACCACTTCTGCAGGAAGGCTATTCCATGCATCCACTACTCTCTCAGTAAAGTAATACTTCCTTATATTACTTTTAAACCTTTGCCCCTCTAATTTAAAACTGTGTCCTCTTGTGGTAGTTTTTCTTCTTTTAAATATGCTCTCCTCCTTTACCGAGTTGATTCCCTTTATGTATTTAAAAGTTTCTATCATATCCCCTCTGTCTCTTCTTTCTTCCAAGCTATACATGTTAAGGTCCTTTAACCTTTCCTGGTAAGTTTTATCCTGCAATCCATGTACTAGTTTAGTAGCTCTTCTCTGAACTCTCTCTAGAGTATCTATATCCTTCTGGAGATATGGCCTCCAGTACTGCGCACAATACTCCAAGTGAGGTCTCACCAGTGTTCTGTACAGCGGCATAAGCACTTCACTCTTTCTACTGCTTATACCTCTCCCTATACATCCAAGCATTCTGCTGGCATTTCGTGCTGCTCTATTACATTGTCTTCCCACCTTTAAGTCTTCTGAAATAATTACTCCTAAATCCCTTTCCTCAGATACTGAGGTCAGGACTGTGTCAAATATTCTATATTCTGCCCTTGGGTTTTTACGCCCCAGGTGCATTATCTTGCACTTATCCACATTAAATTTCAGTTGCCAGAGTTCTGACCATTCTTCTAGTTTTCCTAAATCCTTTTCCATTTGGCGTTTCCCTCCAGGAACATCAACCCTGTTACATATCTTTGTGTCATCAGCAAAAAGACAAACCTTACCATCGAGTCCTTTTGCAATATCACTTATGAAGATATTAAACAAAATTGGTCCCAGTACAGATCCCTGTGGAACCCCACTGGTAACATGACCTTGTTTTGAATGTTCTCCATTGACTACAACCCTCTGCTGTCTGTCACTCAGCCACTGCCTAATCCACTCAACAATATGGGAGTCCATGCTCAATGACTGCAGTTTATTGATAAGTCTTCTATGTGGGACAGTGTCAAAAGCCTTACTAAAATCTAGATATGCGATGTCTACTGCACCTCCACCGTCTATTATTTTAGTCACCCAGTCAAAAAAATCTATAAGATTTGTTTGACATGATCTCCCTGAAGTAAACCCATGTTGTTTTTCATCTTGCAATCCATGGGATTTTAGATGTTCCACAATCCTATCCTTTAATAGGGTTTCCATTAATTTGCCTACTATTGATGTCAGACTCACTGGTCTATAGTTGCTCGATTCCTCCCTACTACCTTTCTTGTGAATGGGCACGACATTTGCCAATTTCCAATCTTCCGGGACGACTCCTGTTACTAATGATTGGTTAAATAAATCTGTTAGCGGTTTTGCCAGCTCACCACTAAGCTCTTTTAATAATTTTGGGTGTATCTCATCAGGCCCCTGTGACTTATTTGTCTTCACCTTAGACAGCAAACTTAGAACATCTTCCTCTGTAAAGATACATGCATCAAATAATTTATTAGTCATCCTTTCTAGTGGAGGTCCTTCTCCTTTTTCTTTTGTAAAAACTGAACAGAAGTATTTATTAAGGCAGTCGGCTAGCCCTTTATTCTCTTCTACATACCTTCAGTCCTTTGTTTTTAATTTAGTTATTCCCTGTTTTAATTTCCTTTTTTCATTTATATATCTGAAGAATGTCTTATCCCCTTTTTTCATAGACTGAGCTAGTTTTTCTTCTGCCTGCACTTTAGAAGTTCTTATAACTTGCTTGGCCTCTCTCTGCCTAATCTTGTAGATTTCCTTATCTTCATTGCTCTGGGTTTTTTTATAATTACAAAATTCTAGCTTTTTATTTTTAATGATTTGGGCCACTTCTGCTGAGTACCACAGTGGTCTCTTCCTTTTTTTGCTTTTACTGACAAGTCTAATGCAATTTTCTGTTGCCTTCAATAATGCACCTTTTAAGTAGTCCCATTTCTCCTGGACTCCATGTAATCCGTTCCAGTCTGATAAGGACTCATTTATGACTAATTTCATTTTTGAAAAGTCACAACACTGCACATCCCCAAAAGAACATCATACCCACAGTGAAGCATGGTGGTGGCAGCATCATGCTTTGGGGCTGTTTTTCCTCAGCTGGAACTGGGGCCTTAGTTAAGCTAGAGGGAATTATGAACAGTTCCAAATACCAGTCAATATTAGCACAATCCCTTCAGGCTTCTGTTAGAAAGCTGAACATGAAGAGGAACTTCATCTTTCATCATGACAACGACCCAAAGTATACATCCAAATCAACAAAGGAATAGCTTCACCAGAAAAAAAATTAAAGTTTTGGAATGGCCCAGCCAGAGTCCAGACCTGAATCCGATTGAAAATCTGTGGGGTGATCTGAAGAGGGCTGTGCACAGGAGATGCCCTCGCAATCTGACAAATTTGGAGTGTTTTTGAAAAGAAGAGTGGGCAAATCTTGCCAAGTCAAAATGTGCCATGCTGCTAGACTCATACCCAAAAAGACTGAGTGCTGTAATAAAATTAAAAGGTGCTTCAACAAAGTATTAGTTTAAGTGTGTGCACACTTATGCAACCATATAATTTTATTTTTATATTTATTCTTCCCTCTACCTAAAAGATTTCAGTTTGTTTTTCAATTGAGTTGTACAGTTTATAGGTCACATTAAAGGTGGAAAAAGTTCTGAAATGATTTATCTTTGTCTCGATTTTTTTACATCACAGAAACCTGACATTTTAAAAGGGGTGTGTAGACTTTTTATATCCACTATATATATATATATATATATATATATATATATATATATATATATATATATACACACACACACACACACACACACACACACACACACATCTGTTAGTGTGTTAACCATGGAATAAAAATGCAATATTTTCCCTATATCTAGAGGGTGTAAAGGTAGCCCTTGCACCCAGGTCATGGTGTCTGAGGGGCCCAGAATTATAAATAGTACATGTTAGGGGGCCTGCTATTTGGCCCAGTAATTTCAGGTTACTCATGTCACATCCTATACATCTTAGGTTAGCTACTAATACCATATAGTGATTTAATGGGCCCTTCTTTGGTCCCTTACAATAACCTATCTTCTTGAGAGACACATGTCTTTAGTCAGATGTGGCCATGTGCGGATTCCTGGCCAGATCGTGCACGTTCTTTTCCTTATGTTTAATGGTTTGTTGCTATAATCTATGTAGAACTCACATCTGTGGATTTTCTACATTAATATTTAAATGAAATTGATCATTTTGAGCCTGGCATCCATGTGAGAGCTCAATATAGAACCCTCGCATACTAATTATGCTGTTCTTCAGACAATATTTAGCCTTTGCTTGTGGCAGACACCACCTGATCATATTTTTGGATGAAGGGATACACGTGGGGCACACCAAGTCAGCGGATCTCAGGGTAAGTTATTTTATCGTGATCTTTAAAAAAAAGTACAGTATCTATAACGTACAGTAAACAAGAGCACAACATCAGAGAATGGGCTTAAAGGTCAACAACTTAAAAAGGTCATTCTCCAGCTGGAAAAATCGTATCTATTGAAAGCATAAAAGACCAGCTGTAAAGAGGGGGAAGGTCTCCTGAAGTGTCATATTTTATAGTATAACATATACTCAGGTGGGCCACAGATTTAGAATGTATCCGGTATAGCAGTTTCTGGATCCAGAATAAGTCAACTATTATATTGCTAATTATTGTACTAATTAAGAATACTTCCATCAATGGCAGAAAAAGGAGGTCAGATCACAGGGAATATGTCACTTCCAGAAAGCCCTATAAAAGGGGTTGTGCCTCTTTGGATAGGGGATAACTAACTGATTGGTTGGGGTCTGACCGCTGGACCCCTACCAATCCTGAGAATCGGGATCCTGTTCCAGTGTCCTGATAGAATGGCATCCACATGTGTCCTGCTGCTCCATTCATTCTCCATAGACCTACTGGAAATAGCCAAATGTTGCGCTTGGCTATCTCTAGCAGTCCCATAGAGAATGAATGGAACAGCAGGGTGCTCGTGCAACCTCTCACTCCATCAAGATGTGGGAACAGGACCCCTGTTCTCAGGATCTTTGGGAGTCTCAACAGTTGGACTCCCACTGAACAGATAGTTATCCCATATCCTGTACGGACAAGTCCTGTGGGATCCATGCCTGGTTCATTTTAATGACCATGAGCTCGTCCACGTCGGCTGTGGATAAGTGGATGCGCCTGTCCACGATAACCCCCCCCCGGAGTGCTAAACATATGTTCGGCATAAAGGGCAAGCTCAGGCCATGTGCCCAATTTGGAGACCCAGAAGTTAAACGAGGCAGAACCATGAGTCAGTATGAGCAGACGTGTGGACACGTACTGTTCCACCATGTTGCTGAAACGCTGCCTCCTGCTAAGACGGTCCTTATCAGATGGTGGTGCTGGATATTGTGGTGTGCTGACAAAGCTTGCTAACCCTCCCTTCTGAGGTGGTGGCAATGCCCCAGCTGCGTTGGCAACTTCCTCCTGCACCTCCGCCTCGTGCTTCCACTGAGCCCCCGCTGTCAGGTGGGAATGCCATCAGTAGCGCGTCTACCAGCGTGCGTTTGTACTTCTGCATCTTCCAATTGCACTTCAGTGATGGAAGTAAGCTCGGCACATTGTCCTTGTAGCAGGGATCCAGCAGGGTGGCCACCCAGTAATCAACAGTGGTAAGAATGAGGGCAACTCGTCGGTCATTGCGCACGCACTGCAGCATGTAGTCACTCATGTGTGCCAGGCTGCCCAGAGGCAACAACAAGCTGTCCTCTGTGTGAGGTGTATTGTCTGTGTCCTCTGTATCCTCCCAACCATGCTCCAGTGATGCCCGTGAGCTGATTTGGGTGCTACCCTGCTGTGAACGCGGATCCTCCTCCTCCTCCTCCTCATCATCCTCCTCATCCTTCAAAACTGTGTCCTGGCTGGACAGTTGTGTACGTGGCCGCTGTTGGTGCAGGAACCCACCCGCCGACCCACCTGTGGACGACTGGCCTGATAACCGTGGGAATGATCCCTGTTCCTTTTCCTCTTTCTCCTGTGCCACATCCTCATCCATCATCGCCCGAAGCGTTTTTTTTCAAGGAGACATAGAAGTGGGATAGTAACGCTGAGGAAGGCATAATCATCGCTGGCCCTGTTGGTAGAGTAATCAAAACAGTGCAGCACGGCACACACGCCCCAAATGGAGGCCCACTCGCTGGCGATGAAGTGGTGCTTTTCCGCAGAGCGACTCACCCGTGCGCGAGCTGAAACTTCACTATCTATGTAGTTCCACCTTGTGGGTACATCGCATATGAACCGATGAGAGGGAAGGCAGAAGTTACGCTGCAGTGCAGACAGATGACCAGCAGCAGGGTGAGAATGCTGAAAGTGCACACAGATGGCCTGTACTTTCTGCAGCAGCTCTGACATATTGGGGTAATTTTTCAGGAACCTCAGCACCACCAAATTCAGCACATGTGTCAGGCAAGGGATGTGCGTCAAACTGGCTAGGCCTAGAGCTGCTACGAGATTTCGCCCGTTGTCGCACACCACCTGGCCGGGCTTGAGGCTCAGTGACACCAACCATTCATCAGTCTGTTCCTCCATGCCCACCAACAGCTCCTGCTCGGTGTGGGGTCTTTCTCCCAAACAGATGAGTTTCAGAACAGCCTGCTGTCGTTTCCCTCTGGCTGTGCTGAAGTTGGTGGTGCAGGTGTTGTGCTGACGTGATGCGGAGGCGTTAGAGGAGGAACAGGAGGAGGAAGCAGAGTAGGAGGAGAAGGCAACAGGAGGCACAGAGAAACATCCAGCAATCCTCGGTGGCGGTAGGACGCGCGCCAAACCACTTTTCCCCTCGGGCCCAGCCGTCAATACAATTTACCCAGTGGGCAGTTAAGGAGATATAACATTCCTGCCCGTGCTTACTGGTCCACGTATCGCTGGTTATGTTGACCTTGCTACTGATGGCGTTGCGCAGAACACACTTTCTCAAAAATGCTGTCTCCACCAGACAGCATGGCAACATTTCAAAGGCTGGCATTCAGGGCCAGGGTAGGGGACTACTTCCTCTTTCTCTCCAGTGTTTGGGGATGGACAGCTGAACTCTTCCATGGGACAGTGTTGAGATGCTCGGTGACACTGGTGGTGGTGGTGTTGCTGTAACATCCTCAACTTGAGTGGTTCCAAATGGCCCTGTCACTCCAGAGGGGGAGGAAGAAACCGAGACGCAGCAGAAGAGGGAGTAGAAGGAACCTCAGATCTTTTGTAGTTTTTCAGGTGTCTACTCCACTGCAGCTCGTGCTTTGCAGTTAGATGCCTGGTCATGCAGGTGGTGCACAGGTTTAGAACATTTATGCCTTGCTTCAGGCTCTGTCCCTCGGCACGTTGGGCAGTAGCAGGCGTGCTAGCTGGTGGCCGGCTGCTCTACTTTTGCACCCTGCTCCCTCTTTTGCTGGGCGGCTGGCGCTGCATGATTCGCACCTCTTCCTCTGGACTGCACACATCACACTGATGACCTGGATGCCATGTGAGGTCTAGGACATCATCATCCTCCACATCATCTTCCACCAACTCCTCACCCCTGCACAGTGCATAAAGCCGCAGCAGTTGACAACTATGTTTCGTCATCACAAGCAGAGACTCGCTGCGGCGGTCCTCCTACATCCTGAAACATAAGTGGTTGGGCATCAGTGCACTCAATCTATTCCAGTTCTGGAGCAGGGCTTGGTGGAGGCACACGGAAACTGCCAGCAGAGTCAGCAAAAAGCATAAGTGACTACTGCATGCTCAGCAGGGGTTTAGGTGGAAGACAGAGGCCCATGGGCCACCGGTGCCAACTCTGCGCTTTCAGCAGGGGACCGAGTGGAAGACAATGTGAAGGAACTAGAGGCACTATCAGCCATTCATTCTACTACCACCTCTACTTGTTTTGGCCTCACCATTCGTAGAGCGGTATTCGGGCCTATAAAATGACACAGAGCCTCCTGTCTCCTGCGTGCACCAGAAGAAGGTGTTCCATTAGGGCGCGTAGCTGGCTCAGATAAACAACGTCCTCTCCCTACAGCAGCACCAACACCAGCAGCACCATGACCACAGCCACATCACCTAGTTGATGCTCCTCCCCTTTTTTTTTACGGTCACCCACCAAATTGGCTGACAGATGAACAATTATATTTCTGTGTCACAGATGAAAATAAAATGTTTTGCACCCAAAAAAATGGCTATTGGTCACAACACAATTAACATACTGATTAACTCTCCTATTACAGTAAGACAGATGCAATGGTGGACTTTGAAACCCCCAAAAATTACTTTATGTCACCGACACAATTAACAGACTGATTTACTCTGCTATTACAGCAAGACAGATGAAAATGCGGTGTTATAAGAAAAATTGCTTTGTGTCACCGACACAATTAACAGACTAATTAAATATCCTATTACAGTTAAACGGATGCAAAGGCAGTGTGATGAACCCCCAAAATTGCTTTGTGTCACTGACACAATTAACAGACTAATTAAACCTCCTATAACAGATGGATGAAAATACGGTGTGATGAACCCCCAAAAATTGCTTTATGTCACCTACACAATTAACAGACTGATTAACTGTCTTATAACAGCTAAGCCTCATGCACATGTCCGTGAAGAAATCCAGGCCGGTATCACACAGTCCGTGTTTCACGGACGTGTGCATGAGGCTTTAGACGGATGAAAATGCGGTGTAATTAAATGAAAAAAATTGCTTTATGTCACCGACACAATGAATAGACTGATTAACTGTCTTATAACAGTAAGGGCTCATACACACTGCCGTTGCCTGGCCATGGCCGTATTGTGGCTCGCATACAGTGGGTCCGCAATACACAGCATCGGCAGTGTGCATCCCGCATCACGGATGCAGACCAATTTACTTGAATGGGTCTGCAATCTGGGAGATGCGGTGCGGAATGGAGGCACGGATCGAAAGGTTTTCTGTCCGTGCCTCCGTACCGCAAAAAAGTACTTTTTTGCGGTGCGAACCATCGGATGCGGATTGCAGACCCCATTCAAGTGATCGGGTCCGCGATCTGCATGTGGCTGCCCTACGGTCGGTGCCCCGCATTGCGGACTGCAATTTGTGGTCCTCAGCGCGGGCCCGGCCAGCACACGGTCCTGTGCATGAGCCCTAAGACGGATGAAAATGCAGAGTTTTGAACCCCAATAATGACTTTAGGTCATGGGTGCACAACCTGCGGCCCGGGGGCCACATGCGGCCCTTGATACCATTCTGTGCGGCCCCCAACCATCTGGTAACAGACATGTATGCCTATGTCTTGTGGCTGCTCACATGTATTTTTCATGTAATTCTCCCATTAGATGGAGTCCTGGAAGTGTAACTAGACATTAATGGTATATAATGTGTGTTTAATATGCCATATGTACAATGTTTCAGTTGTTAATACACCTTTAAATTTTTATTTCGGCCCTCGTCATTGGTTCAGTCTGGCAATGTGGCCCCCAACCAGGAAACGTTGTGCACCCCTGCTTTAGGTCAACCACAGAATTAACAGCCCAATTAAGTATTTTATTTCTGTGTCACTGGTGCAAAGGACTAGTATTGCACCGACCAAAAATGGCTACAGGTCATCCACAGACTTATTAAAAAAAAACATAAAAGATTAACACTGTCCCTGTGTGCAGCAGTGTCCTGTGCCTACACTAGTTAGAGCAGAATGGCGGCGCACCACGTGATCCGGCATTTATGCATGCAGGGTCACATGGTGCGCCAGCCAATCACAGCCATGCCAATACTAGACGTAACTGGGATGGCTTCCAAGTGCCCACAGCTTAAATGCTTGTTGATTGGCATGCGCTACAGTCTTTCAACAAGCTTTATTTAAACTCCGAACACGGACTTTCACGCCAATGTCTGTGTTCGGGTACCTGGACAGTGTTACTCTATACAGCATTACCATCCCCAACATGATCTCACCACTAAAATTAATCTTTAAGGGGTTATCCAAGACTAAATACACGTGACGCAAGGGGGCAGGTCACCTCCACGGCCGCTCCATCAACAGATGTTGTTTTCTGCAGCTAGGGAAGATGTTAAGGCGGCCATGGAGCGATCCAGGTGGGAATCAGAGTCGGGGACCAGTATGCTCAGTGTCGACGGTCCAGGCATTGTGTGTGTGTGTGTGTGTGGCTGGGGGTTATTCAGTCTTGGATAACACCTTTAATACAATTCTGTTGGAAGGGGCTGTGCTTGGTAATTGTTCATGGTACACAACAACCCTCAACATAACCAAACCATTTTATATGACCATAATACAATTCTTTTATACTCTTCACATAGAACACTACAACTCGCAACATAACAAGATCTAATGCAATTACATTATACTCTATACATTATACTCCACTACACTATACAGCATTACCATCTCCAACATGACCTGAGCGCCGCAGCTTCCTCAAACAGCTGATCAACAGGTGTGTCGGGAGTTGGATCTCTGCCAGTCTCATATTGATAACCTATCCTGAGGATAAGCCATCAATATTAAAAACCTGGAAAACCTCTTTAACCTCCCACATGACTCAGCCACTAAAATGACAATAATATCATTCTATTCTAACGCTACAACCCCTAACATGACCCCACCACTAGACATGACCATAATACATTTTTATTACGCTCTATACATAGAACACGACAAGTCTCAACATGACCCGTCCACTGGTCACGATCATAATACAATTCTATTATATGCTCTATAAACTTTCTAAGATATGCCCCCTGAATAGAAATGCATTTTGGATGATATGACCATGAGAATAATTTCTCGGAATGCATCTACAATGCACATTCCTAAGTTCGGAAAACATTTGGAAATTATAATTTCTATATTTTGTTCCATCCTTTCCATCATTATGTAATGTCACCTCGCACACATTTTTTCACTGTCATTGTTCTGACTACAGCAACACAAGCATCGACCTGCTTATGTAACGCTGCTGATTCTCTGTAGGCCGGCAGGTCAATGTGACAGCTGACAACTTCGACACGGATTTTACAGTTTCTTCCATTGTCAAAAGTTCTATTCTATTTTCATTCTTATCAGTAAAGGTCCATGGTCTTAAGGGGGATTCCGCTCATTCATTGGGCGATTGGCGATACATTTAGGCTACTTTCACACTGGCGTTCGGTGCGGATCCGTCTTGTATCTGCATAGACGGATCCGCACCGATAATGCAAACGCATGTATCCGTTCATAACAGATCCGTTTGCATTATTCATAAAAAAAAAAGTCAAAACGGATCCGTCTTGACTTACATTGAAAGTCAATAGAGGACGGATCCGTTTTCAATTGCATCATATTGGGATCCGTCCCCATTGACTTACATTGTAAGTCCGTTTGGCTCCGCATCGTCAGGCGGACACCAAAACGCTGCAAGCTGCGCTTGAGTGACGGAGACCAAACACAGCCAAACTGATGCATTCTGAACAGATCCTTATCCATTCAGAATGCATTGGGGCTGAACTGATCCGTTTTGGGCCACTTGTGAGAGCCCTGAAACGGATCTCACAAGCGGACCCAGAAACGCCAGTGTGAAAGTAGCCTAACATGGGCAGATTGTTGGGAACGACCATTTGCAGGAATAGTCATTCCTGATAATCTGCACAATTCTCGGGCCATCTAAATGCACCTTTAGGCTGACCAAGTACATTAGATAGCTCTAGTCTGAATGCTTATTTTGTTGACAGCTTTTCTTGCCTCAGCTTAGCATGTACAGTTGCAAGAAAAAGTATGTGAACCCTTTGGAATTATATGGATTTCTGCACAAATTGGTCATAAAATGTGATCTGATCTTCATCTAAGTCACAACAATAGACAATCACAGTCTGCTTAAACTAATAACACACAAATAATTAAATGTTACCATGTTTTTATTGAACACACCTTGTAAACATTCACAGTGCAGGTGGAAAAGGTATGTGAACCACTAGACTAATGACATCTCCAAGAGCTAATTGGAGTGAGGTGTCAGCCAACTGGAGTCCAATCAATGAGATGAGATTGGAGGTGTTGGTTACAGCTGCCCTGCCCTATAAAAAACACACACCAGTTCTGGGTTTGCTTTTCACAAGAAGCATTGCCTGATGTGAATGATGCCTTGCACAAAAGAGCTCTCAGAAGACCTACGATTAAGAATTGTTGCCTTGCATAAAGCTGGAAAGGGTTATAGAAGTATCTCCAAAAGCCTTGCTGTTCATCAGTCCACGGTAAGACAAATTGTCTATAAATGGAGAAAGTTCAGCACGGCTGCTACTCTCCCTAGGAGTGGCCGTCCTGTAAAGATGACTGCAAGAGCACAGCACAGACTGCTCAATGAGGTGAAGAAGAATCATAGAGTGTCAGCTAAAGACTTACAAAATTCTCTGGCATATGCTAACATCCCTGTTAGCGAAACTACGATACGTAAAACACTAAACAATAATGGATTTCATGGGAGGATACCACAGAGGAAGCCACTGCCTCTGCACGTTTACAGTTTGCACAAGAGCACCTGGATGTTCCACAGCAGTACTGGCAAAATATTCTGTGGACAGATGAAACCAAATTAGAGTTGTTTGGAAGAAACACATAACACTATGTGTGGAGAAAAAGAGGCACAGCACACCAACATCAAAACCTCATCCCAACTGTGAAGTATGGTGGTGGGGGCATCATGGTTTGGGGCTGCTTTGCTGCGTCAGGGCTTGGACGGATTGCTATCATCGAAGGAATAATGAATTCTCAAGTTTATCAAGACATTTTGCAGGAGAACTTAAAGCCACCTGTCCACCAGCTGAAGCTCAACAGAAGATGGGTGTTGCAACAGGACAACGACCCAAAGCATAGAAGTAAATCAACAACAGAATGGCTTAAACAGAAGAAAATACGCCTTCTGGAGTGACCCAGTCAGAGTCTTGACCTCAACCCGATTGAGATGCTGTGGCATGACCTCAAGAAAGCGATTCACACTAGACATCCCAAGAATATTGCTGAACTAAAACAGTTCTGTAAAGAGGAATGGTCAAGAATTACTCCTGACCGTTGTGCACGTCTGATCTGCAACTACAGGAAATGTTTGGTTGAACTTATTGCTGCCAAAGGAGGTTCAACCAGTTATTAAATCCAAGGGTTCATATACTTTTTCCACCTGCACTGTGAATGTTTACATGGTGTGTTCAATAAAAACATGGTAACATTTAACTCTTTGTGTGTTATTAGTTTAAGCAGACTGTGATTGTCTATTGTTGTGACTTAGATAAAGATCAGATCACATTTTATGACCAATTTGTGCAGAAATCCATATCATTCCAAAGGGTTCACATACTTTTTCTTGCAACTGTATGTATTCTTAATACAGACATCTCTAGCACTGGCTTACAATATTTCCTTCACATGTTCTTTTGGGAGACAGTCATGATGCTCCAGTATACAGTACAACTGGTCAACTAGT
Source organism: Bufo bufo (assembly GCF_905171765.1). NCBI lineage: Eukaryota > Metazoa > Chordata > Amphibia > Anura > Bufonidae > Bufo > Bufo bufo. The sequence continues at coordinate 116,250,304 of NC_053394.1, forward strand.
CTCACTAAAATTAGTGGGTAGGCTATTCAATTTAGCGTCTCCTTATATTCAATATTACCTACTAAAGAGAGATCTAAATGCTGTAGACAACAGTAGCTTCTACGTGATGGACAAAAAGGATCAGCTCAAGCCAATCAGTGTATTTGTTATTCATGGTTTTTTTTACTCTTTTTTGACACAACATTTTGGCAAAAGACTATGGATAATGCAGCTATGGATAAGGCAGAAAGGCCAATAAGCAAGACCTAATGAATCAAATAAGACGACGCTGAAATTCATGATAAAGAGAAAGACCCTAGTCAATGAGCAATGAAAATCTGACTTGTGCCTTATATGATTTCTCTGAAACTTGTCACCACTGAGTAGCTGTTAAGTGGCTTTAGTCTGGAGACAGTCTGCATAATTCAGGTCCTTCAATCTACCTAATTCCAGTGCTTTAGTCTGGTCACTCAGGCTAAGAACACATTGTAGTGAGCAGGGTGGGCATATATCATAAAAACTTTGTGTGGCACATCATCAAGCCTTCAATAATTGAGATTCCTGAATGGCAACTAGCCATTACTGTGACCCACAAAAATTGGTGAATGGAAGCAAAGAGGAGAACTGACCCAGTACCAACAGTGTATTGTCAAACTGACACCAGTCAATCCTACATCTTATAATAGAAGAATTGATTTTACAGGGGTCTGTCGGGCCTGTAGACAAGGCTGCCATGGTCACACTCACAGTTGTTGTGATCCAGTAACAGCAGTTGAACCTTGAAGTATCAAACAAGAATGACTGAGAAAATCTGAGAAACAAGTCAGGTTTCCCTATAATAATGGCAAAGAGTTTGTTGCTTAGAAACAGGGAGCCACGATTCTCTTATTATGTGTGTTCCTGCAGGACCGCGCATACGGCGCATAATTCCCCCGAACAACAGTAAAATGTAAATCTAGAAGAAAGAGTCTAATGATAATTACAATGATTACACATATAAGAATAATTATAAAAATGTCCTCCATGCTGGGTTACTAGAGAATAACCCTCAGCACATTCTCCATACTTTGTGCCCCATTAGACCGGTTGCAAAAATCACTTGGGCAAAGTATGAATTCTCAGAACATTGCCCCCACCACCAAAAAAATTAAATAGAAAAACAAGTATATATGAGCAGTTCAAGAGAAAACATTAATAACACTCTTGCTTTGGAACTGGGGTGGTGATCTCTCATGGCCCAAAGCTTACTACCGATCGGACTCTTCAAAAGCTTTTTAAAGCAGTAAAATAATCCATTAGCATCTCCGCCGTTGCTTACAAAAACAACCTGCAAACCGGGCTGGGACCAGATCTCCTGTCCTGACACCTATTTTTGAAAAAATAATCTTTCTTTTATGAATGAACTGGGAAAAAACTTCTCTGCAATAACAGTCTACCCGTGTCAAATCAAGGATACAGTCTCGTACCTAAAGCATTCCATATGTTTAGCAATCCTACCTATTCTGAGTGCTCGTATCCATTTTGTGCATATTCTTTTCCTTGCTACTTCGGACCCTCGAAGTGTGTTCCTCAGTAACCCCCTCTTCTCTCCTTCCTTTCTGCTCTTCAAACCCCAGGTGAACTGCCCTGTATCACTGCACCACCTTCTAACTGCAGTGGTGGTCACTGACTCTGCACCTTGGAAAAAAAAAGCCTTTTCCTCATACCTGCTGCATAGTGGACTAACCTGAACCCTCAGGCGGTTCCCTCTGTTTACCCCACTACCGCATCTCAATCTGAAACTGCTATGGACGCAGTGGAGGAAAGTTATCAAGCTCTCCACTCCAGAATTCTGTATTCAAAAAGTCGCAAACTAGGGCTTTGAAACTTTTTGGGCTTATTTGCACAATTTTTTTTAGCAATACTTTGCCTTTTTACACCACTGACTCCAGTTTTGAAAAGTGGGTGGGAAAGCGGACATGGTTGGCCTGTTGAGCTGATTTAAGACAGATTTTTTTGCAACTTTTGAAAGGTTGCAAAATTTGTCTCAATCCTACTCCTATAAAGGGGTGGCACAGGAAGTAGAAAAACATCTCAAGAAAGAAGTGTTGGCTTTGCACCAAATTTACCAAACATGATGTGACATTTGATAAATTTGGCAGAAATTATGGCAGTACAGACTCCTGCAAAATTGATGCAGAAATTTCCCTCATGATAAATCTCCAATATTTTTTGCTGCTCTCCGGACACAATGAAGAGCCCTATCTGCTGCAGCAGGACTTCTTCCTCAATGTTTTCTCCCACCATCCCTTTTCCACCCCTCTAATGTTTTTCTGTTTGTCATGTTTGTTCGTGACTATTTTCAATAAAAACATGTTGATAAAAAAAAAAACATAACTGTATGATACACCTGAATCATTAAGGGAGTTGTCTCACTTCAGCAAATAGCATTTATTATGTAAAGGAAGTTAATACAAGGCACTTACTAATATATTGTTATTATCCATATTGCTTCCTTTGCTGGCTGGGTTCATCACATTATACACTGCTCGTTTCCATGGTTACATGGTAACCAGGGGCGTAGCTAAAGGCTCATGGGCCCTGGTGCAAGAATTCAGCTTGGGCCCCCCTTCCCTTGCTTTGGGCCAGTGGCAGGGAAGGAGAAAATTGAAATGGCACCGCCCAAGCCAAATCTTGACCTAACCCCTTCTCTCTAGCCAGAGGTGTAACTTGAGCAGGCATTATTGCAACCTCTGCCTGACCACAGGTACAGTAATGTACTGCCACGTATTCCTGATATTATGACAGTATACCAGCGGTCATTAATGATGCTGTAAGTTTACACTAGAGGAGAAGTGGCCATCACATGGAGTATGCTTTCTGGACCGAACACCGTCATGTAAAGTGCTATAGAACTGCATTATATTGTAACACACATCCCCACATGATGAGATGGCTCTGCAGACTCTGTCCCAGCTAGGGTTGCCACCTTTCCCAACAAAAAATACCGGCCAAGTTAAACCACACCCCAAAAGTGTGGTTGTGGGGACATGGCTTAACACAGGGTGTTAAGTGCTAAGTCATAATGTGGCTCCCAGTATTAATAATGACCCCAAGAGGGCCCACTAGCAATACTAATGCCTCCATCAGTGCCCCCCCCATAATTAATAATGCCCCCAGAATTCATAATACCCCAATTAGTGCCCGCCAGTAATAGGAATGCCCCCAATTAGTGCCCACCAGTAATAGGAATGCCCCCAATTAGTGCCCGCCAGTAATAGGAATGCCCTCAATTAGTGCCCGCCAGTAATAGGAATGCCCCCAATTAGTGCCCGCCAGTAATAGGAATGCCCCTAATCTTCGGGGGGAGGGGAACTCACCTCATTAATTTGGTCGCGCTGAGGTGAACACTCACCTGCTCACTGGATGCTCAGGACAGGACCTGCGCTCCAGCGTAATTACGTCTCGCAGGTCCTGTCCTGCACATCCAGTCAGCAAGTGTTCACCGCAGCGTGACCAAATGGATGAGGTGAGCTTTTTTTTCTTCTTAACACAAAAGGGGGAAAGGGGGATGGGTAAAAAAATAAATAAATAAAAAATGAAATTTGGCATTGTTACGGTAAAGTCTAGAGAGTGCATATGGGCCCTTCTGAGGACTTAGTCATGTAATACTGAGTTTTCTGGAGCTAGGAGAGTTTTTTTCTGTGTTTGTTGTTGTGTGTGTAAAGGATTGTAACTTATTGGCATGGTCTGGAAAACCACACAGAAATAGTCCCTGGCAACATGGACTCTGGCCGGCGCTTTCAGTGCAGGCGCCGCGTGGGTTTCAGAGCAGAATCTGTACAGAAATCTGTAGCAAAAACCCACCATATCAGCATAGCCTTAAGGACAGTGTGGGATTCTCTGAGGGGACTATTATGGGGCACTGGAGTGTCATCAGTAGTGGACAGTGCAGGATTCTCCTAGGGGACTATTATGGGGGAACTGGAGAGTCATCAGTAGTGGACAGTGCAGGATTCTCCTAGGGGACTATTATGGGGGAACTGGAGAGTCATCAGAAGTAGACAGTGCGAGATGCTCTTAGGGGACTATTATGGGGGCACTGGAGAGTCATCAGTAGTGGACAGTGCGAGATGCTCTTAGGGGACTATTATGGGGGCACTGGAGAGTCATCAGTAGTGGACAGTGCGAGATGCTCTTAGGGGACTATTATGGGGGCACTGGAGAGTCATCAGTAGTGGACAGTAGTTCAGGCTGCCTGAAGGAGATTGCTGCTACCAAAGTACAGTTCACAGTCAAGTCACGCCCACTTGTATGAAGCCACACCCAGCTGCTCAGTACAGCTACAACCTCAGATGAGTAGCATGTTTTAGATGCGTGTGCGGTACCGCAATCGGTTCACCAGCATTGTTTACCCCATGGCACAGGCTGCAGTACGACACCGCCTTCTACTTCCTGGATGGGCGGGCACCGTATGCCAGAGCTCGCCTCTAGCCCCCTAATACCACACAGCGCCTACCAGAAGCACCACCGCGAAAATGCTCCAGCCGATCACCAAGTCAGCCGCCATTTCGTCGCTTCCTGCTTCAGGCCCGCCGCCAGATCCCGTGACAGCTGCTCCCGTCAGTAGCGGTGAGGCCGAATAAGCGCTGCAGGCGCAGCGTCCAATCCGTTTACATCAGACGGCTTACTTCCTGCGCACGGGTTCAAGGAGGCGGAGCTGGGACTGCACTTCAGAAGCGTCCCCGTCACCATAGCAACAAGGAAAAAACCTCCGCACGTTGTTCTGGTTGAGTCTAGGATGGAGCCGGTTAAGGAGCTCCTCCACGTCCGGCCAGGACCTCCCTCCTCTGGCTGAGCCTCCGCCCCTCTGTGAACTTAGCCGCCGGCGCCGCCTGCAGTGCGCAAGTGTTGTAAACTACCCGGGCCAGGGATTTACTGCTTATCTCCTGGGGGGCCCATGGGCCCCCCTTACTTAGGGGCCCGGTCGCAATTGCAACCGCTGCGACCCCTATAGCTACGCCACTGATGGTAACGCATTATAGGAATTATAGGAAAAAGCACCGGCCTCTCTGCTGGTTGGGACTGTGAGAGTGCACATAGGCTAGTGCCTTTCCCTATAGTGTGCAAGCACTGCCACCACTGATGGATTGTAGGGTGGTCGTAACCATGGAAACAAGCATTGTAAAATGCAAAACAGGACTTGCACCAAAACTGGCATACAACAATCATACATTTCCCCATTGAGGTATAATAAATGAAAAAATAAATAAAAATTATGTCCACTAGGGGGAGCTCACTGCATACTGATTTATTATTGTTTTTCCTATGCAGTGAGCTCCTGCCATCGGTAGCTGTAGGCAGATAAAAATATATTTTTTTAACCTTTTCCTGCTCCATTTCGTCATGGGCATCTGGGCTTTAGTTCCAAAATGGTGTATACAGCACAGTGATGGCCAGTGTCAGGCTGGGGTGTCTAGGACCCACCAGTAAAGTTAATTTTGGGGGCTCACTGTTCAGTTACATGCAAATACTACCTTCTCAGAAAGTGATAGCCAGCAATAAGATGCTCAGGATGATGGGGGTCCCTGCAAAAAAGTCTAGAAGGCAAGAGGATACTAGTTGGCCTGCCTCTGTATCTAGAAGTTGTCTATAATAATAAACTGGGTAGTTTTTAAATAATCTACCCAGTTTTTATATGTATATAGGCTGGTTAAGATGCTATTGTAACACCCCAGAGTTGTGTTACTACACTTCTCCACCCTGCTACTATCTGTTAAGGGCCTTTATATTGTCATCACATAAGATTTTGCTCATGCCATTCTCAAATGTGCATAAAACCATGTTTAAGGTAATTTTTTCCTTGTAATGTTCCAGGCTGACCAGCAGGTGGAAGCATCATTAGTTTTAATGTTTTGACCGTTCAGAGTGGAAGGATCTTGTTCTGTTCTGCCCCCCTGCTTAAGGGAAGTGGAGTTTCCCACATCCTGCAGCAAGGGAGGAAAAAAACAGAACCAGTTCTAGCTCTCCCTGCATTGGGAAGACAGCAAGGACCAAGTCTCGTGCTGAGATTTGATCAGATTCCCAGTCTGAGCTTTGCAGCTCAGCTGGATGAAACAAAGCAGAAAGTTACAGACAACTCCAGTTCCAGGAAGAAACCATGCCCTGAAAAGATAACTGTGTAAAATCCAGAGACCCAGGAGAAGCCATTCCTTCCCAGCTAGTCAGTCCCCATACAGCAGAAGATAGAGAGTGCAGAAGCCAAATTCCTGCCACAGTATAGAGCTAACAAGCAGACGTCCTTTCCTGCAAGCTCCAGGTTGATAGAGCAGAAGATAAATCCCTGACAACCATTGCCAATACCTGCTGGGACCTAAGACAAAAGCTGTATCTTGCTTGGATGAAAGTTACAATCAGTAAAGACAAGTTTGAACTTCACCAAAAGTCTGGATCTCAATTTCTACTGCAAATTCCTCTATTACTCCCACTATCACTACCCTCAATTTATTGCAAGTGAGCCAAGATCCAGGAGTCCAGCCGTACCCAGGTAGGAGACACCGTTGACACTATTACCACTACCAAAAAGAGACATCACATCACTCTGGCATTTCAACACCTTAAAGGGCCCTGCGTTAGTACCCTGCGCACGCTGCAATTGGCGTCACGAACAAAACTATAGACTATTATACCCGCATCCTGGTCACTGCACTATGCTGGTAGACTGGGAGCCCACTACCTATTCTCCTGTGGGCCTGTCCGAGCCTGGTGAAGTGGGTGTCAGCTATGGCATACAATTGACACCCTCCTGCAATGGCCTAGATTGCAGATAACTCTGTTAACCCCTGAGATGCCATGGTCAATAGCGACTGCTAAGTGGTTTGGCAGAGGGAATGTCACCCCCATCAGTATCCGAGCTATGTGATAATGGAGTGCCGATGGTTGTCATGATAGACACAGGCTTACTAAAGGCCACAATGTCTGCCATTTTGTAGACCTACATCAATTAGGCACATTTTAAAAGGTGGAAAAAACAATGGAGGAATTGCTGTTTTTTCCCATTCCTCCAAGGAGTTAATAAAAGTTAATAGGTTATATGTACCTCAAAATGATGGAACTAAAAACTGAAACTCATCCCAAAATGAACAAGCCATTATATGGTTTTATCAATGGAAAAATATGCAAAGTATCTCCCAAGGAAAGAGAACCATCTCATTTGCGCCACCTTGTAGAAGTAGCTCCCTATGAGTCAAAATCCAACTTTTTAACATGCCTTGGGAAATAACAAGGGAAAATAGCCAAGCCAAATATCCATCCATAGATAGCTGATTTGGGGTGCTTGATAGTGTTGATCGAGCACCATAGTGCTCGGGCCAAACACATCGGGATGCTCGGGCGCTCTACCGAGCACCCGAGTATAATGGAAGTCAATGGGAAAACCAGAGCATGAAACCAGGCACCCCCTGCTCTGAAGAGGGGAGGGTGCCTGGTTCATAGGAAAAGGTCTGAAATTGATGAAAAAAACACCGAAATGGTTCGGGAACAGCATGGGGAGGATGTCTAGATGCATCTTGGACTCCCAGGTCGCTGCTGGGAACCATGTTGTCCGAGTAGTACGTCACTTTTACAGACTGACAATAATACGCATAAAACCGAAGATAAAATCAATTTTAGTGGAAACATTGTAAGGAAACATTCTTTCCTGTATATTTACTTGTATATAAAGTGCAAGTTCTGCCAAAAATTACAAGGAAGAGGCACTCAGATACAACCTCTATATCACATAAAGGAGGGCCTCATTCACATTGTGGTACAATTGTTCAGGTAGTGGGACTCCTACACTCATAAAGCCTATGCACTAAGTGAAAGGGCTGGGAAAAATTACAAGGAACCAGCACTCCAAAACACCCTTTGTTACACATAATGTAGGGCATCATACACAGCCTTGAAAAATTATGATTGATGGCCTGCTGGTGACCCTCAAAAACATTTGGAGCAAGGGCCTGCTGATCTGACCATATAAAATATTATGGGCGCGGGCCTGCTGCCACTTTGGTGACTCTAGATAACCTGGGGCTGAGTGCACGTCCCCGTGACGGCGACGATCCATTCGGATGTCTGCCCTATCAACTTTCAATGTTATTTTTAGCGCCAACCACGGTGACCACGGGTAAGGGGGAATTAGTGTTCGATTCCGAAGAGGGAGCCTGAGAAACGGCTACGGCTACCACATCCAAGCAAGGCAGCATGCGCGAAAATTACCTAATAGGTATAATTAGGTGAGGGCCTGCAGGTGAGCTGACCCTGTAAAAGATTGTAGGTGAGGGCCTGCAGATGAGCTGACCCTTTAAAACATTATATGCGAGGGCCTGCAGGTGATCTGACCCTCTAAAAAATTATATGCGGAGGCCTGCTGCTGAGCTGACCATTTAAAAAATGATGGGAGAGTGCCTGCTGCTTAGCTGACCATTGAAAACATTTACAGTGTTCAAAGCAGGCCGGGTCGCCTGAATACTTCAGCTAGGAATAATGGAATAGGACCCCGGTTCTATTTTGTTGGTTTTCGGAACTGGGGCCATGATTAAGAGGGACGGCCGAGGGCATCCGTATTGCGCCGCTAGAGGTGAAATTCTTGGACCGGCGAAAGACGAACCAAAGCGAAAGCATTTGCCAAGAATGTTTTCATTAATCAAAAACGAAAGTCGGAGGTTCGAAGACGATAGTTCCGACCATAAACAATGACAACCGGCAATCCGGTGGCGTTATTCCCATGACCCGCCGAGCTGCTTCCGGGAAACCAAAGTCTTTGGGTTCCGGGGGGAGTATGGTTTCAAAGCTGACAAATTACACTGTATCTCACAGATACATTTTTGAAGCGCTGCAGATGTGGCCCTGGTATGGTCACTGTCAGAAGCGGACACCGTCTACGGAAAAATTACAATGTACAGTACAGACTACCTCTTGAAGCTCATCAAGAGAATGCCAAGAGTGTGCAAAGCAGTAATCCAAGCAAAAGGTGGCTACTTTGAAGAACCTAGAATATGACATATTTTCAGTTGTTTCACACTTGTTTGTTATGTATATAATTCCACATGTGTTAATTCATAGTTTTGATGCCTTCGTAGTCATGAAAATAAAGAAAACTCTTTGAATGAGAAGGTGTGTCCAAACTTTTGGTCTGTACTGTATGTCACAGATAAATTTTTCAAGCGCACACGTTACACTGCAGATGTGGCCCTGGTAAGGTCACTGTCAGAAGCGGACAACGTCTACAGAAAAATTACATTGTATGTCACAGATAAATTTTTGAAGCGCACACGTTACACTACAGATGTGGCCTTGGTAGGGTCACTGTCAGAAGCAGACACTGTCTACGGAAAAAGTACACTTGATGTCACTGATATTTTAGGGATGCGCACACTTTACACAGGAGATGTGGCGCAGCTAATTTCACGGTCCGCAGCGGACACCGTCTATTGAAAAAGTACACTGGATGTCACAGATATTTTTGGGATCGCACACTTTACACTGGAGATGTGGCACGGATAATTTAACTGTCCGCAGCGGACACCGTCTACGGAAAAAGTACTGGATGTCACTGATATTTTAGGGATGAGCACACTTTACACAGGAGATGTGGCGCAAATAATTTAACTGTCCGCAGCGGCCTATTACACGGTATTTAGCGCAGGATGAGCTAAAAATATATATTGCTGCTGTCACACACAATAGTCCTTAAAAGGAATTTTGGCTCTATGCAAATTTTTTTGTATAAGATCTTCCTATTACACTCCCTACAATGTCTGTCCCTTCCTATGCTCAGCTCTCCCTAACACTGAGCAATTTAGCGCAGGTTGTGCTACAAACATATATTGTCGCTGTCACACAATTTTCGGTCTCTGAAACATTTTTGTACAAAAAAAATATTCAATTACACTCCCTACACTCTCTGTCCCTTCCTATGCTCAGCTCTCCCTGACTACGAATGAGCCAAACATGCGTCATCGGGTGCTACATAGCACCCGATGACACGTGCCGACCAGCCAATCACTGTAATGCCAGTAGCCAACATGGCTACTGGAATTACAGTGAGGGCAGTACTTAGCTGTACGTTTCTTGGCTGCGTAGCAGCCACAAAATGTGCGGGGTGGAGACTCGATCATGGCGCTCGAGCAGATGCAGTACTCGGCCGAATACAGCCATGTGCCGAGCATCAAGATGCTCGAGCCGAACATGTGTTCGGCCAAACATGCTCGATCATCACTAGTGTTTGCCCCTCATCAGTATGGAGTAAAATTCTGGCTGTCTGAGTGCGATGCTTTGGATACAGCTTAGGTATTGTACTAACTCTCCTTAAAGTCCATGGTATGGAGATGTATTGGCAATACTCCATTGGAAAACAATATTCAAAGAGGTATCTCCCAAGAAAAAGACAACAACCATCTTGCTAGTGACACCTTTTGGAACTCCCAATGAGTCAAAATCTGACTTTTTAAAAAGCCTTGGGACATGACAAGGGAAAATTGCCAAGCTGAATATCCATCAGCTTGGGAGATACCTTTTTGCATATTGCTTTCCCAAGCCAATAAGTCTCCAAACCATGGAGCACTTCCAGTAAGTCAGGAATGGTTTCTTTAGGGGGAGCCATTATTCTACCTAAGCTGCATGCAAGGCATCACACAGAGACAGCCAGAATCCTAGTCCGTACTGATGAGGAGCAAGCACCCCAAAACAGCTGGCTACGGATGGCTTGGCTATATTTCCTTGTCATCACCCAAGGCTTGTTAAAGTCAGATTCTAAGTATAGGTATGATATGTGAGTAGTGATGCATTTTTGTTTATTGTAGCCCATTTCCAAGTATTTCCTGCTGAGGGTGGCCAACCCTTTAAAGTTACAGAAACAGCCAGGCAGCCATTGATCAGGAAGTGTGAGTTACATGACTGCAGAACAGAACTATTAGGCCTCTTTCACACGGGCGTTGTGGGAAAATGTGCGGGTGCGTTGCGGGAACACCCGCGATTTTTCAGCGCGAGTGCAAAACATCGTAATGCGTTTTGCACTCGCGTGAGAAAAATCACGCATGTTTGGTACCCAAACCCGTTAGGTGTTGTGTAGATGTTATTATTTTCCCTTATAACATGGTTATAAGGGAAAATAATAGCATTCTGAATACAGAATGCTTAGTAGGTGATCAATTGAGGGTTAAAAAAAATAAAATAAAATGAACTCACCTTCACCTCTTGTTCGCGTGTTTCCCGCTCTCTTCTTTACTTCTTTAATGATGAGCTGTGGGCTAAAGGACCTTTGGTGACGTCAGATCACATGCTCCAATCACATGGTCAATCACCGTGGTGATGGACCATGTAATTGGAGCATGTGATCTGATGTCACCACAGGTCCTAGCCGGTAGTTCATCATTAAAGAAGTAAAGAGAGCGGGAACTACGCGAACAAGAGGAGAAGGTGAGCTAATTTTTTAATTTTTTTTAACCCCTCCAGCGCTATTGTACTATGCATTCTGTATTCAGAATGCTATTATTTTCCCTTATAACCATGTTATAAGGGAAAATAATACAGTGAATAGACTGTCACCTAGCAACCATGCGTGAAAATCGGATGCTTGCGATTTTCACGCAACCCCATTCACTTCTATGGGGCCTGCGTTGTGTGAAAAACGCAGAATATAGAGCATGCTGCGATTTTCACGCAACGCACAAGTCATGCGTGAAAATCACCGCTCATGTGAACGGCCCCATAGAAATGAATGGGTCGGTATTCAGTGCGGGTGCAATGCGTTCACCTCACGCATCGCATCCGCGCGGAATACTCGCCCGTGTGAAAGGGGCCTTAAGTGTCTGTAGTCTGTAATCATGGAGACACATGGGTCTGCATGGGCGCTGTATACATAAAATGGAGAGTTGTAATAAATACCATTTGCAAAGTTGTTTCATGTATTATTTTATAGCCATAAAAAATGGGTTGAAAAAGTATGCAAACCCTTTAGATCTTTACTTGCATGCTTGTGTCCAGACAGTCACATGTGGATCAGTACAAGAAGCCTCAGCAGCAGCAGCAGATTGAGAGCTAATCAGTAACTGCTGATGGAAGATCTTCCGAGAGCCGCAATCCACCCGGGACAATTTGCTTTTGCAGAATAAGAACATGTTGTTATTTTCCTCTTGTTATTTTGTGCAGGCTGATGCAGTAATAGCTCTGTGTTCTGTCTACTCCTATTTCTGGATTTCCTGGTACATTATGTAGTATTTGATTTCTTCTATCAAAATTTAAATATTTCTTCGAGGACTGTATGTGAATGTACTGTAGATGCTTTACAGTAATTGACTGTGGTCAGGACAGATCAGGTCAAGTTGCCCGTCATCCTCCTGACCTGTCCATACGGTTTTTGCTTTGGGTCCAATAACAGGATTAATGGATAGGTAATACATTCTGTAACACCCCAGAGTTGTGTTACTAAACTCTTTTACCCCGCTACAATCTCCTAAGAGCATTAATTTTGTCAGAAACAAAGTAGAAAATGGCGGCACTACTGTAAGTCGCAGAAACAACCCCAATAGACGGTCAAACCACGACCAACCAGCGTTCAAACAAAGTCCCGTGTGGTGCTCAGCAACCCAGAGGAACAGGTTCTTATGAAGACAGTAGTATGAGAGAGAATAAGTGCGGCACTCACCAATGCTGGTTAAACTTCAAAGCTTTATTGCTTCTTAAATGAAGACATCTAGGCAGGCTGGGGAGTGGAACATGCCTATCACTGGAGATCGGCGGTGACAGCCATTTCGCGCTGAACTAGTGCTTCGTCGGACCGCTTCGAGGATCTAATATGATTTTACATTTATCCTCACAAATGTGCATAAAACCTCGTTAAATCTAATTATTGCTGTAATTTCCATGTTCACCAGCAGGTGGCAGCAATGTGTTAGCAAGGACTTAGGTTCAGTTTAGTATATCTAAGCTGGAATAGTTTGTTCCAGCTTAGCTCCCCCCTCTGTGAGCAGAGTGGGCTGTGCCCATATCCTGCAGCATGGGGAGTGAAGGAAGTTAGAGTGAGTGTAGCCCACCCCCTGCTAGGGGTAGGGTGTGCGTGTTAGGAGCTCCCTGAGATAGAGAAGAAAGCCAGGATCTTGTCTCGGCTGAGACATTGATCAGCATCCCCAGCCTGAGCCCTGCAGCCTCAGCTGGATGAAACAAGCAGACAAACTCCAGTTCCAAGACGACAGCATACCCTGAGAAGATAACTGTGAGTCAAGTTCCAGAAACCCATGAGAAGCCATATTCCTCCTCAGCTAGTCAGTCCCCATACAGCAGAAGATAGAAAGTGCAGAAGCCAAATTCCTGCCACAGTTTAGAGCTACAAAGCAGACGTCCTTTCCTGCAAGCTCCAGGTTGATAGAGCAGAAGATAAATTCCTGCCAACCATTGCCAATACCTGCTGGGACCAAAGGCTAAAGCTGTATCTTGCTTGGATGAAAGTTACAATCAGTAAAGACAAGTTTGAACTTTACCAAAGGTCTGGATCTCAATTTCTGCTGCAAAATTTCTCTATTAATCCTACTAGCACTACACTCAATTTATTGCAAGTGAGCCAGGATCCAGGAGTCCAGCCGTACCCAGGTAGGAGACACCGTTGACACCATTGCCACTACCATACAGAGACATTACGCCACTCTGGCATTCCTAGCCTGGGGCGTCTACCCTGCGCACGCTGCAATTGGCGTCACGAACAAAACTATAGACTATTATACTCATATCCTGACCCACTGCATAATTTGGCGTCAGTGTAACCGTACCACAGTCCTGCTCATTGCAATTCTCCCTGTCTTCTAACCTTCATGAATCAGGAGGATCAGGTAAGCAAATATAGAGATGCCGCCCAGATAGAGTGCAGTAATACATGGAACAGCAAATACAATTGTGAATGTGATCATCCATGCTGCTGCCTGGCCAGGTAGATTTGCTGGATGTGGCAGCTGATAAAAAGCCATATATTACTTACTTTTCTTAAAAGGGGTTGTTTGAAATTCTGATATTGATGACCTATCCTTAGAATAGGTCATCAATATCAGATTGGAGGGGGTCTGACATCCTGGACCCCCACTGATCAGCTGTTCAAACAGGCTCTTCAAACAGTTGATCGGCAGGGATGCCAGGAGTCAGACTCCCATGATCTGATATTGATGAACTCTCCTGAGGATAGGTCATCAATATCGAAATCTCGGACAACCTCTTCAAAGGGGTTTTCCTGACATAGGCTGTTATGGACTGGTGACTAGATTACCCATAATCGCCTGGTTGGTGACAGTACCAGCAGTGGAGTGCCTAGGGTGTTTGGCAACCAGGGCGGGTGCTTTCTCTGGCCCCCCCCCCCCCCCCAATACTTGACCACATACCTCTTACATCCAAGGGGATCTCATGTCATGTAGACCTTCTCTTTCCTTTTTTCCTCCGTTAGACCGCCATGACAAATTCTTTCAGCCGCGTCTCGTCTCTGCAGAGTTTGTAATACGGACACGTTAGATTTCTCCGTTTTTCCATCAACCTCCTCATCCTGGTGTCCCCACAGTGTCATGCTGCCGCCACCCCCAATACTGTGACCGTGGTGCCCCCTAATATCCCAGGTACTATACTGCTGAAAAATAGTGAGCCCAGTAGACATAATTGGGGTCATTTATCAAACTGGTGTAAAGTAGAACTGTCAAATATGAAAGGTGGAATCTGATTGGCTGCTATGGGCAACTAAGCCAGTTCTACTTTACACCAGTTTGATAAATTACCCCAATTATGTCTACTGACCTCACTATTTTGTCCCTATAGTGTCTACAGCAGTTATAATGTCCCCTAGAGTGCCTCCAGTAATAATAACACCCAGGTAATAATCCATGTATAGTGTCCCCAGAAATAATAGAATTGCCCCTACAGTGCCTCCCCAATAGCAATGCCTCCCACGCTGCCCCCATATAGTAATTTCCCCCACACTGCCCCCATAATAATTTGCCCCCACACAGTAATTTCCCCCACACTGCCCCCATACAGTAATTTCCCCCACACTGCCCCCACACAGTAATTTACCCTACACTGCCCCATACAGTCATTTGCCCCACACAGTAATTTCCCCCACACTGCCCCCATACAGTAATTTTCCCCACACTGCCCCCACACAGTAATTTTCCCCACACTGCCCCCACACAGTAGTTTCCCCCACACTGCCCCCACACAGTAGTTTCCCCCACACTGCCCCCACATAGAAGTTTCCTCCACACTGCCCCCACACAGTAATATCCCCCACACTAACATAGTACATAAGGCCGAAAAAAGACATTTGTCCATCCAGTTCGGCCTGTCATCCTGCAAGTTGATCCAGAGGAAGGCAAAAAAAAACTGTGAGGTAGAACAGCCCCCACAAAGTAATTTCCCCCACACTGCCCCCATACAGTAATTTCCCCCACACTGCCAGCACAGAGTAATTTCCCCCACACTGCCCCCATACAGTAATTTCCCCCACACTGCCCCCATACAGTAATTTCCCCCACACTGCCCCATATAGTAATTTGCCCCACACAGTAATTTCCCCCACACTGCCCCCATACAGTAATTTCCCCCCACACTGCCCCCATACAGTAGTTTTCCCCACTGTACCCCATACAGTAATTTCCCCCAAACTGCCCCCACATAAAAGTTTCCTCCACACTGCCCCCACACAGTAGTTTCCCCCACACTGCCCCCAACAGTAATTTCCCCCACACTGCCCCCACACCCCACACAGTAATATCCCCCACACTG
This sequence comes from Bufo bufo, assembly GCF_905171765.1. Lineage (NCBI taxonomy): Eukaryota > Metazoa > Chordata > Amphibia > Anura > Bufonidae > Bufo > Bufo bufo. The sequence goes on from NC_053394.1 coordinate 116,266,057, forward strand.
CCCCCACACAGTAGTTTCCCTCACACTGCCCCCCACGCAGTAATTTCCCGCACACTGCCTCCACACAGTAGTTTCCCCCACACTGCCCCCACACAGTAGTTCCCAAACACTGCCCCCACACAGTAATTTCCCCCACACAATAGTTTCCCCCACACAGTAGTTTCCCCCACTCCGTCCACCACATAGTAGTTTCCCCCATACTTCCCCCACACTGCCACCACACAGTAATTTCCCCCACACACAGTAATTTCCCTCTCACTGCCCCCACACAGTAGTTTCCCCCCCCCCACTGCCTCCCACACAGTAGTTTCCCCCATACTGCCCCCACATAAAAGTTTCCTCCACACTGCCCCCACACAGTAGTTTCCCCCACACTGCCCCCCAACAGTAATTTCCCCCACACTGCCCCCACACCCCACACAGTAATATCCCCCACACTGCCCCCACACAGTAGTTTCCCTCACACTGCCCCCCACGCAGTAATTTCCCGCACACTGCCCCCACACAGTAGTTTACCCCACACTGCACCCACACAGTAGTTCCCAAACACTGCCCCCACACAGTAATTTCCCCCACACTTCCCCCACACAGTAGTTTCCCCCACTCCGTCCACCACATAGTAGTTTCCCCCATACTTCCCCCACACTGCCGCCACACAGTAATTTCCCCCACACACAGTAATTTCCCTCTCACTGCCCCCACACAGTAGTTCCCCCACACAGTAGTTTCCCCCCCCCCACTGCCTCCCACACAGTAGTTTCCCCCATACTGCCCCCACACAGTCATTTCTCCCACACTGCCCCCATATAGTAATTTGCCCCCCACAGTAATCCCTCCTATAATAATTTTCCCCCACATAGTAATCCCTCCCATAATAATTTGCCCCCACACAGTATCCCACCATAATATTTTTCCCCCACATGTGCTCTGTGTGTGTCCCCCCCCCCCCAGTCCCCCAAAGTTGGCACATTAAATAAAAAAAACGAAAGAAACAAAAACCTAAAAGCTAAATACTCACCTACGTTTGCTCGCAGAGGAAGGCACGCACACTTCACTGTGCTGCTGCGTCCCGGCACAGGCGCGCGCAATGACGTCATCATGCACGCCTGCGCCGGGATTTTACTACTGCATAGCCCTCAGGCCTACTAGGTCTGAAGCCTATGGCGGTAATCGGTGGCGGGGCAGGGAGCTATGCGCTCCCGTGCCCTGCCGCAGTATGTGGGCGTCAGTGCTCCAGCAATGAGCGCTTCCATCTGTATTGATGGAAGCGCTCATTGCTTCTGGCACCCCCCTGAGAGCCCCCCCTAGGCACGCCACTGAATACCTACACAATCTAACCAAGGGCAGCAATCTCCCTGCATTGTAAGAGTATGTTTTAATTACTCATTGGTTCTGTCCCTTTAATTCTGTTCCATTTTCCTATTACCATTATGTTTGATGATGTGCTTTGTAAAGTCCACATTCCTGAATGATCTCACAGACATGCGTGATGCACGCTGGAGGAGGGGCTGATGGGAATAATTGTGGTCTGCACTAACAATTAATTGGGATTCCACCAGGCACTTCATCCTAGGTAGGATGTACAGTGCTGCCCATAATTATTCATACCCCTGGCAAATTTTGACTTAAAGTTACTTTTATTCAACCAGCAAGTAATTTTTTGACGGGAAATGACATCGGTGTCTCCCAAAAGATAATAAGACGATGTACAAGAGGCATTATTGTGGAAAAAAAAAAACATTTCTCAGCTTTTATTTACATTTGAGCAAAAAGTGTCCAGTCCAAAATTATTTATACCCTTCTCAATAATCAATAGAAAAGCCTTTATTGGCTATTACAGCAAACGCTTCCTATAATTGCAGACCAGCTTTTTGCATGTCTCCACAGGTATTTTTGCCCATTCATCTTTAGTAATGAGCTCTAAATCTTTCAGGTTGGAGGGTCTTCTTGCCATCACCCTGATCTTTAGCTCCCTCCACAGATTCTCAATTGGATTCAAGTCTGGACCCTGGCTGGGCCACTCCAAATCGTTAATGTTGTTGTCTGCTAACCATTTCTTCACCACTTTTGCTGTGTGTTTTGGGTCATTGTCATGCTGAAATGTCCACTGGTGCCCAAGGCCAAGTTTCTCTGCAGACTGCCTGATGTTGTCTTTGAGAATCCTCATGTATTGCTCTTTTTTCATGGTGCCGTTTAGGCCTCATGCACACGGACGTTTTTTTTTGCGGTCCGAAAAACGGTTTCCGTTGTTCCGTGATCCGTGTCCGTTTTTTCATCCGTGGGTCTTCCTTGATTTTTGGAGGATCCACGGACATGAAAAGTGAAAAAAAAGTTTGCATTGAAAATGATAGGAAAAACGGACATGGATCACGGATGCGGATGACTATCTTGTGTGCATCCGTGATTTTTCACGGACCCATTGACTTGAATGGGTCCGTGAACCGTTGTCCGTAGGACAGGTCATATTTTTTTCGCGGAAGCCAAACGGTGCATTTTCAGATTTTTCCACGGACCCATTGAAAGTCAATGGGTCTGCGAAAAAAAACGGAAAACGGAACAACGGCCGCGGATGCACACAATGGTCGTGTGCATGAGGCCTTACTGTGATTAGTTTCCCTGGTCCATTGGCTGAAAAAAAAACTAAAGGATTAGATTTCCACCACCATGTTTGACAGTGGGGATGGTGTTCTTTGGGTTGAAGGCTTCTCCTTTTTTACGCCAAATGAAAGAAACATCATTGTGACCAAACAATAACATTTTTGTTTCATCTGACTATAACACAGAAGACCAGAAGTCTTCTTCTTTGTCCAGATGAGCTTTTGCAAAGGCCAAGCGAGCTTTTGTGTGCCTTAGGCCTCATGCACACGACCGTTGTTGTGTTCCGTGTCCATTGTTCCGTTTTCCGTGATTTTCTCCGGACCCATTGACCTTCAATGGGTCAGTTGAAAACTCAGATAATGCACCGTTTGTCATCCGCGTCTGTGATCCGTGTTTCCAGTCCGTCAAAAAAATATGACCTGTCCTATTTTTTTCATGGACAACGGTTTGCGGACCCATTCAAGTCAATGGGTCCGTGAAAAAACACGGAGGCACACAAGATTGTCATCTGCGTCCGCGCATCCGCGTCCGTTTTTTTCCTATCATTTGCAAGGCAAACTTGACTTAGATTTTTTTTTCACTTTTCATGTCTGGTGATCCTCCAAAAATCAAGGAAGACACACGGAAACAAAAACGGAAACGGATCACGGAACAACGGAACAGCTTTTTGCGGACCACAAAAAAATACTGTCGTGTGCATGAGGCCTCATCTGGAGAAGTGGAAACCAGCAGTGTGCAGTGTCCGTTGGATTGTCTGCCTTGAGACATTGCCACCAGCAGAGCCCAGATTCACCAGGATGGCCTTGGTGGTGATCCTTGGATTCTTTTTCACCTCTCTAACTATGCTCCTGGCCAGCACAGGTGTCACTTTTGGCTTCCTACCACGTCCTCTGAGATTTTCCACAGTGCGGAACATCTTGTATTTTTTTGCTCAAATGTAAATAAAAGCTGAGAAATGTTTTTTTTTCCACAATAATGCCTCTTGGACATTGTCTTATCTTTTGGGAGACACCTATGTCATTTCCCGTCAAAAAAATACTTGCTGCTTGAATAAAAGTAACTTTAAGTCAAAATTTGCCAGGGGTATGAATAATTATGGGCAGCACTGTAAGTATTGATTTGCCCTATCTCTTATATACCCTGGGGTGTTGGTCATGTGTTATAATGTAGTAGGCAGCCAAGTGTTATAGAATGATCGACCGGATCCCTTCCCCATATTTACGCTAGTGATGTTTATTTACTTTTTATTATTCTGTATGTGATTTGTTTGTGTTATTGTATATTTAATCACACTTAGTAAATATATTCACTTAGCCTGCGTAAGTTTATTCATTCTCAAATATATAATATGTTTATTTATTTATTGTTTATATATTTTATATGTAAAACTGGGAAAGGGGTGATTTGAACTATTTTTTGGTGTTTTTTTTTTTTTTTTACTTTTTTTAAAAAACTTTTTATTTACTAACTATTAGCCCCTTTAGGGGCTAGAGCCCTTGTCCTATTCACCCTAATAGAGCTCTATTAGGGTGAATAGGATCTTACACTCTCACTGTTGCCCTGTGCATAGTGCACACAGCAGCAGGGAGATAACCATAGAAGCCAGGGCTTCAGTAGCGTCCTGGTGCTGGGGCTCCGATCGGAACTGCCACTGCCACAAATGAAGAGGGGGGAGGGGACCCTGTGGCCACCGCCACCAATGACTTTAATACTGGGGGGTTGGGGGGGGCGCACTGCACCACCAATGTTTTAAATACTGGGGAAAGGGGCGCACTGAGCCACCAATGAAGATAACTCACCCATTAATTCAAATACAGGAGGCAGGTGCCGGCTGCAGAATCATATAGCTGACACCTGACCTCTATGACAGGGAGCTGCGATCCACGGCAGTTAACCCCTCAGGTGCCGCATCGAATCGATACCAGTACAAAAGTATCGATTGGGTATCGATAATTCGATACCCGGTGCAACCCTAGACCAAACACGGATTCTTCACGGACATCTTCAAGGATAAAACATGGACTGATTTTTTTTAAGGACGTCAAAAGGACACAGAAATGTGAACGAGGCTTATGGCTTTATACACACAGCTGTCAATAGAACTGACTTTTTTCACCCGCAGTACGGACGAGAATAGGACATGTTCTATCATTTGTGGAACGGTCATCCATAGAAATGAATGGATCAGTAAGTTATCTGTAAAAAATGCAGATGGCAGACTGAAGAAAAATACGGTCATATGTCTGAGCTCTAAGAAGTTAGGAAGATGAATAAATACATTTCCACCCACTCAGAGGGTCCACTGTGACAAAATAGTTGTGGACATATGATAGCATCATCTTAAAGGGCACATGCTGAGAAAAACAGGGGCGTTGCCGTTACACCTAGAGGCTCTGCTCTCTCTGCAACTGCAGCGCTCTCTGGACTTTGATTGACAGGAACAGACAGTGTAAACGTGATCACGCCTGGTCTCGTCAATCAAAGTGCAGAGGTTGCAGCCAGTGTCGGACTGGGGTGCCTAGGGCCCACCAGTGGAATTGATTTTGGGGGCCCACCCTAGAGCTGGAGATATAACTTGTTCATTTTTCAGTCTCGCACACATGAATGTATGCATTTTAGCACACAATACAGTAACAGTATGCTAAACAGAACAGTATTGTGCACTGCACTATATCAAATAGTTTCTCTTTAAAGAGAGTCTGTCATCACAGTTTCACCTTTTTAACCCTTCCCATAGCTTTCGAGCAGCATTACAGTTGATAAAAACAATACCTTTATAAGCAATCGTGGACTTATAAAACTGGCAAAAATCATCTTAGTAGGATGTGCAAATGAGGGCTCGCAAGTGCCCAGGGGCGGCGTCAACCTCGTAGGTGCCCAGGCAGCTCTGCCTCATCGTCGCTTGCCCCCGCCCATCCTTTCCCTCTGCCCGCCCATCTTCTTACTTCTTCTTTTGCCGAGATCCCGCGCCTGCGCACTGAGTCCGTTACCGGCACATGCGCATTAATTACTGTGATGCCGTACCAGGAATGGACATCGCAGTGCGCCTACGAGGTTGACGCCGCGCCTGGGCACTTGCGAGCCCTCATTTGCATATCCTACTAAGATGATTTATAAGTCAACGATTGCTTATAAAGGTAACGTTTTTATCAACTGTAATGCTGCTCGAAAGCTATGGGAAGGGTTAAAAAGGTGAAACTGTGATGACAGACTCCCTTTAAGCAACTCATTTAGTTGATAACTGTGTCTGTTATTTACAGTCAGTAGTTTAGACAGCAGTCACACGTGGACCTTCCATGTCCTAGATGTACCACCCAGTCCCCCAGCCTAAACAATATCCAAAGTGAAGGAAATGTTTCCTGCATATTCAGAAGGATAAGTTTATTAAGTGATCGCAGTAGTGCCCCGGCCTCCTCACAGCTCACCAAGCTCAGCGCCGTACATTGTATAGCGGCTGTGCTTGGTATCATGTTCAGCCCCTTTCACCTCTATGGGGCTGAGCTGCTCCTAGGCCACTTGATCAATGAACGTGACGTCACATGGCCCAGAACAATCACAGAGAAGGGCACAGGGCTGACAGGAGCCCCGGTGCCTTCTCAAACGGCTGATCGGCAGTGGTCCCAGGTAGGGATCGACCGATTATTGGATTTACCGATATTATCGGCCGATATTCAGGATTTTCAAAGTTATCGGTATCAGCATCTAACCTTGCCGATATGCCGATAACGAATCGCGAACATGGATCGTGCTGCTATCAACGCGATCAATGTTCCCTCAGCAGCACAGGGGAGAAGGAAGCAGTCCCTCCCCCCTGTGCCGCTGCTGCCACCAGTGAGAGGCAAGAGGGGAGGAGGAGGGGAGGGGCTGTGGCCATTGTGCCACCAATGATGTTAACTCAGTTATTAATTCAAATATAGGAGGCGGGTGAATCATATAGCTGCACCTGAGGGGTTAACTGTCGCGGATCGCAGCTACCTCTCATAGAGGTCAGGTGTCGCTATATAATTAATGGGCAAGTTATCTTCATTGGTGGAAGTGGCAGCTGCTGATCAGAGCCCAAGCAGTGTAATTGCAGGGCTCTGATCGGTTACCATGGCAGCCAGGACGCTACAGACGCCCTGGCTGCCATAGTCAGCTCCCTGCTGACATGTGTACTATGCACAGGGCAGCAGGGAGAGTGTGAAGTCCTATTCACCCTGATAGAGCTCTATTAGGGTGAATAGGACAAGGGATCCAGGTTCTAGCCCCTAAGGGGGAAATAGTTATTAAATAAAAAAAAAACACCAAAATATTAAGTATAAATATTTAATCTTAGATATATAAATGGCATCTCTTCATTTAACAACAGATTTGTGTAGGAATTTGTGAAAATGCACAAAATATTGGTATAAATTATCGGCTATCGGCCTGAAAGTTCACAGGTTATCGGCTCTAAAAAAAATCTATATCAGTTGATCCCTAGTCCCGGGTGTCAGACCCCCACCAATCAGATACTGATAACCTATCCATATGTGACTGATATCAGCCGCTCCTGTTATAACGCTCTAGTACTGATATACCGTATTTTTCGCCCTATAAGACGCACCGGCCCATAAGACGCACCTAGGTTTTTGGGGAGGAAAATAAGAAAAAAAATATTTTTAACCAAAAGGTGTGCTTTTGGTGGGTTTGGAACTAATGGTGGTCTGTGGATGGCACTGTTACTGGGATCTGTGAAGGAGACTGTTATGGGGGGGGGGGATCTGTGAAGGACACTTATGGGGGGATCTGGGGATGGCACTGTTATGGGGGATCTGTGGATGACGCACTGTTAGGCCTCATGCACACAACCGTTGTTTTATTCCGTGTCCGTTGTTCAGTTTTTCGTGATTTTCTGCGGACCCATTGACTTTCAATGGGTTTGTTGAAAACTCGGCTAATGCACCGTTTGTCATCCGCGTCCGTGATTCCAGTCCGTCAAAAAAATATAACCTGTCCTATTTTTTCCACGGAAAACGGTTTGCGGACCCATTCAAGTCAATGGGACCGTGAAAAAACGCGAAGGCACACAAGATTGTAATCCACGTCCACGTGTCCGCATCCGTTTTTTTCCTATCATTTGCATGGCAAACTTGACTTAGATTTTTTTTTACTTTCCTTCATGTCTGGTGATCCTCCAAAAATAAAGGAAGACACACGGAAACAAAAACGGAAACGGAACAACGGAACCCCATTTTGCGGAACGGAACACAACAACGGTCGTGTGCATGAGGCCTTATGGGGGGATCTGTGGATGACGCACTGTTATGGGGGGGATCTGTGGATGGCACTGTTTTGGGGGATCTGTGGATGGCACTGTTTTGGGGGATCTGTGGATGGCACTGTTTTGGGGGATCTGTGGATGGCACTGTTTTGGGGGATCTGTGGATGGCACTGTTTTGGGGGGTCTGTGGATGGCACTGTTTTGGGGGATCTGTGGATGGCACTGTTTTGGGGGATCTGTGGATGGCACTGTTTTGGGGGATCTGTGGATGGCACTGTTTTGGGGGATCTGTGGATGGCACTGTTTTGGGGGATCTGTGGATGGCACTGTTTTGGGGGATCTGTGGATGGCACTGTTTTGGGGGATCTGTGGATGGCACTGTTTTGGGGGATCTGTGGATGGCACTGTTTTGGGGGATCTGTGGATGGCACTGTTTTGGGGGATCTGTGGATGGCACTGTTTTGGGGGATCTGTGGATGGCACTGTTTTGGGGGATCTGTGGATGGCACTGTTTTGGGGGATCTGTGGATGGCACTGTTTTGGGGGATCTGTGGATGGCACTGTTATGGGGGATCTGTGGATGGCACTGTTATGGGGGATCTGTGGATGGCACTGTTATGGGGGATCTGTGGATGGCACTGTTATGGGGGATCTGTGGATGGCACTGTTATGGATGTGCCATCACAGACCCCCCCACCCCATAACAGTGCCATCCACAGACCCCCCCCACAACAGTGCCATCCACAGACCCCCCCCCACCCCGTAACAGTGCCATCCACAGACCCCCCACCCCTTAACAGTGCCATCCACAGACCCCCCACCCCTTAACAGTGCCATCCACAGATGTCCCCCATAAAACTGTCATCCACAGATCCCCCACCGCTCCAGTGCTGCAGTATACAAATATAAAATGTCTCATTCAATTAAAAGTGATTAAACATGCCCCCTCACTCCTAATAATACTGTATACCCTAACAGCTTCTGTACTACGCAGGCAGGCAGGCCGGGCGGCCAGCGCGTCACTCACTGACGTCACGTGCCTGCGCCGCCTGCTTGATTCATAAAGTAGGTGGCGCAGGCAAGTGACATCAGGGAGTTATGCTGCCGCCCGCCTGGCCTATATTCTACAGAAGCTGTTAGGGTGTACGGTAATATTAAAAGTGTGTGGGGGAAGGGGGCATGTTTAATCACTTTTAATTGAATGAGACATTTTATATTTGAATATTGCAGCACTGGAGCGGCGGGGCCGGAGTACAGTGACTGCACCAGCCCTGCCGCAATTGCCGGCCCCCAGCTCCTCCTCCCAGTCCCTCCCCGCTCGCTCATACATCGCAGCCTGCGATGTAAAAATGTCAGCATTCGCCCCATAAGACACAGGGGCATTTTCCCCCCATTTTGGGGGGGGGGGAGTGCGTCTTATGGGGCGAAAAATACGGTAACCTCCAGAGACATTACATCATATGTGACTGATATCAGCCGCTCCTCTTATAACGCTCCAACGCTGATATAACCTTCAGGGACATTACATCCTATGTGACTGATATCAGCCACTCCTCTTATATCGCTCCAGTACTGATATAACCTCCAGAGCAGGGGCGTACATGCAGGGGTCGCAGTTGCGACCGGGCCCAGCACTCCAGGGGGCCCAGCTGCCTGTGGACCCCTGGCCCCGCCCTGCAGTAGTGCTGTGCCTGCCTGTATAAGGGCTGTTTCACACGAGCGAGTGAGTGTTTCACACGTGTGTGAGTGTGAACCTCCGCTCTGGACATAGCGTCATAAAGCTGTCAGTATGATTCTGTAGAAATAAGGTCAAGCAGAGGCACATAGCATTATAAATCATGATAATGCCGTGCGCTCCTGCAAGTCCAGAGCGGAGGATCACACTCACACACGGAGCGCGATTCCCGCAATGGACTCGCTCGTGTGAAACAGCCTTAACCCGGGCGGCCGACCCGGGGCCTGCCGCCGCCCAGTGTTGCGTTTCTGCGCTGCAGTGCCAGGCCAGCCCTACCCTCCTTGAGTGAGAGTCTTCTCCCCCTGATTCTCCTCCCCATGCGGGTGCGGCGTGGCTAGTCATTTCCTGTTGGGTGGCTGCACCGGACATGACGTTTCCCTAGGCTGCGCAGGCGCACAACAACGCCGAGACGCAGCAGGGAGAAGGCGCCGGAAAAGCTTTCGGGAGAGCGTGAAGAAGCCGGTGCGGAAGTGAAGATAAGATTTGTAAAAAAAAAAAAAAAAGAGAAGGTCCTTTTAATTGCTCACCACATTTATGGTCAGTGAGTTCAGAGTAGGGTCTGATGGGGGCTGCCTTTATAACTAGCTCTGCTATATTTCTGTAGCCTGCAACCTCTGACTGCCCAATTGGGCTGAAACTACTACACCCAGCATGTTCTGGCAGTAATAGTAAATGGATATTGGTGCAATTCTGAGCTACTAGTCTATATAATATTATATTGTATTATATTGTATTATATAGACTAGTAGCTCAGAATTGCACCAATATCCATTTACTATTACTGCCAGAACATGCTGGGTGTAGTAGTTTCAGCCCAACTGGGCAGTCAGAGGTTGCAGGCTACAGAAATATAGCAGAGTTAGGCTACTTTCACACTGGCGTTTCTGGGTCCGCTTGCGAGATTTGTTTCAGGGCGGCTCTCACAATCGGCCCAAAACGGATCAGTTCAGCCCCAATGCATTCTGAATGGATAAGGATCCGTTCAGAATGCATCAGTTTGCCTCCGTTCAGCCTCCATTCCGCTCCGGAGGCGGACACCAAAACGCTGCTTGCAGCCAAACGGATCTGTTCTGAACGGATACAAGCGTTTGCATTATAGGTGCGGATCCGTGTGTGCAGATTCGTTTTGGTGTCCGCCTGGCGATGCGGAGCCAAACGGATCCGTCCTGTCTTACAATGTAAGTCAATGAGGACGGATCCGTTTTCACTGACACAATATGGTGCAATTGAAAACGGATCCGTCTCCCATTGACGTTTAGTGTAAGTCAAAACGGATCCGTTTGCATTATCTTGTTTTTTTTGTTCGTGGTAATGCAAACGGATCCGTTCTGAACGGATACAAGCGTTTGCATGATAGGTGCGGATCCGTCTGTGCAGACACCAGACGGATCCGCACCTAACGCAGGTGTGAAAGTAGCCTAACTCTGCTGCTGGTGGAGGGAGGTTGGGGGGGGGGGCCCATGGTTCAGTTTTGCACTGTGGCCCCATGGATTGTGTGCACGCCACTGCTCCAGAGACATTACATATTATGTGGGGGTGAGGGGCTGGGAAAGTGTGAAATGCCACTGATGAGAGGGAAGAGGGGGACACTGGGAGACATAACTTCTTGCCCTGTATAAAGTATAGGTGAGATAGTTGGTGGGAAAGGTCTGTGAGGGGCTGGAACAGGGGGACACAAGATGTGCAGGGGCAGCAGCTTCAGGACTCTCCTAACTTCCCACTTCCCTCCCACAGTAACTTACCCCAGCGCTGCTGTGTGGAGTAGTGGGACCAGAGAAGAGGACTGGACTTTATACTGGAGGGAGGCACAGTGACTCAGAGAGAGCAGCGTCTCCATCTCCTGCTGCTGCCTCAGCTGTCGGCTCCTCTGGCTCCGCCCCCTCCTCACAGATGATGGAATATCACACTGCAGAGAGGAGGGGGGGGGGAGCTCTCTGCTCATGTCGGGTCGGTGAAGTTTACTTTGGAGAAAGGAACAAGTGCTGCAAAGTATTGTGCTGTCCCTTTCACCAAAGTAACATGATATATGTGCCAGTGCTGCAGTCCAGCACCTGATAACAGCCAGGTGCCTGAAAGTATAGTAACTCCCCTGCCCCTGCTCGTGGCCCTGGCTGTAGTATAAGCAGACAGGCAAGGGGCCCACCGGGCATTTCACCGGCTTCCCGGTGAGCCAGTCCGAGCCTGGTTGCAGCAGCTGCAGAGAGGACAGCCTCTAGGTGTAATGGTAACGCCCCTGTTGCTCTTAGAGGCTCATTTGCATATATTAAAACATAATTTTTCACCGCAATGTGGGCACATATGAACATGGGACCAACACAGATGCCTTCAAGTGCGCATGTAACAGGTCAGCCAGTTTCATAGGTACAATCTGCTGACAGATGTCCTTTAAGGGACTCTGGGGTTGTTATGGGGACAAGGTGATTGTATAATTTGAAAAGGTGTTTAGGTAACTATGGCCGACCCTTATGGGGTCAGCAGTTAAAGCCTATGTGCCTTCAGACTGGCACTTATGGGAACACGTCAGCTGGTGCAAGATGGGCACAGACTGTCTCTTATGGGGATATTGTGTCTGAGGGACATGGGGACACTGTGGCTAACATTTGTAGGGGTAAAGTTACAAGGATACCAGATGGTAGCACTGCTGCTGGCTGTCTTTTTGGTGGAGCTCAAAGAAGGGCATCTGAAAAATCTGCAATGTGTGTGGTGGGGGTTGGTGCCACTTGGTGGTTCCACCTACTGTTGGCTTCAAAAAGTTAGTGGGTATGGAATGGGTAAGGCCTGGAGGTTCCTTTCCCAGAGACATCATATACAGATTATTCCCAGTAACACCAGTTCTCCCAGACACTTACTTTGAAAGTTTGATTTCGATTTGCTGTCGTATTTGTTGCCTCTCCTCATCGGTTCTCTGGGGGAAGATGTTCCTGTCCTCTAGCTCCTGCTTGCTGGGCCGGTTCCGCAGTTTGACTGCCAGCAGCTCCTTCTTGTATTTTCTTGGCAAAGTTCCTAAAAGGAAGGAAGGAGAATTGACCTCTCCTGCAGTCATGCTTTACTCCATTCCCTCTGCCCCTCTTCTCGCTAAACTACAGACAGTAGAAGCGAGGGCAGATGAAGACAGTAGGACATGACTGCAGAGGCTATCCGCTATCACACAGACACATAGGTCTGCAGAGGAGCTGTATACACAAAACTGTAGTCGATTTTATATCCAAACTTTTTTGCAAACTGATTTTTTTTCATATTTTAGATGCACTTGAGTAATAATAAAAAAAAAATGATTGCAGAATTGTGTGGAAAATCCACAGTGTGTTTCAGGTGGATGAAATTTTACCAAATCTGATCCATATGCTGTGAAAAACATCTTTAGGAGATATTGAACCTGCTACATGTCAATTTATGTTGCTGTGCATAGGGTGAAATCCATGTCAAGTAAACACTACATTAGTGTTTACTTTACAGCACTGGCATAACATGTGCATGGCACTCTCCCATGTAGTCCATGAAAAAACCACATCAAAACTGCACCAAAACGCATTGGGATACAAATCGCATCCTAAACACACGAGAATCCATAAGTTTTTTTTCTAGCACAGAACATACCCTTACAGTTACACTGTCATAGCAGATTCCACTAGTCACCACTAGGGGGAGCTCACCACATTCAGATTTATACAGCTCCCATTGCATTCAGCAGTATAAAGCCATATGCAGGTGGCTCCCCCCAGTGGTGACTGCCTGCAACCTGGATCAGGTAAAAAATGAACAATCAGAGCTCCTCTAAAGAGGTAGATCATGAAATGAATCAACACAGAATTCTGAAAAATGAGGGTGGGCACTCACTTTGCAAGTTGTAGCCCAGCTCTCACAGAGGAATGCAGTCCATTGTGACTTGCTGGGACCCTATGATTTCTGGGTACTGCTCTCCCTATATTCAAGAAGCCGTCAGTACTGAACAAAAACCTTATATGACTGAATATGGAGACAGAACATTATTAAATTACATATGTATAGGGGAAATCATATTACAGTGCTCCCTCAGGATACAATGGCCTCAAGATACAATCTTTTCAACACACAATGGTCTTTTCTGACCCATCGTAACTTGAAACTAGACTCAACATATAATGTCTCAGATCCAACCAATCAAGACCCATTACTCTCAAATATTGTTCATAAATCTGTCTAAATCTGTGTTAGTGAGCACTTTCCCTTTGCCGAGATAATCCATCCCACCTCACAGGTGTGGCATATCAAGGTGCTGATTAGACAGCATGAATATTGCCCACTATTAAAGGCCACTCTGAAATGTGCACAGTTTTGCCTTACTGGGGTGGGGGGGGGGGGGGGGGGGGGCGCGAGAAAACCAGTCAGTATCTGGTGTGGCCACCATTTGCTTCATGCAGTGCAACACATCTTCGTCGCATAGAGTTGATCAGGTTGTTTATTGTGGCCTGTGGAGTGTTGGTCCACTCCTCTTCAATAGCTGTGTGAAGTTGCCGAATATCGGCAGGAACTGGAACACGCTGTGGTATACGCCGATCCAGAGCATCCCAAACATGCTCAATGGGTGACATGTCCGGTGAGTATGCTGGCCATGCAAGAACTGGGATGTTTTCAGCTTCAAGGAATTGTGTACAGATCCTTGCAATATGGGGCCATGCATTATCATGCTCCAACATGAGGTGATGGTCGTGGATGAATGCCACAACAATGGGCCTCAGGATCTCATCACGGTATCTCTGTGCATTCAAAATGCCATCAATAAAATGCACCTGTGTTGGTTGTCCATAACATACGCCTGCCCATACCATAACCCTACCGCCACCATGGGCCACTCGATCCACAACGTTGACGTCAACAAACCGCTCACCCACACGATGCCACACACGCTGTCTGCCATCTGCCCTGAACAGTGAAAAATGGGACTCATCCGTGAACAGAAAGCCTCTCCAATATGCCAGATGCCATCGAATGTGAGCATTTGCCCACTCAAGTCGGTTACGACGACGAACTGCAGTCAGGTCCAGACCCCAATGAGGACAACGAGCATGCAGATGAGCTTCCCTGAGACGGTTTCTGACAGTTTGTGCAGAAATTCTTTGGTTATGCAAATCGATTGTTGCTGCAGCTGTCCGGGTGGCTGGTCTCAGACGATCATGGGTCACGGATGGTGTTGCAGAAAACTGGAAGTTATAAATAAACATCCGACTGACTTGATCCCAAACTAAGGAACATATGGGTGAGCCCTATAAAACCACAAGAGCTCTCCCTGACTGCTATGCCCATGCAAAGATCTTTATGATAGATGATTGCATGCACTCGTACATAGACTGTGTGACACCTGAATACCCTATAATAGTGAGGGGACACGACCACCGGCTCCCTGCACTTAATACGGTGGGATTCAGGGTCACCTAGAATCAAGCCAGCACGGAAACACAAATAAAGGAAAAAGACTTATCTGAGGAACCAGCAGTTGCAGCCTCTAGCAGTGAACACAATTCAGGAAGTAGTATAAACCGCAAAGTGAGGCAGTATGGGAGGGAATATAAAGGGAGGCAATCAGTGTAAATAGATGACAGCTGGGAGAAGGAAAAGAGATGACAAAGTGAAACCAAAACAAAGAACATCATGCAAGAGGTACAGAAGAACGTCTGCCAAAGCTTCTCAGAGAGCTGGCGGTGACATCATGGAGGTGAACATGTTGGATGTGGAGGTCCTGGGCTGGTGTGTGAGGCCTGTTGGATGTACTGCCAAATTCTCTGAAACGCCTGTGCAATATTCATGCTGTCTAATCAGCACCTTGATATGCCACACCTGTGAGGTGGGATGGATTATCTAGGTGTCACGGCTGAGGATGGGGAAAACCCTCAGCCGTGCGATGACCTGCTTGACCAGGATGACAGAAATAGGGAGCAGGTAACCTCCTAATCACATCCCTACTTCTGACCCGGTCTCCTAGCCGTATGAGCCGACCCTGATGGTGGGAGGGCTCATACACTGGAACCTGTAATTCCTACTAGCCCTCAGGGCGGCCCTGGACTAGGAGCAGAGTAAGACAACATGTTCCTCCTGGATACGGAGGAACCAGAGTCTCACTGGCCAAGCTATGAAGAAAGGAGAACAGAAACAGACATATGGCAATGGCAGGTAAGTGCAACCAGTACCACACCTACCTGCCACAGACACAGAGCCTGGAACCCAAGTATAAGTGCTGCTGTCCACAACAACACAAGAGACAGAGCACACACCACACAGGAACCCAGGAAACCATACGCTGCAATAAATAAGCAGAACACCAACACATCTTCATAACATCGTGTATCACCTTTTCATAGCATCAAACAAGATTTATGACCACAAGGGTGGCCCTCACTGGCAGATGGCATAAGGGACCAGGAGGGTGCCTCCAGCTTACAAACAAGGCTGGAGTACCCCTCAGCTTCAGGTCTTCACTGAGGCTTTATAGCCCAAGTAGCCACACCCACACAGACACACCCAGTGTTCACAGACACAGAAGGGAATTAACCCTTCTCACACCAGGGAAGGGAAGACAGCCACTTAAAGGAGAAAGTGCACACAAACACACTCACCTGTTACCGCCGGCAACGGCATGCGTGGCAATCATGTCCTGAGGAACAGCCAGCAGGCCGAGACACTGCCACCACATGCACACAACACCAGACGTTGCCGCGGACAACCACAAGTGAAGGGAGGTGTCACAGTGCACACAAACACAACCTCGTGCACAACAAACAGACATACAAAGTGCATATATACACACACACCCAACCAGGTGTAACTGCATGCACTTGACAGCAAGCTGCCCAGCACCAGGTCAGGCTGCTAAACTGCCACATACATTATGTTGCCAGCGGCAACCACAGGTGAGGCAACATACTACAGCCCTCAACCTGTGATTGACGATAAGACAAGACCGCAGGCAACTGCATGCGGTTCCAGAGTCACGACCATGACCATGGGTCGTGACACTAGGCAAAGGAGAAGTGCTCACTAACAGATTTAGACAGATTTGTGAACAATATTTGAGAGTAATGGGTCTTTGGGGAATGTAGAAAATGTTTCAGATCTTTGAGTTCAGCTCATGCAAAATGGGAGCAAAACGAAAGTGTTGCGTTTATATTTTTGTTCAGTGTATAATGATTTTTAAGCAAGTGTCTGCAGTCTTCCCCCTGAATCGGAAGATTCATTTTACCTGCTCCACACTGCTCCGGCCCTTTGCGCTGCCTCTGATGTCTCCATCTTCCGGTCCCCTCCACAGTTTACATCCGGTAGTACGTGGGCATGTCCACCCAATGACTGGCTTCAGCGGTGACATGCTGCTAGTGTTCATCGAGCACCGTATTGCTCGGGGGTTCGGGCCGAACACATCGGTATGTTTGGGTGCTCGACCGAGCACCCGTGTATAATGGAAGTCAATGGGAGAACCCGAGAATTAAACCAGGTACCATCTGCTATGAAGAGGGGAGGGTGCCTGGTTCATAGGAAAATGTCAGAAATTGATGGAAACACCACAGAAATGGTTCTAGAACAGCATGGGGAGGACGTCTGGATGCATCTTGTACTTGCAGGTCGCTGCTGGGAACAATGTTGTCCGAATAGTACGCCACTTTTACAGACTGACAATAATATGCACAAAACCGAAGGAAAAAAAACGATTTTTGAGGAAAAATTGATAGGAAACATTCTTTCCTGTATATTTACTTGTATATAAAGTGCAAGTGCTGCTAAAAATTACAAGGAAGAGGCACTCCGATACAACCTGTATATCACATAAAGGAGGGCCTCATTCACATTGTGGTACAATTGTTCAGGTAGTGGGACTCCTACACTCAGAAAGCCTATGCACTAAATGAAAGGGCTGCCAAAAATTACAAGGAAACGGCACTCCAATACACCCTTTGTTACACATAAAGGAGGGCATTATACACAGCCTTGAAAAATTATGATTGATGGCCTGCTGGTGACCCTCAAAAACATTTGGAGCAAGGGCCTGCTGATCTGACCATCTAAAACATTATGGGCGAGGGCCTGCTGCCGCTTTGGTGACTCTAGATGGTGACAGTGACGATCTATTCGGATGTCTGCCCTATCAACTTTCGATGTTATTTTCAGCCCAAACCATGTAGACCATGGGTAACGGGGGAATCATGGTTCGATTCCGGAGAGGGAGCCTGAGAAACAGCTACGGCTACTACATTCAAGCAAGGCAGCATGTGCGCAAATTACCTATTAGGTATAATTAGGTGAAGGCCTCCAGGTGAGCTGACCCTGTAAAAGATTTTAGGTGAGGGCCTGCAGGTAAGCTGACCCTGTAAAAGATTTTAGTTGCGGACCTGCTGGTGAGCTGACCCTGTAAAAGATTGTAGGTGAAGGCCTGCTGGTGAACTGACCCTCTAAAAAATTATATGCGAGGGCCTGAAGGTGAGCTGACCCTATAAAAGATTGTAGGTGAGGGCCTGCTGGTGAGCTGACCCTCTAAAAAATTGTATGCAAGGGCCTGCTGGTGAGCTGAACCTGTAAAAAATTATATGTGTGGGCCTGCATGTGAGCTGACCCTGTAAAACATTATATGTAAAGGGCATATATGCGAGGGCATTATATGTGACGAATAGGCATGTTGATATGATGGAAGAGGAGGAGGAGGATGAGAAAAGGAAGATTCAACCATATACCCTTGTTTGTTATGGAAGTGGTGCATGGGAATACAGTGTATTCAGTACATTATAAACAACACATTTTAAGTGCCTTTATGTTCAGCCGCTTTCCTCTGATGAAGTCGAGAAGTCAAGGTCAATACAGGCCTTGTTCGTTTTTATAAGAGTCAACCTGTCAGCATTTTCAGTTGACAGGCGGATACGCTTATCTGTTATAATGCCACCAGCAGCACTAAATACCCGCTCAGACAAAACGCTGTCGGCAGGGCAGGCCAACACCTCCAAGGCATAGAGCGCCAGTTCGTGCCATGTGTCCAGCTTGGAAACCCAGTAGTTGTAAGGCACTGAGGGATCATGGAGGACGCTGACATGGTCTGCTATGTACTCCTTCACCCTCGTCCAAAATTTTTCTCTCCTTGTGACACTAGGCCGCGCATCAGGGTGAGGGTGCTGGCGGAGTGTCATGAAACTGTCCCAGGCTTCGGAGAGTGTTGCCCTGCCTCTGTTGTAACTGCTGTGTGTTCCCCTTGTCTCCCCTCCTCGGTTGGCCAAGGAACTACGGACTCTGCCGCCAGCGTTGTCAGATGGAAATTTTTGGAGCAATTTTTCAACAAGGATCTTCTGGTATTGCACTGTTTTGCTCGTCCTCTCCACCAGAGGAATGAGAGATGAGAAGTTCTCTTTGTAGCGAGGGTCGAGAAGGGTAAACAACCAGTAATCGGTGTTGTCTAAAATGCGTATAACATGCGGGTCGCGGGAAAGGCAGCCTAACATGAAGTCAGCCATGTGTGCCAGAGTACCAACAGGCAAGACTTCGCTGTCGTCATCAGGAGGATCACTCTCAATCTCCTGATCCTCTTCCTCCTCTTCTGCCCACCCACGCAGAACAGATGAAATTAAACCTTCATGGATACTACCCTCTGTAGTGGAGGCAACCGTCTCCTGCTCCTCCTCCTTCTCCTCCTACTTTTCATCATCCAATTCGCTCTGAGAAGACAAACTGAGGGTGGTCTGGCTATCACCCTGTATAATGTCTCCCCCCATTTCCACCTCTTCCACATGCAAAGCGTCGTCCTAATTGTGAGCAGCGAACATTTGAGTAGACACAGAAGTGGGATGGTTACGCTGATAATAGCTTTATTGCCGCTCACCATCTGTGTTGATTCCTCAAAGTTTCTTAAAACCTCACAGAGGTCAGACATCCATGCCCACTCCTCGCTTGTGAATAGCGGAAACTGACTGGAAAGGCGACGAACATGTTGCAGCTGGTATTCCACTACTGCCCTCTGCTGCTCACAAAGCGGGGCCAACATGTGGAACGTGGAGTTCCAGTGCGTGCTCACGTCGCACAACAGCCGGTGAGCTGGCAATTGCAAGCGCTGCCGCAGCGTTGACAGACCGGCTGAAGCTGTCGGTGACTTGCGGAAATGTGCACACACGTGGCGCACCTTCACCAGTAGCTCAGGCAAATTGGGGTAGGTTTTGAGAAACCGGTGAACAACAAGGTTAAACACGTGGGCTAGTCATGGGATGTGTCTGAGCTTGCCGAGCTCCAAAGCTACCACCAAGTTACGGCCATTATCAGACACAACCATGCCTGGTTCTAGGTTGAGTGGCGAGAGCCACAGTCGAGTCTGGTCTCTTATTCCCTGCCACAGCTCTGCGGTGGTGTGCTGTTTGTCCCCTAAGCATATCAGCTTCAGCCGCTACACTGCTTCCAGCTACCAACTGATGACTGACTGGTGCTGCACGTGGATAATTCGGAGGTGGAAGTGGAGGAGGCGAAGGAGGAGAAGTGGGGGTTGGAGCCACTAACGTAGGTGCTGGCAGAAACCCTGATCGACGTAGGGCCCGTGCCATCCCGGGGTACGACTTGCTCCTGGCCACCACAACGGCCACCACTACATTTCCCTGACGTGTGCCTTCAGGGAAATGTAGTCTCCCTGGCCGAATGCACTTCTCCATGTGTCCGTGGTTAAGTGGACCTTCCCAGCAAGTGCGTTGGTCAGGGCACGTGTGATGTTACGGGACACATGTTGGTGTAAGGCGGGCACGGCACACCGTGAAAAATAGTGGCGCTGGGGACTGCGTAACGAGGGACGGCCGCCGACATCAGGCTGCGGAAGGCCTCAGTGTCCACAAGCCTAAATGGCAACATTTCCAGGGCCAGTAATTTGAAAAGTTGTGCATTTAGTGCTATGGCCTGTGGGTGGGTGGCTGGGTATTTGCGCTTGCGTTCAAATTCCTGGGGTAAGGACATTTGTACGTTGTGCTGGGACACGGAAAAGGATGTGGTCGCTGATGGTGCTTGCAAAGGTCCAGGTGCAGGGCGGGATGCATCCGGGCCTGCGCCTTTGACAGAGGATTGGCCAGCACGTACCACAGGGGAAGAGGAGGCAGTGGTGTGACCCGCAGACACAGAGTGTGGACCCAGGCGTTCGTCCCACTTATTACGGTGCTTGGATGCCATGTGGCAGATCATGCTGGTGGTGGTGAGGTTGCTAGTGTTCACTCCCCGGCTCATTTTCGTATGGCACAGGTTTCAAACTACTATCCTTTTGTCGTCCGTACTTAACTCAAAAAAGCGCCATACTGCAGAACATCTACCCTTTGGCAAGGGAGATTTCCGCAAGGGGTTTCTCTGTGGAACAGTTGCAGGCCTGTGTGGTGTGGCCCGCCTTCTCCCTTTTGCCACCCCACTGCCTCTTCCAGCCTGTTACGGTGCTGCAGATCCCTCCCCCTCTGTACTGCTGTCCTCGCTCGGCTTTCCACCTTTCCAGGTTGGGTCAGTGACCTCATCATCCACCACCTCCTCTTCCACTTCCTCACTCTGATCATCCTCCTGATTTGTTGACCTAACCACAATCTCAGTGATTGAAAACTGTGTCATCAACTTCTTGAGACAGTAATTGCGGTTGACTCATTGGCAACTGTGTCTCATTATCATCCACCTCATTAAACACGAATTGCCGTTCCACACCGTCATGTTCTTGTGACTGTGGATGTTCAAGAGATTGGGAACCAGGGCACAAGATCTCCTCATGTCCCTTTTCAAGCGTGCTCGGTGAGAGGGCCAAATCAAGTAATGGCGATGAAAAGAGGTCCTCGGAATATCCAAGTGTGGGTTCACTTGTTTGGCCAGACTGTAAATGGTGGGAGGAAGGAGGATCAGGGTGAGTATTGTGTTGACCAGACTTTTGGCTACTGAGACTGGACTTGGTGGAAGACAGGGTGGTGCTAAACTGACTGGAAGCATTATCTGCTGCAATCCAACCGACCACCTGGTCGCACTGGTCTGACTTCAAGAGTGGTGTTCTGCGCTGCCCTGCAAACTGGGAAATGAAGCTAGGTATTTTGGATGATTGTTTTTCTTGTGCCCTGGCAGCAGGCACTGTTTCTCCACGCTCAGGGCCACGGCCTCTGCGTGCACCATTAGCATCATAGCCACTTCCCTGTGTACTGGATGTCACTGATATTTTAGGGATGTGCACACTTTAAACAGGAGATGTGGCGTGGATAATTTTACTGTCCACAAGGGACACCGTCTATGGAAAAAGTGTACTGGATGTCACTAATTTTTGAGGGATGCGCACACTTTAAACAGGAGATGTGGCACGGATAATTTAACTGTCCGCAGCGGACACCGTCTATGGAAAAAGTGTACTGGATGTCACTGATATTTTAGGGATGCGCACAATTTACACAGGAGATGTGGCGCGAATAATTTAACTGTCTGCAGCGGCCTATTAGGCCTCATGCACACGACCGTTGTGTGCATCCGTGGCCGTTGTGCCGTTTTCCATTTTTTTTTTCGCGGACCCATTGACTTTCAATGGGTCCGTGGAAAAATCGGAAAATGCACCGTTTTGCAGCCGCATCTGTGATCCGTGTTTCCTGTCCGTCAAAAAAATACCTGTCCTATTTTTTTGACAGACAACGGTTCACGGACCCATTCAAGTCAATAGGTCCATGAAAGAACGCGGATGCACACAAGATTGGCATCCGCGTCCGTGATCCGTGGCCGTAGGTTACTTTCATACAGACGGATCCGAAGATCCGTCTGCATAAAAGCTTTTTCAGAGATGAGTTTTCACTTCACCAGTTTGAATATCATTGGTGGCCAGTGTGCGGCCCCCCCCGGCCCCCCCACCCTCTATTGTAATATCATTGGTGGCCAGTGTGCGGCCTCCCCCGCCCCCCCCTCCCTCCCTTTATTGTATTATCATTGGTGGCCAGTGTGCGGCCCCCCAGCCCCCCCTCCCTCTATTGTAATATCATTGGTGGCTAGTGTGCGGCCTCCCCCGCCCCCCCCCCTCCCTCCCTCTATTGTATTATCATTGGTGGCCAGTGTGCGGCCCCCCCTCTATTGTATTAATATCATTGGTGGCCAGTGTGCGGCCTCCCCTCTCCCCCCCCACCCCCGATCATTGGTGGCAGCGGAGATTCCGATCGGAGTCCCAGTTTAATCGCTCTGGGGCTCCGATCGGTAACCATGGCAACCAGGACGCTACTGCAGGCCTGGTTGCCATGGTTACTTAGCAATATTACAATATTAGAAGCATCATACTTACCTGCTGCGATGTCTGTGACCGGCCGGGAGCTCCTCCTACTGGTAAGTGACAGGTCTGTGCGGCGCATTGCTTAATGATCTGTCACTTACCAGTAGGAGGAGCTCCCGGCTGGTCACAGACAGCGCAGCAGGTAAGTATGATGCTTCTAATATTGTAATATTGCTAAGTAACCATGGCAACCAGGCCTGCAGTAGCGTCCTGGTTGCCATGGTTACCGATCGGAGCCCCAGAGCGATTAAACTGGGACTCCGATCGGAATCTCCGCTGCCACCAATGATGGGGGGGGAAGAGAGGGGAGGCCGCACACTGGCCACCAATGATATTAATACAATAGAGGGGGAGCCGGGGGGGGGCCGCACACTGGCCACCAATGATAATACATTAGAGGGTGGGGGGGGCGACGGAGGCCGCACACTGGCCACCAATGAAATTACAATAGGGGGGGGAGGGGGGCCGACGGAGGCCGCACACTGGCCACCAATGAAATTACAATAGAGGGGGGGAGGGGGGCCGACAGAGGCCGCACACTGGCCACCAATGAAATTACAATAGAGGGGGGGAGGGGGGCCGACGGAGGCCGCACACTGGCCACCAATGATATTACAATAGAGGGGGGGCGGGGGGGCCGCACACTGGCCACCAATGATATTCAAACTGGGGAGGGAGGGGGGTCTGCCCCCTGCTGCCTGGCAGCCCCTGATCTCTTACAGGGGGCTATGATACGCACAATTAACCCATTCAGGTGCGGCACCTGAAGGGTTAATTGTGCTGATCACAGCCCCCTGTAAGAGATCGGGTGCTGCCAGGCAGCAGGGGGCAGTCATGTACACAGTTCGTAGTATATTCTAACTAGAAGCGTCCCCATCACTATGGGAACGCCTCTGTGTTAGAATATACTGTCGGATCTGAGTTTCACAATGTAACTCAAATCCGATGGTATATTCTAACCTAGAGGCGTTCCCATGGTGATGGGGACGCTTCAAGTTAAAATATACCATCGGATTGGAGAAAACTCTGATCCTATGGTATATTAACTCCTGACTTTACATTGAAAGTCAATGGGGGACGGATCCGTTTGAAATTGCACCATATTGTGTCAACGTCAAACGGATCCGTCCCCATTGACTTGCATTGTAATTCAGGACGGATCCGTTTGGCTCCGCATGGCCAGGCGGACACCAAAACGACTTTTTTTTCATGTCCGTGGATCCTCCAAAAATCAAGAAAGACCCACGGACGAAAAAACGGTCACGGATCACGGAAAAACGGAACCCGTTTTTGCGGACCGCAAAAAAAAACGGTCGTGTGCATGAGGCCTTACACGGTATTTTTTCACAGGTTGCGCTAAAAATATACAGTATATTGCTGCTGTCACGCACAATAATCCTTAAAAGGACTTTTGGGTCTCTGAAAAGTTTTTTGTATAAAAATCTTCTTATTACACTCCCTACACTGTCTGTCCCTTCCTATGCACAGCTCTCCCTAACACTGATCAATTTAGCACAGGTTGCGCTACAAACATATATTGCTGCTGTCACACACAATAGTCCTTACAAGGACTTTTGGGTCTATGAAACGTTTTTGCAGAAAAATTCAATTCAATTATACTCCCTACACTCTCTGTCCCTTCCTATGCTCAGTTCTCCCTGACTACGAATGAGCTGAAGACGCGTCATCGGGTGCTATATAGCACCTGATGACGCGTTCCGGCCAGCCAATCACTGTAATGCCAGTAGCCAACATGGCTACTGGCATTACAGTGAGGGCAGTACTTACCTGCACGTTTATTGGCTGCTTAGCAGCCACAAAACGTGCGGGGAGGAAACTCGAGCATTGCGTTCAAGCACATGCGGTACTCGGCCGAGTAACGTCATGTGCCGAGCATAGCGATTCTCGAGCCGAACTGGTATTCGGCCGAGCATGCTCGCTGAACAGTACATGCTGCTTGTGGTCACATCATTGCTGAAGCCAGTTATTGGCTGATGGGATGCAAGTGGTCATGCCCACGCACCACCACATGGAGGCAGCGCGGAGGACCAGAGCAGAGTGGAGCAGGTTAGTGTAAATCTTCTAAAGAAAATTATTTGAAAATAATGGATAGTAGACACGCAGTAAATCAATTTCGAGTAAGTAGAAAATGACGTGCTTATTAAAACAATACCTTCATTAATATGAGGGGGTAACAGAGCAAATCATTGCTCAAGTGATATCCTAAATTAAGAGAAAGATACTCTTTAACCACCTCCGGACCGCCTAACGCAGGATCGCGTTCCGGAGGTGGCAGCCCTGCGCAGAGTCACGCATATATGCGTCATCTCGCGATGGCCGAGATTTCCTGTGAACGCGCGCACACAGGCGCGCGCGCTCACAGGAACGGAAGGTAAGAGAGTTGATCTCCAGCCTGCCAGCGGCGATCGTTCGCTGGCAGGCTGGAGATGTGTTTTTTTTAACCCCTAACAGGTATATTAGACGCTGTTTTGATAACAGCGTCTAATATACCTGCTACCTGGTCCTCTGGTGGTCCCCTTTGTTTGGATCGACCACCAGAGGACACAGGTAGCTCAGTAAAGTAGCACCAAGCACCACTACACTACACTACACCCCGCCCCGTCACTTATTAACCCCTTATTAGCCCCTGATCACCCCTGATCACCCCATATAGACTCCCTGATCACCCCCCTGTCATTGATTACCCCCCTGTCATTGATTACCCCCCTGTAAAGCTCCATTCAGATGTCCGCATGATTTTTACGGATCCACTGATAGATGGATCGGATCCGCAAAACGCATCCGGACGTCTGAATGAAGCCTTACAGGGGCATGATCAATGACTGTGGTGATCACCCCATATAGACTCCCTGATCACCCCCCTGTCATTGATTACCCCCCCTGTCATTGATTACCCCCCTGTAAAGCTCCATTCAGACGTCCGCATGATTTTTATGGATCCACTGATAGATGGATCGGATCCGCAAAACGCATCCGGACGTCTGAATGAAGCCTTACAGGGGCATGATCAATGACTGTGGTGATCACCCCATATAGACTCCCTGATCACCCCCTGTAAAGCTCCATTCAGATGTCCGCATGATTTTTACGGATGCACTGATAGATGGATCGGATCCGCAAAACGCATCCGGACGTCTGAATGAAGCCTTACAGGGGCATGATCAATGACTGTGGTGATCACCCCATATAGACTCCCTGATCACCCCCCTGTAAAGCTCCATTCAGATGTCCGCATGATTTTTACGGATCCCCTGATAGATGGATCGGATCCGCAAAACGCATCCGGACGTCTGAATGAAGCCTTACAGGGGCATGATCAATGACTGTGGTTATCACCCCATATAGACTCCCTGATCACCCCCCTGTCATTGATTACACCCCTGTCATTGATCAACCCCCTGTAAAGCTCCATTCAGACGTCCGAATGATTTTTACGGATGCACTGATAGATGGATCGGATCCGCAAAACGCATCCGGACGTCTGAATGAAGCCTTACAGGGGCATGATCAATGACTGTGGTGATCACCCCATATAGACTCCCTGATCACCCCCTGTAAAGCTCCATTCAGATGTCCGCATGATTTTTACGGATGCACTGATAGATGGATCGGATCCGCAAAACGCATCCGGACGTCTGAATGAAGCCTTACAGGGGCGTGATCAATGACTGTGGTGATCACCCCATATAGACTCCCTGATCACCCCCCTGTAAAGCTCCATTCAGATGTCCGCATGATTTTTACGGATCCACTGATAGATGGATCGGATCCGCAAAACGCATCCGGACGTCTGAATGAAGCCTTACAGGGGCATGATCAATGACTGTGGTTATCACCCCATATAGACTCCCTGATCACCCCCCTGTCATTGATTACACCCCTGTCATTGATCAACCCCCTGTAAAGCTCCATTCAGACGTCCGCATGATTTTTACGGATGGACTGATAGATGGATCGGATCCGCATCAGATACCAGATGTGTGACACTTTTTTGCAGCCTAGGTGGGCAAAGGGGCCCATATTCCAAAGAGCACCTTTCGGATTTCACAGGTCATTTTTTACAGAATTTGATTTCAAACTCCTTACCACACATTTGGGCCCCTAGAATGCCAGGGCAGTATAACTACCCCACAAGTGACCTCATTTTGGAAAGAAGAGACCCCAAGGTATTTCGTGATGGGCATAGTGAGTTCATGGAAGTTTTTATTTTTTGTCACAAGTTAGTGGAATATGAGACTTTGTAAGAAAAGAAAAAAAAAAAAAAAATCATCATTTTCCGCTAACTTGTGACAAAAAATAAAAAGTTCTATGAACTCACTATGCCCATCAGCGAATACCTTAGGGTGTCTACTTTCCGAAATGGGGTCATTTGTGGGGTGTTTGTACTGTCTGGCCATTGTAGAACCTCAGGAAACATGACAGGTGCTCAGAAAGTCAGAGCTGCTTCAAAAAGCGGAAATTCACATTTTTGTACCATAGATTGTAAACGCTATAACTTTTACCCAAACCATTTTTTTTTTACTCAAACATTTTTTTTTTATCAAAGACATGTAGAACTATAAATTTAGAGCAAAATTTCTATATGGATCTCGTTTTTTTTGCAAAATTTTACAACTGAAAGTGAAAAATGTCATTTTTTTTGCAAAAAAATCGTTAAATTTCGATTAATAACAAAAAAAGTAAAAATGTCAGCAGCAATGAAATACCACCAAATGAAAGCTCTATTAGTGAGAAGAAAAGGAGGTAAAATTCATTTGGGTGGTAAGTTGCATGACCGAGCAATAAACGGTGAAAGTAGTGTAGGTCAGAAGTGTCAAAAGTGGCCTGGTCTTTCAGGGTGTTTAAGCACTGGGGGCTGAGGTGGTTAAGGAAACTCCTTTTATGAATAGGATAATAGATTTTAGGAAGAGATAGAAAGTCACATAATGTGAAAAAAATGTGGAGGCAGGGGGGGAATTATGATATTATAGGAAAATGGGTATCTTTCCCTAGATATCCCTAGAGATCTAAAACCTGTGCCCAGGGATACCCCCTAATGGTGGAAGTACCCTGTCCCCGTACCTATATCTATCTAGACCCTAGTAAAACCCTACTTGAATAGTGGATACAAGATAAATGCATTAATCCAAGAAAAAAACACCATGATATCAATATATTGGTACTAAAACTCCAACGCGTTTCACCTGCGCCTGGCAGTTCATCCCCAGATGCCTGCACTTGTGGTGCAATGGGCTCCTCTGATAAGTTAACTATCCATTGACAAAGTCTTTTCATCATTTGCATATCCAACAGGCCATTTATGGGAGCTAAGTATTATCTTCATTTACTTATTGCTTTATCGGTATTCCCTACGAATATTTACTATATATCACCCCCTGATGAACTGCCAGGCGCAGGTGAAACGCGTTGGAGTTTTAGTACCAATATATTGATATCATGGTGTTTTTTTCTTGGATTAATGGATTTATCTTGTATCCACTATTCAAGTAGGGTTTTACTAGGGTCTAGATAGATATAGGTACGGGGACAGGGTACTTCCACCATTAGGCACAGGTTTTAGATCTCTAGGGATATCTAGAGAAAGATACCTACTTTCCTATAATATCATAATTCCCCCCTGTCTCCGCATATTTTTCACATTATGTGACTTTCTATCTCTTCCTGAAATCTATTATCCTATTCATAGTAGGAGTTTTCCTAAAAAGTATCTTTCTCTTAATTTAGGATATCACTTGAGCAATTATTTGCTCTGTTACCCCCTCATATTAATAAAGGTATTTTTTTAACAAGCACGATATTTTCTACTTACCCTAAGTATAAATCTTCTGTTTCAGGGGGCAGGCTATGGGCACTTGATTGAAAATCTTAATTACTGTTAATCTGCCTTCAGAATAAAGGTACCTTTACATGAGCCAGTTATTGTGTAAATTATCGTTAAATCGAGTGAAACTGCATGATTATTGAGCAGTGTAAAAGCAACGAACGATAGAGCGACAACCTACAATCGGTAGATATCTTGTGGGTTCGATCGCTTGTGTGGGTGCAAAAATCATCGGTGGACGTTAACGATTTCATACTGCACGCATGATTACAGGCGATCAATTTGTCCACAACACCATGCAACACTCTGCTTTACAAATAATGGAATATGCGATTGAAATTACGATTTCGCGAACGATAATTGGCACGTCTAAGGGTAAATGCACACGTTCGGGATTTATGTGCGGACAATCCGCACTGAAATCCGCAGGTGTTTGCAGGGAAATCAGTGTGGTCAATCCGCATCAATTGGTGCGGATTTACATGCGGATTTGCATGCAGATTTGCTGCAGATTATCCGCATGTGGATTTTACTCTCCCCATTGAAGTGAATGGAGAAAATCCGGTCAGGAAAAATAAAATAAATTGACATACCGCAGATTTTAAAATCCGAATGGAAAAAAATCTGCATCGTGTGCATGAGAATTTCAAATTCTCATAGAATACAATGTACATGACCTACAGTGTGGATTTTTCGCGCAGTCCTGATCATGTGCATTTAGCCTTAAGGGTCATTGTTGAAACGCTCACTACACCAAGAAACGATTCGTTTGTCACTCAATCGTACCGATCATCGCCTTGTGTAAAGGTACCTTAAGGCCATCAATATCAGATAGGTGGGGGTTCAACTCTTGGCACCTCCGTTGAACATTTGCTTGAAGGGGCTTATCAAGTGCTGTAATTACCCTGCACCACTGCTACGCTGCAGTTAGGTACTGAAGAGCTCACATAAGAATCCTAGAGCTCTTTTATTTAGTTGATCAGAAGGGGTGTCACGGGACCGATCTGATAACGATGGCCTATTCTGAGGATAGGTCATAAATATTCTGAAGCTGGAGTACCCCCTTAAAAGGTATTTTCCAGTTTTATTAAATAATGCTCAAAGGGGAAGTCCCATTTACCCTCTTTGGGTAAAGTTGGTGCAGGCGTGGCATCTTTGTATGACTGCAATGGTCGGTGTGTTTGGGAGGCTCATTAGCACAGGTGGTCTGACAGACCTTCTTTTTATCTCACGTGTATGGCCAGCAGATGAGGCTGAAGTGAAGTACATGGCGTGGAATAAACACTACATCTACCACAATGCACCATAGCAGGGCATGCTCCGGGCAGACACTAACTCATGGGGGGCTACAAGATGTGAATTCATACAGCTTAAGAGCTAACTGGAGTTCATCAACGTTTTGGATGCAGCTTTGAATGTGAGTGGAGTATAAAACATGAGAGGTACAGGGGGCTATTGGGAGGTCTCACCAGATATAACTGAGTTGTTGAGTTCGTCCTCATCTTCATATAACAGCATGTCGTCTTTATGGCTGGAATCCCTGATCAAGTTTTCTTTGTTTTCCTCGGCTTCCTTCACAGAGCCACATTTATTCACAAAGTCGCCGCCATTAAAATTAGAGACCCCTTCTCTGCCCTTATCTAGACTAGAGGGCCGTGATGTTCGGAAATCAATCCTCTTCTTCGGAGAAGATTTTACTTCTCGACTATGAAAGCTGAAAATAAGAAAATCTCAGCTATTTTATATTATAATCTGTTTTATATTCTAATAAAGGTACATGATATAAACTGTAGTGAAGGTACTGTTCTTACCAGTGACTGTTTTTGTGAGTTATAACCTCCCTTCTGATTCTCAGCTGTGTCATGTGACCAACTCTCTGACTTCCCAAATAACACAGCATCTTATGTGTGGACAGAAAGGCAGTTCCTCTATGCATTCCTATGGGAGCCTCACTCTCAGTCTCATAGGAATGAATAGAGAAGTAACTGACTTCCTGTCCTGTGTAAGTTGGAGATCAGAGTGTTGGTCACATGACACAGCTGAGGATCAGAAGGGAGGTGATAACTCACAAATACAATCACTGGTAAGAAGATTACCTTCACTGCAGTTTACCTCATGTACCTAACAGGTCAGAGCATAAAAAAAACTGTGGGAGTTCTTCTTTAAAGAAACTCTCCAGGAGCATAACAAATGATTTCTATCAGGTTCCACCTATGATCAGTCACTACAGCTTAAATGCATTGACTAATGGGACCCTGAGGTAGTCTAAAATCCACCTCTTTCCTCATCAATGCTTTAGGCTGCTGATCTGCCATTCCTCCATGCTTTACACTGTAGCTCTGATTGTTGGAAGTAATTGCATAATAACTGATTTCCATTACAGAAAATATAAAATACTTGAAGCATGTATGTCAGGCAAATTACCATGGGGATCTGATTTTGTTGGACTGTCCATTAATGGCTCATCCACATGACCGTGCTCGGTCCAGGAAACATGGCCTGTGTGTCAGCTGCACATCCCGGACAAACCACAGCTCCTCTAATCAAAACTCACTGTATCACAGTGATTTCTGATTAAGTCAGTTCCTATCTGATTGCAGGTCTGTAGTACTGTACTCACATTATCATTTGAATACAGTACATGGGCCGCGTTTCCTGGGCTGAGCACGGCTGTGTGCATGAGCCCTAGGACAATATCCTACTAGGAGGGGTAGAAATATGGAACACGCCTTTTAAGTTAGGACACCCACTAAGTAATTTGTAGTAACATTGGAGTGATAAAATGATTAACAGTAAAGCATGGGGGTAAAAACTGTGGACAACCCCTTTAAGAGAAAGCTTTTTACAGTTTCAGGAGAAAACCAGAAGATACAGGGGATCCTTCTGCAATAAAAAAGTAACCATTACTTACCTGGCAGATCCCGTCCAGGATATGTTCACCCTGTGATGTCATGTCAACAACATATGACCATTGTAGCCAATCCCTGGTCTCAGTGGTGCATGGAACAGGCTAGTGATTGGTTGCAGCAGTCACAAGTTGTCGGTGCGGGATCTGCTAGGTAAGTAATGATCACTTCTTTACTGCAGGTTCTCTCTGCTTTCCTCCTGAAAACAGACAACCACTTTAACCTTGCTTCCTTGGCTGCACCCACCTGTCTTGCCGATGTTTTGTAGCGAGGGCCCGGTGGAGCTCCTCAATGACTCGGCTGGGGGGTAAAGGCATATGCATGGCAGGCAGATGAGGAGATCCAGTTGGGGTGGAATGCTTCACAACTTGACTGCTACTTTCTGGGGGTTTCTGGCTGGATGTCTGGAAGAGATTGCTGTGTCCTGAGATATGGGAGCAGCCGACAGGAGTGGAGTTCTTCATGATCCTGGAGGGAGGGGAGGTGATGTCTTCCAATTCTATAGAAAAGGAATTGAGAATATTGGGGGGGCAGTTTGGTTATTGATCCTTCCCGCAACTTAAAATGTCATGCTGCAGAAATCTAAGGAGTCCAAGAAAATTGTAGCTGTTTGTAAGAGTCCTCACACTGTAGAACTGCTTCACCGTTGTCACTAGTGTTGAGCACGAAAATTCGAATAGCAAATTTTTATCCTGAATATTTCGAATATAGTGCTATATATTCGTTATATCGAATATTCAGCATTTTTATTCCATCTAAACACATGATTCCTCTCTGCTTCTTGCTTGTGGGCCAATAAGAAAGGAAGCAATGTCAAGTTCACAATAATACTTAGTGCACCAATCAGTAATCTGTAGTCAGACCTGCTAAAATGTGAAGTATTGTAATCACTGGCGAGTAGCGCAATCGCGAATATTTCGGAGCACTTGACTCTATCTGCATATAAAGCTATTGTAATGTTCTGTCGTGCCAACCATTTTCTCCAGTCTCAGGAGAAACTCATGAAACTTCTAGCAGCTTGAAAAATGTAGCCAAAGTGACCCATGCCTGTATTTCGCGTTCCGAATTCGCATTACACGATTTTTACATTGCCGATTTTTCGCATTCAATAAAATCTCGAATTTGCGAAATTTGCGAATATATGACGAATATTCTACAAAATATTCGTGAAATATCGTGAATTCGAATATAGGCCCTGCCGCTCATCACTAGTCACATGGACCCCACCATAAAGCTCCCTATACAGTCAGGTCCATAAATATTGGGACATCGACACAATTCTAACATTTCTGGCTCTATACACGACCACAATGGATTTGAAATGAAACAAACAAGATGTGCTTTAACTGCAGACTGTCATCTTTAATTTGAGGGTATTTACATCCAAATCAGGTGAACGGTGTAGGAATTACAACAGTTTGCATATGTGCCTCCCACTTGTTAAGGAACCAGAAGTAATGGGACAGAATAATAATCATAAATCAAACTTTCACTTTTTAATACTTGGTATTTCATGAAGTCTGGAACGCATAGACATCACCAGACACTGGGTTTCATCCCTGGTGATGCTCTGCCAGGCCTCTACTGCAACTGTCTTCAGTTCCTGCTTGTTCTTGGGGCATTTTCCCTTCAGTTTTGTCTTCAGCAAGTGAAATACATGCTCAATCGGATTCAGGTCAGGTGATTGACTCGGCCATTGCATAACATTCCACTTCTTTCCCTTAAAAAACTCTTTGGTTGCTTTTGCAGTATGCTTTGGGTCATTGTCCATCTGCACTGTGAAGCGCCGTCCAATGAGTTCTGAAGCATTTGGCTGAATATGAGCAGTTAATATTGCCCGAAACACTGATTTTGTCAGCAGTCACATCATCAATAAATACAAGAGAACCAGTTCCATTGGCAGCCATACATGCCGACGCCATGACACTACCACCACCATGCTTCACTGATGAAGTACGTGAAAGATAAAATAAAAAATTGGAGTGGATGTGTGGAAAGGGGGAATGGGACAGGGAAAGGAGAAGAAGGAGGGGTGAACCGCCAGAGGAGAACTTGAAACTGGCGTCAAACTACCAGCTCGTAATTGACTGGGTACAGTGCGAGGCAGCTGAAACAAAGCACAGGAACACTAACAGTGTGCCATACGCACTGTTATGTGTTTTACTGATGAAGTGGTATGCTTAGGATCATGAGCAGTTCCTTTCCTTCTCCATACTTTTCTCTTCCCATCACTCTGGTACAAGTTGATCTTGGTCTCATCTGGTCATAGGATGTTGTTCCAGAACTGTGAAGGCTTTTTTAGATGTTGTTTGGCAAACTCTAATCTGGCCTTCCTGTTTTTGAGGCTCACCAATGGTTTACATCCTGTGGTGAACCCTCTATATTCACTCTGGTGAAGTCTTCTCTTGATTGTTGACTTTGACACACATACACCTACCTCCTGGAGAGTGTTCTTGATCTGGCCAACTGTTGTGAAGGGTGTTTTCTTCACCAGGGAAAGAATTCTTTGGTCATCCACCACAGTTGTTTTCTGTGGTCTTCCGGGTCTTTTGGTGTTGCTGAGCTCACCGGTGCGTTCCTTCTTGTTAAGAATGTTCCAAACAGTTGTTTTGGCCATGCCTAATGTTTTTGCTATCTCTCTGATGGGTTTGTTGTGTTTTTTCAGCCTAATGATGGCTTGCTTTACTGATAGTGACAGCTCTTTGGATCTCATCTTGAGAGTTGACAGCAACAGATTCCAAATGCAAATAGCACACTTGAAATGAACTCTGGACTTTTTATCTGCTCGTTATAATTGGGATAATGAGGAAATAACACACATCTGGCCATGGAACAGCTGAGAAGCCAAGTGGGAGGCACATATGCAAACTGTTGTAATTCCTACACCGTTCACCTGATTTGGATGTAAATACCCTCAAATTAAAGCTGACAGTCTGCAGTTAAAGCACATCTTGTTCGTTTCATTTCAAATCCATTGTGGTGGTGTATAGAGCCAAAAATGTTAGAATTGTGTTGATGTCCCAATGTTTATGGACCTGACTGTACATGGATGTACTAACTGACGCTCAAAGTCCTTGAGTCTTCTTCTGTCAAGTTCTATTTCTCAGTGTATCTGTTCCTGGGAAAGCTGGGTGGCCTATATGGTGGCCATGACAGCACTGGCAGAGCTTATGACCTAGTTTTTCCCAGAATTGCAAACATGTCTGGTAATGTAGTGTTACATCCACAGCTCTATTATGACTGCATAGGGTAATTTCACACTAGCGTTTTTCTTTTCCGGCACGGAGTTCCGTCATAGGGGCTCAATACCGGAAAAGAACTGATCAGTTTTATCCCCATGCATTCTGAATGGAGAGAAATCCGTTCAGGATGCATCAGGATGTCTTTAGTTCAGTCACTGAACAGCGTTTTGGACGGAGGGAATACCGCAGCATGGTGCGGTATCATCTCCGTCCAAAATTCCGGATTAGTTGCCGGAATGGTGGATCTGGCATTAATTTACATTGAAATGTATTAGTGCCGGATCCGGCATTAAAAATACTGCAATGCCAGATCCGTCCTTCCGCATGCGCAGACCGGTAAAAATGTGAAAAAAATATATAACGGATCAGTTTCTCCGGATGACACCCGGAGAGATGGATCCGTTCTTGCAATGCATTTGTAAGACGGATCCGCATCCGGATCCGTCTACAAATGCTGTCCGTTTGCACACAGATTGCCGGATCCAGCAGGCAGTTCTGTCGCCGGAACTGCTTGCCAGATCACTGCTTACCAGCTTGCCGCAAGTGTGAAAGTAGCCATAGTCTTGACATGTTCGAATCTAATAAAGTTGGGTCCCAGCTCCTGTAATAGGGCTTATGTTAGCTGTCACCCAGCTTTAACACAAACAAATGTAGTGTTTCGCAGTTATCCTGCTTGTCATTGGAAACAGTCAACAGGCCTGTGAACAGTGTATTGGCATGTCTGCGCACCAACCTCCAGCAAGATAAACCACAACACCGTCACACACCATAGCATCTTGCCCAGGGCCGGTACAAGGCAGGGGCCGAAGGAGCGGGTGCCCTGGGCGCTACAAGGAGGGGGGCGCAGCAGGGCCGGACTGGCCTGCCGGGATACCGGGAAATTTCCCGGTGGGCCGGCAAGCCTGAGTGCCGCAAGGCCGCGGCCCTGGTGACAAGTGGGGGCGGCCGCGGCCGGCGGCAGGGCAGAGCAGGAGATGAGCGCTTCCATTGCGGAAGCGCTCATCTCCATAGTCATCTGTATTGCCGTCCTCAGGACGGCAATACAGATGCCTGCGCTGCGGCAGAGGAGGGAGAGGTGTGTCCCCTCCTGTTCCTCTGATAGGCTGCCGGCCTAGTGCTGGCAGCCTATCAGAGGCCGGTGCAGGCGGCGCGATGACGTCATCGCGTCGCCTGACTGCCGTATAGCGAGGGACACAGACGGAAGAGGCGGCCTGCATCGCATCACATTGCTGGAGGTAAGTATAAGTTTTTTTTATTATTTTTTTTATTTATATAGGTACAATACTGGGCTGGGCTGGCACATAAGGGGGGACTACTGGGCTGGCACATGATAAGGGGGGACTACTGGGCTGGGCTGGCACATGATAAGGGGGGCTACTGGGCTGGCACATGATAAGGGGGGACTACTGGGCTGGGCTGGCACATAAGGGGGGCTACTGGGCTGGCACATGATAAGGGGGGACTACTGGGCTGGCACATGATAAGGGGGGCTACTGGCACATGATAAGGGGGGCTACTGGCACATGATAAGGGGGGCTACTGGCACATGATAAGGGGGGCTACTGGCACATGATAAGGGGGGCTACTGGCCCATAAGGGGGCTACTGGCACATAAGGGGGGCTATTGGCACATAAGGGGGGCTACTGGCCCATAAGGGGGCTATTGGCAATAAGGGGGGCTACTGGCACATGATATGGGGGGCTACTGGCACATGATATGGGGGCACTCTGGCTACTGGCACATGATATGGGGGCACTCTGGCTACTGGCACATGATATGGGGGGGGGGCTCTGGCTACTGGCACATGATATGGGGGCACTCTGGCTACTGGCACATGATATGGGGGCACTCTGGCTACTGGCACATGATATGGGGGGGGCTCTGGCTACTGGCACATGATATGGGGGCATCTATGGGGGCACATCTTACTGCAGATTATTTAGGGGCATCTACTGAGGCTAAAAAGAAGATATTTTATATGGGGGGCTCTGTATAGGGGCATTTTATACTGGGACACATTATGGTGGGTACTATGGGGAAGGGGGGAGCACTATGGGGGTCATCTACGGGGGCACTGAGAAGGGGTATTTTATGTTGGCACATTATGGGAACATTAGCTCAACTGGGGGCATTACAAAGGGGTATGTTTTGCATATTATAAGGAGAATTATTACTACTGGGGGGGGCATTATGGTGGGCTTTATTACTCCCCCATGGTATGACCCCCTAGTAGCAGCACCAGCCTCTCCCTGCTCTGCTATTCCTCTGCCCCTTCTCCAAATCCTTATTATGAAATCTTTCTCATTAGGATAAAGCACAACATCAGCTCCGCCGAGCCCCCGGCCAAGTGTTGAAGTGGCGTCCGAGATCCCCAAGGGCCAAGTCAAGTAACTGTAAGTTTTTATGGGGGTTCTACAAAAGAGCTATCGTGGGGCAAAGTTCATATTCGTGTTTACACACGTGTTTTAAAATGAATACTTTCAAAGTCCCACAGTCCTTTGTTCTATTGCTTTAAGTATATTCTTGTTTTGAAACAACATTGATTCTTTCTTAAAAACGGGGGGGGGGGGGGGGGGGGGGGGGCGCAGTTTGCCATCTTCGCCCTGGGCACCAAATGGCCTTGTCCCAGCCCTGATCTTGCCTACTGGGGATCCATGGATTCTAATGGGGCATAGTAACTGTGAGAAACCCTGTGTGACACAGCAGCGCTGCACATCTACAGTACATATCACTTACTGTCATTAGTCTTAGGTATCTCAACTAATAGCAGTTTAGGAAAGTCCGGACAGTATCACTTACGTAATACTTAATATGGGCACTGCAGAGCTGCCTTGTGTGGATTTCACCCTTATATTGGGGCAAAACCGCTCCAAAATCCGCACAAAAAACAAAACAAGTAACACATCCGTATTTTGATACACAGAGAAATCCACACAAAAATCTGCACAGAATTTCTGTTTTGAAACTCTCACCTGTGTGCGTTTTTTTGGAGCAGATTTTCATGCAGAAAAACCACAGTGTAAGGCCTCATGCACACGACCGTTGTGTGCATCCATGGCCTTTGTTCCGTTTTCCGTGATTTTCTGCGGACCCATTGACTTTCAATAGGTCCGTTGAAAACTCGGAAAATGCACCGTTGTTCATCCGCGGCCGTGATCCGTGTTTCCTGTCCGTCAAAAAAATATGACCTGTCCTATTTTTTTGACGGACAACGGTTCACGGACCCATTCAAGTCAATGGGTCCGTGAAAAAACACGGATGCACACAAGATTGGCATCCGCGTCCGTGATCCATGGCCGTAGGCTACTTTCACACCCTCCCTCCCCTGTATTACTGTACATTCATTGGTGGCCAGTGGGCCCCCCTCCCTCCCCCTCCTAATTAAAATCCCCCCCCTATCATTGGTGGCAGCGGAGAGTTCCGATCGGAGTCCCAGTTTAATCGCTGGGGCTCCGATCGGTAACCATGGCAACCAGGACGCTACTGCAGTCCTGGTTGCCATGGTTACTTAGCAATTTTTAGAAGAATTATACTTACCTGCGATGTCTGTGACCGGCCGGGCGCTCCTCCTACTGGTAAGTGACAGGTCTGTCCTATGAGCAATGCGCCGCACAGACCTTTCACTTACCAGTAGGAGGAGCGCCCGGCCGGTCACAGACAGCGAAGGTAAGTATAATGCTTCTAAAATTGCTAACTAACCATGGCAACCAGGACTGCAGTAGCGTCCTGGTTGCCATGGTTACCGATCGGAGTCCCAGCGATTAAACTGGGACTCCGATCGGAACTCTCCGCTGCCACCAATGATGGGGGGGGATTTTAATTAGGAGGGGGAGGGAGGGGGGGCCCACTGGCCACCAATGAATGTACAGTAATACAGGGGAGGGAGGGGGGGGCACTGGCCACCAATGAATTTAAAACTGGGGAGGGAGGGGGGTGTGCCCCCTCCTGCCTGGCAGCACCTGATCTCTTACAGGGGGCTATGATACGCACAATTAACCCCTCAGGTACGGCACCTGAGGAGTTAATTGTGCGGATCACAGCCCCCTGTAAGAGATCGGGTGCTGTCAGGCAGCAGGGGGCAGTCATGTACACAGTTCGTAGTATATTCTAACTTGAAGCGTCCCCATCACTATGGGAATGCCTCTGTGTTAGAATATACTGTCGGATATGAGTTTTCACGATCCAACTCAAATCCGATGGTATATTCTAACATAGAGGCGTTCCCATGGTGATGGGGACGCTTTAAGTTAAAATATACCATCGGATTGGAGAAAACTCTGATCCGATTGTATAATAGGGACTCCTGACTTTACATTGAAAGTCAATGGGGACGGATCTGTTTGCAATTGCACCATATTGTGTCAACGTGAAACGGATCCGTCCCCATTGACTTGCATTGTAAGTCAGGACGGATCCGTTTGGCTCCGCACGGCCAGGCGGACACCAAAACGACTTTTTTTTCATGTCCGTGGATCCTCCAAAAATCAAGGAAGACCCACGGACGAAAAAACGGTCACGGATCACGGAACAACGGAAATCCGTTTTGCGGACCGCAAAAAAACCCGTCCGTGTGCATGAGGCCTAAGACCTCATGCACACGACCGTGCCGTTTTTTTGCGGTCCGCAAACCGCAGATCCATGTTATAAGGGAAAATAATAAAGATTGGGTCCTCATCCCGATTGTCTCCTAGCAACCATGCGTGAAAATCGCACCACATTCGCACTTGCTTGCGGATGCTTGCGATTTTCACGCAGCCCCATTCACTTCTATGGGGCCTGCGTTGTGTAAAAAACACACAATATAGAGCTTGCTGCGATTTTCACGCAACGCACATGCGTGAAAATCACCACTCATGTACACAGCCCCATTGAAGTGAATGGGTCTGGATTCAGTGCGGGTGCAAGGCGTTCACCTCACGCATTGCACCTGCACAGAATTCTTGCCATGTGAAAGGGGCCTTAGCATTTAAATCCACACCATAAAACACATAAAAAACACAATAAATAGTGTGGATTTATGTGCATTTTTTATTTTGTTTTTTTTTATGCATATTTTCTGCATACAAATCCACAATGCGTATAGGTAGCTTAAAGGTCCTTTTACACAAGATGATCATTGAGTATGTAACCCCTGCAGAGAAAGCAGTGGGTCTAGTCTGTGGATGGTGCTGCTGCCAGTTACAATCAGGGACTCACAACAGAAGGCATTAGTGCTGATTCTTCTGAGGTGAGATGAACTACAAATCCCATGAGCACTTGCTCCTCCATGCAGCCAATAGTGTAACATGGAGAAACAGTCCCCACTGTTTAAAATACTGTTGATGTGAAAATGGACTTATTAGGCTGTCATTGTGCTCTTTGACCACTAGAGGCTGCTGTTTCCCCACGCAGCTAAGCTAAAGCTGGAATTTTGAATATGCTGAAGAAGGAGCAGGCATCTTCTCAGGGACACAGGAGCTGGAAGACAGAATCCAGTGGCATCCAGGCGTCAGTGTGAGCTGGAGTGGCCGGAATCACTGTTGAAAGTGACGGATTTCTGTTGGTTATCCAGATATCGTCCAGAAAAAAGAAGATTGGTTCCTGGAAAGCTTGAAGAGCTGTGGAACGGAGCTACACACCCTGTGTGATGGATACCACCCCTCGTGCCTGCTTGACATCAACTACGTCGAGCTTACGAGCCGCGGTATGGTCACTGGTTACAAAGACATAACATTACGCCCTATTGGAGGAGCGGGTAAGGTCAGTCTTTGTACAGTTTTCACAGATTTCTCCTGTCCACACGGGCACAGAGAGGCAACAAGCTGAGAGAGCCTTTTCCCTTCAGTGAAACAGCGCGTTCTCAGCCTGGGAAATCTGCCACCAGCTTCTGGTTTCATATAAGCCCAGTCCGCTAACAGGATTATATAGGGTGAGAAACCAACACGCGGTAGCGTATTACTAGGCCGAAACACGGACGTGGGGATTCGTGATCAAGATACAAGACAGCACAAGATTAAATTATATATTTAATCGCCTTAAGGGCACACTAGATAACATACTATAAACATGTTATCGGTGGTCTGAGGTTACAAATACAGGTAATATGGTACAAACAGGATTACACAGAGTACAAGTCAGTTACTGGGGTGTTTTAATTCTCTTTTGGGTTATGATTAGTCCTTTGCTGTAGTCACATGGAGGGCAGTGATGTCAGCTGGTTGCAGGTGCCTCTAAACACATGGCACGATGTGACCCTCCTTCAGAGAAAGACACCGCCCGCTGGCTTGCATGGGCTTTTGACCTGTAGCCAGCCGCCCCCCTCCCCGCCTCTGGGAAGTGTCCCCTCCTCCTCTTCTGGGCTGGCAGCCAAGGACCCACAAAACCCATTAGGGCCCATAGCTCCAGACCAGATGGTCACAGAGAGATGGTTCTGGGACCAACAGACCCACCTGGGTTCCGGCTACAAGTAGAGTCCAAGCATGATACGTTATTTGGTTTCTGTGGGGAAATATGTATATCTCCTCTCCCTGGCCTCCCACCACCACACTAAGACAACGGGCCTGTTCATCGTGGCCACAGGGACACAAATACAGTTGCAAGAAAAAGTATGTGAACCCTTTGGAATGATATGGATTTCTGCACAAATTGGTCATAAAATGTGATCTGATCTTCATCTAAGTCAAAAACAATAGACAATCACAGTCTGCTTAAACTAATAACTCCACACACCAGTTCTGGGTTTGCTTTTCACAAGAAGCATTGCCTGATGTGAATGATGCCTCGCATAAAAGAGCTCTCTGAAGACCTAGGATTACGAATTGTTGACTTGCATAAAGCTACTGGCAAAATATTCCGTGGACAGATGAAACCAAAGTTGAGTTGTTTGGAAGAAACATACAACACTATTTGTGGAGAAAAAGAGGCACAGCACACCAACATCAAAACCTCATCCCAACTGTGAAGTATGGTGGTGGGGGCATCATGGTTTGGGGCTGTTTTGCTGCATCAGGGCCTGGACGGATTGCTATCATCGAAGGAAAAATTAATTCCGAAGTTTATCAAGACATTTTGCAGGAGAACTTAAGGCCATCTGTCCACCAGCTGAAGCTCAACAGAAGATGGGTGTTGCAACAGGATAACGACCCAAAGCATAGAAGTAAATGAACAACAGAATGGCTTAAACAGAAGAAAATACGCCTTCTGGAGTGGCCCAGTCAGAGTCCTGACCTCAACCCGATTGAGATGCTGTGGCATGACCTCAAGAAAGCGATGTCTGTCACACCAGACATCCCAAGAATATTGCTGAACTGAAATAGTTCTGTAAAGAGGAATGGTCAAGAATTACTCCTGACCGTTGTGCACGTCTGATCTGCAACTACAGGAAACGTTTGGTTGAAGTTATTGCTGCCAA
Organism: Bufo bufo; assembly: GCF_905171765.1. NCBI lineage: Eukaryota > Metazoa > Chordata > Amphibia > Anura > Bufonidae > Bufo > Bufo bufo. The sequence continues at coordinate 116,308,247 of NC_053394.1, forward strand.
AGGAGGTTCAACCAGTTATTAAATCCAAGAGTTTACATACTTTTTCCACCTGCACTGTGAATGTTTACATGGTGTGTTCAATAAAAACATGGTAACATTTAATTCTTTGTGTGTTATTAGTTTAAGCAGACTGTGATTGTCTATTGTTGTGACTTAGATGAAGATCAGATCACATTTTATGACCAATTTGTGCAGAAATCCATATCATTCCAAAGGGTTCACATACTTTTTCTTGCAACTGTATGTATCCGGTTTGTGCCTGTGATGGCCGGGCGATTCATAATTCCTTATAAATCGCCTTATAAATAATGACTGCCATTAAACGATAATCCATATTCTTGACACCCTGCATGGCCTCATGGTTGCTGGAAAGACTTGTCTTAAGTCACCATCGGATGAATAGCAGACGTGGGTCGGTAAGAGTGTGCACGCACCAAGTACAGATTGGCGCCTAAAGATGACAATAAGCCTGTAGTTAGTTAGGGGATCCTGTCTTGCATCAGGCTAAAAGTGTTTGCCACGCTTTTCTGCAAGGAATCTGTTGCCTTAAAGGGAGACTGCGCAACTGAATGCAACAGTATTGATCAAGAAAATTATAGAGCTTTATATCTGTGATAAGGTTGTAAGCTGCTGAGTTACACCACACACGAGATCATATCCTGCATCACACACAATTGTTCCCGTTTCCTAGGTTAATAGGTACACAACGCAGTGTTAGTTCTGCTCGCAGTAGTAAAATTGTCGCAAATGTTTTCCCGGGTAACACTCGAGGGCGCCGTGTGTAACTCAGGGGTCTCAGTCTATGGGCTGAGGGGATGTAACTTTATGCTATGTTCACTGCATTTGGAACTGTATGTGATATCCTGTTTAATACCACTATTCAGTAAAGTTTCTGTTTTTGCACAAGCTCGTGTCGGTGTTGCTTTCCGCGTCCGTGACTTCGCTGTATCCTGGGGAGCCCTCCCCGAATTACAGTCTTACAACAGCCGGGGGACCAGGGGAAAAGGGTAAGCAAGGAAGTGGAGCAGCCGCCATTTTATAGCCAGCAGCATGGCCAGGAGATAGAGAGACTGAGAGATCTCCACAAACAGATGTGAGCATTGCTTCAGGAAAGACAGTACAATCGAGCCCAGATAGCACCTGTGGATCTTGTGTGCAAGGAGAGAGTCCCAACTACTATTACATTCTCATTCCAGCCTAAATTCTGTAACACCCCAGAGTGGTGTTACCACTTCTGCACCCTGCTACTATCTTTATTGGTCTAACCTCATGTCATCTTGTGTATTTATTCCACCAGCAGGTGGCAGCAAACATGGCAGAGTTGTACTTAGATAGAATGGAACCTTCCATTCCATTCTAACCCCCCTCTGGAGATAAGTGGGTGAGTCCTACTTCCTGCAGGAAGGGTGGGGACCAGTTAGCTTCAGTCTAGCTTACCCCCTGCTAAGGGAAGGGTGTGCAGGGGCACGTCTCTGCTGGACATGCCCATGCCAGCGAGAGCACCCTAAGCTCTGCTGGCCATGGAGGCCAAAGCTTAAAGCCTCAGGAGCCAGGAGGAAAGTTCCCTGGCATAACCTAGAGTCAGACTACAGAGAGAAGTGCAGCATACAGAAGAAGCTGAGTTATACAGCCAGCCTGTCGGTACAGCAGAGTCATAGAGGAACAGATGTAGCAGGTGGAGTTTGCCTGCCATTTGAATGCTAAAGCCTGCTGGAACCAAGACAAAGCCTGAAACTGTTTTGAAGAACGTTTATACAAAGTAAAGCTGCCATTGAACTTCATCTCAAGGTCTGGACTCCAGTTATTCTTTCATCTTTCAATTATTCCCCCTATTTATTGCTTCGAAACCAAAAAGCCTGGGGTCCAGCCGTATCCATGTAGGAGCACCGTGACACACATAAAGAAACATTTAGGCCGCACTATACCACTCGGCATTCCTACACCTGGGTCGCGTTATAGAGGGCCCTAGGGGGAGGCAACTGTTGCAATTCAATCAGAAGAACTGCCCTGCATCCCAGGAGGATTCTGCCACCAACTCCATAGCCATCCAAGCCTCTGAATGCTGCAGCCCCCAGCTGGTTCCCGGAAAGGACAATTGTAAGGGCGCCAACATTAGCACGCCAACATTCGGACTGGCCCCAACATTCGGACTGGGTTAACTGATAGACAGGAGTTAATAGCAAGCTGAGTGCTAGGAGAAGTTAACTAGGAAGTTATACTGTAAAGGAGCGTGCTCACCATCAGTGCTTACTGTTACAGCTAGACCGACCCCTTCACTTAGGGTTTCCCTTAGAGAGAACTGCAATCTGTGTTCTGTTCTTTTTATTACAATATATTTATGTTCTTCGCCATTGTTCACCAAGTGATTGCAGCTCTGGAGTATAATGCAGGCTGTAACTCAGTGGTTGCTTATAGCATTAAAGTGGTATGTACCTGTCAAACACTGATTCACCCATGAAGATGCCTTTGGCTGCGGCATAGGAAGTAGAGGTGGACTACTGATGAGAGTCATACTTCTCTCTGGTGAAGGAAATTCTACAGGTTCGGTGAGCAATAAGGCTTGTAAAGTTTTCTCCACTGAGTCTTTCAGATCTTCCTCCAAGGCCAACTGAGCTTTACCTAAGGTCAAAGATAAAAAGACCATGAGAGGGGAATTAGATCATCAACCATGTAACTGCAGCAATGTTCCATAACGTCTGCATATTCTTGATTTACCATCTCCATGTCATTTATGGTAAGTGGTGGAACCAAAAATCAGCTGTTTAGTTTCCCTTTAACAACCCCACAGGACAAGTAAAGCATTACATTGAAATCAATCGACTGTGTATATAATGCATTGACAAACTCCAAATCGAGAGCTCTTTGTAGCCGCTCTGGTGGGTGGAGCAGAAACCCCTTTAAAATAAAATATTGAGCTGTCATTCATACTCTTGTCAAGTTCTCATAGAATTCTTTTCAGCAGTTTTTCTAGGGAATGCTGGGTGACAACCAATATAGCCACCTGAAACAGCTAAATATTAGCAGAAAGGAATGACTGAAGAACTTCTTGTTGGGTTGACATCATGATACCTTCTTGATCTTCCCCTGTGTCTGTCTGCTGGTCCTCGTCCAGAGAGCTGACATTCACTGCAGCTGCTGCAGATGTTTCTGGAAGTGTTTCTTCAGTGGGAGGTGACTGGCTTAGAGGCATTGTTGGGTCTCCAATGGACTCTCTTGTGACATCTTCTACTGGACAGTCCTTAGGGTCAAGGTCTGAAAAATCAATTTGTTTTATTGGTAAATAGGTATAAAAAACTATTAATTGTCCCCAGATAGTAGATGTTGATCTTCAGGGGTCACAAACCTAGCACACTACATACTAGAGATAAGCGAATTGATTCTAGACGAAACACATTTGTTAAGAATGTCACAAAAATTTGCTGGCAAGTTCGAAGCTTATGTGATTCATTATGGACAAATTGTGTAAAAACGGCACCCGGCGTCATTTACTGATGATATTGGCTAGGAAAAACAAGAGGGAGGAAGAAGACTGAGGATCACATGACACTAGGAAGAAGTGGAGGGGACAGCTTGCTCTGATTGGCTCAGAGGCTGAAAGACAGCCTCATCAGCCAATCGGGCTATGCTGACTGAGAAAAGGCACCATAGTGTGTTTAGCTTTTGACCTGGAAGGAGTATGTCTGGAAGTTTCTGACAAAATCATTATAGACAGAAGCCAATAATGTAGTTTCATGGGAACAATATATGGAGAGATATAATTGTGTAGATTTTAGGGAATTTATCAGGGAAAGCTTTGAGGGAGTGAGGGGCTGGTCACACTGTGTAATACAGCTGCTTGATTGCTGCAGCAGCTTGCCTGGCAGTTCTGTTTTCAAAAACACCTGTAAGAAAAAAATCTTTTTTATGTATATGAACAGAGTGACAGCTTTTTTTTCAAAACCTACAGTTTTTACATAGGCTTATTGCCAGCACAGCACCCCAACAGCATTCTGAGCAAACACTGAGCAATTGCACCTTTTTTTTCCAGTGTATTATATCTGTGTTATTAACACATTGCATTATAGTCAGACCACTTTATAGCAAAAACTTCATTTTTATACCTGTGTTATTGAACAAATATTTCAAAAACATTTTACTGCAAACACTGCATTGCTATATCTGTGTTTGCAAATGCATTACTGCATCTGACTGTTTGTTTCAAAGACATTTTTGTACAAAAATTTCATTGTTGAACTATGGATATTAAATGCATAATTCAAAGAAAGGATGAGTGAACAAGTTCAGACTGAACCGAGTTCGGTCCAAACTTTGTTATTTTTTGGATGGCAGATGAACCCAAATCTGTCCAGGTTCATTTTAGACAAATCCACTAAAACGGCACTTAGCACCATTTTAGTGTACATCTTGGTTAGAAAAAAGCACTAGGGATGAAGAAGAAGGGTTCTCACATGACCCTGAGAGGAAGTGTGTGTGGGGGGGGTACTTGCCCTGATTGGCTCCAAAGCTGACAGACAGCCTGGATGAGCCAATCAGTGCTGCAGCAGAGAGGGACAAGCCCTAGCAGAACGCCATTCTGTGCTGTGAGAGGGTGGTTGTGTTTGATGATATCTGCTAGGAAAATTATCTTAGTGAGTCAGGGACAGTGAAGAATCAGTCAGGGACAGTGAAAAATCAATCGGTCAAGCTTATTTCCAAGGACAGTGAAGGGAAAGGCTAGTATTCCAAAGAAGAATTGTGTGTGTGTTGTGTACAATAGAGAGAAGCAGGGCAGCTGACAGACAGGGAAAGAAAAGACAGGACCTGTGGCTGGCTGTGCCTGCTAACAGAAGAGCAGGTGCATCTCAAAAGCAGCTACCTGCATGCAAATACTTTCATTTTGTTTCCACATTTTCACAGAAATCCTTTTTGTTAGGTTTGATATTATTAAGCAGTATATCAGACCTCACAAAAAAGGATCCCTGTGAAAATCAAGAAACAAAAAGAAAAAAAAAAAATGTGTGTGTTAAGTTGAAACTGAGCGTCAGGCCTCAATCATCTATTTATGTATTTTCAGTTTACACACGGTCTCAATTATATATTTTTTTATTGGAGGGTGCTTTCAGTTTACTTACAGTAAGCAGCGTATATACGTGATTACTGCAGCAATAACCACGGTGTGGCAGCAATCTACCTGTGTGTGTTAAGTTGAAATTGAGTGTCACGCCTCAGTAGTCCGAACATATTTTCAGTTTCTACATAGTTGGAATTAAAAAATTTTTGGGGATTGTTAACTGTATTTAAACGAGCATACATTTATATATGTGATTACTACAAGACAGATAAATCTACCTGTGTGAATTAACGAGAAATTAAGCGTCAATCCTCAGTTGTCCGTTTACATATTTTCAGTTTTCACATGGTTGGAATTTAAACATTTTTTGTGATTGTTAAATGTACTGTAATTAAATCAGCATATATATATATATATATATATATATATATATATATATTTACTAAAATACACAAGGTATAGCAGAAATCTGCAGAAAGAGATATTTAGCGTCAAGCCTCAATTGTTCATGTACGGATATTCAGTTTACGTATATACAGGCATTCCTAAAGTGGCAAGAAAACCCCACCACATCCTACAGCAGATAGTCAAGAGAGTCTCCCTGTTAATGGCTTATGTGAGAGCCCTCATAGTTTGGACTGCCATGAGGAGGAGGTTGGGGAGGAGGCTGGTGACCCCATTCATAGCTGTGATGATGGTGGTTGTTATAGTGGCACCTGTAGCCACAGAATTGGTGGTGGGGGCAACAACAGTGTCAGTCAGGGAAAACGCAGAGCAGGGGAAGGGGGCCCAGGAGCCCACCATGATATGTCCCAGTCTTATAAAAGAGGCAGGTAGGGTGAGAACTCCGATGACAATTGTGTGCTGGACAGGACCTGGGAGCTGGATTGTGGTTCAGAAGATGAGGCAACAACTTTGGAGAAGTGCAGTGGCAGTGGCAGACCACGTACCTCCCTGAGCCACATCTGCTTTGGGATCTGGTGATGCCGCTGGGTGGGTTAGGCCCAAAGGGTGTCAGTACTAAGCCCAGTTTGGCTGCCTGTAGCTCTGTGCGAGCAGCTCCCATATAGCACTTTTTCTCCACAAGGCGGGCACACAAAACCACAGCAGTGTGCAAGATCTGCAGGATTAAAATAAGCTGTGGCCTTTCAAACACAATTATAGGAACCAGAACTCTATTGCAGCACATAAGGCGGCATTACTGGATCCTTTGGGAAAATACAACTGGCCAGCATTCCTAATCAGAACAAGTCTGTGATTGACTACAAGGCCCGTCTGGCCAAGTTGCTGGTGGTTCAGTCAGTGTAGTACCAGGTAGTAGAGCCTTGTACTCTCACGTGGCAGAGAATGCTGGCCACTCCTTGCGATTCTCGCTGTGCATCAATCTGCACTCCACGGTGGACACCTGGAGCAGCTGTTACGGGCAGGAATAGTGCATGTCCTTCATGGCCTATTGGGTCAATGTTATTTGGGGCGGTGGAGAGGCAACACCCAAGCAACAAGGCCAGGTCCTTTTGACCATCTCCCACCATATCATGGGGCTGGCTCCCACAGCAGGCACTTATCTGCCTTCTCCACCTCTTCCTTCATGGACATGGTCCTGTCCCCAACATCAGCAGGGCATAGAGTCATTCACACTACCCCTCCTTACTATTACATGTGTCAGCTCAAGCGTTGCCACACCATGTTGGAACTGATCGGCCTGGGAGAGAGCATCCACACCGGCGAGCAGTTGCTCAAGTACATCAAGAAGCAAACGTCCCGTTGGCTATCACACCACCGACTCTAACTGGGCAAGGTGGTCAGTAACAAGGGGTGCAACATCGTGGCCACCCTGAACCTGGGCAAAATAACACATGCTCCCTGCATGGCGCACGTGATCAACCTAGTGGAGCAGCTCTTTCTATATAAGTAAACTGGCTTGTGCATGGTGCTGGCAAAGTCCAGGAGACTGTTCAAGCACTTCAGTTACTCTTACATGGCGTGGAACTCTTTCCTGGACTTGCAGTGACAGAATGGCCTGCTGCTACACCTCTTAATCTGCAATACTTCTACTTGCTGGAATTCAACATTGCACATGCTCGAGCGTCTGTATGAGCAGCGGAAAGCTGTGAACGATTTTGTCATGCACCAGACAGACTCAGCAGCAGGGAGTATGTGTTGCTTTGAGGTCAGGCAGTGGTAGCTCATCTGAGATGCCTGTCGGGTGCTGAAGCCCGTCAAAGAGGTCCAAAAATTGGTCAGCAGGGAAACTGCAGCATAAATGACATCATCCCTCTCATATTTATCTTAGAATACATGCTGACGCTCATGCAGCAGGGAACTATTGCGGAAGAAGAGCAGCTGATGCATCTTGCTGTCCGCCCTATAGCTGTTGGGGACACACAAAGTGAATCTGCAATGGAGGAGGAGATGAGGAAGATGAGGAGCTGCCACTGCCAGAGGAGGAGGAGACAGAGGTGGAGGAGCAAGAGAACGATGATGAGGATAGCACCAGCCAACACACCTAATCGTCTCAGTGGGGGAGCTGGAAAGAAGTGGCTCCTCGGACATGCTGGCCAGAATGGCCACCTGTGTGCTGGCTTGTTTAAGCAGTGACAGGCATATCGATGACATCAAGCAGTCTGATGATTACTGGATTGCCATGCCTTTAGATCCTCGCTACCAAGGCAAAATGGGGGAACAAACTATGTTACTAGGAAACACTGTGTAAGCAGCTTGCCACCGCTTAGGGCGAGCAGATGCCTGCCACCAGTGTGTCTGAAAAGGAGGCCTCCCTCTGCCCCTCGCAGAGTCACCTCACTTGTGCCTCCACGAGCATTAGAAGCCGCAGCAGCCATTTCAGTCTCCTCAACATAATGAAGCAGTTTTTCCATGTGCCGCGTCTGACTGAGGCCAGTTAGCTTGCCAACAGCTCCCACCTCCACGCCCAGGTTCCGGCCTACCTAAACTATGGCCAGTCTGTCGCATATCTAGTTCCCTGACCCTATGGATTTCTGGGCAGTCAGGCTGGAACAGTGGCCAAACTGGCATACTCTCTATCTTCTTTGTTGCCCTGCCTCCAGGGTTTTCAGCACCGCGAGGGGAGGAAGGGGGGGGGGGGGCATGGTGACACCCAAATGGTCCAAGTTGTCCTCCACCAGTGTCCAAAACATCACTTTTGTCAAAATGAACCAAGCCTGGATTCAGGAGGATTTTCACACTCCTCCTGCTGATTCTGATGTATAGACCTTGCCCACCTCACCTTGCTGGTGGTGCCCCATCTTGCCACTGTGCTGTCTGTCTGCCTATTATCGCGTTGTGTACGGCTGCCTGCTGTGGCCTGCATTATGCTACTAATGCCTCTCAATCATCAGTTTATGTCTGTTCAGTTTCCACATGGTTGAAACTTTAAACACAGTCCAAAGTCCAGGCAATGCTGGGGCCTGCATCATGCCACTAATGCCTGAGGGTCAGTTTCCATGTACTCACTTTTTACACGGTTGAAATTAAAACATTTTGGGAGGGGGAATTAAATTTCATTAAGCTGCATACGTACGTGATTATTGCTTCTATACCGACATTTTCAGGGGTAAGAGGGGGGTTAACACGGTTGAAATGATACTTTTATTTTTTTGCGGGGGGGGGGATTAAATTTCATGAGGTGGCATATGTATGTGATTACTGTATTAATACATACATTTTCTCACAGTCCAGGCAGGCTAAATATGATCAATGGACCTCTCCTTGCTGCTGATGGCCCATCTTGCCACTCTTGCTGCCTACCAACATGTTGTGTACAGCAGCTGCATGCTGTGGTCGGCATCATGCGACTAATGCCACTTAACAACCATATCCCATAACACTATGTGTGTTTAAACATCATCTGTCCCTCATAAGGGACAATTTTTCAAAGCTTTGTAATATATGAAAAAGAATGAGATCTTTGCCTGTGCGGTTTCTTTTTACCTGTGTGTTTACCTATATCTATGTATGTCAGTGTCACTCAAACATCATTTACAATTACTGTTATTGCGTTCCAGAGCTTGGGGAGGGGGGGATGTTGGACGGAAAAAATAAATCATAAAAAGTAAACAAAAAGAGATAACAAGTTTTCCTAAAAATTTCTCCTAGGAACTAGTTCAGGGAAGTTGGAGCAATTTCAGTTCGGCCACAACGATTTAGGTCTCAACTGAACTTTTAAAAAAATTTGGCGAATCAGACCAGAAATTAATGTTGACTGATTCGCTCATTTCTAGTTCAAAGACATTTCACAGCAAATACTGCATTGTTATATCTGTTCATGTCCATATCTATGTAACCCGCAGAAAGCAATAAAGCAAGAAGATTTTTTACTGCTGGGTGAGTGCTGTGTTAGGCTTTACTACACATTGGTATATCTGTGTTAGTTGATGCGTTACTGCATCAGAAAGTGTGCTTTAAAAAATTTTGCTACAAAAAATTTATTGTTGAACCAGTGATATTAAATGCACAGTTGAAAGACATTTCACTGCAAACACTGCATTGTTATATTCATGTTAGCAGACACATTACTGTATCAGACTGTCTGTTTCATAGACATTTTAGTACAAAAATGTCATTGTTAAACCAATGATATTAAACGCATAGTTCAAAGACATTTCATTGCAAATATTGCATTATTCCCAAAGTAAATGGTCAATACCTATGTGCAGTGTGCTTGTAGAATTTAATTCCACCTCTGTTTTTAAATTTCAGAAAAGTCACTTGCAATTTTGCTAGTATTATTTAATAATCTGTGTACCAAACCCATCACTTATCACTTATAGGAAATCCATGACTTTTTATTTTTTAAGACTCATAATAACTCTGGAAAATAGAAGAGTGCAAAACAAAAGACCAAGGCCTCATCATCCAAATGTAAGAAGGTGGGTAGTTGCAGTGGTAGGAGCACCAGCCATCTGGTGGTAGCTACAGTGGCACTCTGGGTAAATACAGAGAAGTGAATAGGTAGGGAGGCTAAGGAGCCCACAATAACATATCACAGTCTGTTAAAAATGGCAGGAAGGGTGAGGACCATGATCCTGATTGTGTGTTGGACAGGACCTGGGGTGCTGAGGAGTAGGTGACATCAGAGGAGGAGGGTGGTCGCCACAGCAGCAATAAAAAACAAAGTACTGCCAAAACCTCCCCAAAAAATAGCAGGGCCAGATCTTCTTTTGTGGTCAGCTGAGGAACTAGTGACACTGCTGGTAATGTGGGCGCAGGAGTAAAACGGTTGCTTCTATCTCTGTGTGAACAACTCCTGTATGGCAGATTTTCTCCACAAGGCCGGCATACAAAACCACAGCTATGTGCAAGATCTGTAGGATTAAAATAAGCCAAGAGCTTTGAAACACAAACATAGGTACCAGGGCTCTATTGCAGCACATGAAGCGGCATCAGCTGATCCTGTGGGAAATTAGAACTAGCCTGCATTCTAAATCAGAATACGTCTATCCTCCTTTTCCTGGTCTTCTTTATGGCAGCCAGCCCAGATCCCCAAACAGTACAGTGTCCTTGTCATCTTCATTATCAGCTGCTCCTCCTCTTCTTTGTCCTCTGATCCATCATGAGACATCCATAATGGAAAGTGTGGCCATGAGAAAACTATTCGCGACCAGCAATTAGCTTGTGTGCAAGCTGCAATCCTACCTGCCCAAGATGATGGCAGTGAAGTTGGTGCCATACCACTTAAATGTGGTAATGGTGGTGGCACAGTTCTGTGTCTTCATCAAAATTAGCAGGAAGCATGTATTGTTTCAAGATCAGGCAGTGGCAGCTCATCAGAGACGCCTGTCACATGCTCAGGCCCTTCGAAGAGGCCAGCATATTTGTCAGTAGAGACAACTGTGGCATCAACAATATCATCCCCTTGATATTTATCTTAGAACGGACGCTCACGCTAATGCAACAAAATATGGGGGGAAAAGAAAACCTTAAATATTTTGCTTGCTGCTGTGAGACAGTCCTATGGAGAAGGATGCCATTTGAAGATGAGGAGGAGTTGGTGGTGGAGGAGGAGCAGGAGACAGATGATGATGATGATGACGACACTGTAAAGGGGACCAACCTTCTTGGTGGCGGGCAGAGCAGGAAAGAACTGGGTGTGCAGGCACACTGGCCAGAATGGCAAACTGTATGCTTGCTTACATAATGATCGCTGTATCCTTGTAATTCAAAAAGAGGGGGCACATCCAGATTGAGGTAAGAGTGCCGGCTCACGGTATACAAAACACAATGTGATTCAAAGAAGGAGAAAAAAACCTCCTGAGGAAGCCAGCAAGTCTGGCGATACGCGTTGGGCTTCTTACCTGACCACCACACATACCCCCACTATGCTACCTCTATGATAAGTATTCCAGCCTTTTATTCATTGTTGATGGATTTCATGCACTTTATATTGTTATATATTTATTGATGTGGGGGCATGTTTAGGACTTTGTGGTGAGTCAGGGTGGCATGTGCACATACATGGTTCACATGGCCCAGATTTGTTGTATACAATGATTGTAATCTATTTTTTGTTGTGTCTGTTGCTTTAAATAAATTTGACATATTTTAGATGTGCGGCTCACAGATCGCTGTATCCTTAACATCAAGCAATCTGATGATTACTGGATAGCCATGCTTTTAGACCCTTACTATTAAAACAAAATGGCAGAATATTTTCCATTTCCCGAAAGGGAGGCCAAATTACTGTATTACCAGGAAACATTGTATACACAGCTTGCCGCAGCAGATGACTGCTGCCAGTATGACTGAGTGGGAGGCCCCTCTCTGCCCCCGCAGTCACCCACCACTCGCCATCTCCGATCCGCCCTCTTCCTTGACCACGCCACGCCCCCGTTTTTAGACCTGGCGTGGGCAAGGAAAAGTCGAAGATTCGGCTGTAAATCCACTTTGCAACTGAATCTGTGACAGATATACGCCAAAAACCGGTCTATATCTAATAATAAATGACCCCCTGAGTCTTAACAAGTCACAGTTTTTTTTCCCCCATAACACTGTGTGTATTTAAACACTTTCTGCCCCCAATAAGGGACAATTTTTGGAAGCTTTCTAATATGAAAAATCATAACAAATGCAATGGCACAGTGTGTTTTGAAATCTGTATGTTAACACCGTAAAACATGCATTTACCGATAGATATATTTGTCAGTGTCTCTCTGACATAATTTGGTATTGCTGTCATTGTGTTCAAATCCTTAAAGGAGAGGGGAAAAGAGTAAAAATTCATAAAAAATTTACAAAAACAGATAACATATTTTCATTAAAAAACTAAATCTGAGTCCTAGGAGACATCAATGTGAGACATGCCAATTTTTAAGTCAATTGGAGCATGTTCGATTTGTGTAGAATGATTTCAGGTCTAAATCAAATATATATATTTTTTTCATTCACAGAATTGAACACAAAACGAATTTCAAGAAGCTCACTCCTCTGTACTACATACCCTAAACGGCACATGTGCACAGCTCTCGCCATATCTCTCATCCCTATTCATTTCTCTACCCCTTACAGTTGGAAGCCCTAAGAGGATGAAGGTTGGGGCTATGCTCCAAAGGCTGCAAACCTCCATCTTGGGTTATGCTATCTCATTATTGTCAAAAGGAGATTTTGGGATACTTTTTTACTGGATGTTTTTGGTGCCCCGCACCTCTATAGTTTCAAAGCACAATGTCTCTCTGCACTGTCTCCCTGGGGAAAAGCAGCAAGTGTTCAATTCATAGGGGAATACTAGCAAGTATTCAATTCTTCAACAGCGCCCCCACAGGGAACATTAAGCATTACACATTCACTCTGATCATTGTTAATGTTCCTTGTGATATGTATAAAGAGTATGACTAATTTGGAGGGGACCTATACTATTCATTAATTACTATCTTATTTTTCAATATAGCATGTTAAAGGGCTTGTACCATTTAAAGGATACCTGTCATTACAGATGACTTCCCAGAATAAGGGGCCATGTGTGTGCACAAGAGGAATAACACTATATCTGACCATTATACACTGCTCAAAAAAAGGGAACACAAAAATAACACATCCTAGATCTGAGTTAATTAAATATTCTTCTGAAATACTTTGTTCTTTACATAGTTGAATGTGCTGACAACAAAATCACACAAAAATAAAAAAAAATGGAAATCAAATTTTTCAACCCATGGAGGTCTGGATTTGGAGTCCCACTCAAAATTAAAGTGGAAAAACACACTACAGGCTGATCCAACTTTGATGTAATGTCCTTAAAACAAGTCAAAATGAGGCTCAGTAGTGTGTGTGGCCTCCACGTGCCTGTATGACCTCCCTACAACGCCTGTGCATGCTCCTGATGAGGTGGCGGACAGTCTCCTGAGGGATCTCCTCCCAGACCTGGACTAAAGCATCTGCCAACTCCTGGACAGTCTGTGGTGCAACGTGACGTTGGTGGATAGAGCGAGACATGATGTCCCAGATGTGCTCAATTGGATTCAGGTCTGGGGAACGGGCGGGCCAGTCCATAGCATCAATGCCTTTGTCTTGCAGGAACTGCTGACACACTCCAGCCACATGAGGTCTAGCATTGTCTTGCATTAGGAGGAACCCAGGGCCAACCGCACCAGCATATGGTCTCACAAGGGGTCTGAGGATCTCATCTCGGTACCTAATGGCAGTCAGGCTACCTCTGGCGAGCACATGGAGGGCTGTGCGGCCCTCCAAAGAAATGCCACCCCACACCATTACTGACCCAATGCCAAACCGGTCATGCTGGAGGATGTTGCAGGCAGCAGAACGTTCTCCACGGCGTCTCCAGACTCTGTCACGTCTGTCACATGTGCTCAGTGTGAACCTGCTTTCATCCGTGAAGAGCACAGGGCGCCATAGGCGAATTTGCCAATCTTGGTGTTCTCTGACAAATGCCAAACGTCCTGCACGGTGTTGGGCTGTAAGCACAACCCCCACCCCACCTGTGGACGTCGGGCCCTCATAGTGTCTGTTTCTGACCGTTTGAGCAGACACATGCACATTTGTGGCCTGCTGGAGGTCATTTTGCAGGGCTCTGGCAGTGCTCCTCCTGTTCCTCCTTGCACAAAGGCGGAGGTAGCGGTCCTGCTGCTGGGTTGTTGCCCTCCTACGGCCTCCTCCACGTCTCCTGATGTACTGGCCTGTTTCCTGGTAGCGCCTCCATGCTCTGGACACTACGCTGACAGACACAGCAAACCTTCTTGCCACAGCTCGCATTGATGTGCCATCCTGGATAAGCTGCACTACCTGAGCCACTTGTGTGGGTTGTGTTGGAGTTACATTGTGTTGTTTAAGTGTTCCCTTTATTTTTTTGAGCAGTGTATAAGTTATATTCTGCATTTATCATCATTTCTCTGTAGGCTTCATCTCTAATTGTCAGTTGTCCCTGAGCTATTTGGTCGGAGACTAGCTGTTATGATGTCTCTCATACAATGGAAGACATTATCCAGCAATACTGAGCAGTGTTGCCAAGAATCCAGCACAGGTTTTGGACATAAAAATTACAAAAGCCAGCAACAGCATCACTGTGTGTCTGTACCTCTGTCTCCTTCCAGCACCTCATCCCCCTAGTCCAGGCATGGCCAACCTGCAGCTCTCCAGCTGTTATAAAACTACAACTCCCATCATGCCCTGCTGTAGGCTGCTAGCTGTAGGCAGTCTTTGCATGCTGGGAGTTGTAGTTTTGCAACAGCTGGAGAACCTCAGGTTGGCCATCCCTGCCCTAGTCCCTTTCCGCTCTCCATAACCCCTTATGGGCAGCAAGCAGGCTCGGACTGGCCCACAGGGGTAGAGGGGAATCCCCTGGTGGGCCCCTGAGCAAGGTGGGCCCCTAGTCTCCCACCCCCTGCACAAGTGGCACATAACACAGTAGACTTACTGCACTACAGACATATATTCAGTGTACAGCACCTCAACCAGCCTATGTTCCTATAAAAAAGAAAATGTTAAATTATTTATTATATTCGAATGTTCCGGACGGTGGGACCCCAAAATAAATTTTACTGGTGGGCCCTAGGTACCCCAGTCTGACACTGGCAGCAAGTAATCCTATCTGCCAGTGATTGTCTGGTCTATCAGCTATGAACTGAAAGTGAGTGATCAGTTCAGAAGGCGGATAAGTGGCTCCTAAATGGAGAAAGGGGCATTTTTATCTAATAAGATGTATTACAAAGTTTCTTATGTTTGCTTGCAATATTCATTCATGAAAAATTAGTTGAGATTACAGTGCTTATATAATGCTGCTTATAGCCATACTTGAATGCCGTCAGGAACTTAAGTGGGGAAAAAATTAAAACTAAAAAGTATAACACACCTTTAACAATTCAGTTCTAAATGACGCCTTCATTAGAATGCTACATTCCGGATCCCACCACTAAGGGACAGTGTCTACCTACAAGAAAGGACTATCAAGCCAAAAGCCTGTAAACTACAGGATCTCACTGTGATGTGGGCGACTGATACAAAACAGGATTCTGAAGGCTCCCACGTAAAAACCCATGTGTTTCAGTAACAGAACAGCAGTACATAATTGGAGCGGCGTGACTGGAAAACCCAGCGGGGACCTGCAGCTTTCCCTTTTAATCAAACATTCCCATTGTGATGGCTGTGAATACAGGGTTATTGAGCAGTACCTGCAGCCACTACAGTGCTGATTATTAAAGCAGATTTTGAAAGTATATTATTTATTAATCAAGTATGTTATGAAAATTTGACACTGCACAAATGACATTGGGATTTTCCAGATTCCCAAACAATCCTTCGCTGTAAGATTACTTCATTGTGTATAAGATCAGAGAGAAGTCAATAAGGAGAAAATATACGGCGGTAGGCATGGATGACTGTAGCATTAAGGGGGTCGTTGGCTGAAAAAAAACACTTTCATGTACTCTGTCCCCTCCAGAACCCTGCATGTCCATGCATTATACATACAGCCCTTTGATTACAATGGGCAGGACACTGTGTGATACTTAAAGGGAATGTGTAATCAGAAAATAACTCATTGTAAGGATACATTTAGAAAAAAAAATTGATGCTGTTATTTTTAATTTTCCATGTCAATATCTATAATAAAAAAAATCCTTTTTTAAATAAGTAAGCTCACTTTACTGTAGTTATCTGCTTATATTCAAAGGCAGAATAAGAATGACAGATATCAACTTTGTAAAGATAACACATAATCCACCATTCACAATCGGTGATATCACAGCTTATCTATTCCCTCCTGACCTCTGCACAAGTCACAGAGCATGCCTGGAAAACTCTGCCATAGAAGTAAGAGAATCCCCACCAGTCTACTGTGTCTAAGGCCCATGAGGACTGCTGTAAAGCATATCTCTAAATGCTGTTAAGAAGAGGCAAGATGGCACCCCCATAATCATGTTCAGGAAACAGAATAAAAAATCTACAATAAAAAAATAAAAAAAAAGTACGGTATATCTGACACTATCTGGTTTTAACTGGCAGAATAAAATATAGGTGACACATTCCCTTTATGCTGCAGGGAAATTTGACCGTTGCAGCTGGGTTACCCTACAGATTACATCTGATTGCTAGCTGTCTTTTTGTTTAATACAATGGGATTGATTGTGAACAACAGCAACAGCTAAGGTTGGACCTATCACAATTCCACAGTGGTAATATAATGTTAACATACAAGTGGGGGGTGAGGACTGTAGATTGTGTAAGACTTTATTATAAAAAAAAAAAGCACATGGTAGGTGGGGGGGGCCCTGTTGTAGATTTGGCAAGCAATATATACTTCTGTCTGATCCTAGTAGTCCGCCCAGTGGGTCCCCAATTCATAATGAGATGTCTATGGTAGGTGCAGAAACAGATGAGTGTTTCCCATAGACTATAATGGAGAGTGACAATTGTGGATATTGCCTGTGCAACAGGTTCAGCTCCACCTGCTGCAAACAGTGTTTGTGCCATCTCTGCCCTGTACTTATTGCTGGGTAGTGTGGGCAACGTGTAGAAGTGGAAGGAGAAACTGGTCTATTGGCAGCAGCCACCCATGGAGAGGGCTCCCCCGCCCTGTGACATCCCCATAGGCGCATTCACACTTAAAGGACAGACAGAGATAAACTCTCTTGTTGTCTGATCATTTGGAGCAGTTTGACAACCATCACTGCCCATGTGCATGCTAAATACATGCCACACAACAATCTGATTGGACTCCCCACCGACCGGCTACTATAAAGTCATGGGGGGAAATACAGCAGCCCAGCACATCATTTATATTAAAATATTTTCACCCAGGCTGGCCCTGTGATACGAGCATCAGAGCTGGATTGCGCAGGGCAAGGGCTTCTTTGTTTATGTTTTTACACTTCTAGGCGGAGGCTTCCGCCCAGCAGTGTTCCCAGTGACATCACCGTCTCTGATGGGAGGGTTTAGCCCTGCCCTAGCCGTTTTACAGGCTAGGGCAACGCTAAAGCTGGTCCATTAGTGCCGGTGACGTCGCTGGGCTCACTGCTAAGTAGAATCCTCCGCCTAGCAGTCCTTATGGAGAGCCTGGTACGTCACCAAATCCCCATAAAAAACCTTGAAATAAAATGCTCCGATGCTCATATTAGGGGGGTGCCTGGGTGAAAATGTGGGTATGTCCGGGTTCAGCTCTCAACCTGGACAACCCCTATAATTGAGCTCAATTAACTATGAGCACATTACAAGTAAATCAAGTAATGACGCCCTGAAATGGGTGTTTTGCTATAAAACAGTTGTCCAGGATTAGAAAAGCATAGCCGCTTTCTTAAAAAAATTGTGCCACAACTGTCCACAGGTTGTGTGTTATATTGCAGCTCAGCCCCATTCATGTAAGGGTTAAACTGATTTATATATTGTTAGTCACCGTGATCCTTCTAGTTGCAGCTAGTCCCTCTGCCTTAACCTACAGAACTGCCAAGTTGCATTCTTCTTCTCCTGTGCACCTTCCTCAGTGAGCCTCCTTGATGATGCACAAGGGTCTGCCTATCCCAACATCTCCAAACCACCAGCAAGAAGTTGTGCTAGAAGTGGACAGGTGTGACAGGAGGATACGTTCTGCTGACTGGGAGGAAAAGGAATCTGACTTTTGTGGAGAGTCAGAGCCTTCAAGAATCCTACCATTCCTATCAATAAATATTAAAGGGGTTTTCCGAGATTTTGATATCAATGGAATATCCTCAGGATAGGTCATCAATATCAAATCGGTGGAGTTTCGACTCCTATAGCCCCCACCAATCAGTTGTGGCCCTCCAGGGAAAGTTGCGGCCTCTTCCTAGGCCAGTGACATCACATTCCTCTGTCATGTGGCCTCGGCACAGCTCAGACGCATTCATGTGAATGGTTCTGAGCTGCAATATAAAGCACAGCCACTATCTAATGGACTCACCAGAGCACCGTAGCTTCCTCAAACAGCTTGGGTCCTGGGTGTCAGACTCCTTCCAATTTGATATGGATGACCCATTCTGAGGATAGGTCATCAATATCAGAATCTTTTTAACCCTTTTAACAGAGATATGTGTTTGGGATTCAGTAACTGTTGACCTGTGGCATATGTTTACAAGACTGTGATCGCAGGGGCACAGCAGTCACCTGAGGGGGAATCTATGGCTGACAGCCTCCCCATCGCTACGGTTGGGACTGTAAAAACTCTGGTGTCAGATGTTTAACTTAATGTATATGTTTAGGTAAGGGGGTCATGCACATTCTTTGCGCAGGAGGACCCCTGCAATGTGTGTTCCCCCCTTGAGATTGATCCATGACGGGTACATTTTCTTCTGGAAACAAGGGGTGGGAAAGCAGGGGTCAGGGTGGCACACCCTTCTTGGGATTCAGCGTTCCAAGTAGTTGGACCCCCAGTGACCAAAATGGGAAAACTACTTTTGCCAATACTAAGATGACATATCACTGGATTGGATGGAAGTTCCCTTGGCCTATACCATGGCCACCTCCATCATGTCCAGTATAATAATTGGACTATGTTGGTTTGTCCTGCTATATATTACAACATCCTGTGCATTGTAGTTTACCTTTTTCCATAATTTCTAAAATTCCCTTCTTAATGATGTCATCACGGGTCTGCCGGGAGGTGATCTTCTTGGGAGTGGAGACAATTCCTGGGAATAGATACAAATGTAGTGATGTAGCAGTGATGTAGCAGCACAGCTGAAGTAATCCTCAAGGGTGCAAGACTCAAAAAGGTTGGACTCCGAAACTGAATATTCACAATAGCTGCCTAAATAGAAACAGCAGCACTCCAAAGGGCTTCAAGCAAAAAAAAAAAAAATTAAATCAACTTTTTTTTGCTTCCTAGAGGGTTTGTCACACATATTTCCTAGGCTCCTGAATGGCAAAGCTGCATAGTTAAACAGCAATACAGGAATGGGGCGGAATGATTACACATCTAGGCATATATGCCATTATGCTATTCAGGAGAAGGCATATATGGAAAAGCTGGGTGTCATCTACAATGGCAGACATTAGGGATGAGCGAATCGACTTCAGATGAAACATCTGAAGTCGATTTGCATAAAACTTTGTTTCAATACTGTAAGGAGTGAGCGCTCTGTACAGTATTGAAACAAAGTTTTATGCAAATCGACTTCGGATGTTTTACCCAAAGTCGATTCACTCATCCCTAGCAGACATATTGGACACCTTATCATCAACAAAATGCTCCCCCACTATTTCTTACCTGCAGAGGACTGTTTTAGCTTTTCACTTTTCTTTTTCCTCCATTTCCAAGGTTTGAAGATCCTCCCCAGTGTTGCAAGCTTACTGTTCCTCCTGGCAGGTGGGGTCCTCATCCCTGTTACCAAATACTCAGTCCGCAGTGCTGGAGACTGGGCCATCTCTTCTAGGTGAGAGAAAAGAAGGAGAATGTTAGTATAAATGGTCACAGTTGGGTCTCCAGGATTTGTTTGCATCCCCCATAAATTATAAGAGATGGGAGGCTGTACTTATACCAAATATATCAAGGAGACTCCTTCTCCAATCCATGAAATGTCATACATACATATTTAAAGACACAGTCATACCTGAAGGCTAACGCATTTTAGACTATCAAACTGATAAAAACTTGATGACCTATCCAACTCCAAGAACCCTCCTTTCCAACCAGCCAAATGAAGGGGCCGTAGTGGTGAAGCGAGCGGCATATTCCTTTCACTGTTTACCGGGAAGAGCACCATACATTTGGTTGCGGCTCTGCATAGTCACATCAAGATTTTTTATATTGCCAAGTTGAGCTTCCAATACTATGGTGTCCATGGAGAGGGGAAGCACTGTACAAATTCAGATAAGTAGAATGTGGAAACCCCAACCTCACTTCACAGTCCTGTAACAACCAACACCATTATGGAACCTAGACCATTTTTTTTTCAAGACCCCAAATTAGCATTAGAGACCCTAGTTGTTACCAAGATGGCACAGCCACTTATAATGGTTTCTAAATATCACAGTACTGGCCCTTATTAGTATATTTGTCAGAGGTAGACCCTATAGCTGCCATGGGGCCTGTGGAGGGTTGAAGGCTAGCTCTCACAGGCTGACCTAGGGCCCACGTTAGGTGTACTGTATATGGGCAACACAGTTACCGTCTACCTCGATGTAGGGTGCATAATCATACCATGTTTACTAGTGGCCTGCAGCTGCCACTGAAGGAAGCTTAGGGTGGGTTCATGTTACTTTTTTGCTATCTGGTAAAAAAAAAATTTTTATGGCATCTGTCTGAGGCATACGTTTAATGTATACTTTTTTTGTAAACATTAAATGGATGACAAAAGCGTGATGGGAACCCACTCTTGGAAGCTTAGTACATACTTTAGTGCTATTGAGTTCAATGTATTAAAGTGTGCAGTGAAGGCCTCCATATGCTTTTCAGTAGCTGCTTGGCCAATTGTTATTCCTCGGTTCACCCCAGTATGCATATCTGTTGCCACAACGAAAGGAGCACCTATGGAAATTCAACTTGCCTGATCCTTCTTTACCCCAACAGATGAAGCCCCCATGCACATCTGATTGTCAGCCAGCAGATTATCTTTTGAAATAATTTACATAAAAGAATGGTGTTCAGTGTCTTGGTTTTCACAAAGTTTGCTGTTTCAAAGTTCTTCAATCTTTTTGGCAGATGTTTCTATGGTATACTGAAGTACAATTCTAAGCATTTAATTTTTTTTTAACTTTTATTGACAAATCAAGTATATGCAACAACTCGGTATTTCCAGTGTTGACCCTTTTTTAAAGACTTCTGAAATTTACTCTGGAATGCTAGATACCAGCTTCTGGGCCAAATCCTGACTGATGGCAACCAATTCTTGTCTAATCAGTATTTGGACTTTTTCTGACTTTTTGTTTGTCCACCTGCATTTTGAGGAATGACCACAGACTCTCAATGGGATTGAGATCTGGAGAGTATCCTGGCCATGGATCTAAAATGTCAATATTTTGTTCACTGAGCCACTTAGTTATCATATTTGCCTTGTGACCTCATGCTCCATCATGCCGGAAAAAAAAAACATTTGGCGGGATTTATCAAACTGGTGTAAAGTAGAACTGGCTTAGTTGCCCATAGCAACCAATCAGATTCCACCTTTATATTTTTGACCGCTCCTTTGTTCATCACCAAATTGCTCCTGGATGGTTGGGTGAGGTTGGGTGAGGTTTGATCCCATTATTTTTTCAAGGCAGCCTTCTTAGGCAAAAATGTTATGTAGCTCACTCCCTTGGATGAGAAGCAACCCCACACATGAATTGTCCCAGGATACATTACTGTTGGCATGACACAGGACTCTTAGTAGCACTGATCTTTTCTTCTCTGGAAACTTATTTCTCCATATGTCTGAAGTCAGATCAAATAACTTTACCCCAGTCCTCTGAATTTCAATCACTGAACTTCCTGCAAAATGTTAGTTTGTCCGTGATGTTTTTCTTGGAGAGAAGTGGCTTCTTTGCTGCTCTTCTTGACACCAGGCCATCCTCCAATAACATACAGATGCACTCACACTTTTCTGCTGCCATTCCTGACCAAGCTTTGCACTGGTGGTGACCAGATCCCATAGCTAAATTCTCTTTAGGAGGAGGTCCTGGCACTTGGTGGTCTTTCTTTGGTGCCTTGAAACCTTCTTCACAGCAACTGAACGTCCACCTTAATGATCCGATAAATGGTTCATTTAGGTGCAATCTTGCAAGCAGAAATGTCCTTGCCTGTGAAGCCGTTATGATCCAAAGCAATGCACTGCACGTGTTTCCTTGGAGGTAACCATGATTAAAGGAAAGCTGTCAGCTCCAAAACACCCCCAAACTAGAGTAAGCAGTTTACTGTAAGTGGTGCTGAGTCCAATTATGTTATTTTTTTATCCTCATACGCAATTGCTTACATGTATATATGGTCCAGGTCCAGATGGGTTACATACAAGAGTTCAGTTATTGCTGTGCCCCGTTCATAATTTTTAGAGATCCTTAGGGACTGGTACGGTGCCAACTGACTGATGCAAGGCAAATGTGGTGCCCATATTTAAAAAGGGCTCTATATCTTCTGCAGGTAATTATAGACAGTAAGCCTAACTTCTGTTGTGTGAAAATGTTTGAAGGACTCTAAAGGGACAATATACAGGAGTATAATATCATAAGTGCTAGCTATCAAGGACAGAAGTTGTCAGACTAACCTGGTTTGTTTTTATGAGTAGGTGAGTAGAAGCCTGGGTAGATGCATGGCTGTGGATGTAGTTACCTTGGATTTTGCAAAGGCATTTGATACTGTCCATCATAGATGTTTAATAGTGTGACACAGTGAGAGGTTTGGTCTGGGAAAACAGGTATTTTCCTCCCAGCTTGTTCTGCTGGCTGTCCTTAAATAGGCAGCTGGGCTCAGAAGCCATGTCTCTGTGTTGGGATCTGGGAACTTTGTGTCTGGATGAAGACTTGCTACCTGTTTGGTGTGAAAACAGGTTTGTGCGGCTATGAGCAAGGACTCTTTGAGGCAGAATTGCCGCATGGTGTGAATTACCACCAACACAGCAAGGTGACTTTTTGTTTGAATATGACTGCTTGTTTTGTCACTTGCCTAAAGTGTGAATAAAACATTGAACTGTTTGATCCAAAGAACTTGTTGTTGCCTCTATACTGCGTTCGCTAATCCTGTCTACCAGAGCGAGTCCCCACAATAGCTAAAATAAGGTCTATTGACTTAGTATGGTTTATAATTTGATTGAAAACTACAGTAGCTGAAGGACTGTGTTCTGGTGAATGATTCCTATTCAGAATGGTCCCGGGTTATAAGTGGTGTACCCCAAGGTTCAGTTCTGGGTCCTCTATTACTTAACTTATTTATTAATGATATAGAGGATGGGAATAATAGCACCATTTCTGTTTTTGTAGATGACACCAAGCTATGTAGCACTGTGTAGTCTATGGAAGATGTCCATAAACTACAAGCTGACTTGGACACTCTGAGGGTTTGGACATCAGCTTGACAAATGAGGTTCAATGGGGATAAATGTAAAGTTATGCATCTTGGCAGCGCCAGCATTGGGGGGGGGGGGGGCAAACTAGGCAATTGCCCAGGGCCCCCATCCTCTAAGGGGCCCCCTGCTTCAGTCTGGGCAGATAGCAGACAGTCGGGACTCCAGACTGGGGAATTTCCCTTCTTAGGAGTCCCTGCTCTGACTCCACATATAGATGTGTTATGGAGTCAGTGTTATGAACATGAAAGGGGTATTCCCAAGCGTGGATATTATGCTTGGGGACACCCTGTGTATATAAATCTAATTTAGAGTTTTAAAATGTTTCTGTGGGGATTCAAACTCACAACCATCTACAGTAAAGGCAAAAACCTTAACCGCTGGGCTATAGAGCTCAGTGCTAAGTCAGTTCTGAAAAACCTCATAGAAGTTTCTCTTATATAACACAAGAGAACCTTCTATAAGGTTTTTAACACAAGAGAAACATCTATTGTTTTTTTTTCAGCTATGGCTGAGCTTTGAGCTCTATAGCCCAGTGGTTAAGTACCTTGTCTTTAATGTAAAAGATTGTGAGTTTGAATCCAAACAGAAACATTTTTAAAAAAGAGGCTAAATAAAACTTAAATACACAGTGTCCCCAATAGTGAAAAGTTTGATTTTATTGAGAGAAAAAATGGAGCAAAACATAAAATATGATCAAATAACACCCGTATTAACCCACACCAACCTTTTTAACATGTGTAACAAGTATTTTTTGTTGGGAAAGGTGGCAAACCTAACAGCACTCCCGCTCAGAATGTCTATAGGCCGCTCACTGCAGCAAGCTAAGCCTCATCAGGACTCACTTTGTAAAAATATTATAAATTTTTTTCATCGCGATATTCTGACCCTCATAACTTCTTTATAAAAAGGAAAAAGTCTGGTACCGTGTTAGCCAATACGCCTGATAAAGGGACTGGTGATGTCTCGAAAGCTCGCTATGTAACATCATTACTTCTATTTTTGTTAGGCTACTTTCACACTAGCGTTTTTCTTTTCCGGCGCTGAGTTCCGTCCTAGGGGCTCAAATCCGGAAAAGAACTGATCATTTTTATCCCCATGCATTCTGAATAGAGAGCAATCCGTTCAGGATGCATCAGGATGTCTTCAGTTCAGTCTTTTTGACTGATCAGGCTTTTCAGAAAACCGTAGCATGTTGTATTTTTACCTCCGGCCAAAAATCCGGAACACTTTGATTGAACGCCGGATACGTCCTTTTTCCCTCTGACTTGCATTAACGCCGGATCCGGCGCCGTGTGTTCCGTCAAACCGGATCCGGCTTTTGCATGTTAAACCCGAAAAATGTGAAAAAAAAGTTAAAGTCCATAAATGGCGGATCCGTTTTTTCCAATGCATTTTTTCATTGTGACATGAATCCTGATCAGGATTCAAATGTAATCAGTTTTCACACGTTTTTCCGGATCCGGTGACGGAATTGAACGCCGGATTCAAACAACGCTAGTGTGAAAGTAGCCTAAGCCATTAAAAGGTATCAAACCAGCAATACTCTTATTTTGTTTCTCTTAATGAGAGCACTAAACTAACTTTTTTATAGTTATGTCTACGGAGATGTGTGGGGGCTCATTTTTTGCTGGACGATCTGTTGTTTTTGACAATACCATTTTGGGGTGTGTATGACTTGATCACTTTTTATTCAATTTTCTTGGGAGACAAAGTGATGAAAAAACGCGAATCAGCCTTTTTTTTCCTTTTTCTGTTACGCCATTCACCATATGGGCTAACTTTTTAAAATATTTTAATAGTATGGTCATTTTTGCATGTGGCGATGCCCATAATGCTATGTTTTATTTTTCTTTCTTTTTATTTTGGGGAAATGGGGGTGAATTAAATTTTTTTGTATTTTTTTATATTTTCAAAACTTTTGAAGTTTCTCAATGGGCTGTAGCGCTGTCCAATCGCAACGGAGAGTGTCACAGCCAGTGAGAAGGTGTTTTGTTTTTTTCTCCCTGGCTCTGACGCTCTCCGCTGCGATTGGACAGCGTTACAGCCAGGGAGAAGGAGACGCCCATTGAGAAACAGGGCAGTCTCCTCCTCCCTGTACCGATGCTAAAATTAGCATACCAGGCGGGAGAATACAATGGGGGCCACAGCGGGCGAACGGAGCGGTGCCCAGAAAAAATAGTAAGTGCAGTTAGATCCCTGCACTATGCCCTACATATCCTGATACTTAGTTTATAATGTCTGGACCCATGAAAGGTCCTCTTTAAGTCCCCCAAGTGGACCACAACTTACAATCATCAGATGTAAATTGGTCCATTATTCTGTAGAAATCACTATATCACAGTTTAGTGCTGCCATCTAGTGGCCTGAACTGGGATATACTAACAATGAGCCTGGAAGCCTAGTACAGGCTGCGGCTCATTCTTAGAACAGTGTGCTTTCCCCAATCTTCACCGGGGGAAAGTGACCTGAAGAGGAATCCCGCACTTCCGGTTTTTAACACTCTCAGATGCGTGAGTGAGGGGAACTCATTGCTGTGAGGGGAGGGGGCATGTGGCGTATTCTAGGGCCATGAGGGTGAAGAACTGTATGAGGAGCTTTATAGGGTGTAAATCTGTGAGGGAGCGCCGGAATCGAAAGAATGTAACTGTGTTACATTATTACAAGATTTGGGGCCCCACTTTTGATTTTGCCCAGGGCCACATTTTCTTTAAAACCGGCCCTGCATCTTGGTAATAAACTCTGTGCATCATATGTCCTAGCCTAGGAGATGTAACACTGGGGGAGTTACTTGTGGAGAAGGATTTGGGTGTCTTTGTAGATCGTAGATTAAATAACAGGAGACAATGTCAATCAGCTGCTTCTAAGGTTAGCAGGTTATTGTCATGTATAAAAAGAGGCATGGGCTTGCAGGACAAGGATGTATTATTACCACTTTAGGTGGAGGGCCTTAGTTATGAGGAAAGATTAAAATAATTACATTTTTTTAATCTTCAGATGGAGGGGAAATGATTAACATATACAATTATATAAATGGGCTGTACAAAAATTTGGTGACATTAATGCTTATGAAAATGTGTAGGTCTTACTCCCCTTTTCTCAAATTCACTATTCCTAGGTTGAACTTGATGGACTTCTGTCTTTTTCCGACTGTACTAACTATGTAACTTGCATTTTGACGCTGTGCATTGAGAGGACTACTCTTTGAGTCCTCTCCATTGTGTGTGTGAGCTTGTGAGTCCTCTCAGTGCTTTTTACTGTTGGTATGTCGGAGTAGAGTGTCAGACTGCAAGTGAGTATGAAGATAGTAATGACATAACTGGACTCTGTGTCACTCACACTGTACACCGCTTACTCTAGTTTGGGGGGAGGTTTGAAGCTGACAGATTCCCTTTAACAGAAGAAGAGAATGATTTCAAGCACCGTCACCCCGCTTTTAAAGCCAGCAGTCTGCTTTCCTAATTCAATCAGCACGACAGAGTGATATCAGCTGCTTTGTCCTTATTAACACTTTCTCCTGAACTAACGAGAAGATCACTAAAATTATGTTAGCAGGGCATTTTGTGGCAGGGCTGAAACGCAGTGGAAATTGTTTTTTTTGTTAATGTTTATGGCAAGGAATGACTTTCAAATTTATTGCAATTCATCTGATCGTTCTTCATAACAATCTAGAGTTAATGCAAATTGACACCATTAAAGATGAAGCAGTAAAATCTGTGAAAACCAAAATTTGCCATGACTGTAAACCTCACACTGCCCTTCTCTCACATCAGGTGTGGTGGTAGATGGGACACAATTGTTGGGTATATGCATTACTATGGTGGACAGGGGATGTAGTTCTGTTCTTCTCCCTGTAGCACTGTAAGGGTTAACACTGCTTGTTTCCCTTCCTGTATTCATGCGCGGTTTACAGTCATCGATCTAAGGAAACCACTGGTGTTATTAATCGTCTGCAGCTCTTTAATAACGCACTCATTCATTATGGACGGAGGAGGAATAAAACGAAGCAGATTTCCAGCAGCCCACAGCCAGGCTATAAATAATGTACCAGCCACGAGCACCAGGAACTGAGGCATTCATTATGTATACGGCTGGTCACAAGAGTCTGCAGACCTGCAAACTACATGGAGAGGGACGTCTCGTGTCCTTTTGCACTCAGATTCACCCAACCATGGTCAATGATCTGTCCTGTATGAGCAAAAAATCCAGTTGTAAAAAATTGTTAATGGGAAATCGGGTGGCAACCAATTTCCCACCACACTGGGATTGTAACTCTGCTTTCCTAGAATCTTAAATGGGTTAACTAAGTAAAAATAAATATCTTCAAAGACAGGGAAGTTGTTAAAATAATAAAATAAGTTATACCAGTTTAAACCCCTCTGCTCCAGCTCTGTCACTCTGATCCTCGACGCCGCTGCAGCCGTGACGTCATGTTCTTGGTTGCAGCAAAGACGTGCCCATATATTGCACATGACAGCCTGTCACTGGCCTCAACGGCTGCTGAGGCCATTGATCGGCTGCAGCTGTCATATGCAGTATACGGCATGTCACCACTGCAGATATATGAACAAGCTCAGCGGGGAGGACGGCAGCAGTGGCGGCATTGGAGTGGAGGGGGTTGGAGGCAGTGAGTATAATGTCTTTTAGTATTTTAATACCTTCCCTGCCTTTTACCATTTTTATTTTCACTCAGGCAACCCCCTTAAAGGGACAGTACCATCAAAATCATTTTCATCATATATGTATTTATCTTTTTTTTTTTTACATAAACGGGTGGATGTGTAACCCGCTACTAGCTTCTAAGAGCTTTTATATTGTCTTCTGATATAATTTGTATTATGTCTTCACAACTGTGCATGTAAAACCATGTTAAATACAATTGTTTCCTTGTCATATTCCAGGTTTACCAGCAGGTGGCAGCAATACATTGGTAAGGAGCTAGTTACAGTTTAGTATATCTAGGCTGGAATGGATTATTCCAGCTTAGCTCCGAGTCTGTGGAGGTGTGGACTGTTCCCACATCCTTCAGCTTGGGTGGAGAAGGAAGTTAGAGTCAGTGTGTAGCCCACCCCCTGCTAGGGGTAGGGTGTGTGTAAGGAGTCCCACTGGATAGGGAAAAAAGCCAGGATGTTGTCTCGGCTGAGACATTGTTCATATTCCCAGTCTGAGCACTGCAGCCTCAGCTGGAGGACAAGAAAGCAGACAACCTCCAGAGTTCCAGGATGACAGTATTCCCTGAAAAACCATCTGTCACGACCATGGTTATGGTCGTGACTCCTGGATCCGCATGCAGTTGCCGGCAGTTTGGTTTTATTGTCAACCACATGGTGAGGGCTGCTTGTATGTTGCCTCACGTGTGGTTGCCGTTGGCAACATGATTGTATTTGGCAGTATAGCAGCCTGAGCTGTTGCTAGGCAGCTTGCTGTCAAGTGCATGCGGTTACACCTGACAACCTCTCTTTGTATGTGTGCACTTTCCCGTTTTGTTGTGCACAAAGTTTATGTATGATGTTTTGAAGATGTTTCTGTGGTCTCTTTGTTTATTGCAGCTATGGTTTCCTGGGTTCCTGTGTGATGTTGGTGTGTGCTGTGTCCGTTTGTGTTGTTGTGGTCAGCAGCACTTGTACATGGGTTCCAGGCTGTGTGTCTGTGGCAGGTAGGTGTTGTACTTGCTTCATTTACCTGCCATTGCCATATGCTGTTTATGTTCCCCTTCCTTTGCAGTCTGGCTAGTGAGACTCCTGTTCGTCCGTGTCTTGGAGGAACAGGTCGTCTTACCCTGCTCCTAGTCCAGGGCCACCCTGAGTGCTAGTAGGGATTATAGGTTCCAGACTATGAACCCTCCCACCATCAGGGTCAGCTCATACGGCTAGGAGACAGGGTCAGAATTAGGGACGTATTAGGAGGTGACCTGCTCCCTGATTCCTGTCCTGGCCTAGCAGCGACCACCATCTTCTGTCATCGCACAGCTGAGGGTTTTTTCCCATCCTCAGCCGTGATACCATCTGAGAGTAAGTCCAGAGACCTAGGAGAAGCCATATTCCTCCTCAGCTAGTCTCTCCCCACAAAGCAGAAGATATAGAGAAGCGCAGAAGATAAATTCCTGCCACAGTTTCTAAGCAGATGTCTTATCCTGCAAGCTCCAGATTTATAGTACAGAAGATTTATTCCTGCCAACCATTGCCAAAACCTGCTGGGACCAAAGACCAAAGCTGTATTCTGAGAAAAAGGGTAAGGGACGGCTCACCTCTGATTTATGATGGCAAGGTGCACCAGACAGATGTTGTACCCAATCACCAGAAAACAATAGTATTAAAAATAGAATGGGCACTCATATATCTAGTTCACAAGGTAGGCAATGCGACTCAAGCGATATGATAATAATATATTAATTTATTAATAGCGATATATATATGCAGGTAAATATTGACAATGCACAATTGTAATTGTAGACCTAAGCAGAGCTATACCCCCTAAATAAATATAAATTGTTAAAACTCACATAAAATATATGGTAAAATGGGCATATATCTATCCACTGTTATAACTAATAGAAAACCGGGGGTCCGGTCCAGCGATAATAGGTGGAACACAGTGAATATAGTCTTCTGTTGTCTACAACAGTGGCTAGCAGCAAATATATCTCCAGAGGTGATATATGTGAAAATAAATGAATGAATAAATAAATGAGTGTAAATTCAACAGTGATATTACGTGATAAAAAGTGTCTAATAAAATATAAAATCCATTAGATCAATATTAAAGTAGTGAGCAAACAAATAGTGAAATAATATATATATAAATATATAAATATATAAATATCTCTGGAGAATCAACAATTTTGCTGTGTCCCACTGGTAGTTCTGTTGGTAGTTCTGTTCCTAGAGTACAGTCTTTCTTTAGTGGTAAGACATATAACCTGGATCACGGCTTGATCCACACTATTATCCACAGGTACACTCGGTTTGAGCAGATATCTGCCTAAATAGGCTGTATGCTTGAACAACCGCTGCGAACGCGGCAAGGTACTTGAGCAGTAATACAAATGTGTCCAGCAATGTTGCGAAGTAATTGATCAACAATGCAAATGTAGCAGACAATATAGCAAGGTGATTAAGCAGCAGTACACATATATCCAGCAGTGTTGTATCGATTCACATATATCGGAGCTAGATAGCTCTTACTCACATATAGTCCTGCTCCCACCGTGGCGTCCCACGTGGTGTAAGTTCAGGAGGATTTGCCTTTAGGTAGCACAGCTGAGTTGTCTGCTAGCGATGCTGTATCCACCCGGCTGTGAACGGGAATGCTGGCTGTGTCACGCTGTAAATCCACGTCCGGTTTCTTTGATTAGAATAGATATTCCACCTGTTTGGATCAGTACTGGTGGTGAGATATATAGTCCATCAATCTCTGTATTAAGTCCAAAGAAACCCGCAGTTCAATTTTCTTTTAGAACCGCAATTCTGATGTCCTTTAGAAAGCGCTTTCTCAATCCAATATAGTGGAAAATTATTGCCGGTATATTGTCAGGTCCAATTATTCCTCACCAGACGCGTTTCAAAGGCTAACTGCCTTCTTCCTCAGTGGCTAATTTGGATCTGACTAACCTGCCGGCTTTTTATCCTCCAAAGGGCTCTTTGTTAAACCTGAAATGGACCCAAAGAATCTGGGTTTCACAGATACAATTATCTTATATTGCGGTAGTCCTGCGGTATGTCTGCGTTTTTTGTACACACATGCGTTTTTCTGTGTTGTGTGTTCCTAAGTACACCAGAATCATTATGCATATCAAATTTTTGTTATAACTGGTTGCAATTGGATCTTATATGGATAATATCATCCTATATCCTATATTAATATAAACATATTGTTCTTTTATAAAATACAATATAAAGGGCTTATAAACCTTTATTGGAAACCTATTAAAAACATATTAAAAACATTAAATAGTAGGGAGCTTCTGTATTAGGTCTAAAAAGTATATAATATATAAAATATAAATATAAAAATATAAATATAAAAATAAAAATATGAAATATATTTTCGGGTATTGTATTCTGCAAAGTGTATATATGTATTTTCTTGTTAATTAATATGCAGCAGACTGTATTCCATGGGGCTCATCCCCTAAAATGGTTCGGGCAGAGTATATGGGATGGTGATATAGATGGACTTGGGTCGAGATCTCCAGCGCAGGGGGGGTCATAGTGCTGCTAAACAGCCCGACCAGTACCCCCCATGGGCCGAAGACACCCGACCCATCACAAGAACCCAAATATTTCCAACTCGACATTTAGTCCTGCTGGAGCCAAACTGCCGAATTCGAAGATCTTCCTAGACTCCGCCCTAGACATTCGGGCAATATGGTTGCCCCCCCCTCCAATGGCGTTCTATTTGTTCGAATGCTGCGAACGGACTAAATGCCGAGTTGGAAATATTTGGGTTCTTGTGATGGGTCGGGTGTCTTCGGCCCATGGGGGGTACTGGTCGGGCTGTTTAGCAGCACTATGACCCCCCCTGCGCTGGAGATCTCCGACCCAAGTCCATCTATATCACCATCCCATATACTCTGCCCGAACCATTTTAGGGGATGAGCCCCATGGAATACAGTCTGCTGCATATTAATTAACAAGAAAATACATATATACACTTTGCAGAATACAATACCCGAAAATATATTTCATATTTTTATTTTTATATTTATATTTTTATATTTATATTTTATATATTATATACTTTTTAGACCTAATACAGAAGCTCCCTACTATTTAATGTTTTTAATATGTTTTTAATAGGTTTCCAATAAAGGTTTATAAGCCCTTTATATTGTATTTTATAAAAGAACAATATGTTTATATTAATATAGGATATAGGATGATATTATCCATATAAGATCCAATTGCAACCAGTTATAACAAAAATTTGATATGCATAATGATTCTGGTGTACTTAGGAACACACAACACAGAAAAACGCATGTGTGTACAAAAAACGCAGACATACCGCAGGACTACCGCAATATAAGAT
Organism: Bufo bufo; assembly: GCF_905171765.1. NCBI lineage: Eukaryota > Metazoa > Chordata > Amphibia > Anura > Bufonidae > Bufo > Bufo bufo. The sequence continues at coordinate 116,340,776 of NC_053394.1, forward strand.
AATTGTATCTGTGAAACCCAGATTCTTTGGGTCCATTTCAGGTTTAACAAAGAGCCCTTTGGAGGATAAAAAGCCGGCAGGTTAGTCAGATCCAAATTAGCCACTGAGGAAGAAGGCAGTTAGCCTTTGAAACGCGTCTGGTGAGGAATAATTGGACCTGACAATATACCGGCAATAATTTTCCACTATATTGGATTGAGAAAGCGCTTTCTAAAGGACATCAGAATTGCGGTTCTAAAAGAAAATTGAACTGCGGGTTTCTTTGGACTTAATACAGAGATTGATGGACTATATATCTCACCACCAGTACTGATCCAAACAGGTGGAATATCTATTCTAATCAAAGAAACCGGAAGTGGATTTACAGCGTGACACAGCCAGCATTCCCGTTCCCAGCCGGGTGGATACAGCATCGCTAGCAGACAACTCAGCTGTGCTACCTAAAGGCAAATCCTCCTGAACTTACACCACGTGGGACGCCACGGTGGGAGCAGGACTATATGTGAGTAAGAGCTATCTAGCTCCGATATATGTGAATCGATACAACACTGCTGGATATATGTGTACTGCTGCTTAATCACCTTGCTATATTGTCTGCTACATTTGCATTGTTGATCAATTACTTCGCCACATTGCTGGACACATTTGTATTACTGCTCAAGTACCTTGCCGCGTTCGCAGCGGTTGTTCAAGCATACAGCCTATTTAGGCAGATATCTGCTCAAACCGAGTGTACCTGTGGATAATAGTGTGGATCAAGCCGTGATCCAGGTTATATGTCTTACCACTAAAGAAAGACTGTACTCTAGGAACAGAACTACCAACAGAACTACCAGTGGGACACAGCAAAATTGTTGATTCTCCAGAGATATTTATATATTTATATATTTATATATATATTATTTCACTATTTGTTTGCTCACTACTTTAATATTGATCTAATGGATTTTATATTTTATTAGACACTTTTTATCACGTAATATCACTGTTGAATTTACACTCATTTATTTATTCATTTATTTATTCATTTATTTTCACATATATCACCTCTGGAGATATATTTGCTGCTAGCCACTGTTGTAGACAACAGAAGACTATATTCACTGTGTTCCACCTATTATCGCTGGACCGGACCCCCGGTTTTCTATTAGTTATAACAGTGGATAGATATATGCCCATTTTACCATATATTTTATGTGAGTTTTAACAATTTATATTTATTTAGGGGGTATAGCTCTGCTTAGGTCTACAATTACAATTGTGCATTGTCAATATTTACCTGCATATATATATCGCTATTAATAAATTAATATATTATTATCATATCGCTTGAGTCGCATTGCCTACCTTGTGAACTAGATATATGAGTGCCCATTCTATTTTTAATAAAGCTGTATTCTGCTTGGATAAAAGTAATCTTCAGTAAAGAAAAGTTGGAACTTCATCTAAAGGTCTGGACATCAATTTCTGCTGAAAAATTCCTCTATTAGTCCTACTATCACTACACTCAATTTATTGCAAGTAAGCCAGGAGTCCAGCCGTACCCAGGTAGGAGACACCTTTGACACAATTATCACCACCTAAAGAGACATTATAGGCCATTACACCACTCTGGCATTCCTAACCTGGGATGTGTGTTATAACACCTTGGGAGGGCCCTGTGATAGTACCCTGCGCACGCTGAAATTGGCGTCACAAACAAAATACAGACTATAATCCACCCATATCCTGGCCCACTGCACCCCGTTCCTGGTCACTGCAAAAGTGGCATCACGAACAGGATCGAATTGTGTGCCAACAGGATTGGATTGTGTACCTATCCCTGCTACAAGGCCTACAGACTGTAGTGATGACTGTAGGGTCATATTCGAATTCGCAATATTTAGTGAATATTTTGTAGAATATTCGAAAAAACAAATATATTCAATATAGTTCTATGACTCATTGGCTCACAAGCAAGAAGCAGGGAGGAATCATGTTTTTACTCGGCAATTTAAAAATTTGTGATAAAGATTCGCATTACGAAAGTTTGCATATTACGCAATCATTACCATGCCGATTTTTTTTGTAAAAAAATTTGTAGAATATAACGAATATTCGAATTCGCGAATATTCGAATATTCGTTATATTCTACAAATTTTTTTACAAAAAAAATCGGCATGGTAATGATTGCGTAATATGCAAACTTTCGTAATGCGAATCTTTATCACAAATTTTTAAATTGCCGAGTAAAAACATGATTCCTCCCTGCTTCTTGCTTGTGAGCCAATGAGTCATAGCACTATATTGAATATATTTGTTTTTTCGAATATTCGTAATATTCTAAAACAAGAATATATAGCAATATAGCGAATATTTGAAAAAAACGAATGTAGAGCAATTTAGCTAATATAGCGCTATAATCTTTTTTTTATAGTTGTCATTTTTATCTGAACTGCAGATGAGAAAAAAATTACAACTGTTAGACAAAGAAGATTATAGCACTATATTAGCTAAATTGCTCTATATTATTTTTTTTTCAAAATATTCGCTATATTGCTATATATTCTTGTTTTAGAATATTACAAATATTCGAAAAAACTAATATATTCGATATAGTGCTATATATTTGTTTTTTTAGAATATTTGTCATTTTTCCCAACTAAAGTCATGATTCCTCCCTGCTTAAGTTGTTTGTGGGCCAATGACTCATTGGCTCACAAACAAAAAGCAGGGAGGAATCATGTTTTTACTCGGCAATTGAAAAATTTGCATTACAAAAATTTGCATTACGAAAATACTCCTAAAGTCAAAGATACTGCAGCCTTCTCATTGGCCCACAAGCTAGAAGCAGGGAGGGATCATGTGTACTGATTAAAAAAAAAAACTCAAATATTCGAAATGACGAATATATATCACTATATTCTAAATATTCGTGAATTTTCGAAGTGCCTATATTCGCGATAAAAATTCGCAATTCGAATATTCGTGATCAACACTACCAGACTGTGCCAAAATCCTGAAAATTGACTTTATTGCCTTTATTGCGGTGCCAGTCAGCGCTAAACCATGCGCATCGGCTCCCCAAGGGTTAATTTGCCATATTTTTTTGTAATGGCGCCGCTACTTCATGCCCTTTGGAAGCGGGAAAACTCAAGAACGCCCTCTCAGGAGCGAGAAAATGATGACTACGCACCGCCTAGAAGCGGGAAAACCAAAGACTGCTCACCAAGAACTTTGCAATGTGAGCCAAGGGAGTAAAGACTTCTCCCTTTGGGCTCCACCCTCATTTCCTGCACTGACCATGGCGAAGGAAGCAGAGAAAATGGCGCTCCGACAACAAGAAATGACCGTCAACGGGGAACCCGTCTTCGACAAGCACCCAAAGGAGATCCAGGTTTCCCAATTGGTCCAGAGGAGCAGCCCCTCCATCTTTACCACGATCCCGGAGGCAGTGGAACCCTCCGCGGCTGCCGAGCCAGCACCCAAGATGGCCCCCGCACTCAAACCCGCTCCCGCGGAAGACTGCCAAGCCGTCCAGATACTGGAAGTGTCTGCACCGCCAAGTGCGTCATCGCCAGCGACCGACGTCCCGGCTCAGGAACCAGCTGCGTCCTCGGAGAAGTTGACCGCCGTTCCAAAGACAGCCGCGACCGCTCAAGATGACCAGCAGGAGGCACCGGAACTGGCCACCCAGGTAGTAGAAGTCCCGCTCCCTGAGGCCCCGGTCCAGCCCGTAGCTGCTTCTGCAACGCGCCCAGTGGGTCCCGACACTGCCACTAGGCCCGAACAGGCCCCGCTCCGCACGCTTGCTGGTGCAGCGGAGGTAGCCTGAGCTTCCACTCCGTCTCCCAGAAGAGACAGCCCCAGGCCACCTTAACCCAGAGTTCCCACTGGAGATAACCGGTCACGCCCAGACCCCATGGGAATACAAAACCGCTGTAGAGGAGTGGGTCAAGCAGGTCGTAGATGACCCCCGGCCTGGCGACCCTAAGCTTACCAGATGCACAGGTAGGGTGACCACGTGTCCCAGGTCGCCCAGGACAGTCCCGCATTTGGAGAGTCTGTCCCAGGTCCCAGTCACCCTCATTTCGGGACAATGCAGTGTCCCGGAATGACCTGAGCCGCCGACCGCTGCTGTGACCAGGGCCGTTTCTTGGACCGGGCGGGCCGGGTGGCCGCCCGAGGTGCTGTCAGAAGGGGGGAGCCGGCAGGGCACAGCAGGAGATGAGCGCTGCGCTTCCATTGTGGAAGCGCTCACTCATCTCTGTAGTCATCTGTATCACCGTCCTCAGGACGGCGATACAAATGTCTGTGCTGCGGCAGCCGGCAGGGGAGCGAGAGGTGTGTCCCCTCCCTGTTCCTCTGATAGGCTGCCAGCACTAGGCCGGCACTAGGCCGGCATCGCATCCTGGAGGAGGTAAGTATAAGTTGTTTTTTTTATATATATATATATATACACTGCTCAAAAAAATAAAGGGAACACAAAAATAACACATCCTAGATCTGAATTAATTAAATATTCTTCTGAAATACTTTGTTCTTTACATAGTTGAATGTGCTGACAACAAAATCACACAAAAATTAAAAATGGAAATCAAATTTTTCAACCCATGGAGGTCTGGATTTGGAGTCACACTCAAAATTAAAGTGGAAAAACACACTACAGGCTGATCCAACTTTGATGTAATGTCCTTAAAACAAGTCAAAATGAGGCTCAGTAGTGTGTGTGGCCTCCACTTGCCTGTATGACCTCCCTACAACGCCTGTGCATGCTCCTGATGAGGTGGCGGACGGTCTCCTGAGGGATCTCCTCCCAGACCTGGACTAAAGCATCTGCCAACTTCTGGACAGTCTGTGGTGCAACGTGACGTTGGTGGATAGAGCGAGACATGATGTCCCAGATGTGCTCAATTGGATTCAGGTCTGGGGAACGGGCAGGCCAGTCCATAGCATCAATGCCTTCGTCTTGCAGGAACTGCTGACACACTTCAGCCACATGAGGTCTAGCATTGTCTTGCATTAGGAGGAACCCAGGGCCAACCGCACCAGCATATGGTCTCACAAGGGGTCTGAGGATCTCATCTCGGTACCTAATGGCAGTCAGGCTACCTCTGGCAAGCACATGGAGGGCTGTGCAGCCCTCCAAAGAAATGCCACCCCACACTATTGCTGACCCAATGCCAAACTGGTCATGCTGGAGGATGTTGCAGGCAGCAGAACGTTCTCCACGGCGTCTCCAGACTCTGTCACATCTGTCACATGTGCTCAGTGTGAACCTGCTTTCATCTGTGAAGAGCACAGGGCGCCAGTAGCGAATTTGCCAATCTTGGTGTTCTCTGTCAAATGCCAAACGTCCTGCACGGTGTTGGGCTGTAAGCACAACCCCCACCTGTGGTCGTCGGGCTCTCATATCACCCTCATGGAGTCTGTTTCTGACCGTTTGAGCAGACACATGCACATTTGTGGCCTGCTGGAGGTCATTTTGCAGGGCTCTGGCAGTGCTCCTCCTGTTCCTCCTTGCACAAAGGCGGAGGTAGCGGTCCTGCTGCTGGGTTGTTGCCCTCCTACGGCCTCCTCCACGTCTTCTGATGTACTGGCCTGTCTCCTGGTAGCGCCTTCATGCTCTGGACACTACGCTGACAGACACAGCAAACCTTCTTGCCACAGCTCGCATTGATGTGCCATCCTGGATAAGCTGCACTACCTGAGCCACTTGTGTGGGTTTTAGACTCCATCTCATGCTACCTCTAGAGTGAAAACACCGCCAGCATTCAAAAGTGACCAAAACATCAGCCAGGAAGCATAGGAACTGAGAAGTGGTCTGCGATTACCACCTGCAGAACCACTTCTTTATTGGGGGTGTCTTGCTAATTGCCTATAATTTCCACCTGTTGTCTATCCCATTTTCTCAACAGCATGTGAAATTGATTGTCACTCAGTGTTGCTTCCTAAGTGGACAGTTTGATTTCACAGAAGTGGGATTGACTTGGAGTTACATTGTGTTGTTTAAGTGTTCCCTTTATTTTTTTGAGCAGTGTATATATATATATATATATGTACAAATTACAATACTGGCACATAAGGGGGGCTGCTGGCACATAAGGGGGGCTGCTAGCACATAAGGGGGGCTACTGACACAGACATAAGGGGGGCTACTGGCACATAAGGGGAGCTAATGTAGTCTAATGTGGAAGAGTTTGGTGAGCTGAACTAGAATCAGCATTAATATTTTCAGAGATAATTTACTGTATTGTTAGTATTATGTTTATTTTCAAGAATATATTGTAGAGTAATATATTGGTTATTTATACATTAAGAAATATGTGGAATTGTTTTGCAGTCTGTTATTTATGGTTGGTAAAGTATTCATATTTTGTAAAAGTTCCTGCTTATTAATAAAAACAAAAAAACAACAACTGTTCTTTAATGCAACTTGTTTTGTTTTCTATTTCTTAACAGATGTCTAAGTAGCCAGTTAATGTGTGCAGAAATACTGAAAAATGCACACGACGACCAATCCACTTTCCCTCTTTATGCACTGAAGCTGGCACGTTCCCTGAGTTTTTCCAGCAAGATGGTGCACCACCACATTATGGGTGTCAGGTCCGAGCATTCCTAGATGAACAGTTTCCTGGAAAGTGGATTGGTCATTGTGGGCCAGTTGAATGGCCCCCAAGGTCTCCCGATCTGACCCCCTTAGACTTTTATCTTTGGGGTCATCTGAAGGCAATTGTCTATGCTGTGAAGATACGAGATGTGCAGCACTTGAAACTACGGATACTGGAAGCCTGTGCTAGCATTTCTCCTGCGGTGTTGCTAACAGTGTGTGAAGAGTGGGAGAAGAGGGTTGCATTGACAATCCAACACAATGGGCAGCCATTGAACACATTTTATAAGTGGTCAGAAACTTGTAAATAACTCATGAAAGAATAAAGTTACGTTAAAACCATTGTTTTTCTTGTGAAATTCCCAATAAGTTTGATGTGTCACATGACCCTCTTCCTATTGAAAAAACAAAAGTTGGATTTAAAATGGCCAACTTCAAAATGGCCGCCATGGTCACCACCCATCTTGTAAAGTTTCCCCCCTCACATATACTAATGTGCCACAAACAGGAAGTTAATATCACCAACCATTCCCATTTTATTAAGGTGTATCCATATAAATGGCCCACCCTGTACTTTAAAGCACTTCAAGTGAAAGTACTGAAGTCATATTTGAGCGTATTATTGCACTAATAAATGCACTATGTTTTTGCCTAATTGTTTACAGGTTGAGCAACGTTCAAGCACTTATGCCCATTGTGTGTATTCTTTTCTAGGTGCCGCAATGTGACCTTCATGCACTTTTTGTGATATTGCACTAACCTTTGCACTTAGCCAGAAAAGTAGCACCTTACTTCTGTGTGCCTTGCTTTACAGCTCTTGTCTCTTCCCCCCTTTATACAGACTGCCTCTGCGGATGCTTAATACTAATGGCCTACACCTGGTATTATATGCCCATAGGTACCCAGGGTAGGACCAAGTGGTAAGTCCCGGCAGGTCCAGTAACTACACAGGTAACCCCATAATGGTAACAATCAATTCCTCGCGACATTTATAGTGTTCCCCCATAATGGTAACAGTTAATTCCTCCAGACATTTACAGTGTCCCCTATAACACTAACAATTAATTCTTCCAGAAAATTATAGTGTCCCCATAACACTAACGATCAATTCCTCCTGACATTTACAATGTCCCCCATAATACTAACAATTAATTCCTCCTGACATTTATAGTGTCCCCCATAATAATAACAATGATCAATTCCTCCTGACATTTACTGTGACCCCATAACAATAACAATCAATTCCTCTTGACATTTATAGTGTCCCCCATAACAGTAACAATCAATTCCTCTTGACATATACAGTAGGTGTTTGTGAGATTGTGCTTTCAGCACGACAGCGTCGCGCTGATACTCGGCGACGTGGTGCCGAGATCTCGCACTCACTGGGATAGCGACAGCACATCCCAGCAAGCGCGTCATAGAAGAGGCGGGAGATCCGACTTGGATTCCCGCCAATTCTACACGTGTGCGGCGTTTGTTATGAATCCTGAGGGGGAAGTCCCCGCCGGATTTTAAATAAAAATCCGGCCTGGGTCCCCCCCTCAGGAGCATACCGGGCCCTTAGGTCTGTTATGGGTTGTAAGGAGAGCCCCCCCTACGCCGAAAAAAACGGCGTAGGGGGTCCCCCTACAATCCATACCAGACCCGTATCCAAAGCACGCTACCCGGCCAGCCAGGAAGGGAGTGGGGACGAGCGAGCGCCCCCCCCCCCTCCTGAGCCGTACCAGGCTGCATGCCCTCAACATGGGGGGTTGGGTGCTCTGGGGCAGGGGGCGCACTGCGGCCCCCCCACCTCAGAGCACCCTGTCCCCATGTTGATGAGGACAGGGCCCCTTCCCGACAACCCTGGCCGTTGGTTGTCGGGGTATGCGGGCGGGAGGCTTAACGGAATCTGGGAGCCCCCTTTAATAAGGGGGGCCCCCAGATACCGGCCCCCCACCCTAAGTGAATGAGTATGGGGTACATCGTACCCCTACCCATTCACCTGCAAGAAAAGTGGTAAAAACACAAATAAACCACACAGTGTATTAAAATATTTTATTTTTCTGCTCCGGAGGCCGCCCCCTGTCTTCTTTATTAGCTCTTTTACCAGGGGGGGCTCTTCTTCTTCCGATATCCCGACGGGTCTTCTCCGCTATCCGGGGGGGTCTTCTCAACTCTCCGGGGTTCTCCTTCTGTCTTCTCCTTCTGTTCTTCTTCTGTCTTCTCCTTCTGTCTTGTTGTCTCCTTCTGTCTTCTGTCTCCGGGGGGGGCTCTTCTTCTTCCGATATCCCGACGGGTCTTCTCCGCTATCCGGGGGGGTCTTCTCAACTCTTCGGGGTTCTCCTTCTGTCTTCTCCTTCTGTTCTTCTTCTGTCTTCTCCTTCCTTCTTGTTGTCTCGGCGCACCCCGGTTCTTCGTCTCGCGAGACTCGGCGCACCCCGATTCTTCTCTCTGTTGTTGACTCGGCGCACCCCGGTTCTTCGTCTCGCGAGACTCGGCGCACCCCGATTCTTCGTCTCGCGAGATGAAGAACCGGGGTGCGCCGAGTCAACAACAGAGAGAAGAATCGGGGTGCGCCGAGACAACAAGAAGGAAGGAGAAGACAGAAGAAGAACAGAAGGAGAAGACAGAAGGAGAACCCCGAAGAGTTGAGAAGACCCCCCCGGATAGCGGAGAAGACCCGTCGGGATATCGGAAGAAGAAGAGCCCCCCCCGGAGACAGAAGACAGAAGGAGACAACAAGACAGAAGGAGAAGACAGAAGGAGAACCCCGGAGAGTTGAGAAGACCCCCCCGGATAGCGGAGAAGACCCGTCGGGATATCGGAAGAAGAAGAGCCCCCCCCGGAGACAGAAGACAGAAGGAGACAACAAGACAGAAGGAGAAGACAGAAGAAGAACAGAAGGAGAAGACAGAAGGAGAACCCCGGAGAGTTGAGAAGACCCCCCCGGATAGCGGAGAAGACCCGTCGGGATATCGGAAGAAGAAGAGCCCCCCCTGGTAAAAGAGCTAATAAAGAAGACAGGGGGCGGCCTCCGGAGCAGAAAAATAAAATATTTTAATACACTGTGTGGTTTATTTGTGTTTTTACCACTTTTCTTGCAGGTGAATGGGTAGGGGTACGATGTACCCCATACTCATTCACTTAGGGTGGGGGGCCGGTATCTGGGGGCCCCCCTTATTAAAGGGGGCTCCCAGATTCCGTTAAGCCTCCCGCCCGCATACCCCGACAACCAACGGCCAGGGTTGTCGGGAAGGGGCCCTGTCCTCATCAACATGGGGACAGGGTGCTCTGAGGTGGGGGGGCCGCAGTGCGCCCCCTGCCCCAGAGCACCCAACCCCCCATGTTGAGGGCATGCAGCCTGGTACGGCTCAGGAGGGGGGGGGGGGCGCTCGCTCGTCCCCACTCCCTTCCTGGCTGGCCGGGTAGCGTGCTTTGGATACGGGTCTGGTATGGATTGTAGGGGGACCCCCTACGCCGTTTTTTTCGGCGTAGGGGGGGCTCTCCTTACAACCCATAACAGACCTAAGGGCCCGGTATGCTCCTGAGGGCGGGACCCAGGCCGGATTTTTATTTAAAATCCGGCGGGGACTTCCCCCTCAGGATTCATAACAAACGCCGCACACGTGTAGAATTGGCGGGAATCCAAGTCGGATCTCCCGCCTCTTCTATGACGCGCTTGCTCTCCATCGCGGCAAGCCAGCTCGGCGCTGGCTCCCGCGATGGGGCTCGTATGTGCTCAATCTCGCCGAGAAATACGGCGAGATTGACACAAAATCGGGTTCACCTACTGTATAGTGTCCCCCATAACAGTAACAGTCAATTCCTCCAAACATTTATAGTGTCCCCATACCACAGTAACAATCAATTCCTCCTGACCTTTACAGTGTCCCCCATAACGATAACAATAAATTCCTCCTGACATTTATAGGGTCCCCCATAACAGTGACTGCCACAGTGCCCCTGTACTTAAAGAGGACCTTTCACCTATTATGACACTGTGAACTAACTATATAGACATGGAGAGCGACGCCCGGGGATCTCACTGCACTTACTATTATCCCTGGGCACCGCTGCGTTCTCCCGTTATGCCCTCCGGTATCTCCGCTCACTAAGCTATAGTAGGCGGAGATTTCAGTCACTAAGTTATGGTAGGCGGAGTCTGCCCTTGTTCTACTCTAGCGCTGGCCAATCGCAGCGCAGAGCTCACAGCCTGGGAGGTTATTTTCTCCCAGGTTGTGAGCTCTGCAATGCGATTGGCCAGCGCTACAGCAGAACAAGGGCAGACTCCGCCTACCATAACTTTGTGACTGGAGATACCGGAGGGCATAGCAGGAGAACGGAGCGGAGCCCAGGGATAGTAGTAAGTGCAGTGAGATCCCCGGGCGCCGCTCTCCATGTCTGTATAGTTAGTTCACAGTGTCATAATAGGTGAAAGGTCCTCTTTAACAGTGACAACCACAGTTTCCCCATAACAGTGACAGCCTTAATGCCATCATAATAATGACAACAATGCCACTTCTCTGAAAGTGGAATGTGTGGTTCTATGTGAAAAAGGTTTATTCAGGGTATGATAACATGTACTTCAAATTTCTAGTATACATTGTGAATACTTTTCCTCTTTGTTTTCAAGATATCTGCTTTGTGGTTTACATGCAGAAGCCAATCCTATTCTGAAAATGTAGCCCCACCCTTGAAGTTATAAAGCCCAAAGCCTGAGGCGGCACTACTAAGAGATTCCGATGACTAATGTGGAACTAGTTCACAAAATACAACAATACTTACAAGCTTTACGGCTTGATCTGTACCTGACAGAAATCAGAAAGGTACAAGTTGTCATCAAAATCTCTCACTTGTGCAGTTTAAAGCTTTGAGTCTTTAATTTCAAGTGACTGTATCTCAAAGTAAAGAAGCATTAAAGTGTACCTGAGTTTTCAAAAAAGTTTGCATAATGGCTTCTTTGCACAATCATAATTGTGAATGAATCGTTACGTTGGGCTTCCCTAAAGTCTCTTTCAGCCATATTATTCCTTGTTTCAGCTGCACAGACAGATTCATTTCTCTCACAAGCAGTGGGTGTTTCCTATCTACCAGTAATGTATGCAATGACCTCACTTCCCTTACTTCCCACTATGTTTGTTTTCTTCTAGTGAACTCAAAAGATGATAAGGAGAGATAAGTCAGCATACAGAAAGGCTGAACACTCCTGTGATGGTTAGAAGCAGTTGTTTATCAGGCTCAGGATCTCAGCTAGCTCTGACTTGCCAGCAATTCCTCTCAGCCATCTTCTGAGTCTCTGTTATTATGGATGGATCTTGCCAGACAACAGGCAGTGGACTGCAAGTTGGGTGGAAGCGAGACCCCTAGTGGCCATGACTTTATAGCTTTTTTCAGCTGGATGCACACATATTTTTTAAATTAAGTGATTTATAAATTTGATTATTGCACCATTCTTTATTAAATGAAATGAAATTGTGTGAAAATAGAGTGACTCTTTAAGGTATAAAACATGGTCTTGTCATACTCAGGAGACTGATCAATAATACACTGCGGGTAAAACACTGACCACCTCACCACTCCGTAGATACAGATGTAGCAGAGATAAGTTTGTTATTTTCGGTAAAATGTATCAAGCTTTTACTCCAGAAGACTGGCATACCAAAGTTAAACATTTTGGTTCAAGTGCTGTGTGACTTTTTGCCATTTTATACCGCCATTGCCACTTTTGAAAAGTGTGTGGGAAAGGGGATGTGGTTAGCTATGTTAATTAGTTTCACTCCAGATTTATCCAAGTGTATAATTTCTTGGCAAATGTTTTAAAAAACGCAACGGATTTAACAAACAGCGTTCAACTTTTTTTGAATTTGGAGCAAAGTACTCAAAGTAAAACTCAATACAAAAAGTCCCATCATGATACAGTCCCCCTTTGTCTTTTGTGCACATTGATAAGTCAACGAGTTATCATTGTATAATGGGGTTGTCTGGGAATAACTAACTGATGCTCACAGCTTGTATCCGCCAAGGAAATATTCATACTTAGATGTTTCTTGCCGCTCCAATTCTGCACAATGGCTCCCACAGCTTGGACACTGTCACCTGCTCCTCCGCAGCCAACCCATGACTTCAGCTGTGATGTGTCTCTTGTAGACATGTCAACGCTGATGTCAGTCATTGGCTGCAGCAGAGCAGATGACCATGTCCAGGAGGAAATAAACAAGCCACAGACTAGAAGATGGACACAGAGGAGCAATTTTGCAGGATGCAGTGGGGAACCATTGGTAAATTTATATAAAAGGAAAAACCAAAATATTGCATTCACATAAGTATTCAGACCTTTTGTTATGACACTTGAATTTAGCTCTTGGTGCCTCCCATTTCTCATGTGTTTCTTTGAGATGTTTCTACAGGGAGTGCAGAATTATTAGGCAAGTTGTATTTTTGAGGATTAATTTTATTATTGAACAACAACCATGTTCTCAATGAACCCAAAAAACTCATTAATATCAAAGCTGAATATTTTTGGAAGTAGTTTTTAGTTTGTTTTTAGTTTTAGCTATTTTAGGGGGATATCTGTGTGTGCAGGTGACTATTACTGTGCATAATTATTAGGCAACTTAACAAAAAACAAATATATACCCATTTCAATTATTTATTTTTACCAGTGAAACCAATATAACATCTCAACATTCACAAATATACATTTCTGACATTCAAAAACAAAACAAAAACAAATCAGTGACCAATATAGCCACCTTTCTTTGCAAGGACACTCAAAAGCCTGCCATCCATGGATTCTGTCAGTGTTTTGATCTGTTCACCATCAACATTGCGTGCAGCAGCAACCACAGCCTCCCAGACACTGTTCAGAGAGGTGTACTGTTTTCCCTCCTTGTAAATCTCACATTTGATGATGGACCACAGGTTCTCAATGGGGTTCAGATCAGGTGAACAAGGAGGCCATGTCATTAGATTTTCTTCTTTTATACCCTTTCTTGCCAGCCAGTGATGGAGCATTGTCCTGCATGAAAATCATGTTTTTCTTGAAGGATGCAGACTTCTTCCTGTACCACTGCTTGAAGAAGGTGTCTTCCAGAAACTGGCAGTAGGACTGGGAGTTGAGCTTGACTCCATCCTCAACCAGAAAAGGCCCCACAAGCTCATCTGTGATGATACCAGCCCAAACCAGTACTCCACCTCCACCTTGCTGGCGTCTGAGTCGGACTGGAGCTCTCTGCCCTTTACCAATCCAGCCACGGGCCCATCCATCTGGCCCATCAAGACTCACTCTCATTTCATCAGTCCATAAAACCTTAGAAAAATCAGTCTTGAGATATTTCTTGGCCCGGTCTTGACGTTTCAGCTTGTGTGTCTTGTTCAGTGGTGGTCGTGTTTCAGCCTTTCTTACCTTGGCCATGTCTCTAAGTATTGCACACCTTGTGCTTTTGGGCACTCCAGTGATGTTGCAGCTCTGAAATATGGCCAAACTGGTGGCAAGTGGCATCTTGGCAGCTGCACGCTTGACTTTTCTCAGTTCATGGGCAGTTATTTTGCGCCTTGGTTTTTCCACACGCTTCTTGCGACCCTGTTGACTATTTTGAATGAAACGCTTGATTGTTCGATGATCACGCTTCAGAAGCTTTGCAATTTTAAGAGTGCTGCATCCCTCTGCAAGATATCTCACTATTTTTGACTTTTCTGAGCCTGTCAAGTCCTTCTTTTGACTCATTTTGCCTAAGAAAAGGAAGTTGACTAATAATTATGCACACCTAATATAGGGTGTTGATGTCATTAGACCACACCCCTTCTCATTACAGAGATGCACATCACCTAATATGCTTAATTGGTAGTAGGCTTTCGAGCCTATACAGCTTGGAGTAAGACAACATGCATAAAGAGGATGATGTGGTCAAAATACTCATTTGCCTAATAATTCTGCACGCAGTGTATACCTTGTTTGGGGTCCACCTGTGGTAAATTCAGTTGATTGGACCAAACTAACTAATATCGCATGTGCAGATGGGAGAAGCTGCCAGAAGTTCAACCATCACTTCAGCATTCCACCAATCTTGGCTTTATGGCAGAGTGTCCAGAAAGAAGCTTCTCCTCTGTAAAAGACACTTGAAAGCCCACCTGAAGTTTGCAAAAAAGCACCTAAAAGACTCTCAAGATTCTCTTGTCTCATCAAACCAAGATTTAACTTTTTTGTTAAATCGTCATGTCTGGAGAAAACCAGCTCATCACCTGACTAATACCATTTCTACAGTGAAACATTCTGGCGGTACATCATGCTGTGGAGGTGTTTTTCAGTGTCTGGAACAGGGAGACTGTTCAGGGTTGAGGGAAAGCTGAATGGAGCAAAGTTCAGAGATATTCAGGATGAAGGTTCACCTTCCAACAAGACAATGACCCTAAACACACAGTCAAGACAACACAGGAGTGGCTTAGGTACAACTCTGTGAATATCCGTTAGTGACCTAGCCAGAGCCCTGACTTGAACCCATTCAAACATCTCTAGAGAGACATGCAAATGGTTGTCCACCAACGGTCCTCATCCTACCTGACAGATCTTGAGATAATTGGCAGAGAAGAATGTAAGAAAACCTCAAATCCATGTGTGCAATGCGATATTTTAGTTTTTCCTTTTTAAAAATTTAGAAAATTTCTAATATTCTGTTTATACTTTCTCATTATGGGTTACTGAGTTAAAATTTCAACTTTTTATTTTATTTTAGCGCAAGGCTGCACATCATGAGTTTTAGGGACTCAGTTCTGCTACATGTACATATTCACAGCAATGAGCCTTTCACATTAAATTAGACAGATGGATCAGTGACCTGGAACACACAACTCAGACTAACCATCATATCATTAAATATATAACGAGATCAAAGAAAGCCTTCAACATCATATCTGATCAGATATTTTTAGAAGACTGAATGGGGTCCCAAATCTCCTCTCGTCAAGTGTACGCTGTTCTTGGAACACAGATCATTAGATTTATCCACACTGAATGTCATCTATCTATCTATCTATCTATCTATCTATCTGTCTATCTATCTCATATCTATCTATCTATCTATCTATCTATCTATCTATCTATCTCATATCTATCTATCTATCTATCTATCTATCTATCTATCTATCTCATATCTATCTATCTATCTATCTATCTATCTATCTATCTATCTATCTATCTGTGAGTCTCTCTATCTATCCATCTATCTCACATATCTACCTAAGATCTGCAAATTATCAAATTTTCAAGCACCTAGCTCCAGTCTGTGGCATATGTGAGGGGCATAAAAGCAGATTGAAAGCTAAGTTTTTTAGCCACATGAATGCTCAAAAAATCCTCAGATCAAGTCATATGGGATGATTGTGAGATGCCTTCTGTTCAGAGACGTGCCAGTTATTGCCACTTGTTGCAAACTGACAGGGACAGCATCCTTGAACAGAGAGACCTTGGTTTATTACTCCGGCAGATCACTATGTGTCTAGGGCAAGATGTCAGCACTGTTCAATGTTGTGTGTCCCGGCGGTTAGGAGAACATGAACAAACTGGAATGATAGCAAGTGTAGCAAACTCCTGTAAGGATGGATCGTGTGATTAGAAGAATAGTGATCCTTTCTCTACTGCAGGTGAAATTGGACGTCACATCCCAAGCCTAGGGAAGCAAATTGTCTGCACAATCCATCAGACGGCGCCTGCAAAACATTGGGCCAGATGTCCATCTACAGGCGTTCCACTGACCTCTTGCCACCGCTCTCATAGGCTATCATGGTGCTCAACAAGATGGCAATGGAAGCTGGAATTGAGGTCTGTCATCTTCAGTGATGAGTCCAACTTTTGTTCAGACACAATGATGGCAGGAGATTGGCCTAGAGAGCATGTGGTAATGTATGGTAGCAGTTGCACAGGGTGTTGCCAGCAGCAGATCTTGATGATTTGCGTGCCCAAGTGCATTCAGCATGGCAGAACATTCTTCAGACAACCACCTATAACATTATTGATAGCATGCCAGAGGTGTAAGTGCATGTATTTCTGCTCATGGTGCTCATACTTAATACTATTTCCATTTTTTATAATTTGCATATCATTAACGTGTCTATCGATCTTCTCGGTGTTGCAGTTTAATGTTGAGGCTTGTATGTACAGTATCTATCTATCCATCCAACTATTATCTATATATCAGTTTGGCTTTCAGACCATATTGAAAGTTGTAGTTGCACAACCCGTTGCTTTAAAACACCATTAGCTATAGTTAGAAGCACATAAGAAAACATAACATGCTACTAGCCTCACACCATGCTACTAGGCCTGATTGACACGACCGTGCTCAGTATCATAAATCACTATGATGCAGTCAGTTCGGGTCATGGGAGCCGGGGCCGGTCCAGGAGATGAGGCTGGCACATGGGCTGTGTTTCCCAGACTGAGAATGGTCATGCGAATTAGGCCTGAAACTTAGTACACATTTAAGGAGCTTAAAAAGTCAGATGGCACAACTCTCTGGACAACAGGGGGCAGTAGTGAAAAATGTAATTCATCAGCATCATCAATAGGACATTTAAGGGGCCACTGATCCTAAGGTCATCAACCTGCAGAGGCATAAAGGTAGATAGTGAGAAGCAGGATTCATTTGTAGTCAGTCATCCTTCTGAAGAACACTATAGTGAGCATCTCCCCAGCCTGACATGGCTGATAACAGAGAGCAATAGATCACATTTACTGACAAATGCAGATAACAGAGACAATAATGTTCCTACTGTAGTCAGTACGTGGGTCTCGGATCAATGGTCTCAGGGTGCATTGACTTATATGAAGCTGGAGACTCATCTTTGCTCCTCTTGACCTTGGATAGATCATGCAGTTGGAGTCCATCGTCCAAACGGAATTCATTTCTGACAAGGTGTGTTCCCCAGCACTAACCTCAGAGAGATGTCACAGCTTTCCGGGGATGACACAAGCTGCAAATGGACATCCCCAGGGGCATAATCAGGAAACCCCAGCGTGGTTCCAATGACAGTTGCCAAGCATTGGGTTCAATCACACGCCTGTACATCCGTGGGAAGACAGCAGGTGGGAGGCAGCAGCTCAGGGATCTTCAGTCGGTTGCAGCAGTTGTACCATCCTGCAGAATAATTCATTTCATGGGGTTGTCAGTTCAGTGCTGCAGAATCCTGTATGGAGAGGACTGCAGCCAAAATTACGCCTCCGGATGCCCAATCCGTGCATGTCTCTCTAGGGATGAATCATCTCCTCTTCATGCTTCTTTAGACAGAATCTTGTCCGCCACCAAATAGCTCATGCAAAGCATTGCGGCACCCTCCCCAGCCGTGGAGCCTCATGTGCTCTTTTCTCCTTACCTGCCTTATGTGGTCTCTGCCCCATCCTGCAGAAAACCAGGTGATTGTTATATTCACTGTATGGTAAAGGATACAGCCCATGGTCTGCATAAGGCAGAAGGTCCACAAAGCAAAATCTGTACCAGGACTCATCACCTACTATGTGCCATTTATACATCTTATGTCTTCGCTTGTCACAGGGGGCATTTGGAGCCCTCCTTAGGCTGCTACTTAAAGGGTTTCTGTCACCAGATTGAACCCTATTAAGCTAGCTGACATTAGCGATGTGCTAATGTCAGCTAAACCTAACAAGCCTATTCCTACTTTTATCTATGCCCCCGTTACTCCAGAAATATAACTTTTATAATATGCTAATTAGCCTCTAGGAAGGGGGGGGGGGCGTTGTTCCTGCTCCTAGAGGCTCCGTTCTCCCACCTTTGTCGTCTCCCTCCAAGTCCTGATTGACAGGGCCAGGCAGCGCTTGCATCTGTCTGCCAGCCCTGTGATCTGGTGAAATCTCGCGCCGTTTAGTATTCAGCGCAGGCGCGGTGAGGGAAAGACACTCGCAGGCTGCAAGCTTGCTCACCGCGCCTGCGCCAAATACTGAACGGCGTGAGATTTCACCAGAGCACAGGGCTGGCAGACAGATGTGAGCACCTGATCAATCAGTGTTTTTGGTAGAAATTATATTTCTACATGGCAAATAATTTACTAGCAGGTGTAGTAGAGTAATAGAAATCCAACAGATCCAACAGATCCAACAGTCATGCTGCTGATTCTCTATAATTCAATCACTTATTGAAAGGGGATCTGTTCAAAATAATGGCAGTGTGGAGTTCAATGAGTGAGGTCCTTCATTCTTTGAAAAACAGGTGGCAATTATTGCCCTTATTTAAGGAAGGAAGGCAGCAAATGTTGTACATACTGGTTACAGTGCATTTCTCTCTGAAATTCTGAGGAATATGGGTCGTTCCAGACATTGTTCAGAAGAACAGCGTACCTTGATTAAATAGTTGATTGGAGAGGGGAAACATATAAAGAAGTGCAGAAAATGATAGGCTGCTCAGCTAAAATGATCGCAAATGCTTTAAAATGGCAACCAAAACCTGAAAGACGTGGAAGAAAGCGAAAAACTACCATTCGAATGGATAGAAGAATAGGACTCAGCCAACAATCAACTCCAGGAAGATCAAGGAAGGTCTAAAGTTACCTGTGAGTACTGTTACAATTAGAAGACGCCTATGTGAAGCCAAGCTATCTGCAAGAAGCCCCCGCAAAGTCCCACTGTTGAAAAAAAGACATGTGCTGAAGAGGTTACAATTTACCAAAGAGCACATTGACTGGCCTAAAGAGAAATGGCGCAACATTTTGTGGACTGATGAAAGTAAGATTGTTCTTTTTGGGTCTAGTGGCCGGAGACAGTTTGTCAGACGACCCCCAAACACTGAATTCAAGCCACAGTACACTGTGAAGACAGTGAAGCATGATGGCGCAAGCATCATGATATGGGGATGTTTCTCATACTACGGTGTTGGGCCTATTTATCGCATACTAGGGATCATGGATTAGTTTGAATACATCAGAATACTTGAAGAGGTCATGCTGCCTTATACTGAAGAGGAAATGCCCTTGAAATGGGTGTTCCAACAAGACAACGACCCCAAACACACCAGTAAACGTGCAACATCTTGGTTCCAGACCAACAAGATTGATGTTATGGAGTGGCCAGACCAATACCCGGATCTTAATCCAATAGAAAACTTTGTGGGGTGACATCAAAAATGCAGTTTCTGAGGCAAAACCAAGAAATAGAGAAGGACTGTGGAATGTAGTCCAATCATCCTGGGCTGGAATACCCGTTCACAGGGGCCAGAAGTTGGTTGACTCCATGCAACACAGATGTACAGCAGTTCTCAGAAACAGTGGTTATACAACTAAATATTAGTTAAGTGATTCAAAGGAAAGCAAAATCTTCCAACATTTTTCAGTTTATATAGTGAATGTTTGAGTTTGTAAAGAAGAATACAAACACTGCTATTTTACAGTCTAATATTCACTTTTCTTAATTTTTTTTAGAGGAACAACACAAATTTGATATATTTTTCTTCATGTTTTGATTTGGAATAGAATGTGTAGTTTACCCGATGCATTAATCTATGTGGAAATATAAACTATTAGAAGGATTTTGAGCTTTATTAACTTTTTTAAACACACTGCTATCATTTTGAACACAACTGAATATGCATGAATATTTGTGTATGCATGGCCAGGTATGACTACTGGTATGGATGTGCAGTGTGCAGTTTACATGTGTATTAAAACACTCCTTAAAGGTGTAATCCAACCCAAAAAATGCCCCCCCCCCAAATGCCTGGACCCCTCACACAGATTGTGCTTACCCGTCGCTTTTGCTGCCCATATGGCTGCTGCTGCATCTCTCCGTGGCATGGATCAAAACATCCATCGAGGAAGAGGATGGGGGGTAGCCAATAACAGGCCGTGATGGGGATGAGTCTTCTTAGCATCGCGGGGGAAGATAGGGAGGCTTGTTCCTGTCGCAGCCAGATATTCGCTGCCCCTTGCTGCTGGATGTTTTGATCCGCACAACAAGGAGATGCAGCGGCAGCAGAAGCAACGTGGGTGCCAGGGAGCGAGGTAAGTACAATCTGTGTGAGGGGCCTGGACTTGGGGGGGCATTTTTGGGGTTGGATAACTCCTTTAACTCTTTAATCACTGTTACTCTGTCTGCTGCTGCCTGAGTTAACAGAAAAGGTTCCAGCTTTGCTCTTAGTGCAGTAGACAGACTGCCCATTGATTTTAGTAGTTAATAAATAATGTTTGATATCCTCAGCTGCAGAACCCCAAAAATACCTTATTGTCAGGAAATTCTTCTGACAAATGGACAATCCCTGTCACCTCCCCTGACATGTCTGTTTTAGACACTACTTTCACTCCCTATGCAATAACAATTCTGTAACATCCATTCTTATGAGTCTATGTTGTTCTGTTTCTCTATTATTCCTGCCAGAAGTTTATAAATGAATTGCCAGCAGTCAAACAGAGGATAACCAATTGGGGGTATTTCCCTGCACAGTCTGATTGTCACGGATGGTGCTGCAGAAAGCTGGAATTTATAAATAAACATCCGACTGGCTTGATCACAAACTAAGGAGCATATGGGTGAGCCCTATAAAACCCCTAGAGCTTTCCCTGACTGCTATGCCCATGCAAAGGTCTTTATGGTAGACAATTGCATGCCCACGTACCTTATACTGTGTGACACCTGAAAACCCTATAATAGTGAGGGGACACGACCACTGGCTCCCTGCACTTAATACTGACAGAGTCAGGGTCACCTAGAATCAAGCCAGCAAGGAAACACAAATAAAGGAAAAGGACTTATCTAAGGAATCAGCAGTAGCAGCCTCCAGCAGTGAACAACTCATCCAGGAAGAAGTATAAACCGAAAAGTGAGGCAGTATGGGAGGGAATATAAAGGGAGACAAATAGTGTAAATAGGTGACAGCTGGGAGAAGGAAAGGAGATGACAAAGTGAAACCAAAACAAAGAACCTCATGCAAGAGGTAGAGAAGAACGTCTAACTGACCTTCTCACAGAACTGGCGGTGACAGTACCCCTCCCTCTATGGGTGGACTCCGGACACTCAGAGCCCACCTTCTCAGGATGAGACCTATGGAAAGCCCTGATGAGACGAGTGTCCTTAATGTCCGCCACTGGGACCCACATCCTCTCCTCAGGACCATAACCCTCCCAATGAACGAGGTACTGGAGAGAACCGCGGATAATGCGAGAATCCACAATCCTAGAGACCTGAAATTCAAGATTACCATCAACAATAATCGGAGGAGGAGGCAAAGAGGAGGGTACAGTGGGTTGGACATAAGGTTTTAATAGGGACCTGTGAAAAACATTATGGATCTTCCAAATCTGAGGAAGATCAAGACGGAAGGCAACGGGATTGATGACGGACAAGATCTTGTAAGGCCCAATAAACTTAGGACCCAACTTCTAGGAGGGAACCTTCAGTTTCATATTCTTTGTAGACAACCACACCAGATCACCCACATTCAGGTCCGGACCAGGCACACGTCTCTTATCCGCCACACGCTTATATCTCTCACTTATCCTCTTCAGATTACCCTGAATCTTTTGCCAAATAAATGACAAAGACGAGGAAAATCTCTCCTCATCAGGTAAACCAGAAGACCCCTCTCCAGAGAATGTCCCAAACTGCGGATGAAACCCATATGCACCAAAAATGGTGACTTATCAGAGGACTCCTGGCGACGGTTATTTAAAGCAAACTCAGCAAGGGGCAAAAAAGAACACCAATCCTCCTGATTCTCTGCCACAAAACAGCGCAGATATGTCTCCAGATTCTGATTGACGCGTTCGGTCTGACCATTCGACTGCGGGTGAAAAGCAGAAGAGAACGACAACCGAACCCCCAAGCGAGAACAGAAGGCCTTCCAGAATCTGGAAACAAATTGCGTGCCCCTATCAGAAACGATGTCTGAAGGAATGCCATGCAATTTAACAATGTGATCAACAAACGCTTGCGCCAGCGTCTTAGCATTGGGTAACCCAGGAAAGGGAATGAAATGCGCCATTTTGCTAAAACGGTCCACTACTACCAGAATCACAGTCTTCCCCGAGGAACGAGGCAGGTCCGTAATGAAGTCCATGGACAGATGGCCGTGAATGAGGGACCTTGGCACGAGCGCAGGTCTCGCAGGCTGCCACAAAACCCTCAACCGTCTTACGAAGAGCCGGCCACCAGAATCTCCGAGCAATGAGATCCACTGTGGCTCTACTCCCCGGGTGCCTAGCAAGGACATTATCGTGGTGCTCCTTAAAAACCTTGTGTCGTAAAGCGAGAGGCACAAACAACCTCCCAGGGGGACAAAGATCAGGAGCCTCTGCCTGGGCTGCCTGAACCTCTGCCTCCAAATCAGGATAAAGAGCAGAGACGACCACCTCTTCAGCCAAAATGGGACCCGGGTCTTCAAAGTTCCCCCCTCCCGGAAAACAACGTGACAGGGCATCCGCCTTCACATTTTTAACCCCAGGGCGGAACGTAACAACAAAATTAAACCTAGAAAAGAACAAAGACCATCTGGCCTGTCTCGGGTTCAGACGCTTGGCCGATTCCAAGTAGGCCAGATTTTTATGGTCTGTAAACACGGTAATAGGGTGTCTGGCTCCCTCTAACCAATGGCGCCATTCCTCAAAAGCTAATTTGATGGCCAATAACTCCCTATCTCCCACATCGTAATTTCTCTTTGCAGAGGAGAGTTTTTCCATGAGAAAAAGGCACACGGTCGCCATTTGGCAGGAGAGGGACCCTGAGATACGACCGAACCCACACCCACCTCAGAAGCGTCCACCTCAACAATAAACGGTAGAGAGACATCAGGTTGTACCAAAATGGGAGCGGAAGCAAAACTCTCTTTGATAGTAGAAAACGCTTTAAGCGCATCTACCGACCACGAAGAAAAATCTACCCCCTTTTTAGTCATATCAGTGAGTGGCTTAACAACAGAGGAATAATTCTAAATGAACTTCCTGTAATAATTGGCAAAACCCAAAAACCGCATCAGTGCCTTCTGATTCTCAGGAAGCTCCCAATCAAGCACAGCGCTGACCTTCTCAGGGTCCATGCGAAAACCAGAAGTGGAGAGAAGGAAACCAAGAAATTGAATCTCGGGAACCGCAAACACACATTTTTCCAGTTTAGCGTACAATTTATTATCCCGCAGAATCAGCAAGACCTGACGTAGGTGGTCTCGATGAGTCTTGAAATCAGGAGAAAAAATCAAAATGTCATCTAGATACACCAGTAGAAATTTCCCCATTAAATGATAAAAATGCTGTTCACAAAAAGACGGCCAGGGCATTCATCAAACCAAAGGGCATAATTCTCTAAATGGCCCTCAGGGGTATTGAAGGCCGTCTTCCATTCGTCCCCTTCCCTGACCCTGACCAGGTTGTATGCCCCTCTTAAATCCAACTTAGAAAAAACCTTAGCCCCAACAATCTGGTTAAACAGGTCCGGGATCAGAGGAAGCGGATATGGGTCACGAATCATGATACGGTTCAGCTCCCTGAAATCCAGACAAGGTCTTAAAGAACCATCTTTTTTCTTAACAAAAAAAAAAACAGCAACAGATGACTTCGAGGGTCGGATGTGTCCCTTTCTCAGGCTCTTAGAGATATAAGTACGCATAGTGACTCTTTCAGGTTGGGAGAGATTGTATAAACGTGATTTTGGCAGTTTGGCGCCTGGGATGAGAGTAATAGGGCAGACGTACTCCCGGTGCGGGGGCAAATCCTGGACACCACTCTCGGAAAACACATTAGAAAATTCAGAGAGAAAAGATGGCACAGTCTTGGTAGAAACCTCTGAAAGAGACGCCGTGAGGCAATTCTCTCTGCAGAACTCACTCCAACCATTTATTTGCCTTGCTTGCCAATCAATGGTGGGGTTATGTTTAGTGAGCCAGGGTAGCCTCAACACTAGAGGAGTAGGTAATCCGCTTAAGACGAAACATGACATATCCTCAACATGAGCGTCACCCACAGTCAAATGGATATTGTGAACTATGCCCTTTAACGATCTTTGAGAAAGTGGAGCGGAATCGATAGCAAAAACAGGTATATCCTTTTCCAAAGTACATACCTGGAAACCATGCGTTATTGCAAATTATCAATGAGATTGACAGCTGCTCCACTATCTACAAAAATCTCACAAACAATGTTCTTGCTGTCTAGTGCCACCCTGGCAGGTAGGAGAAAACGGGAACTACAAGTAAACGGCAAACCTTCAATTTCCGCATCAACCTTGCCAATAGTAGCAAATGGAAAGTTTTTAGAGGGTTTTTTTCTTTTTGTTTTTCTTTTATTACCCTCAGAAAACTCCATGAATCTCCTAGAGGGGCAAACATTAGCCAAATGATTTATACCCCCACAACAGAAACAAACCCTCCTCTGAGAGCTGAATCCTTTACTATCAGAGGCAAGCAAACCCAGCTGCATGGCCTCCTTCTCAGAGGGGATTGAGAGAGACTGAGACCCCTGCGCACTGAATGAGACAGCCCCACTGTCCTTGGACTGAATATGACAGGAAGGAGTAGTCTCCTCTCTCTCTCTAAGACGCCTGTCAATACAAACAGCTAGAGACATGGCAGATTCTAACGAGGCTGGTCTCTCATGAAAAGCAAATGCATCTTTCAATCTTTCCGAAAGACCATGGCAAAATTGACTTCGGAGTGCAGCATCATTCCAACCAGTATCAGCTGCCCATCTCCGAAATTCTGAACAATATATCTCTGCGGACTGTTTACCCTGGCATAAAAGACGCAGTTTAGATTCAGCCAGGGCAATACGATCCGGGTCATCATATATCTGCCCCAGGGCTACAAAAAATTCATCCACCGATCGGAGGGGCCGTGCCCCCACCGGCAGCGAAAAGGCCCAAGACTGAGCGTTATCCCTGAGCAGCGAGATGATGATCCCCACCCTCTGCTCCTCATCACCAGAGGAATGGGGAAGTAGGCGAAAATGGAGTTTGCATGCCTCTCTAAAGCGAACAAAATTCTCACTACCCCCGGAGAACGCATCCGGAAGCAAGATCTTAGGCTCGGAACAAACTCCATGAACGCCAGCAGAACCGGTCACCTGAAGCTGAGACACAGTTTTACGGAGATCTGCTACCTCCAGCGAAAGACCTTGCATGTGGTCAATCAAGGCTGAAACCGGATCCATGCTTAAGACGGTTATGGCGGTTTATAATGTCACGGATGGTGTTGCAGAAAGCTGGGATTTATAAATAAACATCCGACTGGCTTGATCACAAACTAAGGAGCATATGGGTGAGCCCTATAAAACCCCTAGAGCTCTCCCTGACTCCTATGGCCATGCAAAGGTCTTTATGGTAGACGATTGCATGCCCACGTACCTTATACTGTGTGACACCTGAAAACCCTATAATAGTGAGGGGATAATGTGGTGGGTGGGGCGGGAGGGGGACCATCAGTCTGCGATATTGCTGAGTATCCTGTCAAGGGATTTTCAGGGGCCATATGGAGATATTTTTTCTATTTTGGAGACTGGGCATCCAGGGAAAAGGAAAAAACAGTGTTTAATCAGCGAAACGTTAGATAGGGTCTGGAATAAGACTAAAAAGATATTGGGTGTAAGTAGTCCCACTTATTTTACTCCACTTTGGCACAATTCTAATTTAAAAGAGTTTATGTTAATTGAAGATTATAATTATTGGAATTCACGCGGCATTAACCGCTTAACTCATATAATATCACATGGTAGTATCATCCCTTTGGATGAATTAATAAAGGGTATAAATGTCACTTTTTTAGATAGATATAGATATTCACAAATTCGTCATGCATCACGAGCACTGAGGATAAAAAGCCTTTTGAATATTAGGTCAAATTCCTTTTTGGATTATTGCTTTAAATTTAGGAATACACAACTTAATCTCTCTAAAATATATCGCAGATTTCGGGACTGTTTAGGAGAAACAACATCATTTAAAAGCGAGGAAGGCTGGGAGGTTGAATTAGGCGAGGGGAATTCTGTTGATTGGGCTATAGTATATCAAAATATAAAAAAGTATCGATTTCCCAAAAATATAGATTAATCCAATTTAGGATTGTACATCGCCTGTACTACTCTCCCGCCTTCCTCGCCAAAATATATAAGGAAAGAAAGGATACGTGTTGGAAGTGCTCGGCTAAAAATGCCGGCCTAAGTAGATGGGCCCGACACACGTTTGATCAAATATGTACGCTAAGAGCTTCCATTGACTCACTTAGTCGGTATTGTACCACTTTTATTTAGAATGACCCCCATTTCTTAGCTCTATTGTTCCTATGTAAAATGGTGTGCAGCCATTTTCTTTTTTATATTCTGTGGTAGAGTCACTGTGTACATACATTACATTACTTATTCTGTACTAATCCTGATTTACAGCCTGTATTATACTCCAGAGCTACATTTGCAATTTTGATGTCTTCAGAGCTGAAATCCATCAGCATTCTGGAAAGTGTAGAGCCAACAAACCTCAGTAGTATAATATCACTGTCCCTCCATTATATCTAATCAGTGCGAGCAATATGTGGCACTCTTGTTGCTAATGCAACACTACTGATCCCAGCATACTCTGCCACTGCACTGGATGACGCACCAGTCCTTGTGTTATTTACAGTGTTGAGTGTGCCGTCTGTGTCTTAGCTGTGCAGTATGAGGTTCAGCGGTAACTCCCTTCTATCATAGGGAGAAAATTAATATTACAAGTTCCCCACTGTGACCTCAGCGAGTGATTATAGATCAAGCCAAAATATGATTGTGTCACCTCCAAGAGCTTCCTCTTGTCTTCCAAGTCTTAATTAATTTTCATGTAAATTTGCTGTAATACAGCCTGTGCTACAGAAGACAAATGATACCCTCCACATTTCTAGAGAGGCCGGAGCTATGAGACAGAACCACTGAAGGAAAATAACCGAACTCCAGTGTGATCCGTAACCAGAGCCGGTCTACTACACATAGTGCACTCAGGAAATATTCAGATATTGTGTATACTCGAAGAAATCTTCAGTGACCATTGCAGAACCCGCACTACACTGGATGGTGCCTTCTTTGGGTGACCCCGAAGATATACAAATAACCATACCATGCCATACCATATAGGGGGACATTTATGAAGACTGGCGATTTAGACACTGGTCTTTGTCCCTCTGTGATGGCAGTTCATTCACCTAAGTTAAGGGACTTTACAGTTGGAGTAGATTTAGACAATTTTCTATGACTAAAACAGGGATAGAAAATGATAGATGAGATGGCCGGACAGCCCTTTTTCCGCTCAGACCTGGCGCGAGTCGCGGAAAAAGGGAAAAAGTCACAGATTGCGGCGCAAATAACCTGTGTGCTGCAATCTGCGACAGATATATGCCAAAAAGTGGCGAATATCTGTTTGTAAATGACCCCCAGGGTGCCTAATTAAAAGGACCACATAGTGCCCCAAATAACAGCATCATACATTAACCAACCAACATTTGCAAACTGCCTAAATAAAAACACTATATAGTGCCTGTAGCGTCATAGATTGCAAAAATAAAATACTTTCCAGGTAGTAGTGCCACACATTGTATACGTAAATACTACCATACAGTGTTCAAAAATACCACCATACAGTGACAAAAGGACAGCACCATACATCATGTGCTACACAATGTCTAAATAGTACTGCTATACAATGAATTTTCAGGAATGCAGTTGTCACAAGCCTTAGGTGATGTCCCCTTCAGTAAGGTCTGATGATGTTCCCCCTGTATCGCTGTACAGGGTTGAGCTCTGCAATTCTTCCAAGTGAGGAGTTCGAGCATGCAATTTTATCAGTCACCACGATCAATAAATATACCATACTCCATGTAGTGGGGCTGAGTTTGTCATGTTGCAACGTGTGTCATGATACACAGGTTAAAATGGGTTACTTCATGACAAATATTTATCACCTATCCAAGGGGGTCCAACTGCTGGGTCCTAGGGTCCCCTCTTAGAATAGAGGTAAGGGCACATCAGTCCACTTCTCTCTATACATTTCTATAGGCCCAATGGAGTACAGAATAAGTCAGTCCCATAGAAATATGAGGACCCTCTGGTGGGCCCAGGCTCTGGACCCACGGGTCCAGTAGATAAAACCTGTACTGTTAATATGGGGTTGAGCCCTGAAAATAATCTCCTCTGGTGGGCCCAAGGAATTTGGATCCAACACTGGAACCATGTTTACTACCACTCCATCCAGAGAGGGGACTCAGGGACCCATTGTTCGCTACATCTTGTGCGGTCCCACCAGTCAGACCCCTGCTATCTGATATTTATCACCTTTTCTGTGGATGAGTAACTACTACTTTTCATAGGGGTTAACCCCTTTAAAGGGGTTGCCCAGTTTTCCTATATTGATGACCTATGCTCATCAATATCTGATCGTCGGGGGTATGACTCCCGGCAACCCCACCGATCAGCTGTTTGAAAAGAAAGCAGCACCCTTGCGAGCGCAGTCTTCACTTCACTGTTTACGTGCTTGCCGTCAACATCGCAGTAGCGAGCAGTGTAATTACATCTCAGCTGAATGTGACAGAGTGTAAATACAACGGCTGAATGGGATGGACTGTAACTACAACGGCTGAATGGGATGGAGTGTATCTACAACTCCTGAATGGGATGGACTGTAACTACAACGGCTGAATGGGATGGAGTGTATCTACAACTCCTGAATGGGATGGACTGTAACTACAACTGCTGAATGGGATGGAGTGCAACTACAGCCGCTGAATGGGACAGAGTGTAACTACAACCGCTGAATGGGATGGACTGTAACTACAACTGCTGAATGGGATGGAGTGTAACTACAACGGCTGAATAGGACACAGTGTAACTACAATACAATGGGATGGACTGTAACTACAACCATTGAATGGGGCGCAGTGTAACTAACACTCCGTCTCATTCAGAAGTTGTAGTTACACTCCTTCCCATTCAGTAGACTTAGTTACACTGCGTCCCATTTAATGGTTGTAGTTAAACTCCATCCCATTCAGCGGTTGTAGTTACACTCCAGCCTGTTCAGCAGTTGTAGTTACACTCCGTCTCATTCAGAAGTTGAACTACAACTGCTGAACAGGCTGGAGTGTAACTACAACCGCTGAATGGGATGGAGTTTAACTACAACCATTGAATGGGACGCAGTGTAACTACATCTGCTGAATGGGAAGGAGTGTAACTACAACTGCTGAATGGGACAGAGTGTAACTACAACCGCTGAATGGGACAGAGTGTAACTAAAATGCCTGAATGGGATGGAGTGTAACTACAACTGCTGAATGGGATGGAGTGTAACTACAACCGCTGAATGGGACGGAGTGTAATTACAACTGCTGAATGGGATGGAGTGTAACTACAACGGCTGAATAGGACACAGTGTAACTACAATGGGATGGAGTTTAACTACAACCGTTGAATGGGGCGCAGTGTAACTACAACTGCTGAATGAGACGGAGTGTAACTACAGCTGCTGAATGAGACAGAGTGTAACTACAACCGCTAAACAGGCTGGAGTGTAACTACAACCACTGAATGGGATGGAGTTTAACTACAACCATTGAATGGGACGCAGTGTAACTACAACTGCTGAATGGGACAGAGTGTAACTACAATGCCTGAATGGGATGGAGTGTAACTACAACCGCTGAATGGGACGGAGTGTAACTACAACCGCTGAATGGGATGGAGTGTAACTACAACTGCTGAATGGGATGGAGTGTAACTACAACCGCTCAATGGGACACAGTGTAACTACAATGGGATGAAGTTTAACTACAACCGTTGAATGGGGTGCAGTGTAACTACAACTGCTGAATGAGACGAAGTGTAACTACAACCGCTGAACAGGCTGGAGTGTAACTACAACCACTGAATGGGATGGAGTTTAACTACAACCATTGAATGGGACGCAGTGTAACTACATCTGCTGAATGGGATGAGTGTAACTACAACCGCTGAATGAGATGGAGTGTAACTACAACCGCTGAATGAGACGGAGTGTAACTACAACCGCTGAATGGGAAGGAGTGTAACTACAACTGCTGAATGAGATGGAGTGTAACTACAACCGCTGAATGAGATGGAGTGTAACTACAACCTCTGAATGGGAAGGAGTGTAACTACAACCGCTGAATGAGATGGAGTGTAACTACAACCGCTGAATGAGATGGAGAGTAACTACAACCGCTGAATGAGACAGAGTGTAACTACAACCGCTGAATGGGAAGGAGTGTAACTACAACCGCTGAATGAGATGGAGTGTAACTACAACCGCTGAATGAGATGGAGTGTAACTACTACTGCTGAATGAGATGGAGTGTAACTACTACTGCTGAATGGGAAGGAGAGTAACTTCAATCACTGAATGAGATGGAGTGTAACTACAACTGCTCCTTCCCAATGCAATTAATAGGATGGAGATGAATAGTTACACCTGCTCACCGCTGCAATGTCAACAGCAAGCAGTACAATGAACAATGAAAAGAAGGCAGAGCACGCAGGAGCACTGCATTCTCTTCAAACATCTAATCGAGGCGAGTGGTGACAGGAGTTGGACCTCCACCAATCTAATATTGATAAACTACACTCACCTAAAGAATTATTAGGAACACCTGTTCTATTTCTCATTAATGCAATTATCTAGTCAACCAATCACATGGCAGTTGCTTCAATGCATTTAGGGGGGTGGTCCTGGTCAAGACAATCTCCTGAACTCCAAACTGAATGTCAGAATGGGAAAGAAAGGTGATTTAAGCAATTTTGAGCGTGGCATGGTTGTTGGTGCCAGACGGGCCGGTCTGAGTATTTCACAATCTGCTCAGTTACTGGGATTTTCACACACAACTATTTCTAGGGTTTACAAAGAATGGTGTGAAAAGGGAAAAACATCCAGTATGCGGCAGTCCTGTGGGCGAAAATGCCTTGTGGATGCTAGAGGTCAGAGGAGAATGGGCCGACTGATTCAAGCTGATAGAAGAGCAACGTTGACTGAAATAACCACTCGTTACAACCGAGGTATGCAGCAAAGCATTTGTGAAGCCACAACACGCACTCATCTCCACTACAAATAGGAAAAAGAGGCTACAATTTGAACGAGCTCACCAAAATTGGACTGCTGAAGACTGGAAAAATGTTGCCTGGTCTGATGAGTCTCGATTTCTGTTGAGACATTCAAATGGTAGAGTCTGAATTTGGCGTAAACAGAATGAGAACATGTATCCATCCTCTGATGGCTACTTCCAGCAGGATAATGCACCATGTCACAAAGCTCGAATCATTTCAAATTGGTTTCTTGAACATGACAATGAGTTCACTGTACTAAAATGGCCCCCACAGTCACCAGATCTCAACCCAATAGAGCATCTTTGGGATGTGGTGGAACGGGAGCTTCGTGCCCTGGATGTGCATCCCTCAAATCTCCATCAACTGCAAGATGCTATCCTATCAATATGGGCCAACATTTCTAAAGAATGCTATCAGCACCTTGTTGAATCAATGCCACGTAGAATTAAGGCAGTTCTGAAGGCAAAAGGGGGTCCAACACCGTATTAGTATGGTGTTCCTAATAATTCTTTAGGTGAGTGTATACTGAGGATAGGTCATCAATACAGGAAACTGGACAACCCCTTTAAGGACTGTTTGTACATGGGGCTGCTGGTCACTTTGATTTCAGCACCACGGACAGCTCTGTTCTATTCATTGCCTGATATTCTGTGGCACCCAGCACATAAAAGATTATACAACGAAGTGCATGCAAACCGAGGTTTAATTCCCTGAATGAGCTGATATTTGTGGTGGTCTTCACTTTCAGAAGGTACAAAGTCAATAAGCACGGACACTGTTATGTCTCTGTCATGACAAGACAGGCACAGACAAATATCCAAACATCCAGATATTATGTAGCTGAGTCGGATTCGTCATTTTACTCTGCTTTTGGGCACTGAAATAATAATCAGCTAAAAATACTGTAAGTCAGGAGGTTTTCTCCAGATCTGTGTAACACCAAAGATGACGTGCATTCACAAGGAGTCAAATGACAAAGTCATCCCTACTACATCAGCATACAAATGTATACTGTATCAAAATGAAATATACAGTACAGACCAAAAGTTTGGACACACCTTCTCATTCAAAGAGTTTTCTTTATTTTCATGATTATGAAGGCATCAAAACTATGAATTAACACATGTGGAATTATATACATAAAAAACAAGTGTGAAACAATTTTAATTAGGAGGGGGAGGGAGGGGGGCCCACTGGCCACCAATGAATTAAATACAGGGGAGGGAGGGAGGGAGGGAGGGGGGGCACACTGGCCACCAATGAATGTACAGTAATACAGGGGAGGGAGGGGGGCCGCACTGGCCACCAATGAGTTAAATACAGGGGAGGGAGGGAGGGGGGGCCCACTGGCCCCCAATGAATGTACAGTAATACAGGGGAGGGAGGGGGGGCCCACTGGCCACCAATGAATGTACAGTAATACAGGGGAGGGGGGCCGCACTGGCCACCAATGAGTTAAATACAGGGGAGGGTAGGGGGGTCCACTGGCCACCAATGAATGTACAGTAATACAGGGGAGGGAGGGCCGCACTGGCCACCAATGAGTTAAATACACGGGAGGGAGGGAGGGGGGCCTACTGGCCACCAATGAATGTACAGTAATACAGGGGAGGGAGGGGGGGCCGCACTGGCCACCAATGAATTTAAAACTGGGGAGGGAGAGGGGTGTGCCCCCTCCTGCCTGGCAGCACCTGATCTCTTACAGGGGGCTATGATCCGCACAATTAACCCCTCAGGTCCGGCACCTGAGGGGTTAATTGTGCGGATCACAGCCCCCTGTAAGAGATCGGGTGCTGCCAGGCAGCAGGGGGCAGTCATGTACACAGTTCGTAGTATAGTCTAACTTGAAGCGTCCCCATCACTATGGGAACGCCTCTGTGTTAGAATATACTGTCGGATATGAGTTTTCACGATGTAACTCAAATCCGATAGTATATTCTAACATAGAGGCGTTCCCATGGTGATGGGGACGCTTCAAGTTAAAATATACCATCGGATTGGAGAAAACTCCGATCCGATGGTATAATATGGACTCCTGACTTTACATTGAAAGTCAATGGGGACGGATCAGTTTGCAATTACACCATATTGTGTCAACGTCAAACGGATCCGTCCCCATTGACTTGCATTGTAAGTCAGGACGGATCCGTTTGGCTCCGCACGGCCAGGCGGACACCAAAACGACTTTTTTTTCATGTCCGTGGATCCTCCAAAAATCAACGAAGACCCACGGACGAAAAAATGGTCACGGATCACGGAACAACGGAAATCCGTTTTGCGGACCGCAAAAAAAAACGTCCGTGTGCATGAGGCCTTAGAGAGGAAAATGCCACTTTGGCGGCGTCAGACCATATAGAAAAATCAGTCCCCTTCCTAGTCAGGTCAGTAAGGGGTTTGACAATCACAGAATAGTTTTTAATGAATTTTTTATAAAAATTTGCGAAACCCAAAAAATGTTGCAGTGCTTTAAGGTTCTCAGGAAGATCCCAATCTCGAATTGCCTGGACTTTCCTAGAATCCATACAGAAACCTGAAGCAGATAATAGATATCCCAGGAACTGTATTTCCTGAATGGCGAAAACACACTTCTCAATTTTCGCATATAATTTATTCGTCCGTAGGACCTGCAGTACCCCGTGTGTCTTCAGATCAGACGAGTAAATTAAAATATCATCTAGGTATATTACCACAAACCTGCCGATAAGATGACTAAAAATATCATTAACGAAATGTTTGAAGACAGCGTGAGCATTGGTCAGACCGAAAGACATGACTAGATTTTCATAATGCCCCTCCGGGGTGTTAAAGGCTGTCTTCCACTCATCCGCTTCCTTGATATGAATCAGATTGTAGGCCCCCCTAAGATCAAGTTTGGAGAACCACTTAGCACCCGCAATCTGATTAAACAGGTCAGGAATGAGAGGAAGAGGGTATGGGTCTCGGATGGATATCCGGTTTAGTTTAGAAAAACCCTGGAGCCACGGGTGATGAAGAGGGTCTGATGTGTCCCTTAGCCAAGCTCTCGGAGATATAATCTTTCATGGCTTGTCTCTCGGGACCCGAAAGATTATATAACCTGGTCTTGGGTATTTTCGCACCGGGAATCAGGTTAACCAGGCAATCATAAGGATGGTGAGGTGGTAAATTCTGACACCCCTTTTCAGAGAAAACGTCCTCAAAGTCTGAAACAAAATTAGGTAGAGTAGCTATGGAGGCGACTAAGCAATTGCTATTTAAGCAATTTTCTCTGCAATGCTCACTCCACTCCAATATCTCCCTGGCCTGCCAATCCACCACTGGATTGTGCGCTACCAACCAGGGAAGACCCAATACCACAGGAGTGGGAAGGCCCTCCAGAACATAACATGAAAAATACTTGTTATGGTGGTCCCCTACCCGAAGGTGTAAGTTATGGACAATATGAGTAAGGTTTCTCTGAGACAGAGGAGCAGAGTCGATAACAAAAATGGGAATAGGTCCCTGTAGCGTACAGAAAGACAAACCCATAGTGTGGGCAAACTGGGCATCTATCAAATTTACTCCTGCTCCACTGTCTAGGAAGAAAGAAATAGTCTCTGTCTTAACACCAAAAACAACAACCGCTGGCAACACAAATTGAGATGTTCGTATGGAGGAAACGTATACCCCCCGGCTGACATCCTCCACACAGCCTGGGGTTAGTAGTTTTCCGACGGTCTTTTGTTTTTGAGTATGGAAGGACAGACATTAATGAAATGACCCCTCCCCCCACAGAAAAAACAAACCCCATGCCTACGGCGAGCCTCAGGAGGACGGACCTGACGAGTAGTTCCTCCTAGCTGCATAGGCTCGTCTAGGTCCGTACAGACTAGCTGCTGCTTGAGAGGGGTTACTAATTGCTCAGGGTCTTTCAATCTGTCCCTAAGACATCTATCTATTCTGATAGAAAGGGACATAACAGCATCAAGAGAAAAGGGGGTCTCATACAGCGCAAGCGCATCCTTAACCCTTTCAGAGCAAAACTAACTCCTGAGAGCCGGATCGTTCCACTGGGTATCCGTAGCCCACCTACGGAACTCTGAGCAATACTCCTCTGCTGGCCGTTCTCCCTGTAGGAGTCTCCGTAATTTTGACTCAGCCAGGGCGACTCGGTCAGGGTCATCATATATGAAACCCAAAGCCCCAAAAAATTCCTCCACAGACCGGAGAGCCGGAGAATCAGTGGGTAAAGAGAACGCCCAGGATTGCGGGTCCCCCTGAAGCAGGGAAATAACAACCCCCACCCGCTGTTCTTCATTACCAGAGGAGTAGGGGCGCAGCCTAACATATAACTTACAGGCCTCACGGAACGTCACAAATTTGTCCCTTCCCCAGAAAATCTGTCAGGAAGAACAACCTTGGGTTCCGGAGCAACCTGGTTACCAGTAGCAACCGCTGGGCTTGCGGTCAGTTGTAATTGCTGCTGTTGCTGGAGGACCGACGCCTTCAATCCTGCCACCTCCAAAGACAGGCCTTGAAGTTGCTTTGTCAAAGCGGCAATAGGATCCATGCTGGATTCTAAATAGGCAGAAGAGAAAAAATAAATAAATATATATATATATATTTTTATTTTTTTAAACAAAATAAGGGCCAGATATAATATCACGACCGGCGTGCCGATCACATACGTGACGCAAAGGGAGGGAAAAGGAACGCCCATTCCAAGGGAGAGGGAAAGATGGTGAGTGACCCCTCACCTTGAGGCTGGCACCTGACTGCCCTGATGACCCTAGACAGGTTTCTCACCCGTACGCCGATCACGTGCCTAAACCCTGGCTTTCCCTAAGATGAGCCCTAGGTAGTGAATAGGACGGTGGGAACACTAGTCCACACCACTAACACTAAAGGGAAACACTAGGGAGAGGACAGACAATACTGACAAAACAAATAGTCCCAGGTGGGCGACAACAAACAACCAACAGGGATCCGGAGGGTAATGCTCTGGTACGACAACCAGGGATAACAGCAACCCAGCTCCAGAGGGTCAGTATAGAAGTCCAGGGAGGAAGCTCTATATCTGGCAACCAGAGAAGTGGGAGAGGGGAATATAAGGAGGTTGGGAGTGCCAGACAAGAAACAGCTGAGGAGAAGAAGCTACGGATCCCTGAGTGAGACAAAAATGATTGCAAGACAAACACAGAAAGCTACAGCGCTATCTTTAGACATAGAGCGCGCAGCCACCCGCTGCGACTTCCTGACCCCGGGTATAACGGAGTCAGACGTGGCTCTTGACACCCTCGTGACAGGTGATCACAGTGAACCCCATCATTTAACCCCTCAGATGCTGTGATAAACAGCAACTCCAGCATCTTTAAGGTAAGGCAGAGGGATGCGGCTCCCTCTGCCTTCCGATCAGACCCCCACAGTGAAATTGTGGGGCTATGATCAGTTACTATGACAGCCTAGGGCCTGCTGAGGCTTTCCAGGGCTGTCATAGTAACCTCCCTGCTAAGCCATGCATGAGGCACAGCTCAGCAGGGAACGTGTCAAAATCCCATTCACCCTAATAGAAGCTCTATTAGGGTGAATGGGACAAGGGATCAAAAGATCCCAGGTTCTAGCCCCTTAGGGGGCTGATAGTTATTAAATAGTGAAAAAAGTTAAAAACAAATATAAAAAAACAACAAAATATTAAATGTCTAAATCACCCTCTTTCCCAATTTTACATATGAAAATATATAAACAATAAAAAATAAACATATTAAGTATCGCCCGTCTGAAATATAATTTTTTATTTTATTTCCTGTGCTGTCATATATACCATAACAAATGGTACAAAAAAAACCTACAGTTTGTTCCACAAAAACCAAGCCCCCATACAGCTCTATAGATCTTAAAATCTTTAAAAAAAACTGCTGCAAAAAGCTTGCAAGAAATTTTTAAGTGATTTCCATTAAACTTAATTGTAGAGGTAAAAAGGAGCTAGTCCTGAGAATTACTCAGATATCCCAAAATGTAGCAGTTCTAAAAAAAGTTGCTAGTTATTTATTGGGACTGCAGCAGCTTGTCTGCAGCCATGACACAGGAGGAGGTGGTGACAGTGCAAGAATACCTGCGCATGCGTAGTAGGAGCCTAGGACTGTACTGGTTTCTATGGCAATGAGACACTCATTGCACTCTTCTGCAGGGCACTGCCGGATTTGGCAGTTCGAGCGCATACACTTCTACAGTTATGGTGGGAACAGGAAGAGTCATCTATCTCATACTACAAAATCACATTGAAATTACTGGTCCTGGCTGGTAACTGAGCTCTCCATGTTGTCCTATGGCACAGTATCGTAACATGGTCAAAACCTGGCATGGAATAATTAAGCAAAAACAATTGCCTGTGCCCCTATTGCAGATAGGGATTTGCAGGTGATCTTGGTCATTTCTAGGTATAGCAGTTGTTGTTTGATCCTATAGAATAGATCACTAAGATCCTGAGAAAAGCCTAAAAGGGGTTCTCCAGGCTCTCCTATATTAATGACCTAGCCTCAGGGTAGGTCATCAATATCAGATTGGTGGAGGTCCGACACCTGGCAACCCCGCCAATCAGCTGTATGAAGGGAAGGCGCACGCAGTGTGCACATGCCGTCTCCGTCTCTCTTCCTGCTCACCACTGCTATATCTATGGCAAAACAGCAGTGAGCAGGAAGAGTGAAGGGAGACGGCACGTGCACACTACGCGTGCCGTCTCCTCATACAGCTGATTGGGGCAGGGTGCCGGGTGTCGGACCCCCGCCGATCTGATATTAATGACCTATCTTGAGGACAGCTCATCAATATTAAAAGCCGTTTAATGGGGTTGTCCAGGTGTTTAATGTACACCACTGACATCACATTCATCAGTCACATGGCCTAGGCACAGCTCGACCCCATTCAAGTGCAAAGGACTGAGCTGCAATACCAAGCACAGCCATTATGCAATGGACGGCGCTGTGCCTGGAGGCTGCGTTATTAATCGAAACTCTGCGGACTCCTCAAACAGCTGATCAGCTGGGGTCCCAAGAGATTACCAATCAGATGTTGATGACCTATACTGAAGATAGAAAACACACGTTCCGCAACCATCTCCTACAAACTCTGCATTAATTTGTCACCATTTCTATTTAAGACCTGTGCTTGCTTCCAGTGAACAGAATCATCCTTGTGTACCTCGAAAGGCTGGCAATTTATCCCAATTCCATTCTTTAGACAGCGCAGGGCTTGTTACATTGTATCAGAGCTCTATCTTCCTTTGTCGGTTGGTTATGATCAGGGCAGGTTTTCAGTCCCTGAGTCTAAATAGGAATGCTTCCCTTCACTGACAGCAAGCAGAAATCTTGAAAATGGTGAGATACTGAAACCCAAAGTATCTTAGAAAGTCACCCAACTGTCAATTACGATTACGTTTTATGATAGAACTGGAAATTCACTTAGCAGACGAGGCCCTGGTTCTGCAGCCTCCTATGGTCGAGCACTGTTCGCAGCAGACCAGTCAGTTGTATTTACAGTCTGCAGCCAGTACTTACTGTACAACGCGCTCTCAGGAGACAGCAACAGAGCATGGAGATAAATCATGCACAGACCGTGGACTGTAATGAAAGATCAATGACAAGAGCATTTAAATTATCCAAGAAATCTTCTCTGCAGCGACTGCTGCGTGTCTCACCGCCAGCTAACATCAATTGCTAGAAATGTGTGTAACTACTGTACCGTTCTCCCTTGAATTAAAAGGTATTGTCACGGATGGTGTTGCAGAAAACTGGAAGTTATAAATAAACATCTGACTGACTTGATCCCAAACTAAGGAACATATGGGTGAGCCCTATAAAACCCCTAGAGCTCTCCCTGACTGCTTTGCCCATGCAAAGATCTTTATGATAGATAATTGCATGCCCTCGTACCTAGACTGTGTGACACCTGAAAACCCTATAATAGTGAGGGGACACGACCACCAGCTCCCTGCACTTAATACGGAGGGAGTCAGGGTCACCTAGAATCAAGCCAGCACGGAAACACAAATAAAGGGAAAGACTTATCTGAGGAACCAGCAGTTGCAGCCTCTTGCAGTGAACACAATCCAGGAAGTAGTATAAACCGCAAAGTGAGGCAGTATGGAAGGGAATATAAAGGGAGGCAATCAGTGTAAATAGAAGACAGCTGGGGGAAGGAAAAGAGATGACAAAGTGAAACCAAAACAAAGAACATCATGCAAGAGGTACAGAAGAACGTCTGCCACAGCTTCTCAGAGAGCTGGCGGTGACAGGTATGTAGACTTTTGCAACCATCTTTTCTGCATTGCTCCGATACATCAAGAACCAAAAATGAAGCTACCATGCAAATAGTTTATAAGCAAAGCCTAATCTGTTCTATGTATACAACTCCTACAGAGATCCATGCATTAGTTCAGTGGTCTGCTTCCCATGGAGGCAAACCATGCAAATACTATGGGGCCCTTAGTGAGGGGGGGCAGTGTTGAACTCTTTCTGATTCCTGACATAAAAAACAGCTTGCAGCTTTCACCGAGTAACTGTATACATTATTATGCACTGAGCTCCCCCTAGTGGAGGCTGCAGGTAGCCGTATTTATAATATACTGTGTAAAGCAGGGATGCCCAACCTGCGGCCCTCCAGCTGTTTCAAAACTACAACTCCCAGCATGCCTGGACAGCCTACAGCTATTAGGGCATGCTGGGAGTTGTATTTTGCAACAGCTGGAGGGCTGCAGGTTGAGCATCCTTAGTGTAAAGGGAAGCAGGACATTTATAGCTGCTTATGGGAGATTTATCAATGCAGTTATGGAAGTTGTCTGGAGTAAATGCATTGAAATATGGAGATCAGAGTGAGTGCCATATTTATAATGCACTTGTTCCACATTTTGCGTCATAGATGGATACAGTGGGTGAAAGTATACATTTTATTTATTAAAATATTCCTCCATGAATAAAAAAATAGTCAAGTAGAAGAAAAGGATCAGCACTTACTTTTTAAGGCCAATAAATCTTCACTTTATTGCCAGGCAGATGTGATGCGTTTCGGCTAAACAGTAAAGTTTGTTTAAAAAAGGCTATTTAGCCGAAACCTGTCACATCTGCTCATATTCTGTTGATGGCAATAAAGTGAGGATTTATTAGTCTTAAAAAGTGCTTGAGTGCTGATCCACTTCCTCTACCTGGATTTGTGGGTCTGCAAGCCAGGATATGAGCACCACCTCCTTCCAGAGTGCCCTACATAAATAGTCAGAAATCTCAGGGGGTTCCTTACTAAATTTTCCTACGGGGTCCTATGATATCTGTGTAGGCCCTCATCATAGTTACAAACAATAAAGCATCCATGTTTTTCTCCAGTCCCTCTTTTGATTTATAGATAGTAGAAAAATGGGCAATTGTATTGAGAGGACTCCCAAGCTCTCACACATAATGGAGAGGACTTAGAGGAGTCCTCTCAATGTACTCTCAATGTACTGTATTTCAATGCTGTTTTGTTGAAACAGTGTCATAATGCAAGTGAGTATGATGATAAAAATTACATAATCGGATTCAGCATCACTTACAGTATATCCCGCTCACTCTAGTTTAATTTTTTTTCCCCTTTAAAGGAGGTGTCCAGAAAATAAAACGTACCTTTAACCCCTTAATGACCGGGCCATTTTGCACCTTCATGACCAGACTGATCAGATGTGTCACTTTATGTGGTAATAACTTTGGAATGCTTTCACTTATCCAAGCCATTCTGAGAATGTTTTCTCGTGACACATTGTACTTCATGTTAGTAGTAAATTTGAGTCAATATGTTTCACCTTTATTTATAAAAAAAATCCCAAATTGACAGAAAATTTTGAAAAATGTATCATTTTTAAAATTTGAATTTCTTTGCTTTTAAAGGCAGAATAATACCTCACAAAATAGTTATTACTTTATATTTCCCATATGTCTACTTTATATTTTGAAAATGTCATATATATATATTTTTTTAGGACATTTGAAGGCTTAGAATTTTAGAAGAAATTCTTAAATTTTTAAAGAAAATTTCTAAAACCCACATTTTTAAGGACCAGTTCAGTTATGAAGTCACTTTGTGGGCCTTACATAGTAGAAACCACCCAAAAACTACACCCCTCAAGTTATTCAAAACTGATGTTACAAACTTTGTTAACCCTTTAGGTGCTCCACAAGAATTAAAGAAAAATTGAGATGAAATTTCAAAATTTCACTTTTTTCGCAGATTTTCCATTTTAATACGCCATATTAGCATGGCTTCATGAGGGATTGGTCATGCCAAACTAATTTAATCAGTTTCTATGAGAAGGTAAGTTCTAGACTTGACAGTGGCGAATCAATGGATGTCGTATATCTGGACTTCTCCAAAGCATTTGACACTGTACCACATTAAAGGTTAGTATATAAAATGAGAATGCTTGGACTGGGAGAAAACATCTGTATGTGGGTAAGTAACTGGCTCAATGATAGAAAACAGAGGGTGGTTATTAACGGTACACACTCAGATTGGGTCACTGTCACTAGTGGAGTACCTCAGGGGTCAGTATTGGGCCCTATTCTCTTCAATATATTTATTGATGATCTTGTAGAAGGCTTGCATAGTAAAATATAAATTTTCGCAGATGACACTAAACTGTGTAAAGTAATTAACACTGAAGAGGACAATATACTGTGTATATACTACAGAGGACAGTATACTACTACAGAGGGATCTGGATAGATTGGAGGCTTGGGCAGATAAGTGGCAGATGAGGTTTAACACTGACAAATGTAAAGTTATGCACATGGGAAGGAATAATGCAAGTCACCCGTACATACTAAATGGTAAAACACTCGGTAACACTGACATGGAAAAGGATCTAGGAATTTTAATAAACAGCAAACTAAGCTGCAAAAACCAGTGTCAGGCAGCTGCTGCCAAGGCCAACAAGATAATGGGTTGCATCAAAAGGGGCATAGATGCCCGTGATAAGAACATAGTCCTACCACTTTACAAATCGCTAGTCAGACCACACATGGAGTACTGTGTACAGTTCTGGGCTCCTGTAAACAAGGCAGACATAGCAGAGCTGGAGAGGGTCCAGAGGAGGGCAACTAAAGTAATACTATGTATAAATATATCAGGGGTCAGTACAGAGATCTATCCCATCATCTATTTATCCCCAGGACTGTGACTGTGACGAGGAGACATCCTCTGCGTCTGGAGGAAAGAAGGTTTGTACACAAACATAGAAAAGGATTCTTTACGGTAAGAGCAGTGAGACTATGGAACTCTCTGCCTGAGGAGGTGGTGATGGTGAGTTCACTAAAAGAATTCAGGAGGGACCTGGATGTATTTCTGGAGAGTAATAATATTACAGGATATAGCTACTAGAGAGGGGTCGTTGATCCAGGGAGTTATTCTGATTGCCTGATTGGAGTCGGGAAGGAATTTTTTATTCCCCTAAAGTGGAGAAAATTGGCTTCTACCTCACAGTTTTTTTTTTTTGCCTTCCTCTGGATCAACTTGCAGGATGACAGGCCGAACTGGATGGACAAATGTCTATTTTCGGCCTTATGCACTATGTTACTATGTAATACATTTTTTCCTGTAACACAGCAAGGATTAACAGCCAAACTAAACTCAATATCTATTAGGCCTCATGCACACGACCGTTGTTGGGTTCCGTGTCCGTTGTTCCGTTTTCCGTGATTTTCTGCGGACCCATTGACTTTCAATGGGTCCTTTGAAAACTCGGAAAATGCACCGTTTGTCATCCGCGTCCGTGATCCGTGTTTCCAGTCCGTGAAAAAAATATGACCTGTCCTATTTTTTTCACGGACAGCGGTTCGCGGACCCATTCAAGTCAATGGGTCCGTGAAAAAACACGGAGGCACACAAGATTGTCATCCGCGTCCGTGATCCGTGTCCTTTTTTTCCTATCATTTTCAAGGCAAACTTGACTTAGATTTTTTTTTCACTTTTCATGTCTGGTGATCCTCCAAAAATCAAGGAAGACACACGGAAAAAAAAACAGACACGGATCACGGAACAACGGAACCCCGTTTTGCGGACCATGAAAAAATACTGTCGTGTGCATGAGGCCTTACCCTGATTCTGCAGTTTACAGTAACACCCCATATGTGGTTGTCGACTGCTATATGGGCGCACGGCAGAGCTTAGAACACATGGAGCACAATATGGCTTTTGTAGGGCAGATTTCACTGGAATAATTTTCAGGCGCTGTGTCGTATTTGAAGGTACCCTGAGGTACGCCACAGTGGAAACCCCCAATCCCCCAAAAAGTGACCACATTTTGGAAACTACACCCCCCAAGGAATTTTTTAAGGGTTGTAGTGAGCACTTTGGCTGAATATGCATTTCATAGAATTTAGAAACCCTTGGCTGTAAAAAAGAAACATTACATATTTTACTGAAAAATGTCACTTTAGGCCCAAGTTTTTCATTGTCACAAGGGGTAACAGGAGAAAGTCACCACAATTTTTTTTACCCATTTTCTCCTGAATATGGCAACACCCCATATGTGGTTGTCGACTGCTACATGGGCGCACGGCAGGGGTTGGTAAAGATGGAGCACGATATGGTTTTTGAAGGGCAGATTTTACTGAAATAATTTTCAGGCGCTGACCCCATTTTGGAAACTACACCCCCTAAAGTATTCATCTAGGGGTGTAGTGGGCATGGC
The DNA here is from genome assembly GCF_905171765.1 of Bufo bufo. Classification (NCBI taxonomy): domain Eukaryota; kingdom Metazoa; phylum Chordata; class Amphibia; order Anura; family Bufonidae; genus Bufo; species Bufo bufo. The sequence goes on from NC_053394.1 coordinate 116,385,068, forward strand.
CGGGCAACGCCTGTGTGCATGAGGCCTTAATATAACTTGAAGCAACATATATAGTCTTAATTACAAATCTATTTTTATGTATTCATGGATTATCTATCTATCTATCCATCCATCTATCTGTCCATCTATCTATCCATCTATCCATCTACAGTGCTGTGAAAAAGTATTTGCCCCTTACAGATTACTTTTATTTTTGCAGATTTGTCACACTTAGGCCTCCTGCACACGAACGTGTGCGTCCCGTTTCCGTATTGCGGACCACATTAGTGGATCCGCAATACACAAGCACCGTTCACTTCAATGGGTCTGCAAATCCGGAGATGCGGAATGGTGTGGAACGGAAGCACGGAACGGAACCCTACAGGAGCACTACAGAGTGCTTCCATGGGGTTTCGTCCTGAACATCCGTTCCGAAAAAAGATAGAACATGTCCTATTTTTTTGCGGAACGGCCGGATCGTGGACCCATTAAATTGAATGGGTCCGCGATCCGCTGAGGCTGCCCAACGGACGTGTGCAGGAGGCCTTAAATGTCTCAGATCATCAAACATATTTGAATATCAGACAATCATAACCTGAGTAAATACAAAATGCTGTTTTTAACCCCTTCCCGACATATGACATAATAGTACGTCATGGCGGCAGGTGTGTTCCCGCATTTTGACGTACTATTACGTCATGGTGATCGGGCGGGAACCGGAGCACGCCCGATCACTGCAGGGGCCTGGCAGACCCTGGTAGCCGGGCCCCTGCTGTATCCGCTGGCATCTCTGTAGAAGCCGTTGCTGGCGGATTAACCCCTTCTATGCCACGATCAGCGCTGACCACGGCATGGAAGGGATTTGCGGCTGGTGAGGAAGCCCATCAGGTCCCCGTGCTGCTGTGGCGGGGACCCGATGGGTGAGAAGGCAGCCCGATGCCGTGCAGAGGCTGCCCAATGCCTTCTACGGGTGCCCAGGAGATCCAGCCTCAGGCTGGGTCACCTAGGTAACCTGTTAGTGTATTAATCAGTGTAATACACTAACAGGCAATGCATTACAATACAGATGTATTGTAATGCATTGCAGAGGGGATCAGACCCCCAAAAGTAAAGTCCCAGAGTGAGACAGAAATAAAGTACAAAAAAGAGTTTTTAATAAAAAAAGAACGTTTCAAGTAAAAAAGGAAAAAAAACGCCCCTTTCCCTGACTTTATATTGAAAAATTTAAAAAATTAATAAAAGACACACATATTAGGTATCCCCGTGTCCATAACGACTGGCTCTATAAATATATCACATGATCCACCCCGTCCGATAAACACCGTAAAAAAATAAAAATAAAAATTGTTAAAAATTTTGGTTACCTTACATCACAAAAAGTGCAACAACAAGCGATCAAAAAGGTGCATGGCCCCCAAAATGATACCAATAAAACCGTCACCTCATCCTGAAAAAAAAGAGCCCATACATAAGACAATCGCCCAAAAAGTTAAAAAAACTATAGCTCTCAGAACATGGAGACACTAAAACATCAATTTTTTTGTATCAAAAATGCAATTATTGTGTCAAAAAGTAAAAAAAAAAAAGTATACATATTAGGTGTCGCCGCGTCCGTAACAACCAGCTCTATAAAAATATCACATGACTTAACCCCTCAGGTGAACACAGTAAAAAAAAATTTTTAAAACAGTGCCAAAAAAAGGCATTTTTTGTCAGCTTACTTCACAAAAATTGCAACTCCAAGCGATCAAAAAGGCGTATACCCCCAAGAATAGTACCAATCAAACCGTCATCTCATACTGCAAAAAATTAGGTCCTATCGAAGACAATCGCCCAAAAAATAAAAGAACTATGACTCTCAGACAATGGAGACACTAAAATTAGATTTTTTTTGTTTCAAAAATGCTATTATTGTGTAAAACTTAAATAAATAAGAAAAAGTATACATATTAGGTATTGCCACGTCTGTAACAATCTGCTTTATAAAAATGTCACATGACTGAACCCCTCAGGTGAATGCTGTAAAAATAAATAAATAAAAACTGCTAAAACAACCAATTTATTTGGTCACCTTGCCTCATAAAATTATATGTACCCAAAAATGGTACCAATAAAAACGTCAACTCTTCCTGCAAAAAATTAGCCTTTGCACAAGACGATTGGCAGAAAGATAATAAAATATGGCGTTCAGAAAATGGAGACAAAAAAAATATTTATTTTTCAAAAATGCTTTAATATGTAAAACTGAAACAAAGAAAGTAGACATATTTGGTATCGCCGCGTCCCTAACAACCTGTCCTATAAAAATAGCGCATGATCTAACCTGTCAGATGAACTTTGTAAAAAATAAAAACAGTGCCAAAACCATTTTTTGGTTACCTTGCCTCACAAAAAATGTAATATAGAGCGATTAAAAATCATATGTACCCCAAAATAGTACCAATGAAACTGTCACCTTATCCCCTAGTTTCCAAAATGGGGTCACTTTTGGGAGTTTCTACTGTAGGGGTGCTTCAGGGGGGCTTCAAATGGGACATGGGGTCTAAAAACCAGTCCAGCAAAATCTGCCTTTCAAAAACCATGCGGCAGTCCTTTCCTTCTGCGCCCTGCCGTGCGCCCTTACATCAGTTTATGACCACATGTGGGGTATTTCTGTAAACCTCAGAATCAGGGTAATAAATGTTGAGTTTTGATTGGCTGTTAACCCTCGATGTGTTAAAGAAAAAAATGGATTAAAATGGAAAATCTGCCAAAAAAGTGAAATTTAGAAATGTCATCTCCATTTTCCTTTAATTCTTGTGGAACACCTAAAGGGTTAACAAAGTTTGTAAAATCAGTTTTGAGTAACTTGAGGGGTGTAATTTCTAACAGGCTGTAGTCTGAGCACTCGCCCTGAAAAGAGCGACCCCCAGCCGCTGGAACCTCTGGCCTGGTCTCAAATTCCCTCTCTTCCCTATTGACTGAAAGCATTAATCATGGCGAAACGCGCTGGATGTTGCTTTTAGTCAATTGGGAAGAGAGGGAATTTTACACTACAGCCTGTTAGCCTTTCCCCACTATAGACCAGTGGGTAGGGTTCAGTAAGTTGATTGACTTAGCGTCCATTCACACGTCCGTTAATTGGGTCCGGATCCGTTCTGAAACATTGCACTACATCTTGTCCTATGAGCAGTAACAGCTCCTGTGGTGGCTGTATTGATTTTATGTTCTCAGACAGGTTCTATTTAAGTGATTTCTTGATTCTACAGGTCTGGCAGCAATCAGGCCTGGCTAGTGGCTAGTGGCTAGTGGCTAGTGAAATTTAACTCTGCTTTCCAAAAACTGTGGTTAATCACAGTCAAATCATGGGGGTGGGGGGCAATTTAGTTTTTTTTACATAGGGACAGGTTTTGAGATAGCTTTTTATCCTTAACCCCTTCCCGACTGCCCACTGTGTATATACGTCCTATCTGCACATGCCCCGTGCAGATAGCATGTACTGTATATACACAGTCAGGCAGCGCTTTAATCCCAGCACTGATCAGCGCTGGGATTAAAGCTCCTGCTCCTGCAATCTAGCAGGAGCAGGTCGGGTCGCGACTGACAGACACAGCGGGGACCCTGAGGAGAAGACAGGAGCGGTTCCTGTGCCGGCAGGAGAGCGCTGAACTAGCGCATAGGGCAGAGCCGCTTCCTCTGTTAGTCCCAGCGGTCACGTGGGGCTTTCTGGAGCAGAGCTGCATGATCTAAGGAGACCCTGATCAGCTCTGCTTGTGTGTCATGTCCCCACAGGAAGCTGTTTTCTCCTGTAACTGGGGCTCCTGTGGATGCCCCAGTTAGGGCTCATGCACACGACAGTATTTTGCGTTCAGTATACTGGCCGTTTTTTGAGTTCAGTATGCGGTACATATACTGAACCATTCATTTCAATGGTTCAGCAAAAAAAACTGAAGTGTCTCTGTGTGCATTCCGTTTCAGTATTTCCGTATTTCCGTACCGTGAAAAGATAGAACATGTCCTATTCTTGTCCGCAAATCACGGTGCTTGGCTCCATTCAAGTCAATGGGTCCGCAAAAAAAACAGGACACATACGGAAATGCATCCGTATGTCTTCCGTATCAGTTCCATTTTTGCAGAACCATCTATTGAAAATGTTATGCCCAGCCCAATTTTTTCTATGTAATTACTGTATACTGTATATGGCATACGGAAAAACGGAACGGAAACACAACGGAAATAAAAAACGGAACAACGGATCCGTAAAAACGGACCACAAAACACTGAAAAAGCAATACGGTCGTGTGCATGAGCCCTTACAGTGGAAACAGTGAAAAGTAAAAAAAAAAACTCTGTGTCCTCCAGAGGTCTTTTAATGACCTCCTGGGGGACATATTGTGTGCCAAAAAGAAATTAAAACATAATAAAAAATAATAATAATAAAAAATATAAATAAAAATATAAAAATAAAAATTTTAAAATGCAGTCGCTAACAGAAACCGTCACCATAGTCGCCCCGTTCTCTCAAACCTATACATGTTATATATGAAAATGATCGTCACAAAATAGGGAACCCATTGCAATAATGAATTTTTGTTTCAGCTTTAATTGAAAAATAAAAAACCTATAATTGAAAAAAATTACTTTTTAATAATAATTTGTGGTTTTCCTCCAAATTAAACCTAAAAAAAAAAAACTAAAAAAAACATTCTAATAAAAAGTCCTAAGTGTCAAGTAAAAAAAATAAATCTCAAAAAATATTTTGGTAGTCAAACAAATACAAAAGCTCACGCTCACTAAACCACCACGTGCACAAAATCACAAAAAGTTGCCTGGACATTCGGGCCTTTTTTGGGCCCGGGCATGAAAGGGTTAATAGATGAATCATTTAAAAAGTTGCTTTTTTGTATTTACTCAGGTTATCTTTGTCTGGTATTGAAATTTGTTTGATAATCTGAAACTTTAAATGTGACAAATGTGCTAAAACTAAAGAAAATACTTTTTCACAGCACTGTATCTATCTACCTATCTATCTAGTCTGAATGTCTATCTATTATCTATTCTCTCTCTGTGTCTCTCTATCTCTATATCTATTCTCTCCTTTCTTTCTTTCTTTCTTTCTTTCTTTTTTCTTTCTTTCTTTCTTTCTTTCTTTCTTTTTTCTTTCTTTCTTTCTTTCTTTCCCACATGTCTATTCATCCATATATCTAATAAAAGATGGGATGTATGTGCCATAGTAAATATAGTCATCCATATGCATCATGCACACGACCGTTCCGTTTTTGCGGTCCGCAAACCGCGGATCTGCAAAAAACGGAAGCCGCCCGCGTGCCTTCCGCAATTTGCGGAATGGAACGGGAGGCCCATTGTAGAAATGCCTATTCTTGTCTGCAAAATGGACAAGAATAGGACATGCTATATTTTTTTTTGGCGGAGTGCTGTCAGCATCTTTTGCGGCCCCATTGAAGTGAATGGGTCCGCACCCGAGCCGCAAAAAATGCGGCTCGGATGCGGACCACAACAACGGCCGTGTGCATGAGGCCTAAGTCTGTGATTCTAATACTATTTTTTAGCCAACTATAGCGACCTACTTGTAAAAGCCGCAGTCATTGCTTACCGCATGAACTATGGCCTCTAACAAAACCGGGCAGTGAATGGACTACACTATAATAATGGGGTATTCATTATAAAATATAGTACTCGCTTGGCAAATTATAGACATTTGGTTTTGGTAGTAAAAGGGTTAATCTATTAGTATAAAATGAGTTAATCTATGGGAGTAATAAAGTAATAATATACATCCTAATAGTAACAAAAGTAATAACATATGTATAGAAATGCAAATACATACTGTATAAACTACCTGAGTAATAAACAGTAGAGGCATAGTAGCTAGTAAGTATTAGTCACTATAAAACAGGCATGGTCATGTGCATTGACCTGGCAATAAATGAGTTAAACCATGTAATGATGACGACGATGATAATAATAATATTGCTATGATAATGATGATAACATTCCATATAACGTAATCACCTGGCATGGCTGATCTGTGTGCAGTCCTCCTCCTCCCCCCAGAGTCTTTGTTCTGTATGTAGGAGCCCCAGGCTCAGTGCAAGGACTGACAAAGAAGCTTTGGGGGAGCCCTGGAGAAGCTGTGCCATCAGGAGGTCTCAAGGTTGGACCTCCCCACCACCACTAGTGACAGCCCAGCGGCTGAGTAGGCACATTCTGACATTGTGAGGATGTCCTCATCAGAAACTGAAAATGGGATTGTCACATGTGAGTCCCTGACACAATGGACTGTAAGACATGGGAAGTGGGACTGGGTTCTTTTATGGGAGGGGAGGCATACAGTAATTAGGAACAAAGCAGATTGTGAACATTACCCCCACCTCCCCTGCACTATCCCGCTTCTCTTTGTCTCTAAGCATTTTCATGTCATTTGTATGACAGGAGTGTATGGCTTGTGTTTGTTACCAATTGTTACTATTCCATACATGATACACAGAGCTGAGTGGTGGCAGGAGCAGTGGATACAGCATATCTATCATGTGTATCACGTTATCCTGGGTATATCACATATATGATATATAGGACTGTACGGTGACAAGAGCAGTGGATACAGTATATCACATGATATTCTGGGTATATATCACACACTATACAGGGTGCTGTGTGGTGACAGGAGTGGTGCATACAGTGTATTCTGTATATATATATATCATACACTATACAGGGTGCTGTGTGGTGACAGGAGTGGTGGATACAGTGTATTCTGTATATATACCACACACTATACAGGGTGCTGTGTGGTGACAGAAGTGGTGGATACAGTGTATTCTGTATATATATCACACACTATACAGGGTGCTGTGTGGTGACAGGAGTGGTGGATACAGTGTATTCTGTATATATATCACACACTATACAGGGTGCTGTGTGGTGACAGGAGTGGTGGATACAGTGTATTCTGTATATATACCACACACTATACAGGGTGCTGTGTGGTGACTGAAGTGGTGGATACAGTGTATTCTGTATATATATCACACACTATACAGGGTGCTGTGTGGTGACAGGAGTGGTGGATACAGTGTATTCTGTATATATATCACACACTATACAGGGTGCTGTGTGGTGACAGGAGTGGTGGATACAGTGTATTCTGTATATATATCACACACTATACAGGGTGCTGTGTGGTGACAGGAGTGGTGTATACAGTGTATTCTTTATATATATATATATATATATATATATATCACACACTATACAGGGTGCTGTGTGGTGACAGGAGTGGTGGATACAGTGTAATCTGTATATATATCACACACTATACAGGGTGCTGTGTGGTGACAGGAGTGGTGGATACAGTGTATTCTGTATATATATCACACACTATACAGGGTGCTGTGTGGTGACAGGAGTGGTGGATACAGTGTATTCTGTATATATATCACACACTATACAGGGTGCTGTGTGGTGACAGGAGTGGTGTATACAGTGTATTCTGTATATATATATATCACACACTATACAGGGTGCTGTGTGGTGACAGGAGTGGTGGATACAGTGTATTCTGTATATATATATCACACACTATACAGGGTGCTGTGTGGTGACAGGAGTGGTGGATACAGTGTATTCTGTATATATATCACACACTATACAGGGTGCTGTGTGGTGACAGGAGTGGTGGATACAGTGTATTCTGTATATATATCACACACTATACAGGGTGCTGTGTGGTGACAGGAGTGGTGTATACAGTGTAATCTGTATATATATATATATATATATATATATATATATCACACACTATACAGGGTGCTGTGTGGTGACAGGAGTGGTGTATACAGTGTAATCTGTATATATATATATATATATATATATATCACACACTATACAGGGTGCTGTGTGTGACAGGAGTGGTGGATACAGTGTATTCTGTATATATATATATCACACACTATACAGGGTGCTGTGTGTGACAGGAGTGGTGGATACAGTGTATTCTGTATATATATCACACTCTATACAGGGTGCTGTGTGTGACAGGAGTGGTGGATACAGTGTATTCTGTATATATATATATCACACTCTATACAGGGTGCTGTGTGTGACAGGAGTGGTGGATACAGTGTATTCTGTATATATATCACACTCTATACAGGGTGCTGTGTGTGACAGGAGTGGTGGATACAGTGTAATCTGTATATATATATATATCACACACTGTACAGGGTGCTGTGTGGTGACAGGAGTGGTGGATACAGTGTATTCTGTATATATATATCACGCACTATACAGGGTGCTGTGTGGTGACAGGAGTGGTGGATACAGTGTATTCTGTATATATATATCACACACTATACAGGGTGCTGTGTGGTGACAGGAGTGGTGGATACAGTGTATTCTGTATATATATATATCACACACTATACAGGGTGCTGTGTGTGACAGGAGTGGTGGATACGGTGTATTCTGTATATATATATCACACACTATACAGGGTGCTGTGTGGTGACAGGAGTGGTGGATACAGTGTATTCTGTATATATATATCACACACTATACAGGGTGCTGTGTGGTGACAGGAGTGGTGGATACAGTGTATTCTGTATATATATATATATCACACACTATACAGGGTGCTGTGTGTGACAGGAGTGGTGGATACAGTGTATTCTGTATATATATATCACACACTATACAGGGTGCTGTGTGGTGACAGGAGTGGTGGATACAGTGTATTCTGTATATATATATATCACACACTATACAGGGTGCTGTGTGTGACAGGAGTGGTGGATACAGTGTATTCTGTATATATATCACACTATACAGGGTGCTGTGTGGTGACAGGAGTGGTGGATACAGTGTATTCTGTATATATATATATATATATATATATATATATATATCACACTGTACAGGGTGCCGTGTGACAGGAGTGGTGGATACAGTGTATTCTGTATATATATCACACTATACAGGGTGCTGTGTGGTGACAGGAGTGGTGGATACAGTGTATTCTGTATATATATATATATATATATATATATATATCTTCCATTTATTATACATTAGCATTGTATTCTGGACGGATCATGTGGCCACATCTGGCAGGCCCAGGATTTATTCTCACAATCCAATCCCTTCTTCCTGACACAACTGTTAATTGCTGTCCTGCTAAGAGACATTTTCAGTGGGTGCAATTATGACTCCTCTTGTATCCATGTTACCATGGAAATGACAAATCCCCACCCCCCACCCCCAAAACATTCCATGCAAATGGCAAATGGGATACCTGTAATGGGTGATTAGTAAGGGCAAAAAAGGCCTGCACACCCCATTATAGAGGTGACCCCAAATGGTAAACCTAATATGTGCAGGATACAAAGAGTTAAACCTAGAAGCTCCTTGCTGATCATGTGACGTGATCCAGGCCTCTCCGCATTATTACTAAGGATACAAGTCATAATATAGGGGTAATATAGAGAGAAAACGGAGAGATATGAGATAGATAGATAGATAGATAGATAGATAGATAGAAGGTAGAAGGATAGACAGATAGATAGATAGATAGATAGATAGATAGAAAGAAGGTAGATGGATAGAGAGATTAGAGATAGATATGAGGTGGATAGAACGATCGATCTCCACCTGGAAACGACCATTCCCTATGGGAGAAGACCCCCAGACACTATTCCTGCACTATTCCTAACACAAAGCCCATCATGCTGGGGCCATCCCAAGCCGAGAACTGTGGGGTTAACAGAAAAGCCCGGATGCTACTAATGTTATATCAAGCCTGTGATGTCACTGCCGGTATTAACCCCTTCAGCTCTCCCCTGGTGACAGCATCCCCTCCCCCATACACACCCCCTTCCGTGTATCTTTGTACCTGTGCAGTCCTCCGGCTCGGAGCCCGGCTCCTGGAGATGGTAGGGGTCACTGATGATGATGTTGGGGTCACTGTGGGATCTGCCTCTCTTAAGAAATGATCCAGGAAGCTCTTGAGGTGTTGCCATGAGCCTTCGGGTGTAGGGATACTTGAGCAGGTTGCATGAAAGAGGTGGCTGGGTGCCAGGTGCCCAAAGGCAGAAGAAGAGGGGGCACCCAAAATTCAGCAAACGGGGGTCACCTGGAATCCACCCCGGGCAGCAGAGTGGGGTCCTCGCATCATCTTAAGCTCCAAAAATCGCTGCACATCATCCAGTGAGGCCGGGGAGACACCAGATCCCCCTCCCCAAATCCTCCCCTTCAATGCTCTCCCGAAAGCAGTAGCAGAAAACATTGGGATTTTACCATCATCCCTTGCGAGAGGGATGCACCATGCTGACGTCTGCAGTGCCTGCCGATGAAATACCTGCACTGCAACAGCTCTGCTGTGCCAGTGTGCGGGCTCTGCTCTGCTGTGCCAGTGTGCGGGCTCTGCTCTGCTGTGCCAGTGTGCGGGGTCTGCTCTGCTGTGCCAGTGTGCGGGGTCTGCTCTGCCCTGCTGTGCCAGTGTGCGGGGTCTGCTCTGCTCTGCTGTGTCAGTGTGCGGGGTCTGCTCTGCTCTGCTGTGCCAGTGTGCGGGGTCTGCTCTGCTCTGCTGTGTCAGTGTGCGGGGTCTGCTCTGCCTGCTGTGCCAGTGTGCGGGGTCCGCTCTGCCTGCTGTGCCAGTGTGCGGGGTCCGCTCTGCCTGCTGTGCCAGTGTGCGGGGTCTGCTCTGCCTGCTGTGCCAGTGTGCGGGGTCTGCTCTGCCTGCTGTGTCAGTGTGCGGGGTCTGCTCTGCTCTGCTGTGCCAGTGTGCGGGGTCTGCTCTGCCAGTGTGCGGGGTCTGCTCTGCTGTGCCAGTGTGCGGGGTCTGCTCTGCTGTGCCAGTGTGCGGGGTCTGCTCTGCTGTGCCAGTGTGCGGGGTCTGCTCTGCTGTGCCAGTGTGCGGGCTCTGCTCTGCTGTGCCAGTGTGCGGGCTCTGCTCTGCTGTGCCAGTGTGCGGGGTCTGCTCTGCTGTACCAGTGTGCGGGGTCTGCTCTGCTGTGCCAGTGTGCGGGGTCCGCTCTGCCTGCTGTGCCAGTGTGCGGGGTCTGCTCTGCCTGCTGTGCCAGTGTGCGGGGTCCGCTCTGCCTGCTGTGCCAGTGTGCGGGGTCCGCTCTGCCTGCTGTGCCAGTGTGCGGGGTCTGCTCTGCCCTGCTGTGCCAGTGTGCGGGGTCTGCTCTGCCTGCTGTGCCAGTGTGCGGGCTCTGCTCTGCCAGTGTGCGGGGTCTGCTCTGCTGTGCCAGTGTGCGGGGTCTGCTCTGCTGTGCCAGTGTGCGGGGTCTGCTCTGCTGTGCCAGTGTGCGGGGTCTGCTCTGCTGTGCCAGTGTGCGGGCTCTGCTCTGCTGTGCCAGTGTGCGGGCTCTGCTCTGCTGTGCCAGTGTGCGGGGTCTGCTCTGCTGTACCAGTGTGCGGGGTCTGCTCTGCTGTGCCAGTGTGCGGGGTCTGCTCTGCTGTGCCAGTGTGCGGGCTCTGCTCTGCTGTGCCAGTGTGCGGGGTCTGCTCTGCCTGCTGTGCCAGTGTGCGGGGTCCGCTCTGCCTGCTGTGCCAGTGTGCGGGGTCTGCTCTGCCTGCTGTGCCAGTGTGCGGGGTCCGCTCTGCCTGCTGTGCCAGTGTGCGGGGTCTGCTCTGCCCTGCTGTGCCAGTGTGCGGGGTCTGCTCTGCTCTGCTGTGCCAGTGTGCGGGGTCTGCTCTGCTGTGCCAGTGTGCGGGGTCTGCTCTGCCTGCTGTGCCAGTGTGCGGGCTCTGCTCTGCTGTGCTAGTGTGCGGGGTCTGCTCTGCTGTGCCAGTGTGCGGGGTCCGCTCTGCCTGCTGTGCCAGTGTGCGGGGTCCGCTCTGCCTGCTGTGCCAGTGTGCGGGGTCTGCTCTGCCCTGCTGTGCCAGTGTGCGTGGTCTGCTCTGCTCTGCTGTGCCAGTGTGCGGGGTTTGCTCTGCTGTGCCAGTGTGCGGGGTCTGCTCTGCCTGCTGTGCCAGTGTGCGGGGTCTGCTCTGCTCTGCTGTGCCAGTGTGCGGGGTCTGCTCTGCTGTGCCAGTGTGCGGGGTCTGCTCTGCCCTGCTGTGCCAGTGTGCGGGGTCTGCTCTGCCTGCTGTGCCAGTGTGCGGGGTCTGCTCTGCACTGCTGTGCCAGTGTGCGGGGTTTGCTCTGCTGTGCCAGTGTGCGGGGTCTGCTCTGCCTGCTGTGCCAGTGTGCGGGGTCTGCTCTGCTCTGCTGTGCCAGTGTGCGGGGTCTGCTCTGCTGTGCCAGTGTGCGGGTCTGCTCTGCCTGCTGTGCCAGTGTGCGGGGTCCGCTCTGCCTGCTGTGCCAGTGTGCGGGGTGCGCTCTGCCTGCTGTGCCAGTGTGCGGGGTCTGCTCTGCTGTGCCAGTGTGCGGGGTCTGCTCTGCCCTGCTGTGCCAGTGTGCGGGGTCTGCTCTGCCCTGCTGTGCCAGTGTGCGGGGTCTGCTCTGCCCTGCTGTAGTGTGGCTATAGGTAGAGATAGAATACACATCGATAATGTAATGCTATATGAGGCAAAACAAGGCTTTGTGGCATAATGCAATTTACCATATTACATAACAACAATGCCTATGACACGTAAACAATTGAATAAAATGATACATAGAAATCCATATATATATTTCTGCTTTCCATCAATAGCTATTTTGTCCAATTTCATCTAAAAAGGTACAATTGATATCAGATATGTAATATACACGTAATGTATTTCCATATAAAATATAATACAGAAATAATATAATATAATACAATTTTCATGCTATATAAAATAATATGACACAAAACAACACACAGTAGTATACCATACAATATTATATAACAATATAATTAATAACATAATACAATCTAATACACATATGATTCTAAAAAATAGAATACAATAAATGATATATATATATACAGGAGCGGACACAGACAGTAAAGGGCCCCTGTGCAAACAATGTGCCTGCCCCCTCCCCCCCCCCCTTTTCCCTCAGTGCTTTATGGCAACGGGCAGGAAGGCATCTAGCCTTTCTGCTGTGAGGCAAAAATTGACATGTACCCCCCCCCCCCTATGCCAAATTCTCAACCTAACCCCTTCCCTCCAGCTCTACTCTTAGGCCTCTTTCACACGACCGTATGGCTATTTCAGTGTTTTGCGGTCCGTTTTTCACGGATTCGTTGTTCCGTTTCTTGTTTCCGTTGTGTTTCCGTTCCATTTTTCCGTTCCGTTTTTCCGTATGGCATATACAGTATACAGTAATTACATAGAAAAAATTGAGCTGGGCATAACATTTTCAATAGATGGTTCCGCAAAAATGGAACGGATACGGAAGACATACGGATGCATTTCCGTATGTGTTCTGTTTTTTTTGCGGACCCATTGACTTGAATGGAGCCACGGAACGTGATTTTCGGGCAATAATAGGACATGTTCTATCTTTCAACGGAATGGAAAAACGGAAATACGGAAACGGAATGCATACGGAGTACATTCCGTTTTTTTGCGGAACCATTGAAATGAATGGTTCCGTATATGGACCGTATACGGAACGCAAAAAAAACGGCCCGCAAAACGAAAAAAAAAACAAAACGGTAGTGTGAAAGAGGCCTTAAAGACATACTTTGAAACCATTACATACCGAGCTACAAACATACTGTACAGGAGAATACAGCGCCCCATACCTCTTACATCCAGTGAGGTCTTCTCTGATGTAGATATTCTCTTTCCTCCTTCTCCATTCAGACCAGACCGCCATGATGACTTCTTTCAGCCATCTCTTGTCTCAGCAGAGTAAATAAAATAACAATCTAATAAAATAAAAATAACTGCACCCATGAAATAGTATTTCTGACACTAATAGTGTATCCATAATGTCCCCCACAAATAATTGCTCTGAACTGATAGTGTGCCAGGGTGCACCCCACAGTAATAGTGCTCCCCAAAGTCCCACCAATAGAAATAATTATCTACCAGAGTGCACTCAGTGTTAACAGTGCCCCCAATAGTAATAATGTCGCTATTGTACCCTAAAAGTAATAATGCCCCCATAGTGCCCATACTAGTAATCATGTTCCCCGTAGTCCCTCAGTAGTAATAATTCTCCTTACAGTGAGCGCCCGTAGAAAAATACCCCCTTATAATGTGCACCAGTACAAAAATACCCCCTATAATGTGTGACAATACAAAAAATACCCCCTTCCTTTTAGTTCAGACCCCCGCATCAGACCTCAAATCAGATCCTCAAATCAAACCTCCATAGCAGATCCTCAAATCAAACCGCCATATCAGATCCTCAGACCCCCTTATCAGATCCTCAGACCCCCATATCAGATGCTCAGACCCCCATATTAAATACCCAGACCCCCATATCAGATGCTCAGACCTCCATATCAGCTGCTCAGTCACCCATATTAGATGCTCAGGCCCCCCAAGCTGGTGGCTGGAGGACTCCGGTCCGGCCACCATCATGCCGGCTACCCATAGAAGTAAATGGGAGCGTACTGCGCATGCGCGCCCCCCGCTCCCATTCATTTTTATGGGGCAGACGGAAATAGCCGAGCCAGTGCTTGGCTATTTTCGCCGGCCCCATAGAAAATTAATGGAGGGCGGCTATACATGCGCAGTGAGCCCTGCTTCACTTGCGGGGCTCCGTTCTCGTTATAGGTGTGGGTCCTGCACCCTATAAGACAATGGGCGCATATCCTAGCGATATGCCCACATTGTCCATGATGAGACAACCCCTTTAATGTTAGCTTGCCGATCACTAGGAAAAGAGGTCCAATTCATAGCAGCATGTTCCAGCTCCATACATGTCAGTGGTAGATGTGTTGGTGGGAAAGAAGGGAGACATTTAGTCTTAAGATATTCATATTTCATACTTCATTTCCTCTTGTGGTGGAGCTGAAAGCAAATGATTGCTTCCTTTCAGGTGCCCCCATATTACAGTTGACTCCTTGGGGTACCAGCAGTGGCACCCCCCCCCCCCCCCCCCACTGTGATCTTTTTATCATCGGGGAACCCAAGGCCATGGACACTACAGTGAAATTTCCACGTGGGCCAATGACCAGGGGCCGCCCGAGCCCTCCTGACTGCCACTAGCCATGTACATAAGGATCTTATGCTCTCAGCATTAATTAAAACTAGTACCAGGAACATCAGGTACTTACACACCTGGCCAGCAGCTTCAGGAGCCTTCCTAAATTCAACTGTATTGCCCTCCTCAGTATGGTGATAGGACGGTATTTTGTGCTGCACTACGGTATTGCTGGCGCTCCCTACTTCTGTTATGCCTGCCTACTTGTTTTGCCCCACCATCTGTCAATTTGGACTCGCCCACAATATGGGGCCACTTTTAGTTTTTTTTCCAGGGCCACTTCAAGTTCCTAGTCCGCCCAGGGGAACCCTTCCCAACTAAGAGATTGAACAAGCTGGCCAGCTCCTTTATTATCATACATCTGATGTCATTCACACATACTGACTTCAGTTTTGGGAGGGAACCTACAAACTGGTGTGATGGTCAAAACCAGGCGACTCCTGTTATTGTGCAGATAATAGACACCACATCCAGTATAAAGATGGTGACATGAGACATAAGGTCGGCCTTGCAGACAAGTATTTTTCCAGCTGACTCCATCAGTCTATTGTCCTCCAGGGAGCAGTTGTGTGCAGCACATTATCCTTCAGCAGAGGTTTTCCATCATCTGACCTGTACTCAGAGACTGTGGTCAGCATCAACAAGATGAGATGTCTGAAGCAGTTTATATGCATCTGTCCAGTTAACCACTTCCAGACTGGGCCATTTACTGTCACGGTGTGGTGTGGGAACTAACTCCATACTGAACACAGAAAGGAAAGGAAAAGGTATTAGGCCTGGAATCTAGGGAAAGGGAAATGGTCACACCTAGTGAGTCCCTACGCCAAGTCCTGACTGCTATTAGTATGAACAGACCTTGATGGTAGGAATGTTCATACACAGGAAACTAAGCCCAATCTCACCCTAACAGGGCCCTGCAGATAGTGTCAGGACAGATGAAGGAATAGAAGACACCCTCAGGCCTAATATCAGGAGGTAGGGTAAAACAACAAAGAAGATACACTTAACTTCCAGAAGTATGCAGAAGAGCAGGAACTGTGGGGTTCCGCTCTGGTAGACAGGATTAGCGGATGCAGTATAGAGGCAACAGCAAGTTCTTTGGATCAAACAGTTCAGTGTTTTATTCACACTTTAGGCAAGTAACAAAACAAGCAGTCATATTCAAACAAAAAGTCACCTTGCAGTGTTGGTGGTAATTCACACCATGCTGCAATTCTGCCTCAAAGAGTCCTTGCTCATAGCCGCACAAACCTGTTTTCACACCAAACAGGTAGCAAGCCTTCATCCAGACACAAGGCTCCCAGATCCCAAAACAGAGACCTGGCTTCTGAACCCAGCTGCCTATTTAAG
Source organism: Bufo bufo (assembly GCF_905171765.1). Taxonomy (NCBI): domain Eukaryota; kingdom Metazoa; phylum Chordata; class Amphibia; order Anura; family Bufonidae; genus Bufo; species Bufo bufo. The sequence continues at coordinate 116,401,470 of NC_053394.1, forward strand.
GACAGCCAGGTGCTGCCAAAACCCAGACAGGCACTTAAAATCTAGTCCGGTATTTGACCTCACCTGGCTGTAAATCATCCCAGCAGCACATGCTGGGAGGAAAATACCTGTGGGGGTGAACACACGCCAAACATATACCCGGGACAGGGCATCCACGTTTCCCTGTAACCGGCCTACCCTGTGTTCCACCGAAAGGTTTTGTAGAGAGAGAAACCATCGGGTGACCCGGGCATTTCTCTCTTTGGCCTGGCTCATCTACTTGAGAGGGGAGTGGTCAGTCACCAGGCGGAATTTTCTCCCCAATAAATAATAGCGGAGAGATTCTAGTGCCCATTTGATAGCCAGGCACTCTCTCTCCACTATACTATACTATACTATACCGGGTCTCGGCTGGGGTGAGCTTATGGCTGAGGAAGACAACGGGATGTTCCTCCCCGTTGACTTCCTGAGACAGTACAGCACTGAGGCCTACTTTGGAGGCATCGGTTTGTACTATAAACTCCCATTTGAAGTCGGCGTCACCAAAACTGGGGACCCCCACATGGCCGACTTCAAAGCAGAGAAAGCCTCTTCCGCCCGATCATCCCAGCGAACCATAGTTGGCTTGTGTCCCTTTCAAGAGTCCTGTCAAGGGCGTGGCTAGAGTAGCAAAATGTGGAACAAACCTCATGTAATAGCCCACCATTCCTAGGAATGACTTTATTTGCCTAGTGGTGACAGGTAGGGGCTAATTTCGTATTGCCTCTATTTTGTTCACTTGGGATTTGATGACTCCATGCCCAATGACATACCCCAGGTTCTTAGTCTCTTCTAACCCTATCCCACATTTTTTTGGGTTAGCGGTTAGGCCAGCTTTCCGAAGGGAGTCCACTACAGCCTGCACTTTGGGTAGGTGACTTTTCCAGTCGGTACTGTGGAGGACAAGCTGAAGCGTACCGACGATGTGGACGAAGCACAATGTCCATTAGTCGCTGAAAAGTGGCGGGGGCGCCATGCAGACCAAAGGGTAAGTCATTATATTGATACAGCCCCTCAGGCTTGATGAAGGCAGTTTTCTCTTTGGCAGCCTCCGTTAAGGGCACCTGTCAGTACCCTTTCGTGGGGTCCAAAACAGAAAAATATCGGGCTTGTCCTACTCTCTCGATGAGCTCATCCACCCGGGGCATGGGATACGCATCAAACTTGGAAACCTTGTTAAGTTTTCGAAAGTCGTTACAAAAACGCGACGTCCTGTCCGGCTTGGGTCTCAATACTATAGGACTAGCCCACTCATTTTTTGACTCCGCAATGACGTCTAGCTGCAACATTAGCTGCACCTCCTCCGATATGGCTTGTTGCCGAGCCTCAGGCACCCAGTATGCTTTAAATCGGACTTTTGCCTGAGGCTCAGTGAAAGTGTCATGCTGGATTATAGCAATGCGTCCAGGGAGGTCCGAGAACACATCCGTGTTCTGACTAACGAACTCCCTGGCCTCCTGAGTCTGTTTAGAGGAGAGGCTGTCAGCAATTTTTACTGTGGCAGCTGCATCTCTTGCATCAGACAGAGGGGCTGGTACCTCTTCTCCTAGAAAACCCTGCCGCGGGCTGTGTTCTGTACAGGTTTCCCTATCTTTCCATGGTTTGAGTAAATTCTCATGGTAAACCTTCTCCGGCTTTTGCCGTCCTGGCTGGTGTACCTTGTAGTTTACATCTCCAATTTTCTCGAGTACCTCGTAGGGCCCCTGCCACCTAGCCAGGAACTTACTGTCCACAGTCGACACCAGAACCAAAACCCGATCACCCGGGTTAAAGATCCAGACCCAAGCCTGCTGATTATAGACCCGACTCTGGGCTCGCTGAGCTGCCTCCATATGTTCCCTAACAAGAGGCAACACTGTCTCTATCCGATCTTGCATCTGGGTAACGTACTCAATGACACTTTTATGTGGAGTGGGTTGTTGTTCCCACGCCTCTTTGGCCACGTCCAAGAGACCGCGAGGGTGTCTGTCATATAGCAGTTCGAAGGGCGAGAACCCAGTAGAGGCCTGGGGTACCTCTTGCACTGCAAACATAATATAGCACAGAAGGAGATCCCAGTCCTTCCCATCTTTAGACACTACCTTTTTCAAATTTTTAATGTTTGGTTAAACCGTTCTAACAGACCGCCCATTTGCGGATGGTAAACGGACGTCCGTAGATGTTTTATGTGCAGCAACTTACAGAGTTCCCTCATCACCTTGGACATAAAAGTGGTCCCTTGGTCAGTCAGAACCTCTTTAGGTAGTCCCACTCGGGAAAACATCTCCATTAACTCCTTAGCTATGAGTTTGGCCGAGGTATGTCGCAGTGGCACCGCCTCCGGGTACCGAGTGGCGTAGTCTAGAATGACTAGTCTAGATGTGTTGATGCCCTCTGGCGGACTTCGGTACTGGGCCTATGAGGTCCATAGCTATTCGGTCAAACGGTACTTCGATAATCGGGAGACATACTACGGAAATGTCGCTGGGGGCTAGTTATCTGGCAGCTCGGGCAAGACTTAGAAAACTCTTCCACTTCTTTGAATATGCTGGGCCAGTAAAACCGCTGTAGAATACGATCATGAGTTTTCTGCAGCCCCAGGTAACCCCCGAGAATGTGTTGGTGGGCTAGATCTAACACAAGCTTGCGATAAGCCTTGGGGACCACCAACTGTTCAATAGGCTCACCCCGTAGTTGGTTTACCCGATACAACATATCCTGATTAGCCACAAAACGGGGAAACACTGACTCTGCCCCAGGTTGTTGTGGTTCACCATCAACTATTAACACATTTTCCCAGGCGCAGGATAGGGTTGGGTCCCGACGTTGGGCGGTACCAAAATGATCCTCGGAGACATTGAGGTCTGCCAATTCAGGACCCCGCGGCAAGTCCTCCATGTCTCCCACATCACACTTAGTGGGGTTGTCTCCCCCTCTTCCACCGAAGTGGCGGTTGCCCCTACCGCTGGCCCTTTGGTCTCAGGGTTCTGGTCTCTCCCCTGAGCCAGGCCACTCTGCTAGGGTTACCCCTCTCTCATGGGTATCAGTCACTCTCATAGCAGGCCACAGTGCCGGGAAGCCCAGGAAGTCTCTCCCTATTATGAGTTCATAATGTAGATTTGTGGCGACAGCCTCCTCATGGGTCCATCTACCAGCCACTGTTAGAGACATCAGTCCGGTGGGGTAGTCTTTTAAGTCTCCGTGGATGCACATCACCCCAACTTTCCGGCCAGTACACTCAGTGGACTGCTGGGTAGCCCTTACTAGGGTCACCAGACTCCCTGAGTCCAGCAGAGCCTCCACCGGAGTGTCTTCCACTTCCACCTGGCACAAGTTATCTAGAGACTCTGGGGTACCTGTTGCACACAGCCTCCTGGCATATAGCGACTGATGGTAGCCATAGTTAGTGTCCATGGGCTCAACCTGATGGGGACAGTCAGCCCTTACATGGCCATGCTCCTGACACCGTCAGCAGACTATTGGAGCCAGGTCCGCCGTGGGTACATCCCGGGGAGGTTTTATCGGCTCAAATCTCCGGGCCTGGGCTGGAGATTTCTGGGGTTTGCTGACCCCCCTCCCGACAGAACCCTCCTTTAGATTCCTGGTAGCTTCATAGCGTTCCACCAGGTCCACCATCTCAAGGGCATTGCCAGGAGACACTGGTCACTTTATACGGTAATAACTTTGGAATGCTTTTATTTATCCAACAGATTCTTAGAACATTTTTTGTGACACATTGTACTTTAAGTTAGTGGTAAATATGGGTCAATATGTTTTGCTTTTATCTATAAAAAAAAAAAAAAAAATGTAAAGAAATTTTGGAAAAATTATTAGTTTTCTAAATTTGAATTTCTCTGCTTTTAAAACAGATAGTGAAACCTTGCAAAATAGCTATTAACATTCGCTATATGTCTAATTCATTTTGCCATCATTTTGGTAATATTATTATATTTTTTAGGACGTTAGAAGGCTTAGAATTTTAGAAACAATTTTTCAACTTTTCAGCAAAATTTCCAAAACTGACTTTTTTAAAGACTAATTCAGTTCTGAAGTCACTTTGAGGAGCTTACATAATGGCAAACACCCATAAATGACCACATTTTAGAAACTACATACCTCAAATTATTCAAAATTGGTTTCATTCCTTTAGGTGTTCCACAGGAATTAACGTAAAAAAAAATAGCATTTTAATAATTTTTTTCCGTAACAGCAAAATAAACCTCAATATTTATTACCCTGATTCTGCAGTTTGCAAAATACCTTCTATGTGCTCATAAACTGTTGTATGGGCACACAGCAGGGTTCAGAAAGGATGGAGAGCTAAATGGTTTTTGGAGGGCAATTTTTGATGCAATGGTTTTTGGTCATTTGAGGCTCAATGTGTTGATTTATACAGCACTGGCTGACAACTGTAGAGGCTCTGTAGTGAAGTGAGAAAAGAAAAACTAGAAGTGTCCCAATTTTAGAAACCACACCCCTCACAGAATTTACCAAGACAAGTAGTGAACATTTTGACCCCACAGGCGTTTTGCAAAAAGGAATGCACAGCAGATGGTGGAAAGTGAAAATTGCAATCTTTCCACTGATATTCCGTTTCAGTGCCAAATATGTTGTGCCCAGCGTGTGCCATCCAGGACACACGACACCCCTTAAATTGCTACATGGGTTTTACTGGGTAGAGAAATGCCATGAAGATAAACTGCTCTTTGGGTAAGCTGCAGGGTTCAGAAGGGAAAGACCACCTTTTGGCTTTTGCCAGGCAGATTTTGATGGATTGGTTAATGGGCACCATGGTGCTTTTGAACAGCCTCTGGGGTACCAGTACAGCAATTTTCTGAGAACCATACATTTTTTATTTTTCTCTCGATGGAGGTGTGTGGGCTTATTTTTTGCCCAATAAGTTGCCATTATCATAATTATTTTGGGGTACATACAACTTTTTTTTATCCCTATTTATTTAGCTTTTTGGGAAGCAGGATTTAGAAATGGCAACAATTCTGCCATTACTTTTTGATTTTGTTACTGCGTTATGCACTGTGCGGGATAAATCACATTAACTTTATTCTGTTGATCAGAGACAACAATTACAGAGATAGCAATTTTACATATACATATATTTTTTTCATACACAAAGCATTTTTGGGGAAAAAAACACTTTTTTTCTGGTGATGGTCTTGTGTGAGGGCTCATTTCTTGCAGGATGAGGTGACATTTTCATTGAACCATTTTGGAGTAAATAGGATTTCTTCTTCCCTTGATTTTATGTTTTTTTTGGGAGGCAAGGTGATAAAAAAAATGGGTGTTTTTTTTAACAGTGTTTGGCCTCATGCACACGGCCATGACGTTTTTTTGCGGTCCGCAAACTGCGGATCCGCAAAAAATAGAAGCCGCCCGTGTTGCCTTCCGAAATTTGCGGAATGGAACGGGCGCCGGCAATGTAAATGCCTATTCTTGTCCGCAAAGCGCAGACAAGAATAGGACATGTTATATTTTTTTAACGGGGCGGCGGAACGGAGCCACGGATGCGGACAGCACACGGCCCTATTAAAGTGAATGGGTCCACATCCGAGCCGCCAAAATGGCGGCTCAGATGCGGACCCAAACAACGGTCGTGTGCATGAGGCCTTTACCTGGGGTAGAACAACAGGCTGAACTGGATAGACAGGTGTCTTTTTTCACCCTTACAAGTTATGGGCCACATTTATTAGGACTGACATTTTAGACGCCGGTCTTAATAAAGGCCCATATCTGTCGGAGGATCCGCCTGAGTTATGAAGAGGTGAAGGCCTCTCCATAACTTTGGATCATCCAGCGTCAGTTCTAAATGTAAGACAGCTTCCGAGACGCAATTTTACGTAATAGTACGTCATGGTGATCGCGCGGGCACCAGAGCGGTGCGCTCGCGATCACTGCAGGGGCCCGGCAGTCCCTGGTAGCTGGGCCCCTGCTGTATCCACTGGCATCACTGTAAAAGCCGATGCCGGCGAATTAACCCCTTCTATGCCACGGTCAGCGACATAGAAGGGGTTTGTGTCGGGTGAGTGAGCGCATCGAGTCCCCGCGCTGCTGTGGCGGGGACCCGATGCGTGACCAGGCAGCCCGATGCCGTGCAGAGGCTGTCCAATGCCTTGCACGGCATCGGGGCCTGTCTTTTATGGGTGTCGAGGAGATCCAGCTTCAGGCTGGGTCTCCTAGGCAACCTGTTAGTGTATGACTCAGTGTCATACACTAACAGGCAATGCATTACAATACAGATGTATTGTAATGCATTGCAGAGGGGATCAGACCCCCAAAAGTGAACATCAGAAATAAAGTAAAGAAAAAAAAGTAAAAAAAGGTGTTTTTAATAAAATTAATAAAGTAATAAAATTAATAAAGTAAAAAAAGAAAATAAACGCCCCTTTTCCCTTATTTTATTATAAAGGACAAGAAAAAAAAAAAAACACACATAATAGGTATCGCCGTGTCTGTAATGACCAGCTCTATAAATATATCACATGACCCACCCTGTCCGATAAACACCCCAAAAAAATAAAAATAAAACGGTGTAAAAAAAGCCATTTTTGTCACCTTACATCACAAAAAAGTGCAGCACCAAGTGATCAAAAAGGCGTATTTCCCACAAGATGGTATAAATAAAACTGTCACCTCATCCCGCAAAAAATGAGCCCCTACCTAAGACAATCGCACAAAAAATAAAAAAACTATAGCTCTCAGAACATGGAGACACTAAAACATAATCTTCTTGTTTCAAAACTGCTAATATTGTGCTAAAGTGAAATACATTAAAAAAAAACATATTAGGTATCGCCACATCCGTAACAACCAGCTCTATAAAAATATCACATGACCTAACGCCTCAGGTGAACACCGTAAAAAAAAAAAAAAAAAACTGTGTAAAAGAATAAAAAGCTATTTTTGTCACATTACATCACCAAAATTGCAACAGCAAGTAATCAAAAAGGCGTATGCCCCCCCAATATAGTACCAATCAGACCGTCACCTCATCTCGCAAAAAATGAGACCCTACCTAAGACAATCGCCCAAAAAATAAAAAAACTATCACTTTTAGACAATGGAGACACTAAAATATGATTATTTTTTTACTTTAAAACTGATATTATTGTGCTAAAGTGAAATAAATAAAAACAAGTATACATATTAGGTATCGCCACGTCCGTAACAACCAGCTCTATAAAAATATCACATGACCTAACGCCTCAGGTGAACACTGTAAAAAAAAAAAAAAAACTGTGTAAAAGAATAAAAAGCCATTTTTGTCACATTACTTCACCAAAATTGCAACAGCAAGTGATCAAAAAGGCGTATGCCCCCCAATATAGTACCAATCAGACCATCACCTCATCTCGCAAAAAATGAGACCCTACCTAAGAGAATCGGTCAAACAATAAAAAAGCTATCACTTTCAGACAATGGAGACACCATAAAAAATAAATTAAAAAAAAACGGTGTAAAAAAAAAAGCCATTTTTGTCACATTACATCAACAAAAATTGCAACAGCAAGTGATCAAAAAGGCGTATGCCTTCCAAAATAGTACCAATCAGAGACGATCGGCAGAAAATTCAAAAAATAGGGCGTTCAGAAAACAGAGATACAAAAACCAATTTTTTTTTTACAAAAATGCTTTATTATGTAAAACTTAAACAAACATCATAGAAAGTAGACATATTTGATATCATTGCGTCCGTAACAACCTGTTCTATAAAGACAGCACATGATCTAACCTGTCAGATGAATGTTGTTAAAAATAAAAAATTAAAACCGTGCCAAAACATCCATTTTTTGGTTACCTTGCCTCACAAAAAATTTAATATAGAGCAATTAAAAATCATATGTACCCCAAAATAGTACCAATAAAACTGGCACCTTATCCCTTAGTTTCCAAAATGTGGTCACTTTTTTGAGTTTCTACTGTAAGGGTGCATCAGGGGGCTTCAAATGGGACATGGCATCTAAAAAACAGTTCAGCTAAGGCTACTTTCACACTAGCGTTCGGAGCGGATCCGTCTGATGTTTCATCAGACGGATCCGCTCCGATAATGCAGACGTTCGCATCCGTTCAGAACGGATCCGTCTGCATTAAAACGTAGAAAATTTTCTAAGTATGAAAGTAGCCTGAGCGGATCCGTTCAGACTTTGCATTGTAAGTCAATGGGGAACGGATCCGCTGGAAGATTGAGCCATTTGGTGTCATCTTCAAGCGGATCCGTCCCCATTGACTTACATTGTAAGTCTGGACGGATCCGCTCGCCTCCGCACGGCCAGGCGGACACCCGAACGCTGCAAGCAGCGTTCAGGTGTCCGCTCACTGAGCGGAGCGGAGGCTGAGCGCTGGCAGGCGGATGCATTCTCAGTGGATCCGCCTCCATTGAGAATGCATTGCGGCCGGGCGGCTGCGTTCAGGACCGCTCGTGAGCTCCTTCAAACGGAGCGCACGAGCGGACACCCGAACGCTCGTGTGAAAGTAGCCTAAATCTGCCTTCCAATCTGCCTGCCTGGGGTGGTTCTGTAAACCGCATAATCATGGTAATAAATATTGAGTTTTATTTGGCTGTTAACCCTTGCTTTGCTACTGGAAAAAATTGATTAAAATGTAAAATCTGCCAAAAAAGTGAAATTCTGAAATCTCATCTCCTTTTTCCATTAATTCTTGTGAAACACCTAAAGGATTAACAAAGTTTGTAAAATCAGTTTTGAATACCTTGAGGGGTGTAGTTTCTAAAATGGGGCCATTTATGGGTGGTTTCTATTATGTAAGCCTCACAAAGTGACTTCAGACCTGAACTGGTCCTTAAAAAGTGGGTTTTGGAAATTTTCCGAAAAATTTCAAGATTTGCTTCCAAACTTCTAAGCCTTCTAACGTTCCCAAAAAATAAAATGCCATTTTGAAAATGATTAAAATATGAAGTAGACATATGGGGAATGTAAAGTAATAACTATTATATGAGGTATCACTATGTATTATAAAAGTAGAGAAATCGAAATTTGAAAATTTGGAAATTTTTCAAAATTTTTGGTAAATTTGGGATTTTTTTTCACAAATAAAGGTGAAATATATTGACTCAAGTTTATGACTATCATGAACTACAATGTGTCACGAGAAAACAATCTCAGAATGGCTTGGATAAGTAAAAGTGTTCCAAAGCTATTACCACATAAAGTGACACATGTCAGATTTGCAAAAAATGGCCTGGGCAGGAAGGTGAAAACAGGCCCGTGGTTGAAGGGGTTGTGCAATGCTGATATATTGATGATGTATGCTCAGAGTCTGACTCCTGGCACCCCACCAAACAGCTGTTTGAAGAGGCAGCGGCGCTCACGTGAGCCCTGTGTCCTCTTCACTGTTTACCTGCACTCTGCCTACCTTGTAGCGGCGGTGCTGTGAAATTACAGCTGCTCGTCCCATTCAAGTGAGCACTACATTGCCACTACAAACATGGAGGAAAGCAGTTAGACAGTGAAGAGGACACAGTGCTTGCACTAGCACCAGGGCAGACCAACGGGGTGTCAGGAGTCAGACCCTGGGGATAGGTCATCAGCATACTAGCATTGCACAACCCCTTTAATTGTAGTGAGGAGACCTATAGGCCCTTCTGGCTTGTGGGCCGGGTCGTAACTGCTGTGACCCCTACTGTTATGCCACTAGGGGCAGATGTACTAACACTATCTAAGATGTAGGCAAGCTAGAAAGTCTAAAGATGCACCATACAGTGATGGCTAACCTCCGACACTCCAGCTCTGGTGAAACTACGACTCCTAGCATGTTCCATTCATGTTTATGGAGTTCTGAGAACAGCCAAGCAAGAGTACATCTTGGGAGTCATAGTCTCCTCATAGAAGTGAATGGGAACGCTCCGCGCTCGGCTATATTCGGTGGCCCCATAGAAAATGAATGGAGGGCGGCTGCACATGCGCAGTGTGCCCACGAACACTTTCAGGGCTCTGTTCTCGATATAGGTGCAGGTCCTAGCGGTGGGACCCGCACCTATAAGACTATGGGGGGTATATCCTAGCGATATGCCCTCATTGTCTAAGCTGAGACAACCCCTTTAAGCTTCCCTTCTTTTCACACTAAAATAGGGAGATTATTGTACTGCTGTATGTGAAACAAGCCCGCTAATCCTCATATTATACAGAAATGTTATATATGCCATATAATTGTGCAGGTGCGGCACACCACATCATCGCTGTTTAACAGAACAGAGCATTGCGCTTCCAGTAAAATACAGACATGATCAATCTGTTATGCCCATGTGCCACTATATAAATCCTGTTATTTCAGCATGATCCTTTTCATCAGATTACTCTGAAGTTTATCCTGATAACTCAGCCGCTGGATTATAATAAGTACAGATTTGCTGCAGTCTTTACTGTGAAACCTCTGGGAATTTACAGATCTAGATTTGGTAATACGATTGTCATGGTGTCATGGAATTTAATCTGGTGGCTGCATTACTCACATTTGACCAGTAGATGGCAGCAAAGCACTGTTCCAACTCCACAACATATTATTTGAATGACGCATATGGGTTGTGAAGCTTTTTGGTCCTAATAAGAGTCCGTAGAGGCGGCTGAATTTAAAACTGAGAAGGAAGAGAAAGTGTGCTGGGCTCGGTAGTCGGTAAGTGACAGGGACGCAGCATAGACGTTTAGTGGCGCTGCTTTTGCATGAGTCCCAGTGTTTACTGGGTGTAGGTTCACGTGGTGCCTCAGCTGAGGGTTATACAATACATCAAGCATCTGCACATACAATGTTTTGGTTGTATGCTGACTACTCACACACCTCCCAAGTGTCTCTCTTTTTGACCCAAGTCGCTCTTTGCACCATTTTCTCTTAAAAAACGCTTTTATTCCATATGCTAATTACAGTCTAGGTTCTGAAGGTGCCCAGGGGCGGCGTTTATGCGGCCGGTGCCCATGCCCCACGGCGCTGTTCAAAGGAAGCAATGTGGACAATAACAATACATTAGTAAGTGGCTTGTATTAACTTTCTATACATGATAAATGTCACTTGCTGAAGTGAGACGACCCCTTTAAGATTGGTTGCTTTGGGCATCAAAGACAATCAAAGTTCATATTTAACTTTTCCAGCGCAGTTTACAAAAATGAAAGCGCTGATTGGTTGCTATGGGCAACAAAGGTGGTCTTGCTGTTAGGCCTCTTTCACACGAATGATACGGATTGTGTTACGATCGAACTGATGGTTTTGCACGCAAGTTCAATCAGTTCTTTCTGTGATTACATTCAGTGTTTGCAGTTTCCCCCCCCCCCCTGTCTGGATCACATGCATTTTACACACGTGAAGAATAACCGCTACATCTCCTAACAATAATCAGTGAAAAACGCATTGCATCGAGGGCTGCATGAAAAACGCATAATGTAGAACACGCTGCGACTATTTATTTTTTCCTGAACGCAGAGATGATGCGTGAAAAATGGAGCTCGTGTACTCGGACTAAGGGCACTTGCACACAACGGTATGCCCTCCGAGTCCGAGACATACGGTCCGTGAGCGGGCTATATGTCCCGGAGCGGCATTGATCGTGCGCACGAAAGCACACAGCCTCATAGATTACAATTATGGATGCTGTGCACGTCAGGCATGAGTGCAGGACAATAGCCCCACGGGCGGCCCGACATGCACAGCATCCACCATTGTAATCTAGGATGTTGTGCGCACGATCACTGCCGCTCCGGAACATTTGGCCCGCTCACGGGCCGTATGTCTCGGAGGGTAAGGGCCCTTACTGAAATGAATGAATCGCGATTCAGTCCGGATGCTGTGCGTTCACTACACACACATATCGCATCCCGACGGAAAACTCGTTCATGTGAAAGAGCCCTTAGGGCACCTGCACACAAATGCAATACGGCCATGGCCTGCACACGTTCATGTGCATGAGCCCTAAGGCTGGGTTCACACTTCAGTTAGTAGGTCAGTTATTTCCATCAGTAATTGAGCCAAATCCAGTAGTACTGGAAAGATCTGCCCCTGTTCTGTTTTAGTTTTTTTTGTTGTTTTTTTTTGGTGGGGTTTTCCGCACCTGGTTTTAGCTCACAATAACTGATAATAATATTTATATAGCGCCATCATATTCCGCAGCGCTTAACACTTCAGAGGGTTCATGTACAAAACAAAAGACATCACGACGTACAGTAACTGGCTAATATACAACTGAAACCCTGGGAGTGAGGGCCCTGCTCGCAAGAGCTTACAATCTATGAGGAAATGGGGGTGACACAAAAGTGAGTTGATTGTGATATACAGTAATTGTGCCATTTTAGTACTGTAAGCAGTGGTGTAGGCCGATCTGCTTCGAGTGTGTGGACTGATGGGCGAGGGCTACATGGCGACGCTGAGTAGCGGTGATCCCATAGAAATAAATTAAACCCGGCTGGATTTTTTGCGACTGCCGCAGCGATCCCATTAATTTCTATGGGATCACCACTGCTCAGCGATCCTGGCCGCAACAGGTGTCTCTGTGCAAGGCTAGGTTTACACGACATGTGTTGCGCGACACATAAGGAGCAACTACACTGCAACATGTGTCGCGCGACATTTCGAATGGATTTTTTGCGCCTGTCATGTCGCAGTCGCAGTGCGACACCATAGCCTATCATTATAAAAATTGTCGTGGGACAAATGCCGTCGTGCAGACCTAACTCTTGCCTTAGAACAGGGTTCCCCAACTCCAGCCCTCAGGGCCCACTTGCCGGTCAGGATTTAGGAGTATCCCACAGAATAAGGGTCCATTCACACGTCCGTAAGTGTTTTGCGGATCCGCAAATTGCGCATCCGCAAAACACAGACACCTGCAATTTGCGGATCCGCACATCACAGATACTATAATAGAAAATGCCTTTTCTGGTCCGCAATTGCGGACGAGAATAGGACATGTTCTATTTTTTCCAGGAACGAAATTGCAGATCCCGAAAAAACGGATCCCGAAAAAACGGATGCGGATCCAGGAAATGTGGATTTGCATCCGTTCCAGCCCCATTGAAAGTGAATGGGTCCGCAAATTGCAGAACGAATGCGGACCCAAATTACGGACGTGTGAATGGACCCCAAATACCTGTGGTAAATCCTGATGGATGGACACTAATTATATCAGCTGCCCAATACTAAGGAAATCCTGAAAACATGACTGGTAGGTGGGTCCTGAGAACTGGAGTTGAGGACCACTGCCTCAGGTCTGAAGAGTTGGGGTAGGGGTTAAGCCTCATTCACACGTCCGTGTTTGTGCTCAAATCCGTGAGGTGGTCAGTGATGCATCCGTGAAGCTGTCCGTGAAGGATCCATGTTGGGTCCGTGTGTCTGTTTTTTGCTCTGTGTTGCATCCGTGTTTCACTGACCCTAAACAGCTGAAATTTTTTTTTCAATGCATCTCTGCTTAATGATCCGTGGTTTTCATGGACCGATAGAATATAATGGGTGAACACGGACAAAATAGAGCATGCATTTGTGCTAAAACACTGATGTGTGAATACACGTTAAGGCTACATGCACACAAACATTGTGTGTTTTGCGGTCCGCAAAACACTGATGGCGTCCGTGTGCGTTCTGTAATTTGTGGAACGGTACGGACAGCCATTAATATAACTGCCTATTCTTGTCCGCAAAACGTGGACAAGAATAGGACAGGTTATATTTTTTTTTGTGGACCCCGGAACGGAGCAACAGATGCGGACAGCACACATGTCCAGTGACCAAGTAACTGAAGGTGACTTGCACACAAACGTTTTTTTTCTTTTTACATTTTTTTTTGCGTTGTGTATACGGACCGTATACGGAACTATTCATTTCAATGGATTCACACAAAAAAAATCGGAAGGTACTTCGTATGCTTTCTGTTTCCGTATTTCCGTTCAAAGATAGAACATGTCCTATTATTGTCTGCATTACCGACAAGGATAGTACTGTTCTATTAGGGGCCAGCTGTTCCGCAAAAAATGTAATGCACACGGACGTCATCCGTATTTTTTGCAGATCCGTTATTTTGCGGACCGCAAAATACTGAAAAAGCCATACGGTCGTGTGCAAGAGGCCTTAGCCTTAGGCCTCATGCACACAACCGTTGTTTGGGTCCGCATCCGAGACGCCATTCTGGCGACTCGGATGCGGACCCATTCACTTCAATGGTGCCGCAAAAGATGCGGACAGCACTCCGTGTGCTGTCCGCATCCGTGGCTCTGTTCCGCGGCCCCGCTAAAAAAATATAACATGTCCTATTCTTGTCCGCGCTTTGCGGACAACAATAGGCATTTATATTGCTGGCGCCCGTTCCGTTCTGCAAATTGCGGAAGGCAACACGGGCGGCTTACGTTTTTTGCGGATCCGCGGTTTGCGGTCCGCAAAAAATGGCACGGTCATGTGCATGAGGCCTTAGGCTACATTCACACAACCGTTTGTGTTTTGTGGTCCGCAAAACACTGATCCGCCAAAAATACGGATGACGTCCTTTTGACATCCGTATTGCATCTTTTTTTTTTTTTTTTTGCGGATCCATTGTAACAATGCCTATCCTTGTCCACAAAACGGACAAGAATAGGATATGCTCTATATTTTTTGTGGTGCTAAGTAACAGACATGCAGACAGCATACAGTGTGCTGTCCGCAGTTTTTGTGGACCCATTGAAATGAATGGGTTCTCATCCAATCTGCAAAAAAAAACTTAACAGACACGGAAGCAAAATACGTTTGTGTGCATGTAGCCTAGGCCCCTTTCACACGAGCGAGTTTTCCGCGCGGGTGCAATGAGTGATGTGAACGCATAGCATCTGCACTGAATCCTGACCCATTCATTTCAATAGGTCTGTGTACATGAGTGTTGTTTTTCACGCTTCAGTTCTGCGTTGCGTGAAAATGCAACATGTTCTATATTCTGCGTTTTTCATGCAGCCCTAGTCCCATAGAAGTGAATGCGGCTTCAGTGAAAAACGCATTAAATCCGGAAGCAAGTGAGGATGCAATGTGCGAGTTTCACTGAACGCATCCGGAGCCAATCCGTCACACTCGTGTGAAAGAGGCCTAAGGCTGAGTTCACACGGGCGTTGCAGGAAAATGCGCGATTTTGGTACCCAGACCTGAACCCGGACTTCTTCACAGAAGTTCGGGTTTGGGTTAGGTGTTGTGTAGATTTTATTATTTTCCCTTATAACATGGTTATAAGGGAAAATAATAGCATTCTTAATACAGAATGCTAAGTAACTTAGGGATGGAGGGGTAAAAAAATAATTAAATAAAAATTAAACTCATCTGATCCACTTGTTTGCGCAGCTCGACTTGTCTTCTTTCTTCTTCTTTGAGGATCTGGGAGGAAAAGGACCTTTGGTGACGTCACTGCGCTCATCACATGGTCTATCACCATAGTGATGGACTATGTGATGAGAACAGAGATGTCACCAAAGGTCCTTTTCCTCCCAGGTCCTCAAAGAAGAAGAAGAAAGAAGACGAGTCGGGCTGCGTGAACAAGTGGATGAGATGAGTTTAATTTTTATTTAATTTTTTTAACCCCTCCATCCCTAAGTTACTTAGCATTCTGTATTAAGAATGCTATTATTTTCCCTTATAACCATGTTATAAGGGAAAATAATAAAGATAGGGTCCCCATCCCGATCGTCTCCTAGCAACCATGCGTGATAATCGCACCGCATCCACACTTGCTTGTGATTTTCACGCAGCCCCATTCACTTCTATGGGGCCTGCATTGCGTGAAAAACGCACACTATAGAGCTTGCTGCCATTTTCACGCAACGCACAAGTGATGCGTGAAAATCACCGCTCATGTGCACAGCCCCATTGGAGTGAATGGGTTCCGAATTCAGTGCGGGTGCAATGCGTTCACCTCACGCATTGCACCCGCGCGGAATTCTCGTCTGTGTGAAAGGGGCCTAAGCCTCGTCAGCGAGGCTTACAGATGCCCCCATTGGCCGCAGGGGGCATCGATAGGAAGCCCGGAAGCTTGATCACGGCATCTAAAGCCTTTAATTACGCTGATCGGTATTATTGCTGATCACAGTAATTAGCCACGGGTCTCTGCTGTATTAAACAGCAGAGACCTGCCGGCCATGGTGCCCGCTGCACTTGCAAGCGGGCGCCATGTTTACACATTGCTCTAGTGCCGTACATGTACAGCGCTGGTAGCGAAATGGATAAAGGGGTTTTCCCATCTCAGACAATGGGGGCATATCGCTAGGATATGCCCCCTACTGTCTGATGAGTATGGGTCCCACCTATCTTTAAACAAAGTCTAAAAAGTGGCCGGCTGCGCTCCATTTATTTTTATGGGGCCACTAAAAATAGGCAAGCGCTGGCTCGGCTATTTTCGTCAGCCCTACAGAAGTGAATGGAAGCGGTGGCCACACAAGAGCTGTGCACTCCCATAGCACATCGGGCAAATATGAACAATTGGTGGCGGAAACCGGCACTGCCGGCCCCCACTTTGCTGGCTTTTTATTGATAGGTGTGGGTCCCAGACAATGGGGGCGTATCCTAGCAATATACCCCCATTGTCTGAGATGGGAATACCTCTTTAACTTAATGTTACCTCTATTTTTTTAATGAACGTCCTTCTGATATGACTCCACTGTTTCTCTGTGAGTGTGGTAGAGGGTAAATATGTAGTGAATTTATACTTGAGCGGGAGAGTTGGTTAGGGTGGGTTCACATCTGCGTTCTGGATTCCATTATGGCTTTCTGTTATAACGGAAAATAACGGAATCCATAAGACTGAAGGACGGACTCGTTATGCTGCCCATAGACTTGTATTATGATTGGATGTGAAACGGAAGCCTTTAAAAGGCATTCTGTCTTAATAGAAGTCTATGGGAATCATAACGGATTCGTCCCGTTTCTGTTATGCAGAACGGAGAAAAAAGTCCTGTTGACAGGACTTTGTTTTCCGTCTTGCATAACGGGAACCAGACGGATCCGTTATGATTCCCATAGACTTCTATTAAGACGGATCAAAACGGAATGCCTTTTAATGGCTTCCGTTTTGACTTCCGTCTTATGGATTCCGCTATTTTCCGTTAGAACCATGTTATAACGGAAAGCCATAACGGAATCCAGAACGCAGATGTGAACCCACACTTAGGAGTAAAAAGACTGCTTGCTCAGTTACCTGGAGCAGCAGAGAGTTTGCCTTCCAAACTTGTGACTACCTACCTGCTGCACATGACTATTTCTTGGCTATAGCAGCTAGCCATGGAATGAATTAGAAAAGCAATGGGGAGGTTTACTAATCAAAAAAAAAACTGGCGTGCATGCTTTGTGCTGCATTTATTAACCTGTTTTAGACACTGTTCTAAACTTTTTCTGTTGGTGGGTTTAGACATTTCGTTAGATTAAAGTGGGAAACCAGCAACAAGAGTCTGTTTTCCTGCAGCACCACCACAGGAGGAATGAAGTATTACACAGCTCCCACTGAAATCAAAGGGCTGTCTATGTAAGGCTACATGCACACGAACGTTGTTTGTTTCCGTGTCCGTTCCATTTTTTTATTTATTTTCAGATTGGATGCGGACCCATTCATTTCAATGGGTCCGCAAAAAAATGCAGGCAGCACACCGTGTGCTGTCCGCATCAGTATGTCCGTTCCGTAGCCCCGCAAAAAAAATAGAACATGTCCTATTCTTGTCCGTTTTAGGCATTGTTACAATGGATCCGCAAAAAAAACAAAAAACGGATGGCAGACATTGCGGTACTGCAAAACACATACAGTCGTGTGCATGTAGCCTAAGACTTATATAAAGTCTAAAGTTAAAAAAGTTCTTTGTAGCCGCGCCTGACTCGTTTAGACTCCTATTTCACTAGCAGGATATTTAGAAATGGGTTTTGTAAACCAGACAACTTCCGCAAAGGCTTTCAGGGCATGCTGGGAGTTGTAGTTTCACAACAGCTAAAACATCACAGGTTGCCGATCATAGGGAGGAGGAATTGGCGTTCCTATAACTCTCCTTAAGCTGTCACTTCCACCCCAGTCTTGTATATTCTATATCAGTTTTCTATCTGTGTTTTGCTAGGGATGATTGCATAATGCTGAATTCTTGATCACACCCTAGCACACCTTGATCCTGTACTGGTTACAGATTACAACTCCAAGAACTTTGGATCTTATCTCGTAGGTGTGCGAAGTGTGCCACATAAACGGCACAGTGAATTCCATTCCCTTTGCAGCACAGCATTCTGCTAATGGAGCTCGCTTTCATGTACATCAAGTGGCCACTAGGGGGCGTCTGGAGATTGGAGTAAACCGGCTGCTGTGGCGTGTTCAGACATACCCTACATTTGCACGCACTGCCAGGCTTAATCACCTCCGCAGGTATTTTTGCCTGAATCCCAATATTTTTTTTTCTCTTGATTCCTTTTAAATAACACCTCCTGTGAACAGCCTGTGGGGGAAGTCTTAGGATATTGCTTAAGCAATAATGTCAAGCTCCTTGATGTTCTTATGTGAGTTATGGAGTGAAGAGGGCTGTCTTGTCCGCAGGCAAGACTTTGAAGGTGACCGGATAGCAGCACCTCCTCTAGGTGTGCTGGAAGCTGAGCATACAAGGCGTTAGGCCTCTTTCACATTTTCGTGTCCGGCCATGTTGAATCATGTTTGGTCAGCGTGTCCTCTGTACTCCACAGACACTGCTCAGCTGAAAATGAATTTTCAGTACATCTCCTACTAGTGGTCAGTGAAAAACGGTCCAAACATAGATGCCCTCCGTGCTGTGTCAATGGTTTTTCACGGACCCATAAACTTCAATGGTCAAGTTTGGCCTGCATCACAGACCAAAGTAGTGCATATCTCCCTGATTTCTTTTTCACAGACACATGGTCAGTAAAAGAAAAAATACTGATGTGTGAACAAAAGATCCCATTTAGGTCAGCAAACATCCGTAAAAAACGAGACCGCAGGCTCATTGCATTGCCAGGTTATGGTGAATGAAGTGATTACAGGTTCTGCACGGTGCCCGTCCCATAATCCACTTCATCTATGTCTTGCTTACCATCAGCCTCTGGCTCAGTCCTGCAAGATCTGGCAGTCCAGTGGGCATCACTGGCATAATATGAAGCTCCTGGGCCCCAATGCAAGATCTGTCATGTGGGTAACTACAGTTGTCTTAAAGGGGTTGTCTGGGTTCAGAGCTGAACCCGGACATACCTCCATTTTCACCCCGACAGGCCCCCTGACTTGAGCGTCAGAGCAGTTCATGCTCCGATGCTCTTCTTTGCCCTGCGCTAAATCGCGCAGGGCAAAGGCATTTTTTTGGAGATCCGGTGACGTACCAGGCTCTCCATGGGGCTACCAGGAAGCCCGGTGACGTCACCGGCACTGATGAGCAGGCTTTAGCGCTACCCTAGCCAGTAAAATGGATAGGGCAGTGCTAAAGCCCGCCCATCAGAGCCTGTGACTTCACCCAACACACTGCCGGACGGAAGCTTTCGCCCGGCAGTGTGTGATTGTAAACAAAAGAGCCTGTGCCCTGCGCGATCTAGCGCAGGTCAAAGAAGGCATCAGAGCATGAACTGCTCTGATGCTCAAGTCACGGGGGCTGCCAGGGTGAAATTATGTTTATGTCCGGGTTCAGCTCTGAACCCGGACAACCCCTTTAAACACAGGGTCCACTCATAAGCAAGCTTTGCATCTCATGTTACGCCCCTGTTGAGCATCTGCAAAACCGCAGACAGTTAAGGGACGGGGGCTCACTGGGGAGCACCAATCGCTTACCTCATTTAAATTCAATAATAGTGTTGTGTCTGTTTACAAGATAAGTGATAGAATACGTGATATAACTCATGATCAGTACAGGATGACTAATATATGTACAGAGGTCATCAAGATATATAGCCAGACAACGACTTTCATTTTTTAAAATTAAATGTTTCCCTCCCCACATTACAGGTAGCGAGGTGGTCTTCCTGACCCTAGGATGTATCTTAGAATCAGTTTAGCGACACAACTTTTTATGTATATTAATTCCAGATATGCTGTATGATTCTAATCATACACTATCCTCCCCCAATTCTAGCATGCACCGAGGAGCTAGAATTTCCATATGCTGCCTTTTTTATTGTGAACTTTTTCCTTGTAAACACTCTCTTGTATTTTTCTGAGGAGAGCCATACATACTGGAGGATTCATTGTTCAAGACACAATTTTAACATCCAACTTTAGTTTATTACCGTCATGTGTAAATTCTAATGAAGGAGATCCTTTTATACACTGCTCAAAAAAATAAAGGGAACACTTAAACAACACAATGTAACTCCAAGTCAATCACACTTCTGTGAAATCAAACTGTCCACTTAGGAAGCAACACTGAAGGACAATCAATTTCACATGCTGTTGTGCAAATGGGAAGACAACAGGTGGAAATTATAGGCAATTAGCAAGACACCCCCAATAAAGGAGTGGTTCTGCAGGTGGGGACCACAGACCACTTCTCAGTTCCTATGCTTCCTGGCTGATGTTTTGGTCACTTTTGAATGCTGGCGGTGCTTTCACTCTAGTGGTAGCATGAGACGGAGTCTACAACCCACACAAGTGGCTCAGGTAGTGCAGCTTATCCAGGATGGCACATCAATGCAAGCTGTGGCAAGAAGGTTTGCTGTGTCTGTCAGCCTAGTGTCCAGAGCATGGAGGCGCTACCTGGAGACAGGCCAGTACAACAGGAGACGTGGAGGAGGCCGTAGGAGGGCAACAACCCAGCAGCAGGACCGCTACCTCCGCCTTTGTGCAAGGAGGAACAGGAGAAGCACTGCCAGAGCCCTGCAAAATGACCTCCAGCAGGCCACAAATGTGCATGTGTCTGCTCAAACGGTCAGAAACAGACTCCATGAGGGTGATATGAGGGCCCAACGTCCACAGGTGGGGGTTGTGCTTACAGCCCAACACCGTGCAGGATGTTTGGCATTTGCCAGAGAACACCAACATTGGCAAATTCGCCACTGGCGCCCTGTGCTCTTCACAGATGAAAGCAGGTTCACACTGAGCACATGTGACAGACGTGACAGAGTCTTGAGACGCTGTGGAGAACGTTCTGCTGCCTGCAACATCCTCCAGCATGACCGGTTTGGCATTGGGTCAGTAATGGTGTGGGGTAGCATTTCTTTGGAGGGCCGCACAGCTCTCCATGTGCTCGCCAGAGGGAGCCTGACTGCCATTAGGTACCGAGATGAGATCCTCAGACCCCTTGTGAGACCATATGCTGATGCGGTTGGCCCTGGGTTCCTCCTAATGCAAGACAATGCTAGACCTCATGTGGCTGGAGTGTGTCAGCAGTTCCTGCGAGACGAAGGCATTGATGCTATGGACTGGCCCGCCCATTCCCCAGACCTGAATCCAATTGAGCACATCTGGGACATCATGTCTCGCTCTATCCACCAATGTCACGTTGCACCACAGACTGTCCAGGAGTTGGCAGATGCTTTAGTCCAGGTCTGGGAGGAGATCCCTCAGGAGACCGTCCGCCACCTCATCAGGAGCATGAACAGGCATTGTAGGGAGGTCATACAGGCACGTGGAGGCCACACACACTACTGAGCCTCATTTTGACTTGTTTTAAGGACATTACATCAAAGTTGGATCAGCCTGTAGTGTGTTTTTTCCACTTTAATTTTGAGTGTGACTCCAAATCCAGACCTCCATGGGTTGAAAAATTTGATTTCCATTTTTTTTTTTGTGTGATTTTGTCAGCACATTCAACTATGTAAAGAACAAAGTATTTCAGAAGAATATTTAATTAATTCAGATCTAGGATGTGTTATTTTTGTGTTCCCTTTATTTTTTTGAGCAGTGTATTTTACTAAGGAATTTAGCATGTGGATAAGGGAGAACAATTAAGTGCCAGTAAATCTCAACACTGCACCTCACAGCCACCACACCATCTGTCTTTTTGGGCCACTCGCGGAACCACTTCACTAGTAATACGAGTGATGCAATCAAATCTCTCCCAACTTGCTTGTAAAGATGTTTCAGTACACTGGCAGCAAGCAGAGATCTTGAAAATGCATTGCGTATTGTACATAAGTAAGAAAAACCTATATACGTTTAGTTCCCTGGAACTCTAATCTTAATGGGACCTACAGTATATCCCTGTTCACATTCAGACCTGCTTTTTTTCCCATGAATAGAATGTTGGCACAACAATTAAGACTGACACATATGTTAAACAGTAATATGGAAGGAGTACAGAGTAAGATAAGCTCTGTATGCCTTTCACAGTCTTTGGAAAGCTGGATACTGTGTCTCGAGGATCAACTCTTGAAAAGCAGAACTGTCTGATTGGGAATTTTTTGTAACCTCGTTCACAAACCTCTTTTTCAGTTGAAACGTCGCTGGATGTTCAATGTGATTCTCGACAGGAGAGGCCTTCTCTCCCCGAGTCAGTCTGTTACTTTTCTTGACATCTGTAGCTTGTGCTGTGGCACATCTTGGGAATCTCTAATTAAGTAGATGCCCCAGGGTCACTGTCTTGGCTTTCAGCCTTCCAATGTTTGAATGACAAGTTTGGGAAGAAGTTTATGAGACACTGTGGTGTGAGGTCCCCAGCACGGGGCTTTGAAGTTTCTTCAGATAGAAAAAAAACTCCTCCAAGTTGTCTTATTACATTGTGACTTGTACAAAAAAAGAGCAAGGATTTAACAAGGTAAAAAAAATCTCATTTTATTAAATATAAATCACATGACCATTACAGGTGAGACTCAAAAGGGACAGAACATGGAGACTGGGCCACAAGAGGGCTCTGCAATGTGGAGAATCACAATGGGGGATAATGTGACCATATACAGCAGGTAACAGACAATTAACAGAAGCTGTGGATATTGGAGTAGTTGTGGGTGCAATTGCTGTCCCCTAGTGTTGAACAACTACCTAGCTCTTATTCACAGCGTCCAAGCAATAGATGCTGTAGGGTGTAATTGGACGGTGCGATACTACTCATAAAGATGGCATATAACAATAACTGTAAATCACTAGTCCCACCCTAATCCAGATACCATGTTACCTACCCATGTTGCTGCTGAAAAATGGTGACACGGTTCCCCCACTGCTTCGACCTCAACACGTGTTTCGCCACGTAGGCTTCGTCAGGAGGTACATTGTGATATTGAATGAACTGGGAAGTCTCCAGACTGGAGAGTTCAGCCAGTGGGGGCAATGAGCTGAAGACTTCATCAGATCCCTTCACGTTGATCCCTATAGACCTGTTTACTATCCTTCTTTGTCCCCTGATAATCTAGTAGCTATCGTAGCCTCTGGGTATGGGTGGCGCTGTTTATCATAGACCGCAACCATGTTTTTCTAATCTCATACAATCTTTTTGAGGAACTGTTCACTTTGCGCAACCCTTAAAGGGAACCTGTCACCTGGATTTTGGGTATAGAACTGAGGACATGGGCTACTAGATCACCGCTAGCACATCCACAGTATCCATTCCCCATAGCTCTCTGTGCTTTTATTGTGTCAAAAAACGATTTTATATATATATATATATATATATATATATATATATATATATATGTAAATGAGGCAAGTAAGAAGCCCAAGGGGCTGTTACTAACATTTCTGGAGCCCAGCCACGCCCACTGTGAAGGAGCCCAGCACCGCCTGTGTCCTCCGAATCTCCTCCTTGCTCCCCGATGTCACAGGCTAGAGCGCCGTAATCTTGCGATGTGCGAGCTAGCCATATGTTACATTCCAGGCCAAGCAGAGTCATGCCCATCTTTTTCTGGGACTGCCTGCTTCTCCCAGTAATAACTGGTAATTGATTAGTGACTCATCATTGGCAGACTTTTTCCAGTGAAAAAGGCAGCATCCAAGCAGGACAACCCCTTTAAGGGCTCATGCACACGACCGTATGTATTTAGCGGTCTGCAAAACACGAATCCACAAAAAAATCTGATGATGTCCGTGTGCATTCCGTATTTTGCGGAACGGAACAGCCGGCCCCTAATAGAACAGTCCTATCCTTGTTCGTTATGCGGACAATAACAGGACATGTTCTGTTTTTTGCAGAATGGACATGCGGACATATGGAAACGGAATGCACACAGAATAACTTCAGTTTTTTTTTGCAGACCCATTGAAATGAATAGTTCCGCATAGAGTCCGCAAAAAACGGAACGGACATGGAAAGAAAATACGTTCGCATGCATGAGCCCTAACATGGAGTACTACCAATCAGACCTCAGCTCACAGTCCACCATGTCTCATATCAGCCCCCAGTCATATATAATCAGCCCCCAACCATTATTCAGCAGCCCCCAACCATTATTCAGCAGCCTCAGAGCCCAAAATAAATAAACCACTTACCTCTCCTGCTCCTGGACGCCGCCGCTCCTCC
The DNA here is from genome assembly GCF_905171765.1 of Bufo bufo. Lineage (NCBI taxonomy): Eukaryota > Metazoa > Chordata > Amphibia > Anura > Bufonidae > Bufo > Bufo bufo. The sequence goes on from NC_053394.1 coordinate 116,425,829, forward strand.
AGCGCGATCTTCTTCCTCCTGCTGTTGGCTGTGCTATGAACTGGCGAACGCCCTCATGATGTGTGCAGCCACTGCACAGCCGACAGCCGAGGACCAGGCAGCGGTGAGTACAGCCACATAATCACTTGTTCTTTTCTGTACATTGAATGAATAATTTTTGGGGCCTGTACTCCACTGGCCTTAAGTAAAATTGTTATCCAATGACCGTCTATTATACCTCCAGCCACATAATCACTTGATGTTTTCTGTCCGGTGAATGCCTAATGTTTGGGGCCTGTACTCCCGTGGGGCCTAAAATAAAACTTTTCTAGGCTCCAGCAGGCCACATTTTTGACAGTTTCCCTTTTAGACGCATTAAAATGGCCCCTGATTAAAATACATATTTTTTGTGGGAATTTTTGCCATTGATCCCCCTCTAGTATATCACTGTCCATATTGTGGGACGATTTGTGCACTTCTTGTAAGTATTTGGTTGTTGTAATAATGTTCAGAAAATAGTAATAGGTTGTGGTGGCTCACTTTCAAGTAGTTACGGTGTGGTGCTACAAGCTCATATAGAGGGAATCGCCCCACCCTCTGTTAAAAAGCAAATGTAACAATAGAAAGATGAGCGGGCACTCATACACTTGGCAACCAAATTGACATATGCAGAAAATATTTATTAATAAGTCCCCATAAAATTCAAGTAATAAAATTATAAAAACAGTATACTGAAAACAATAACATACAGAAAATACTAAAATACAATCACATATACTATGGTAGATATAATCGATAATATATTCAATATTGTCTTCAATATAAAAATATTCAATGATAAAATATTCGATGATAGAATATTCGATGATAAAATATTAGATACCATTCAATATATAGTCGATAAATCCAATGATATACCGTATTTTTCTCCCCATAAGACGCACTTTTTATCCAATGGGGGGAAAATGCCCCTGCGTCTTATGGGGCGAATGCTTGCAGTTTTACATCGCAAGCTGCGATGTACGAGCGAGCGGGGACTCCGGGAGGGACTGGGAGGAGGAGCTGGGGGCCGGCAATAACGGCGGGGCGGTGCAGTCAGTGTAGTATAGCCCCGCCCCTCCGGTATACTAATATAAGATGTCTTATTCATTAATAGTTATTAAACCTGCCCCCCAACTCCTAATAGTACCTTACATCCTAACAGCTTCTGTAGAATGCTGGCAGGCAGGCCGGGCGGGCGGCAGCGTAACTCCCTGATGTCACGTGCCTGCGCCGCCTACTTTATGATTGAAGCAGGCGGCGCAGGCAAGTGACGTCAGTGAGGGATGCGCCGGCCGCCCGGCCTGCCTGCCGTCATTGTACAGAAGCTGTTAGGATGTAAGGTACTATTAGGAGTTGGGGGGCATGTTTAATAACTATTGATTGAATAAGACATCTTATATTAGTATACCAGAGCGGCGGGGGATCTGTGGATGACTGAGGAAGGGAGAGTGAATCTACCTGAAACGCGTATGGTGAAACAAGTGATGTACCTGCATTGAAAAGCCTCCGATAATACTGTATGGCCATACAGAGAAAGAGAAAACATTCTTACAGTAAAGGAACAATCACCTTTATCGTCGAAAGCTGCACCGAAGGAAATTGCGGAACAGAGTGTTAACTCCCGCAAAATTCAAACCAGCTTGCTGTAAGGAGCGATCAAATAAGCCGGCAGACATTTAAAGCTCCACTTCAGCAACAGGGAGACAGCAGACACCAGACGGTAAGCCAAATACCGATTTAAAGTTTACCTCGATTTTAAAGTTTACATCGACCTTAACCACTACAGGACCGCCGTACGCAGGATTGCGTCTTTGCGGCGGCCCTGTTATTCCGAGTGGACGCGCCGGCGCGTCATCTCGTGAGACGCAAGATTTCCTGTGAACGCGCGCACACAGGCGCGCGCGTTCACAGGAACTGCAGGTAATCGAGTGGATCTGCAGCCTGCCAGCGGCGATCATTCGCTGCCAGGCTGTAGATCCAATTTTTTTTTTAACCCCTTAAAGGTATATTAGACACTGTTTTGATAACAGCGTCTAATATACCTGCTACCAGGTCCTCTGGTGGTCCCTTTTGCTTGGATCGACCACCAGAGGACACAGGCAGTTCTGTAAAGTAGCACCAAACACCACTACACTACACTACGCCCCCCCTTGTCACTTATTAACCCCTGATCACCCCATATAGACTCCCTGATCACCCCCCTCTCATTGATCACCCCCCTGTAAGGCTCCATTCAGACGTCCGTATGTGTTTTGCGGATCCGCAAAACACGGACACCGGCAATGTGCTTTCCGCATTTTGCCGATCCGCACATTGCCAGAACTATATAGAAAATGCCTTTTCTTGTCCGCAATTGCGGACAAGAATAGGACATGTTCTACAGGCTCTACAAAAAACGCAGTGTTCGCCCGATCAGGTCACACTTGCTTTCAGTCCGCCCACCGCAGAGACAGAATTTTTTTTTTTCTGATCACTGCAAAAACACTGTAAAATCGCTGCGGTGCTATAAAAAGATCACTTTTGAGGGGCATGGCGAGTTCATAGAAGATTTTTTTTTTTTTTGTCACAAGTTAGCGGAAATTGATGATTTTTTTTTTTTTTCTTACAAAGTCTCATATTCCACTAACTTGTGACAAAAAATTAAAATCTCACATGAACTCACCATACCCCTCACGGAAACCAAATGCGTAAATTTTTTGACATTTATATTCCAGACTTCTTCTCGCGCTTTAGGGCCCCTAAAATGCCAGGGCAGTATAAATACCCCACAAGTGACCCCATTTCGGAAAGAAGACACCCCAAGGTATTCGCTGAGGGGCATATTGAGTCCATGAAAGATTGAACTTTTTGTCACAAGTTAGCGGAAAGGGAGACTTAGTGAGAAAAAACAAAAAAAAAATCAATTTCCGCTAACGTGCCAAAAAAAATAAAAAATTCTAGGAACTCTCCATGCCCCTCACGGAATACCTTGGGGTGTCTTCTTTCCAAAATGGGGTCACATGAGGGGTATTTATACTGCCCTGGCATTTTAGGGGCCCTAAAGCGTGAGAAGAAGTCTGGAATCCAAATGTCTAAAAATGCCCTCCTAAAAGGAATTTGGGCCTCTTTGCGCACCTAGGCTGCAAAAAAGTGTCACACGTGGTATTGACGTACTCAGGAGAAGTAGGGCAATGCGTTTTGGAGTGTCTTTTTACATATACCCATGCTGGGTGAGATAAATATATCGGTCAAATGCCAATTTTGTATAAAAAAATGGGAAAAGTTGTCTTTTAGAGAGATTTTTCTCACCCGGCATGGGTATATGTAGAAAGACACCCCAAAACACATTGCCCAACTTCTCCTGAGTACGGCGATACCACATGTGTGACACTTTTTTGCAGCCTAGGTGGGCAAAGGGGCCCACATTCCAAAGAGCACCTTTAGGATTTCACAGGGCATTTTTTACACATTTTGATTTCAAACTACTTCTCATGCATTAGGGCCCCTAAAATGCCAGGGCAGTACAACTACCCCACAAGTGACCCCATTTTGGAAAGAAGACACCCCAAGGTATTCCGTGAGGAGCATGGCGAGTTCCTAGAATTTTTTTATTTTTTGTCACAAGTTAGCGGAAAATGATGATTTTTTTTTTTTTCTTACAAAGTCTCATATTCCACTAACTTGTGACCAAAAATAAAAACTTCCATAAACTCACTATGCCCATCACGAAATATCTTGGGGTGTCTTCTTTCCAAAATGGGGTCACTTGTGGGGTAGTTATACTGCCCTGGCATTTTAGGGGCTCTAATGCGTGAGAAGTAGTTTGAAATCAAAATGTGTAAAAAATGCCCTGTGAAATCCTAAAGGTGCTCTTTGGAATTTGTGCCCTTTTGCCCATCTAGGCTGCAAAAAAGTGTCACACGTGGTATCGCCGTACTCAGGGGAAGTTGGGCAATGGGTTTTGGGATGTCTTTTTACATATACCCATGCTGGGTGAGAGAAATATCTCTCTAAAAGACAACTTTTCCCATTTTTTTTTTTTTATACAAAGTTGTCATTTGACAGAGATATTTATCTCACCCAGCATGGGCATGTGTAAAAAACACCCCAAAACACATTGCCCGACTTCTCCTGAGTACGGCGATACCACATGTGTGACACTTTTTTGCAGCCTAGGTGGGCAAAGGGGCCCACATTCCAAAGAGCACCTTTAGGATTTCACAGGGCATTTTTTACACATTTTGATTTCAAACTACTTCTCACGCATTAGGGCCCCTAAAATGCCAGGGCAGTATAATTACCCCACAAATGACCCCATTTTGGAAAGAAGACACCCCAAGGTATTTCGTGATGGGCATAGTGAGTTCATGGAAGTTTTTATTTTTTGTCACAAGTTAGTGGAATATGAGACTTTGTAAGAAGAAATTAAATAAAAAAATCATCATTTTCCGCTAACTTGTGACAAAAAATAAAAAGTTCTATGAACTCACTATGCCCATCAGCGAATACCTTAGGGTGTCTACTTTCCAAAATGGGGTCATTTGTGGGGTTTTTCTACTGTATGGGCATTGTAGAACCTCAGGAAACATGACAGGTGCTCAGAAAGTCAGAGCTGCTTCAAAAAGCGGAAATTCACATTTTTGTACCATAGTTTGTAAACGCTATAACTTTTACCCAAACCATTTTTTTTTTTACCCAAACATTTTTTTTTTATCAAAGACATGTAGAACAATTAATTTAGAGAAAAATGTATATAGAAATGTATTTTTTTAAAATTTATTTTACAACTGAAAGTGTAAATTTATTTTACAAATGAAAGCTCTATTAGTGAGAAGAAAAGGAGGTAAAATTCATTTGGGTGGTAAGTTGTATGACCGAGCAATAAACGGTGAAAGTAGTGTAGTGCAGAAGTGTAAAAAGTGGTCTGGTCATTAAGGCTGTTTAAGCTAGGGGAGCTGAGGTGGTTAAAAGGAAATGCCATAAGAGATTTTTTTTTTTTATCAGGATTCCTGTGGATATTTTATGAATGCATGGCGCTCCCAGGGTAAATACACCTACAATATTTAAAGTGACACTCAATTTCCCAATCTGGGATAGAGCCATAGAGGAAATACCTCCCCCTTCACAATAACCGCATACATAAGACCTGGACAATACTTGAAGTTTTTGGAGTGATATATATCATTGGATTTATCGACTATATATTATTGAATGGTATCGAATATTCTATCATTGAATATTTTACCATTGAAGACAATATTGAATATATTATCGATTATATCTACCATAGTATATGTGATTGTATTTTTGTATTTTCTGTATGTTATTGTTTTCAGCATACTGTCTTTATAATTTTATTACTTGAATTTTATGGGGACTTATTAATAAATATTTTCTGCATATGTCAATTTGGTTGCCAAGTGTATGAGTGCCCTCTCATCTTTCTATTGTTACATGTTGTAATGACCTGAAGGTTTTTAAGGTTCGCCTGCCATTAAAGTGAAAGGGGCCCACCGCAAACTTGTGGTTCGCGAACATTTGATCGCGTTTGCTCGATCGCGTTCACGAATTGTCCCAGCCGATCTTTGTCCATCACTTATTGTCACACCCTTTTAAACTGTGCCTTAAAGGGAGTCTGTCACCAGATTTTGACCCTATAGACCGCTTGCATAGCGGTCTAGCATAGCAGTCTATGATTCTAATGGTACCTTTGATGTTTGCTTGTGAAGTTCCCCCAAGGCAAAAACGGACTTTTATTCATATGTAAATTAGGGCTCGCAAGTGCCCAGGGCGGCGCTCGCCTCGTTGGAGCCCAGGCTGTTCTGCCTCTTTTCGTCATATCCCCGCCCCAGCCTCTTCCTCTGCCCGCCCTGCTCTTCCTTTGCGTCCTCCTTCTCTGCAGCGAGATCCCGCGCCTGCACTATCCATTGCTTGGCCGGGGCATGCGCACTGCGATGCCCATTGTGGGCACGGCATCGCAGTAGCTACTACGCATGCGCCGGCCAACGGCGAGGAGACGGACCAGAGACACCCACAATGGGCATTGCAGTGCGCATGCCCCGGCCAAGCAATGGATAGCGCAGGCGTGGGATCTCGCTGCAGAGAAGGAGGACGCAAAGAAAGAGAGCGGGGCGGGCAGAGGAAGAGGCTGGGGCGGGGATATGACGAAAAGAGGCAGAACAGCCTGGGCTCCAACGAGGTGAGCGCCGCCCTGGGCACTTGCGAGCCCTAATTTACATATGAATAAAAGTCCGTTTTTGCCTTGGGGGAACTTCACAAGCAAATATCAAAGGTAACATTAGAATCATAGACTGCTATGCTAGAGCGCTATGTAAGCGGTCTATAGGGTCAAAATCTGGTGACAGACTCCCTTTAAAAAAGTTGCAAACACAGTTTGCAACTTTTTAACCCCACTTTTCAGAAACAAGGGAAATGATAAATCTCCCCCTCTGTTCATGGCTTAAATCCAATAGTGCAACTAGAAATGACTAGGCCCTACAGCAAGTTTTTGAACAGGGCACCCTCCCTTCCCCCCAGTAACATATGTATGATACATTAGCATCATATTCCTGTGTGCTGCTGGGACTGGGGCGTACTTCCTATTGCTATGTCTGTACAGCAGTTATTCACTGATGACTGAGTTATTGATAATATCTAAGGGGCTGTTGTTGTAACAGGGTTAAATTCAGACTTCCCAACAGCACAAAAACATAAGGCTGTCACTAGAGGGAGCTCTAACATGATTACACTGGTTGAGGAGAGTTAGGGCCTGATGATCATATTAAAGTTGGACATCAACTGAGCCACATGTCTGTGTCTCTCCTCTGTTAAAACAGGTTAGTGTTATAACTATAGATGGAATATAATTGTTATGTTAACCTATAGGGTTGCCTATTTTCTCTTCTGTATATTATTACAAGATAGATATTAAAGTTGGACATCAACTGAGCCACATGTTTGTGTCTCTCCTCTGTTAAAAACAGACGCTGTCAGCTAACCCTGTTACATTGTCTCTATGGAAACACAGGTGGGTGGGGATGTCATGTGACTGCTCCTCTGAACATGCTTGTTGCAGTGCATGCTGGTATTTTTACTTTCACTTTACAGCTGCTCCTCCCACACAGCTGGTCTGAGGAGCTCCTCCAGGGAGGCATGTCATGGTGAACAGGTTAGAAAAATGATATATAGCCAGTACATGTCACATGATATAAATACTTCATGGCTTTGGCTATTGTCTAGGGCACTTTGGATTTTTGATACTTAGGGTGGCCAGCCCCTTTAAGTGATCTGTTACTTGGTATGTAAGAGGACTATAAATACATATACATTGTGCACTAGTTGATAACTTGGAGTGCCTTGGTGGTGGATAAAAAACATTGGAATAATGTAGTGTAGCCCTACTTGGGGGGTATAAGTAATATCCCTCCCACAACAGACTCTGGCGCTGACCTGTGTGTATAATGGGACCTAGAGCCTTCGCTGAATGGAAGAGTGGGAACATAAGTAAAGTATATCAGTGACTCCACCCAGGTTAGAGCCTCTGTATAGAAAGAGTCCTGTGCACGATACCTCCAGGCAACGGAAGAAATTATCCAGGTGCAGGGACCCCTGTGGATGACTGTAGATCCAGGAATCTTTCACATGACAGACAGCCAATCAGGAGAGGACGATAATGATGATGAAAGGATTTTTTCCAGGCAGCAAACAGGGCAGCAGCAACAGTAGTAGATGCAGGCCTGACTGTCCTAACACTGAGTCCTTAACCTGCCAACTAATCTAGCAGTGCAACCGGGCCTCTAACTATCTAGTTGGCTGTCAGAAGCCTAACTTATCACTACCCTGAACTATATACTGATCCCTAACTACAATTACTAGCTAGATTCTGTGAATATATAAGTAACACAGAGCAGAACTACCGGCTGTGTGTGAGGGAGATAAAGAGGATCAGGTGGCAATCTATCCTATACACTCCAGCTTCACTAGCTGATATTAAGGATATAGATGCTCAAAGATCTGCTTATCTATTCCTCCTAGTTATAAAGATTACACATGACACTTGCCTTAGGGTACTTTCACACTTGCGGCAGGACGGATCCGACAGGCTGTTCACCATGTCGGATCCGTCCTTCCGCTATTTCGCCGTGCTGCCTGACCGCCGCTCCATCCCCATTGACTATAATGGGCACGGGGGCGGAGCTCCGGCGCAGCACGGCGGTGCTAATGCTTATAGGCGGCCACGGCGCACGTGAGTATAATGCTGCTCACTAACATACCATGGCAGCCAGGACTTCAGAAGCGTGACTCCTGGCTGCCATGGTAACCGATCGGAGCCCCAGCATTACACTGCTGGGACTCCGATCGGAACTGCCCACTGCCACCAATGATGAGGGGGGGAGGGGGACCCTGTGGCCACTGCCACCAATGATTAATACTGGGGAGGGAGGGGGGGTGGGTTTGAGTTACCAGAGGGGGCTGATAAGAGGGAGAGGCTGGGGGGGCACATGAGAGGCTGGCTGCCATGGTCAGCTCCCTGCTGTTGTGTGCACAAAGCACAGGGCAGCAGGGAGAGTGTAAAGTCCTATTCACCCTAATAGAGCTCTATTAGGGTGAATATGACAAGGGTTCTAGCCCTTAAGGAGGCTAATAGTTATTAAATAAAAAGTAAAAAAAAAAAAAAGTTTAAACACCCCCCCAAATATAGAAAACAATATATTGCGATATATATCGCATATTGCACATGCTTAAAATTATATCGCAATATAGATTTTAGGCCATATCGCCCACCCCTAAGTCAACATTACCAATGACAATATCAATATGGTTGCTTTTGCATTTACAGAGGCACAACAGATTAATCGGTATACATGCCAACAGGAGCGAAAAATTGGTAACATATTGACCAAAGTGGACAATGTACCCACCCAAGCAGGATATAAATGAAGCTGAGTAGTAAATCTGGGGTCCCCCAAACTATCATATGTCAGAATAGGTGGGGGGTGTCTGATTCTCTCTCCTCTCCGTACTTCTCTCTGAGGTAAACTAGTATGTCGAGGCCCTAAACTAGGGTTGTTTGCTGTGGAAAGTGATGGTGATGGTGCTGGTGGCATGGGAGAGCTAGATCTCTGCTCATCTGTAGACACAGATTTAGACACGAATTCTGGAGTTTGAGGATTCATGGCTCTCCCTGAAGGAGAAGATATTGGTGAGCTAGGAACTTCAGGAGCCACAGTCCAATCACTCTCAATAGTATCAGAAAGGTCAGGTGGAGTATTGGCCAAGGACTGGGGAGAATTGCAGGCTGAACAATCATTGCAGATAACTGTGCCATCAATTGAAGTATAGGCAATAAATGATTTCTATGCTAAGTTCTGATCCTCCTGTCCCGTCCTTTTATCTTGTAGACTGGTATGCCAGTCAGTTGATCCACCACTGTAAATACTTCACTCCACCCCACCATCGATCGGTCAGCTTATGATTTGCAGATGCTCCCAAATCCCGTAGCAGAACACGGTCACTAGGGCTAAATTTTCGGTATCTTACCCGAAGATCAAATCTCCTTTTATTTCCTTCATTCACTTTGGCTGCATTCTCATCAGCCAGCTGCTAAGCACTCTTAAGCGTTACTTCCCAACGTTGCCACATATTGGTAATGATTTAGAGGACTGATCCTATCGGTGGAGACTCCTAACAAGATGTCAATAGGTAGCCTAGGCTCTCTTCCAAACATCAGAAAATATGGTGAATATCCCGAGCTCTCATGCCTTGTACTATTATAGGCATGCACCATAGCTTCCACTTTTTGACTCCTGGAATGCTTATAGTCAATTTGTAAAGTACCAAGCATATCAAGCAAAGTCCTGTTAAATCTTTCAGGAAGGGCATCTCCCTCCGGATTGTAAGGCGTCGTCCAGCTTTTGCGGATGTTCAACAACTGAAGCAACTCTTTGATCAGGTTACTCTCAAAATCTCGGCCTTGATAAGAATGCAACCGATGTGGTAAGCCATAATGGATGAAATACTTTTCCCAAAGCACTCTTGCAACGGTAACAGCTTTTTGATCCTTAGTCGGGAAGGCTTGAGCTTATCGTGTAAAGTGGTCAGTCACCACCAATACATTTCCATATCCTCTAGAATCGTTGTCAATACAGAGGAAGTCTATGCAAACAAGATCCATAGGGCCCGAACTCTTCACGTGTCCCATAAAGGCTGCTCGAACAGGTATAGTCTTCCTCTGCAAACATCTGCAACAGCACTTAAACAGACTAGTCACGGTATCTCTCATTTTGGGCCAGTAGAATTAGTCTTGTATTAGGCCATAAGTCTTCTCAGGTCCCAAATGACCATGATAATCATGCAGACTTCTGAAAATCGGTTTATAAAAGCATCTTGGGATAACTAACTGGCACCTTCCAGGGTGATCATGATACAACACCACACAATAAAGTAGGCCCTTGTCTATTTCAAACTTCTCCCAATCTCGTAGAAATTGACTGCACTGAGATGGTAGAGAAATGTTAAAGACATCTCTATCTTGAGAACTGCTTGATAAAGAGGTCCAATTAAAGGATCAGTCTTTTGACTCCAGATCATTCGCTTTGAAAATATAGGGCATCTTTCAAAGGATCCTAAAGCGGCAGGGTATGCAAACATGTCTGGTACAGCTTCGGGACCTTCTCCAAAAGAGTCAATAAGTCGAGTTTCAGAAAAGACTACTCTGTCTTCAAAGCTCCTACTCCCGGACTTGGTACTTCTTCCCATTCATCCACTACTTCTGGACTAGGTAATCCAGGCTGTCTTGATAGAGCATCTGCCCCAATGTTCTTAAGCCCTGGTATATACTTGAGTGTGAATTGGTAGTTGGCTAAAGCTGCCGACCAGCGATGTCCCGTAGCATCAAGTTTAGCGGTTGTTAAGACGTACGTCAGTGGATTGTTATCTGTTCTTACTTCAAATGTGTCTCCGTATAAGTAGTCATGTAATTTATCAACAATGGCCCACTTGAGCGCCAAAAACTCCAATTTGTGCACTGGATAATTTTTCTCACTGGGGAAAGACTTCGACTTATGAAAGCTATTGGCTGTAACCTAGTTGGGTATTCTTGGTGCAGCACGTCACCTAATCCTTCAAACCTGGCATCTACATGTAGTACATATGGCTTCTGTGCATTAGCATAGGCCAGAACAGGAGCTTCTGTTTTCTTCTTCTTCAACGACTTAAAGGCTTCTTAACAAGCCGAAGTCCACCTGTTTCCAAAAAGGCTTTTGGAGGAACCTTTCTCAGTTCCCGGATCTGCTGCATCACTTTTCAACAGGTCAAGGAGGGCTCGAGCAATTTTTGAATATCCTTCCACAAATCGTCGATAGAATCCACAGAACCCCAAGAAGGATTGCAATTCCGTAATATTTTGCGGTCGGGGCCAATTCACCACAGCTTCAATCTTATCAGGATCGGTAGCAACTTTTTCAGCAGAAACAATTTGACCTGCATAGGTGACCGAGGATCTACAAAACTTGCATTTGTCAACTGACAACTTCAGCCTCTCTTCTTTTAAGCGTTGACGTACTCTCATGATTCGTTCTTCATGTTCTTCCAACGTCTTTCCAAACACAATAATGTCAAGCTATACAAGACATTCCCAAGGCACTAAATCACCTAACACTCTTTCCACCAACCTCTGGAACGTTGCTGGCACGTTTCTTATACCTTGCGGCATGCGAGTGAACTGATAGAAACCCAAGAGGCATATGAAGGCTGTCTTTTCCTGATCCTCAAATGACATTGGGACTTGATAGTATCCAGATCTTAGGTCCAACACTGTGAACCAACAGTTCCCATTCAGAGCTTCCAAAGCTTCTTCAATTCTTGGCAGTGTATACTGATCAGGTAGGGTTCTTCGGTTCAGAGTTCTGTAATCCACACATAGGCGAATTGCTCCAGATTTTTTTCTTGCCACCACAATAGGTGAGGCATAGGGACTTTTAGGCTGGTTTCACACGGGCGTTGCGGGAAAAGGTGCGGGTGCGTTGCGGGAAAATGCACGATTTTTCTGCGCGAGTGCAAAACATTGTAATGCGTTTTGCACGCGCGTGAGAAAAATCGGCATGTTTGGTACCCGAACTTCTTCACAGAAGTTCGGGTTTGGGTTAGGTGTTCTGTAGATTGTATTATTTTCCCTTATAACATGGTTATAAGGGAAAATAGCATTCTGAATACAGAATGCTTAGTACAATAGGGCTGGAGGGGTTAAAAATAAAAAAATATATAATTTAACTCACCTTAATCCACTTGAACGCGCAGCCGGCATCTCTTCTGTCTTCTTCTTTGCTGTACACAGGAATAGGCCTTTGATGACGTCACTGTGCTCATCACATGGTCCAATCACATGGTTCATCACCATGGTGAGGGACCATGTGATTGGATCATGTGATGTGACGTCACCACAGGTCCTTAGCCGGCAGCTCAACATTACAGAAGAAGATGGTGAGTACAATAAAGGAATTCAAGAGGGGCCTGGAAGTATTTCTGGAGCGTAATAATATTACAGGCTATGGCTACTAGAGAGGGGTCATTGATCCAGGGAGTTATTCTGATTGCCTGATTGGAGTCGGGAAGGAATTTTTTATTTCCCTAAAGTGGGGAAAATTGGCTTCTACCTCACAGGTTTTTTTTTTGCCTTCCTCTGGATCAACTTGCAGGATAACAGGCCGAACTGGATGGACAAATGTCTTTTTTTTGGCCTTATGTACTATGTTACTATTACTTTACTGAGAGAGTAGTGGATGCATGGAATAGCCTTCCTGCAGAAGTGGTAGCTGCAAATACAGTGAAGGAGTTTAAGCATGCATGGGATAGACATAAGGCCATCCTTCATATAAGATAGGGCCAAGGGCTATTCATAGTATGCAGTATATTGGGCAGACTAGATGGGCCAAATGGTTCTTATCTGCCGACACTTTCTATGTTTCTAAGACAGAGATCTGCAACTACGCGATTAAGTGGACTTGGTGAGTTAATTTATTTTTATTTTTAACCCCTCCATCTCTATTTTACTTTGCATTCTGTATTCAGAATGCTATTATTTTCCCTTATAACCATGTTATAAGGGAAAATAATACAGATCGGGTCCCCAGCCCGATCGCCACCTAGCAACTATGCGTGAAAATCGCACCGCATCCGCAATTGCTTGCGGATGCTTGCGATTTTCACGTGGCCCCTTTCACTTCTATGGGGCCTGCGTTGCGTGAAAAACGCAGAATATAGAGCATGCTGCGATTTTCACGCAACGCACAAGTGATGCGTGAAAATCACCGCTCATGTGCACAGCCCCATAGAAATGAATGGGTCAGGATTCAGTGCGGGTGAAATGCGTTCAACTCGCGCATTGCACCCGCGCGGAATACTCGCCCGTGTGAAAGGTGCATTACTGTCCACGATGATCCCTTGACCTTTCATTAGCTGTAGAGTTTGTCTTAATTCATCAACATCCTTTGAATCAACTCTCCGTGGTCGCTCTCGGAAGGTAGTAGAATCAGTCAATCGGAAAGTGTGTTGAGCACTCTTGGCACAACCAACATCTGCATCATCAATGGAGAATCTTCTGATAATTCTGAAAAGTTCTGTGTCAATCGCTGATTCCGTGCCTCTGGTAAATGTGGATCACTCAAATCAAGATTGAGATTATGGATTGTATTTCTGATTTGAATCCTGCACACTTCAGCGTATGGATTTACTCCAAGCACATGATAGCAGTGGGCCACATTCTGGTATGGTCCAATTATGATCGGGTGCGGTGAACAATTCCTCACTGTCACACATGTGGATAACTTCACTTTATTCCTCCAGTTCTTTCTCTCCGGGATCACCATCCAGCCATTCTGGTTAATCATTTCTTCAGGGGTTTCCATAAGGACATAACTCCCCCCTTCAAGCAAATCCGGAGCAATGCTGGAGGTTACTCTCAGAACTCTCTCCCCACCAGCAGGAACTTCCAGATTTCTCTCACCGATATGATATACCGTTCCATGTCGATAGCCAGTAGACAGGGTATTCTCGGAGATCAAAGGATATATTCACCGGCTGAACTGCAGGGTTCTAATCTCCTCCAAGAAACTTCTGAAAAGCATGATGCACTGCGGAACAATTAGTGCCAAGTATCACAGGAGCTGCACTAGAATCCCCTGTGTCAGGACAGACAAGGGCCGTAATCTTCATAGGAGCGACTCTGATTTTCTAATTCAGGAAGAGCTAAAACTACTTGTAAGCTCCCATCCACAGGATATGATTCTGAATTAAGACACCCTAATTCCATTAGTCCCGTAGATTGAAGAGGTATATCCCCCAGATACTTTTGGTAGAACGAACGGTAGATCAGGGTCACTTGAGATCCTGTATCAAACAGGGCAGAAGTGGCATGACCATTGACAACGGACTTGGAGACCACGATAGCGCCTCTGGCCTTTAATCGGCCCACCTTCCCTCTGTGTCTCCTGTTCTGAATAGGCAAGGCAACACTATGCCTCATTCCCTCAATGTTCTCCTGACACTTTTTGGCAGAATGCCCCATATGACCACTCCTATAACATGCTCAAGCATCCTTCCTCCACTGAGTGGCAGTGGGTGGAGCCGCAGACTGGCTGCGTTCAGGACGCTCTGCTGGTTTGTTCTTGTTTGCACTAGAAGGAACATCTTCTTTAGGGATGCTTTTTGCTTTCTTAGGCTACTTTCACACTCGCGTTTTGTGCGGATCCGTCATGGATGGATCCGTTCAGATAATACAACCATCTGCATCCGTTCAGAACGGATCCATTTGTATTTTCTTTAACATAGCCAAGACGGATTCGTCTTAAACACCATTGAAAGTCAATGGAGGGCGGATCCGTTTTCTATTGTGCCAGATTGTGTCATTGAAAACGGATCCGTCCCTATTGACTTACATTGTTTGTCAGAACGGATCCGTTTGGCTCAGTTTCGTCAGACTGCGAGCAGCGTTTTGTTGTCCGCCTCCAAAGCGGAATGGAGATGGAACGGAGGCAAACTGATGCATTCTGAATGGAAAAGGATCTGCTCAGAAAGCATTAGGGCAAAACTGATCCGTTTTGAACCGCTTGTGAGAGCCCTGAACGGATCTCACAAACGGAAATCCAAAACGCCAGCGTGAAAGTAGAATTAGGGGTACCTAAATTAATGTCAGCTTCTTGTTTCTTCACTAACTTCATTAACTCCGGAAACGGGAGAACTTTGTCAGATAGTAGCACCTTGAGCACTTGGGCAAGAAGATGATGAGGTTGTAACCCTCTCGCCAACTGACTGGTTCTCATGGTATCTACCTCTGAAATAGATATGTCTGTCTGGTACACCAGACGTGAAAGGAGTAGCTGTAAACGGTTAATAAAAGTAGAGACATTTTCTCCCTCCTTTTGACGAGTCATCCGGTAATCAGCAACCATGTATGCAAGGTCATAGTATGGCTCAAAGTGATCAGACAGTACCTGTATATAGTCTAATGCACTCGCTCCTTCATGAGAGTTTTTGTACATGCGGATCAATTCTGCAGTAGGAGACCGCAGACTTTCACTGATACGCTGCCTCTTGCTTTCTTCAGAGCAAGACCATTCCTTCAGGCATTGGAGAGTATGATCTTTCCATATTTCAAAGTTTTCCTCCCCTTGTAGTACCGGAACATTACCAGAGAATACCTTTTAGTTTCTTGTAGTGAGTGGCCTGTACTGTCACTAGATGAGCTGCCAGCACTAGCCATACTGGGGGAGTAAATGGCTGACCGGGGTTCTTCCTTTACCTGAACCAGTGGGGGAACAGGAGGTGAGTAATCCCATGTAGCAGCTAATGGGAGGTGCCCCTCTGAGCCATATTGCTTCTCCATATCAATGACTATTCCCACTTCTTTATCTCAGCAGTGCCTCCAAATGTATCCCTATTTGGGGGCGTATGAGTAATATCCCTCCCACCACAGACTCTGGGGTGCTGGCCTGTGTGTATAATGGGACCTAGAGTCTTCCCTGAATGGAAGAGTGGGAACATAAGTAAAGTATATCAGTGCCTCCACTCAGGTTAGAGCCTCTGTATTACAGGGAGGATCTCCTCATGGGACTTGCCTATGAAGTATAGTTAGTAGCCATAACAAGGAATACTGTATTAATCTAACAGTCTGAAGAATACATATCGATACCACATAAGGTTATAACAGTAACTTTATAAGGGTAAGAATGCTAATAGTACATACATGCAGTATACTGAGAACGCAGCAGTAGTACAATGACCAGGGATCCTGCAACAATCTTAAGTTATATACCCGGGTATAGGTATATGTGTGTGTATGTGTATATATATATATATATATATATATAGAGAGAGAAAGAGTCCTGTGCATGATACCTCCAGGCAACAGAAGAAATGATCCAGGTGCAGGGGCCACTGTGGATGACTGTAGATCCAGGAATCTTTTACATGACAGACAGCCGATCAGGAGATGACGACGATGATGATGATGATGAAAGGGTTATTTTCAGGCAGCAAGCAGGACAGCAGCAACAGTAGTAGATGCAGGCCTGACTACCCTAACATTGAGTAACCGGGCCTCTAACTATCTAGTTGGCGGTTGGAAGCCTAATCTATCACTACGCTGAACTATATACTGATCCCTAACTACAATTACTAGCTAGGTTCTGTGAATATATAAGTAACACAGAGCAGAACTACCGGCTGTGTGTGAGGGAGATAAAGAGGAGCAGGTGCCAATCTATTCCTATACACTCCAGCCTCACTAGTTGATATTAAGGATATAGATACTCAAAGATCTGCTTATCTATTCCTCATAGTTATAAAGATTACACATGCCACTTGCCTTAGACTTCTAGAGACATAAGATGTCTCCTCACTGCAGCTCTGTCCCTCATGGTCTGACTGACTGTTTACAAAACAAAACTTGTACTAAATCCCTGGGGTTTCTGAAGCAAAGCAGCAGGGGCAAAGAGGCTAAATACACTACATCTCAGCAGTATTAGCAGTTCCCTACACTAGAAACAGACTATCACCTTTAAAAACAGTTTGAGCTACCTGTTTGCTTGTGTTCCTCTTCGTAAAGAGGCCTTATTAGATATCTGTACTGAACCACTTGCTGAAGAAGTTCTTGAGTAAAATATCCAGTTCTATCATACTCCATTGTGGTCTCTCTCTCTCTCAAGCTGGTGTGAACCTAAAAGGGATTACTACTATACTCCTAACATCCAGGCCCCTCATATTGGTCATACTTATCCCGCTCCACGGCACCCACACCGCTTCTGATGCCTGCACGGCTGCTGCTAGTGACGCGGGGGTCGGGAAGCGGGTTAAGTATGACCAGTGTGAGGGGTCTGGGCATTATAGGGGTCAGATAACCCCTTTTAATCATAGAATTTTTTAAAAGCAATCCTGAGTCCTCCCAGGAGACTGGACATGTTTAGGAAAACCCGAGTCACATCACTACTACCGCATACATATAAAGATTAAATATCAATATGAGCTTTGGGAAACCTGAGACATGACCTCATTATGAAAGAGTAGATGCCCTTGAAAATTAAAGAGGTTTTCCAGGCCTAAAATATTGATGACCAATCCATAGTATAGGGCATCAATATCAGAACCGTGTTTTGCGGATCCGCAATTTGCAGACCACAAAACACTTGTGGACGTTTGAATGGGCACTAACTGTGGATAATCCCTTTAACCCTTAGAGGACCTTGTGATTTTCCATTTTTGCGTAGTCGTTTTTCACACCCCACCGTCCCAGAGTCATAACTCTTTATTTTTTCTGTTCACATAGACTTAAGGCTACTTTCACACTAGTGGCACGGACCTCCGGCAGGCTGTTCTGTCGGGTGAACGACCTGTCAGATCCGTCCTGCCGCTAGTGACCGTGTGCCCCTGGACTGCCGCTCCGTCCCCATTGACTATAATGGGGGCGGAGGTGAAGTTCCGGCAGCCTCACGCCGTGCGCTGCTGTGCCTCCGCTGTGCCCCGCCCCCATTATAGTCAATGGGTACCAAGCTGCAGTCCGGGGGCACACGGTGACTAGCGGCAGGACGGATCAGACAGGCTGTTCATTTGACGGAACAGCCTGCCGTAGGTCCGTGCCGCTGATGTGAAAGTAGCCTTATGAGGGCTTAATTTTTTGCAGGACAAGTTGTACTTTCTATTGGCGCCATTTACAGTTGCATACAATATGGTAGAAAACGGAAATAAAATTCCAAATGGGGTGGTATTGGGAAAAAACCGCAATTCTAGCAGTTTTTTTTTTTTTATACGGCGTTCACTGTGCGGTAAAATTTACCTGTTACTTTTATTCTCCAGATCAGTACGATTACAATGATACCACACTTGTATAGTTTTTCTTGTGCTTTAATACTGAAAAGGAAATTAAAACCTTGAAAAATATATAAATATTTTTTTTCATCACCATATTCTGACTAGAGATAGCCTTGCTGTTCGCCCAGTGGTAGTTTCGCAGCAAACTTTGCTCGTTCAATGGTCGCCGAACAGGCGAACATATGGCAATGTCTGCCCGCGCTGAATTCTTTGCATTGTGCAGAACTTTGACCCATGACACATCCATCAGGTGGGACAGGACAGCCAATTGAGACGTTTCAGCACATGGACACACCCTCTACCCTATAAATAAACCCGATCTGGCAGCCATTTTACATTCAGTCTTTTGCCAGTGTAGGGAGAGATTGCTGTGTGGAGCAGGGACAGACTGTTAGAGATTAGCTAATATGCTTTTCTGCTGAGATACCGTAGCTATACAGAGGGACAAACGCCATTGGAACAACTAATTGCAACTGGTGTGATATAACAGTTGCCCCCAAAAAAATCTGATTGAGGCAGGGGTGCGATATACCTAGAATATAATTTCTATATAGTGCATTTGTATTGTGCAGTATTTGTGTGCGGTTCTGTTGATATGCCACAGGTATACAGAGGGACAAACGCCATTGGAACCACTAAATGCAACTGGTGTGATATACCAGTTGCCCCCCCAAAAAATGTATTAAAGCGTTCTTTATACCTTCTTCCACAAATACTGCTCTTCTCTAGGGACTTTGGCACAGAGTCATTTTGAAAATGACAGGCAGAGGAAGAGGCAGGCTGTTCCACAGGGGTGGTGGGGGTCGGGCAGGTGCACCAGGCCGGAGCCTAAGTGGTAAGTTGGAGAAGGTGCGTGTGATTACGTCAAAGGATGCACCAGAGTTGGTTGAGTGGCTCACTCCGCTTCTGCACCCTCCTTATCCTCTGTATCAGCACCCTCCTCACTCTCTGCTGTGTGCACCCCAAAGACACCACCACCATAGCCCCTCCACTCTAGTCAGAGGAATTATTTTCCTATCAATTTCCAGACCTTACCGATGCGCAGCCATTCTTGGCATCGGATGAGGAGGTAGCAACGGCCGCCACCCATCGGTCTGACGACAGTACCCAGATCAGCCCATGGAGGATGGTCCCAGCTGTTGCTGCCTACTCCAAGATCTCTAATGTCAGTGTTGGTGAAGGTGACGATGATGACGTGTTGATGGACATCACGTGGGTGCCCACAAGAGAGGAAGAGGAGGGGAATTCAGAGGGAGAGACCGAGCAGCAGGGAGGAGAAGCAAGCAGAACTCGCAGTGCACAGGAGGCAAAAGGAAGACTGCAAATGTATCTGGAGTGAGCCATCCACCATGCACTGTCACATCTCCCGCTCCCAGGACGCCTGCACATGGCTCTGCAGTGTGGGCTTTTTTTTAACGTGTCAGCTGCTGATAATAGTGTTGCCATCTGCAGCCTGTGCTGTCAACACATAAGTCGCGATAAGCCCAACACTCACCTAGTGACGACTGCCTTAAGAAGGCACCTGGCCTCCCATCACTGAGCGCATTGGGAGCAACGCCGTCAGAACCCACAAAGCCACACTCCTGGTGCTCCACGTCCTGCCTCTTCTCCTTCTCCTCTCCCATTTGTCCTCCACTCCACCTTCCACCATACTGTCATCGTGTTCATCTGGCTCAAGGCAGGCTTCAGTGGCCCAAATGTTCGAGCGTAAAAAAAAATGATGACGCCGGATAACCCTCTTGCCCTATGGCTCACTGCTGGCTTGTTGGAACTGCTAGCTTGCCAACTGCTGCCATATAAATTGGTGGACTCGGAGGCCTTTAGAAAATCTGTGGCCATTGGCACTCCGCCATGAAAGGTCCGCTGAAGGAAATATTTCTCCCAGAAGGGCATCCCTGAACTATATGGCCACTTTCAGCAGCAAGTTAATATATCTCTGGCACACAGTGTCTGTGCCAAGATGCAACTGACCACAGACACGTGGTCTAGCAAACACGGGCAGGGAAGGTACATAACTTTTATTGCCCACTGGGTGAACCTTCTGACGGCCATCAAGCATGTAACCCGTGGCACCCGTGTGGATTTGGTGTTACCGCCACGGATTGCATGCAGGCCTGCCTTTTCTCCTCCTACTCCATCCTCCATTTCCTTCTTGGCTGACTTCTTTTCCGCTGCTACCGCCTCTTACACTGCTCCCCAGAACCTATTAGACTTGATCCGTTGCCATGCTGTGCTGCGGCTGTTTTGCCTTGAAGCCAAGAGCCACACTGGTCCTGCACTCCTTTCATCTCTGCAGTCACAGGCCGATCAATGTCTAACCCCGCTCAATTTGACAGTTGGTAAAGTGGTGTGCGACACTGGTGCCAATCTGCTGAGCTCGCTGAAACAGGGCAAAATGACACGTGGCGTGCATGGCACACGTCTTGCACTTAGTCGTGCAGCGATTCGTTGCCAAAACCCCCGGGGTCCAGGACGTCTTGCGGCAGGCGAGGAAGATCTCTGGCCATTTTAGAAGATCTTACACGTGCATGGCTCGCCTTGCTGACGTTCAGCGGCGACACCACTTTCTTATCAGACGTCTGATTTGTGACTGCCTGACGCGCTGGAACTCCACCTTGTATATGCTTGATAGGCTTCTCCAGCAGAAACGTGCGTTAACGACTACCTGTGCGAACTCTGCGGCAGGATAGGTTCTGGGGATTTTTTTTTTTTTCACCACGCCAATGGCTGCTCATGCGTGACGCCATTTGCGGCCATTTGATGAGATTAACAAACTGGTCAGCCGCAGCCAGGGCGCCATCAGTGACATTGTACCTTATGCCTTCTTTCTGTAGCGTGCATTGCGTTGCGTCATTGATCAAGCCGTCGAGGAGCAGGAGCTGGAAGATGAGGAAGTCGCAATGCTGAATGAATTCCCAAAGGGGGGGCTACTCCATCTGAGACAAGTCAGCAGGAGTCTGAAGATGAGTCAGAGGAGGATGATGCCTGGGTGTAGGAGGAGGAGGAGCAAGAAGAGCAGGCTTTAAACTTTTCTTGGATACATGGTGTTGTCCGTGGATGGAGACCGAGGACGATATTCTCCTGGGCGATGAGCAGGACCAGGCCGCTTCACCGCTTCCAATTTAGTGCAAATGGGGGCCTTCATGCACCAGTGTTTGAAGAGGGACCCCCGTATAAAAATCATAAAGGGCAAGGACCTTAGACCCCCAGTACTAGCACAAAATGGCGGACATCTTATCAGCATCACAGAGGGCTGTCAGAATGCAGCATTTCCAGGCCTTGCTGCAAGAGATGCTGCATTCTGCTGTTGCGGGTGCTGGCAGTGGAATTTCCACCCACAGAGAAACAGTTGCGTGTACCAATACTACAGAGCATGCAAGAAGAGGGCAGTTTGAAGATGTGTTGGTCACTTCGGATATGAGATCATTCTTGCAGCCAACCCATCGACATCCGCCCTCCGGATACAGCCTCAGGGAACGCCTAGACCGACAGGTGTCCGACTACATCGGGTTAACGGCCACATCGACTACTGGGTGTGCAGGCTTGACCTGTGGCCAGAGCTGGCACAATTTGCCATGGAACTCTTGGCTTGCCCCTCGTTGAGTCTCCTGTCCGAAAGGATGTTCAGCGCAGAAGGGGGGATTGTGACCAATAAGCGCACTCGCTTACCTCACATTTCTAAAAATGAATGAGGATCTCTGAGGAATTCAACACCTGTGACGACACGTTTAATAGAATTTCCTCATGACAGCCCACAAATATCCGCCACCACCCAGCACAAATAATGGTCCCTGTCTTAGGTAAATACAGCGCCATAAAAGGACTTTTCTGTCCAGTGAATACTAATATTTGGTACCTCTTGAGAAATTCAACACCTGTGACGACCACGTGTTATCGAATTTCAACTATTATCTTTTTTTTTTTTTTTTCAAGAGGGGGGATTTTGTTAGCCATGTTTTTAATCCAATTATATATTTTTTGTTCTTTTACTGGCCTGCAGTGAAATTGATATCAAATGACCGTCTAATATACCTCCAGCCACATAATTACTTGTTCTTTTCTGTCCAGTGAATGCCTAATATTTGGGGCCTGTACTCCACTGGCCTGCAGTAAAATTGATATCCATTGACCGTCTAATATAACTCCGGCCACATAATCACTTGATCATTTATGTACGGTGAATGCATAGTTTTTGGGGCCTGTAATCTAACTGGCCAACAGTAAAATTGTTATATGGTGACCGCCTAATTTACCTCCAGCCACATTATCAATTGTGCTTTTCTGTACGGTGAATTAATAAGTTTTGGGGCCTGTAGTCCACTAGCCTGCTGTAAAATTGATATCCTTTGACCGTCTAATATACCTCCAGCCAGGGCCGACCTTTGGGCTGTGCGGCCGCACAGGGCGCCATGGCTACAGGGGGGGGGGGGGGGCGTTGCCGCGGGTGCAAAATTGCAGGGGGCGCCAGGCAGCAAACTTCAATGAGGGTTATGGGAGCCTATGGCTCCCGTTCCCTCCGTTCTTCCTCATAGGCTTCAGGCTAGTGGCCTGAAGCCTATGAGGCAGTAGAGCGAGCGTAGTGTCTAGAATGTAGTTGATCTTGGGAGGTATGATGTCAGAGGAAGAGGCAGAGTCTTGTCATCCAGGGGGCGTGGCCTAAAGATGTGCGGGAGTTTCTACAGAGCAGGAGCAGAGTCTGCAGGTAAGTATGTGGAGGAGAATAGTGACTGTTATTTTTACTTGGGGGGCTTTTTGCAGGGGCTGAAGGGAGTAGGAATCATCTTTGCACTGGAGACTGTATGTTAGAGGGGTCTGAAGAGGGGGTAGTGGGGGTGATATTATTTTACATGGGACTGTATGCTGGAGGGGCTAAGGCAGGGAAGTGATGTGTCTTACATGGGACTGTATGCTGGAGGGGCTGAAGGCAGGGGGGTTGTATCTTACATGGGACTGTATGCTGGAGGGGCTGAAGGCAGGGGGAGTGATGTATTTTACATAGGACTGTATTAGGGCTGCACGATATGGGAATTTTGTGCGATTGCGATTAGGGCCCTAAAAATTGTGATAACGGTATGCGATGCGATATTTTAAGGGAATTGTGCTAGAGGTCTATTTGCTTTGATTTTCCCATATGAGCCGCTGACGCGGCTGAGTATGACATAGTTATGGGGGATCTGCGGAGGACACTGTTATGTGGGGGATCTGCGGAGGACACTGTTATGTGGGGGATCTGCGGAGGACACTGTTATGTGGGGGATCTGCGGAGGACACTGTTATGTGGGGGATCTGCGGAGGACACTGTTATAGGGGATGTGTGCTATGACACATGGGGCCACGAGGGGGGCCAGCATAAGACACACATATAGCATCTTATGCTGGTCTCCCTCATGGCCCTATGTGTCCCCTCATGTGTCCTAAACTGCGCACATAACTCTCCTATTCATAAAATGGCCAGCCTCTGTACTTTCACTATGAATGCACTGCAGAGAGCGGCAACGAGCGAGCCGGCCGGCGCGTGACTGACGTCACTGTCACGCTCTTCCCACTTAATTCAGGAAGCAGGAGCGTGACTAAGTGATGTCAGTCACGCGCCGGCCGCCCTGCTCGCTCCCGCTCGCTGCAGTGCATTCATCGTGAAAGTAAGTACAGAGGCTGGCCATTTTATCAATAGGACAGAGGACATTTTATCAATAGGGGCCCCTTCATATATAATCGCGGCATTTTCGGGTCGGCCGAATCGCCAAATCGCATTTGCCGATTATCGCGATTCGATTATTTTTGCGATATATCGTGCAGCCCTAGACTGTATGCTAGAGGGGCTGAAGGCAGGACAAGTGATGCATTTTACATGGGACTGTGCAAGAAGGGCTGGAAGGCAGAGGTGTGATGTATCTTACATGGGACTGTATGCTGGATGGGCTGAAGGCAGACGGCAAAGAGAGGGAGTGTGATATTAATTACATAGGACTGTATTTTGGGGGGGCTGAAGGCAGGGAGTGATGTATTGTACATGAGACTGTATGCTGGAGGGGATGAAGGCAGGAGAGTGATATACCTTACATGGGACTGTATGCTGGCGGGGCTGAAGGCAGGAGAGTGATCTACCTTACATGGGACTGTATGCTGGAGGGGCTGAAGGCAGGGGGAAGGTTGTATCTTACATGGGACTGTATGCTGGAGGGGCTGAAGGGGGGGGCATAATTATTACTATAATACTACAGAGGGGGCCATTATAATAATATTAATAATAATAATACAGAGGAGGAAATAATAATAATATAGAGGGGCCAGTATATATTATAATTATACAGAGGGCATTATAGTTATGGGCACTACGGGGGAGGGGAGGTCTGTTATCTGAGGATGATAGTAAAGTGAGAAATCCGAAAAAAAAATTCTGTGAAACTCTACAGAGATGAGACGCGGCTGAAAGAAGTTATCATGACGGTCCTATCTCCGAATGAAGATGCTAAGGAAAGCCTACATCACAGGAGAGGTCACTGGATGTAACAGGTATGGTGCGGTATTCTCCTGTATATTTCATAGCAATGTATGTTATGTCCATCCAAATATCTGTTTGGGGGGGGGGGGCGGGGGGTGGATATAGAAATTGGGCCACACTGCCGAAGCCTGGCCCCAGACCAGGTCACACTGTACGTGTTCTGAATTCTGGGGCCTCACACCCATCTACTACATTATCTGTACTCAGAGAGTTATCCCTGTGTTATCTGTGGTGTTACATAGGACTGCAGATGACCTCTACTGCATTATTTGTAAAAAAGGGGCGTGGTCACAGGTGGGGGGGGGGGGGGGCGCAATACTTGGCTTGCCCCGGGTGCTGGCAACCCACGCCACGCCACTGGTGAGCGGCCAGGCCGCCGCGAGCCTGGGCGTGGCGAGTGGCGAGCGCTGAGCCTCTGGTTCTGGAGCGTGGAGGAGGAGCTTAGGGGCGCAGCGTCCAAGTACTGCGGCCTGCGCCTTCACAGTCCAGAGAGACGCGGAAGGATCCGCCGCTCAATGTGTGAGGGCGGCGGCCGTACCGGCGGTGCTTCTCTGCAGACGGGGGAGGGAGCAGAAGACAGACAGTGAGTACCTGTTGAACTGTTCTTATTGTTTTTTGTTTTTTTAGCAAATATCTTTTATTAAATAGGGACAGGGGACTGAATAAGGATAAGGGTGACAGACACTGGGTATGATTAGGGGGCAGGGGACTGGATAAGGTGGGTGACACCGTGACAGTAACTGGGTATGATTAAGGGGGCAGGGGATTGGATAAGAGTGACACTGGGTATGATTAAGGGGCAGGGGACTGGCTTTGGTTGACACTGGGTATGATTTGGTTGACACTGGGTATGATACAAATATCACATGCACGTGTATATATATAAAAAAAAAAAATGTAAATAAAATAATATAGATTAGAAGTATAGACTCTATGGATCCTTGGTGTACATAAATCCCAATAAAGTGACTTGATTTTTCGGCGTTCCACTTGTAAGTGCATCACCGATCCCTCTCCCTGTTAGTTACCTGAAGCGCTTCAGTTTTCGAATTTGTTGCTTACTTCATGAGAATTATTTAGCATTTACCATACGCGTTTCGGAGTTAACTACGACTCCTTCCTCACTGAGGAAGGAGTCGTAGTTAACTCTGAAACGCGTATGAGAAATGCTAAATAATTCTAATGAAGTAAACAACAAATTCGAAAACTGAAGCGCTTCAGGTAACGAACAGGGAGAGGGAACGCCGAAAAATCATAGACTGAGTGAAAGCTGGTCTTGCGCTAAATCGACTATATGCACAAGTTCACCACCAGAGATTCACTGTACCGGCACATTCGCATCTAGCCACCGAGGATCCCCCAAATCCCATGTGAGATGCATACCGCTGAACATATCTCTGGAGGCCGGATCACTGCCTGCAAAAATTAAGCTACACGTGGGACGCCATGATATATGCAACAAACCGGCAAATCCAGCGAAACAGTGAGTAAGCTAACGCTGAATTTATATACAAACAGCGATATCCAAGTACCATACATTATACTATAGACCACCTCAAAAGCAATTTGTTCTCTTATGGTGCGCACAATTGATACAATTGAGCACTAAAAAAGACTATCTGCATAAAAGAAACGCATGTTTCATTTAAATTGGTCAGGTTGGTGAAACTATCAGACAAACATCGCTATTTACATCGTCACTTTATTGGGATTTATGTACACCAAGGATCCATAGAGACTATACTTCTAATCTATATTATTTTTTATTTTATTTTTATATATATACGTGCATGTGATATTTGTATTTTAGACTATACGATTTTATGATTTTTAGATGAAATGTTCAATAAATTGACATTGTTCAAACACCATCTCCATGTGTAACCAAGTGTAGGTGTGCCCTACTATTTATTTATTTAACATTTGTAACCTTCTGAAGATTGCGTGGATCTTTTTAGCAGGAGCACACATTCCATTTAGTAGGTGAGCCATCTCTAAAAAACATTCATCTATTTGTACTGGCCTGCAGTAAAATTGATATCCAATGACCGTCTAATATACCTCCAGCCACATAATTACTTGTTCTTTTCTGTCCGGTGAATGCCTAATGTTTTGGGTATGTACTCCAGTGGCCTACATTACATTTTTTATCCATTTACCGCATAATGTACCTCGAGCCACATAATCACAATTTCTTTTATGTCAGGTGAATTACTTATTTTTAACCCCTTAAGGACTCAGCCCTATTTCACCTTAAGGACTTGGCCATTTTTTGCAAATCTGACCAGTGTCACTTTAAGTTCTCATAACTTTAAAACGCTTTGACTTACCCAGGCCGTTCTGAGATTGTTTTTTCGTCACATATTGTACTTCATGACACTGCTAAAATTGGGTCAAAAAAGTTAATTTTTTTGCATAAAAAAATACAATTTTTACCAAAAATTTTGAAAAATTAACAAATTTCAAAGTTTCAGTTTCTCTACTTCTGTAATACATAGTAATACCCCCAAAAATTGTGATGACTTTACATTCCCCATATGTCTACTTCATGTTTGTAGCATTTTGGGAATGATATTTTATTTTTTGGGGATGTTACAAGGCTTAGAAGTTTAGAAGCAAATTTTGAAATTTTTCAGAAATCTTCAAAATCCCACTTTTTATGGACCAGTTCAGGTTTGAAGTCATATTGTGAGGCTTAGATAATAGAAACCTCCCAAAAATGACCCCATTCTAGAAACTACACCCCTCAAGGTATTCAAAACAGTTTTTTCAAACTTTATTAACCCTTTAGGTCTTCCAAAAGAGTTAATAGCAGATTGAGAAACAATTTCGAAATTTCTATTTTTTGGAAAATTTTCCAATATAATCAATTTTTTCCAGGAGTAAAACAAGGGTTAACTGCCAAACAAAACTCAAAATGGGTTGCCCTGATTCTGTAGTTTGCAGAAACACCCCATATGTGTTCGTAAACTACTGTTTGGCCGAACTGGAGCACATAGAAGGAGGGGAACACCATATGGGTTTTGGAAGGCAGATTTTGCAGGACTGGTTTTGTTTATACCATGTCCCATTTGAAGCCCCCTGTGCACCCCTAGAATAGAAATTTCAAAAAAGTGACTCCATCTAAGAAAGTACACCCCTCAAGGTATTCAAAACTGGGTTTACAAACTTTGTTAACCCTTTAGGTGTTCCACAAGAATTAATGGCAGATTGAGAAACAATTTTGAAATTTAAATTTTTTGGAAAATTTTCCATTTTAACCCTTACTTTATTACTGGAAAAAATGGGTTAACAGCCAAACAAAACTCAAAATGGGTTGTCCTGATTCTGTAGTTTGCAGAAACACCCCATATGTGGTCGTAAACTACTATTTGGCTAAACGGCAGGACATAGAAGAAGGGGAACGTCATATGGTTTTTGGAAGGCAGATTTTGCTGGACTGGTTTATTTACACCATGTACCCTTTCAAGCCCCCTGATGCACCCCTAGAGTAGAAACTCCATAAAAGTGACCCCATCTAGGAAACTACGGGATAAGGTGGTTGTTGTTTTGGGACTATTTTAGGGGTAAATGTGATTTTTGGTTGCTCTATATTACTCTTTTTTGAGGCAATGTAACAAAAAAATTAAATTCTAAAATTGTTTCTACATTCGCTATTTAGTTTTGTGGAACACCTAAAGGGTTAACATAGTTTGTAAAGTAACTTTTGAATACCTTGAGGGGTGTAGTTTCTTTGATGGGGTCACTTTTTTGGAGTTTCTAGTCTAGGCTACATCAGGGAGGGCTTCTAATGGGACATGGTGTAAAAAAAAAAACTGTCCATCAAAATCTGCCTTCCAGAAACCGTATGGAGTTCCCTTCGTTCTATGCCCTGCCGTGCGGCTATATAGCCATTTACGACCACATATGGGGTGTTTCTGCAAACTACAGAATCGGGGCAATAAATATTTAGTTTGTTTGGCTGTTAACCCTTGCTTTATTTCCGGCAAAAAGGATTCAAATGGAAATTTTTTTGGCACCGTTTTTATTTTATATTTTTAACACCGTTCATCCGAGGCGTTTGGTCAAAAGTTATTTTTATAGCGACGACTTTTACACACGCGACGATGCCCAATATGTATGGCTCTCAGACTTTGGAGACACTAAGCAGGCATCCTAAAACTGCGGCCCTCCAGATGTTGTAAAACTACAATTCCCACCATGCCCTGCTGATGGCTGTAGGTTGTCTGGGCATGCTAAGAGTTATAGTTTTACAACATCTGGAGTGCCGCAGTTTGAGGATGCCTGCACTAAAACTAATATTTTTTTGGGGAAAAAAAATTGTTTCCGTTTCTCAAGTCTGAGAGCCATAGTTTTTTATGTTCTCTAGTGGACTGTTGGGGATTATAAAAAATTTAGTACTCCATGGAAGTGTGATACTCCCTGAAGCAATCGATAACGCAGAGGCCCGGATGATCGGGGCACGTGTCGCACTGAGTGGTGGTGTCCTTCCGTATCCCCCTCCTGCGACACACTCTGCACTTTTTTTGGGTTCGTCCCTTCTTTCCAGTATGGGGGACCACACCTGGAAAGTGTTGGCCAGGAACGATCCGGGCGCCTCCAATTCCCGAGGTACTCCGGCCTTCTCTTTCCCGGTCCGAAAAGATCAGGTCCTTGAGGACTGCCTCATAGAATTGGAGGAATGTCCCTGTGCTGCCAGCGCTTCGGGATAGTACAAAAAAGTTGTACATGGCAACCTGCACCAAGTAGACCGCAACTTTTTTGTACCATGCCCGGGTTTTGCGCATGGCGTTATATGGCTTGATGACTTGATCAGAGAGATAAACTCCTCCCATATACCGATTGTAGTCGACGATACAATCAGGCTTAAGGACCGTTGCCGCGGTACCTCGCACAGGGACAGGGGTGGTGCTGTTACCGTGGATTGTGGACAGCATAAGGACATCCCTCTTGTCCTTATACCTGACCAGCAACAGGTTTCCACTGGTAAGTGCACGGGTCTCACCCCTGGGGATAGGTACCTGGAGGGGGTAGGCAGGGAGGCCGCGTTGATTTTTCCGCACGGTCCCACAAGCGAACGTGGATCTGGCGGCAAGGGACCTTATACCTGCTGGTATAAAAGTTATCCACGTACAAGTGGTAACCGTTATCCAGCAGTGGGTACATAAGGTCCCACACGAGTTTTCCGGTAACACCCAGAGTGGGGGGACATTCTGGGGGTTGAATCCGGGAATCTCGCCCCTCGTACACACGAAATTTGTAAGTGTACCCTGAGGTACTCTCACAAATTTTGTATAGCTTCACGGCTTACCTCGCCCGCTTTGTGGGAATATATTGGCGGAAACTGAGTCTCCCCTTGAACGCAACGAGAGACTCATCAACCGCAACCTCCCTTCCAGGTACGTAGGCCTGCTGAAATGTGGCCCCAAAGTGATCGATGACCGGCCGTATCTTATACAGCCGGTCATAGGCAGGATCACCTCGGGTGGACATGCTGCATTATCGGAATAATGCAGACATTTCCGGATGGCCTCAAACCGGGGACGTGTCATGACCATACTGTACAGTGGGGTCTGGTATAGGACTTCCCCACTCCAGTATTGCCTGACACTGGGTTTTTGGACTAGACCCATATGCAGCACGAGGCCCCAAAATGTCCTCATCTCGGCTGCACTGACCGGCGTCCAGCCACCGGGTCTAGCCAAAAATGAGCCTTGGTTTTGAGCGACGAACTGTTGGGCGTATAGATTCGTCTGCTCCACCATCAGATTCACCAGTGGGTTACTGAAAAAAAACCTAAAATAGTCAATTTCAGTAAACCCCACTGTGGGAATCTGGATTCCAGGATTGCCAGCAAAATCCGGAATCTCAGGCTCAAAGTCCACTGGGGGACACCAACTAAGTTCATCGGCAGGGGGCTCCGGTGGGCTTATTTGGTGGGCCGGGAAACCAGTACGAACCCCAGGGTGGCTCGTACTAGGGTGGGCCACAGGATCCCTAGCATGTGGGGCCCCTGGCGGCGTCTCCGCCGCCTTGGGGGCTCATCGTCATCAGATGATGATGAGGAGGATGCGGATGATAAAAGGAACGTGGGGTCATCCTCATCCTCACTGGGGCTCTCAGAGTCGGAGGCAATCTGGGCGTATGCCTCCTCGGCCGGGAACACCTGGCGGGCCGTGGGTGTGCGTGTATGTGTGCGTGTGTGGAAAACTTTATTATATGTGCGTGTGTGTGGGGGCAACGGGTGTTCGCATACTAAAAAAGGCCAAAAAAAAAGGGCAAGTGTTAGGAAAAAAAAAAGTTCAAACTTGCTGATCAGCGGTACAACTGATAGATGGATCAAAGAAAGTTTTGAATAAAAGTGCTTTTTTTTTTTTTTCCTAACTAACTTTTCCCTTCTTTCCCTGCCTAACGGTGCCTCTCCCTCACTGACCCTAACATACCTGGGTGGCGATGGGTGCAGGAGGGTGATGGATGGCGATTAGGGGGACTCAGGAGCTGGTGCTGGACGATGCTGCCGGGTGCTCGTGCAGAACAGGAAGAGGAGGGGAGAGAGGAGCGCAGGAAGTTTGAATCTCGCTCCTCTCTCCCCTGCACCAATCAGCACCCTGGACAGCAGTGTTCAGCACCGCCTCTCCAAATCTTCGGACTGCGATTTGAGGTGTATAATTACGCCACCGATCGCAGTCTTTTTCCGGTTCATCGGGTCACAGGACACCCGAATGGACCGGAAACGCAGAAAACCGCAGGTCTGAATTGACCTGCGGTTTTCTGCGATCGCCGATACGGGGGGTCAAATGACCCCCCCCCCCCCCCCCCCCTGCGTTGTTACGGGATGCCGGCTGAATGATTTCAGCCGGCACCCCGTTGCGATTAACCCCCGCGGCGCCGGAATCCCGATTTAAAGTTAGGACGTACCGGTACCTCCTGAGTCCTTAAGGTCTCGGGAAATAGGGCGTACCGGTACGCCCTGCGTCCTTAAGGGGTTAAGGACCGTACTCCCGTGGCCTAAAATAAATTTTTTCTAGGCTTCAGCAGGGCACATTTCTGAGAATTTCCCTTTAAGACGCATAAAAATGGACCCTGATTAAAATACATATTTTTGGGGGGAATTTTTGCCATTGATCCCCCTCTGGTATGTCACTGTCCATGTTGTGGGATGATTTGTGCACTACTTGAAAGTATTTGGTGGCTGCAAATATGACCTGAAGGTTTTTCAGGTTCCCCTGCCATTAAAGTGAATGGGGCCCCCCGCAAACTTGCGGTTTGCGAACATTTGATCGGGTTTGTGCGATCACGTTCGCGAATCATCCTGGCCGATGTTCATCCATCACTAATTCTGACCCGTATAACTTTTTTGTAGTGTATGGAGCTGTGTGAGGGCTCGTTTTTTGCAGGGCAAACTGTTCAGTGATACCATTTTGAAGTGTGTGACTTTTAGATTACTTTTTATAAAAAAAAATTGGGAAGTAGAAGTGACAAAAATGGCAAATTGCACATTTTCTTTTTTTCTGTTACGCTATTTGCCGTATGGCAATAATATTGTATATTTTAATAGTACAGGCATTTTTGCACGTAGTGATGGCCATTAGGGATCGACCGATTATCGGTTTGGCCGATATTATCGGCCGATATTGAGGATTTCGAACGTTATCGGTATCGGCATCTATTTTGCCGATATACCGATAACGTATGGGGAACACAGAACGCGCTGCTCTCAGCGCGTTCTGTGTTCCCTCCGCAGCACAGGGGAGAAGGAAGCAGTGTCTCCTCCCCCTGTGCTGCTGCTGCTGCCGCCAATGACAGAAGAGAAGACAAGAGGAGGGGAGGGGCTGTGGCCGCTGCGCCACCAATGAAGATAAGCCTTTCATTCATTCATTCATATACAGGAGGCGGGAGCTGGCTGCAGAATCACATAGCCCGCTCCCGACCTCTATGAGCGGTAGCTGCGATCCGCGGTAGTTAACTCCTCAGGTGCCGCGGATCGCAGCTACCGCTCATAGAGGTCGGGAGCCGGCTATGTGATTCTGCAGCCAGCTCCCGCCTCCTGTATATGAATGATTGAGAGACTTATCTTCATTGGTGGCGCAGTGCCCCCCAGTATTAATCATTAGTGGCGCAGTGCGCCCCCACCCCAATCCCGGCCAATAGTAAAAACATTGGTGGCGCAGTGCGCCCCCCCCCCCCCCTCCCCACCCAGTATTACTCATTGGTGGCAGTGGCCACAGGATCCCCTCTCCCCTGCTCCTCCGATCGGAGCCCCAGCTGTGTAAGCCTGGGGCTCCGATCGGTTACCATGGCAGCCAGGACGCTATTGAAGCCCTTGCTGCCATGGTAAGCTCCATGCTGCACAAAGCACAGAGCAGCAGGGACAGTGTGAGCTCCTATTCACCCTGATAGAAAAAAAAAACACACAAAAATATTAAGTATAAATGAAAAAGACTTATAAAAAAAAAATACACATTAACAATAAACAAAAAAATACACATTAACAATAAACATATTAATTTTCAGCTGATTTGTGTAGGAATTTTTTTTTTTTTCTCAAAAATGAAAATTTCCCAGAATATCGGTATAAATTATCGGCTATCGGCCTGAAAGTTCACAAATTATCGGTATCGGCCCTAAAAAAACAATATCGGTCGATCCCTAATGGCCATGATGTTTGTTTGTTTTTTATTTGTTTTTTTTATTGGTTAAGTATTTTGGGGAAATGGGGGTGATTTGAACTTGATTTTCAATAGAACAGTACAGTGCCGCCACTTTATATATTTTTTTAAAACTTTTTTTAAACTTTTTTGTTTTACTTTTTTTTAAATCACCGTGGGTGACTATAACTGGCAATCATTAGATTGCCTATTGTGTTTATTGATGGCTATATGCCATCATTGAACACTTCATTTTCAATATAACAATACAGTGCTGCCACCTAGTGAGCTGTATTGGTGTATTCCACTAATAGCTGCCGAAGCCTGCTTGAGGCTTCGGGATATTAGAACACCTTAACAGGTTCCTCCATCTCAGCTGGGGCACGCTGTTACGGGAGCGTGCGGCTCCCACTTTGGGCCTGCTCAGATGCCACAGCAACTAGAGGGTGAAATGTATGCAATCAGCCTTATGGCTGATCGCATACATGTGCTGTGGGTCTCTGCTGTTTTAAGCGTTTAAGTAGTAAAAGCGTAAAAGAAATTTAAACTTGGATATTTGCTCATTTTTCCAAATTTTTGGTAAATTTGGTATTTTTTTTTTATAAATAAAAATGAATTTTTTTTACTCCATTTTACCAGTGTCATGAAGTACAATATGTGACGAAAAAACTATCTCAGAATGGCCTGGATAAGTAGTAAAAGCGTTTTAAAGTTATTCACACATAGTAATACTGGTCAGATTTGCAAAAAATGGCCTGGTCCTTAAGGTGAAATATGGCCTGGTCCTTAAGGGGTTAAACATGGCGCCCGCTCGCACGTGAAGCAGGCTCGTACACACGAAACTTGTAAGTGTACCCTGAGGTACTCTCACAAAGTTTGTACAGCTTCACACCATACCTCGCCCGCTTAGAGGGAACATACTGGCGGAAAATGAGTCTCCCCTTGAAAGCAATGAGAGACTCATCAACCGCGACCTCCCTTCCAGGTACATAGGCCTCCAAAAATTTGGCCCCAAAGTGATCGATGACCGGTCTCATGTTGTACAGGTGGTCATAGGCAGGATCATCTTGGACATGCTGCATTATCTGCATATAATTTTTGGGACCTATAGTAAAATGTGAAAAAAAAAATTAAAGATCCAAACTCGCTGATCAGCCGGCCGAAGCTGATCAGCGGTGGGGTGTGCGATGCGCTAACAGTGGCCTGATGCTAAGAGTGACGGCCACAGTCAGCGTATGCAGAAAAAATTAAATGCTTGCGCCCCAAAAAATGTGTGTGTGGGGAGGCAGGGGGGCAAGCTGCAGCACCCCTGGGGGGGCTATTGTCACACAGCTGTGCTGTGGACCCCAGACACCCGATTAGGGTGATGCAACAATCAAACTTTTTTTTCCCCCTAAACTTTCCCTGAATATCCCTGCCTAACCTAACCTGTCCCTAACCTTTCCCTAAGTACCTTTTAGTGCCAGATGGCACTGTGGAGGGTCAGAAAGGGGGTGCTGGGTTGGGGTCAGGGGATCCGATGCAGTCTCCTCTCTCCTCGCTCCCGGACACAAAAAGGAGGAGGAGAAGAGCTGCAGCAAGTTAAACCTCCCGCCTGCCCTGCAGCCAATCAGAAGCGATCCTGAGAGGTGATGTCACCATCACCTCTCAGGATCGCAGGATGGTGATTGGTGGTGTATTTTCACACCACCGATCACCATCCTGTTTCGGGTTATTGGGTCACCAGAGACCCGAATAACCCAGAAACGCAGCAAACCGCAGGTCTGAATTGATACTGCATTGTCCCAGGGTGCCTGCTGATTGATTTCAGCAGGCACCCAGTTCAGATCACCGATACGTCATGTGTCCTCAAGTACCAGGACATCATGACGTACCGGTACGTCATGTGTCCCCAACAGGTTAAAGATGCGACTTCTGCCGTACATATATGGCGGAGGTCACTAAGGGGTTAAAAGATTTATACACCTTTTGAGGGCATATTTCTTATTATTGCATTTTACTCATTTTGAGCTAAAAATCATTTTTGCTGTTGATATTCATTAATAATGTTCAGCTGTTTCTGAAATACAATTCTGTTTGCAAGCTGTCACTGTCTGTTTTCTGTAAATTCTGTCATCTGATGGCTCTTGTGTAGCTCTTATCTCTAATTTCCTGACCTCATAGACACTCATTATAGCACAGTTCTTATCAATCTGATAAGAATATGGCTTAAATAAGTGCTTTTTACGGTTTTATGGGTTTTGTTCCCACGGCGTTTTGTTTGCGGCAAAACTGACCCATGCCCTTTATTCTCTGGGTCAGTACGATTACAATGATACCTCATATGTATAGGTTTTTTATGTTTAAATCGTGTAAAAATAAATGTAAACTTTGATAAAAAAGATTTTTTACATCACCATATTCTGACCCACATTACTTTTTTATACTTATGTCTACTGAGCTGTTTAGGGGCAAATTTTTTGCGGGACTATGCTTAGTTTCTATTTATGCCATTTTGGAGTGTGTGTGACTTTTTGGTCACATTTTATTAAATTTTTTTGGGTAAGAGAAGCAATAAAAAAAATGGCAAATCGGACATTTTTACACTTTTTTCCATTACGCCATTCGCCGTATTGGAATTTTTTTTTCTATTTTAATATGGGCGTTTTTGGTAGCGGTGATACCCATGATGGTTATATTTATTGTTTTTTTTGTTTTTTTTATTATATGGAAAGGGGGATGATATATATATATTTTTTTATAGATTTTTTTTTTTTACATTTTTTTTCAAAAAAAATTGTGATTTTGAGGCTCATACATGAGCATATAAATTATGATTTTAAATTTTGTTCAATCAGGAGTTTTTTAAATGCGATTTAAACTGAATATTGCTCATTTCTTATCCTGGCCTGCCATCTGGTGGCTAAAATGAGAATTGCAGCATGAACACTTTCAGCCTTGTCAGCGAGGCTGAAAGTGTTCAGCGCAACTACAGATGCCCCAATTGGCCGCACAGGGCATCGGTAGGAAGCGTTTTTTTTTTTTTGCGCATTTAGATGCCTTGATCACACTTGATCACGGCACCTAAGGCATTTAATTAC
This sequence comes from Bufo bufo, assembly GCF_905171765.1. NCBI lineage: Eukaryota > Metazoa > Chordata > Amphibia > Anura > Bufonidae > Bufo > Bufo bufo. The sequence continues at coordinate 116,462,419 of NC_053394.1, forward strand.
CGCGATTGGCATTATTGCCGGTCACGATAATTAGCCGCAGGTCTCTTGTTTGAAACAGCAGAGATCTGCTGTCCATGGCGCCTGCTTCACGTGCGACCGGGCGCCATGTTTACATATCACTCCAGCGCACATGTACGGTGCTGGTAGCGAAATGGTTAATAAAAATCTATTGAAAAAATGACTTTAAAGGGACACTGACAGGCCCTATAAACATATTTAGTTATTCCTATGCAGTCATAGATCTATTAAAGTGTATTCCAATGATATAAGAGTACCCCCTGTCTGCATTGTAAACCATGTAAAAACAACTTTATATTGATCTGTCAATCACATTTCTTTATGCCCAAGGGGCGTTTTTTCTCCTACCTTTGTGCCCAGCCGCGCCTCAACTGTCGATTCCTAGCGCCGCCCAGCTCATTCTTATTCACTGTGCTGGGCGGCTCTTACATTCCCCGATCCTGTCACCAGAGAGAAGAGCACTGGATTCAATTACAGGCTTGTGAGGGTGCCGGCGCATGCGCAGATGGTCCGATTGAGGCCGATGCCCATAAGTATCTATCGGGCATGCGCGGGAACTGACAGGATCGGGGAATGTAAAAGCCGCCTAGCGCAGTGAATAATAATGAGCTGGGCGGCGCTAGGAATCGCCAGTTGAGGCGCGGCCGGGCACGAAGGTAGGAGAAAAAACGCCCCTTGGGCATAAAGAAATGTGATTGACAGATCAATATAAAGTTGTTTTTACATGGTTTACAATGCGGACAGGGGGTACTCTTATATCATTGGAATAAACTTTAATAGATCTATGACTGCATATGAATAACTAAATATGTTTATAGGGCCTGTCAGTGTCCCTTTAAGCTCAAAATGAGTGGAATGCAATAACAAAATGCCCCTGAAAGAGTACATAGCCTTTAAAGGGGTTATCCCTGATTAATGGGAAAAAAAATTAAGATCAAGCATCATATAGAATGTGACAATCACTTTCTAACAAAGCAAGAACTAACCTTGTACCTTACATGGATCTAGAGATCTCCACAATTAATGCTCTAGTTGCTCTGCTAGATTTATTTCAAGCTGGCAGCTCAGGGAGAAGATAGTCTGGTGGCAATTGAAGGATGTAACTGAACATGTGCGACCATCAGTGAAGTGGACAGAGAAATATGGAAACTAATAAACAGCAGGTGTTTCTAATCAGATACATTTTAATAGCTTAGTGTGTGTAGTGGGACACGCTTATTAACAGTCAGTGGCCGACTCTAGGAACAATATATAGGGGGGGCACATAAGATACCACAGTCAAAAATGGGGGGCACTAATAATTTTCACCACTTAATCATACTACTGAAAAAAAAATATATATATATATATATAAGTAAGATTACAAAATACGAGAGTATTGCGGTATGCAGGGATACCTTGTTATTGTACTAACCTAATACGTAAAAGACAAGCTTTCAAGAGTTTTCCTTTCTTCCTCTTCCTTGCTTCAGACCTGAGAAAGAGAGAAACACTCGAAAACTTTTCTTTATAGTTTAAAGCAGTTTCAGGGCTGTGTAAATAATCCCATATGTTAAAGATGTCACTAAAGAAGACCAATGAACAGACGCTCACAGGTTTATTTACAAAACGGTGAAGAGTCAACATAACTGAATAGGAAAGTGAGCTGAATTGGAGAATTTTTTTCAAATCAGCTATGTTGTCCTATATTGTTCACTTCTCCTGACTTCTTCAAACGCTTCACCCTTTTGTAACATAACCCTGTGGGTGTTGTTGGTGTGTGCAACTAAGGCCTCTTTCACAGGGGCGTCCCGTATTTGCTCCGGATGCGTCGCGTGTGCATTGCGGGAATAGGCACGCAATTGCAGTCAGTTTTGACTGCGATTGCGTTCCTATGTTCAGTTTTTTTTCCGTGCGAGTGCAATGCGTTTTGCATGCGTGTGGAAAAAAACCTGAATGTGGTACCCAGACCCGAACCTCTTCGGGTTTGGGTTAGGTGTTCTATTAATTTTATAATTTTCCCTTATATCATGGTTATATGGGAAAATAATAGCATTCTTAATACAGAATGCTTACTAAAATGTGGATTGAGGGGTTAAAAACAAAAAAATTAATTAACTCACCTTTATCCAATTGATCGCGCAGCTGGCATCGTCTTCTTTCTTCTTCTTTCAGGACCTGCAAAAGGACCTTTGATGACATAATTGGTGACGTCAGCGCAGGTCCTGCTGGATGAAGATAGAAGATTCATCCCTATCATCTCCTAGCAACCATGCGTGAAAATCGCACCGCATCCACACTTGCTAGCAGATGCTTTCAATTTTCACGCAGACCCATTAATTTCTATGGGGCCTGCGTTGCGTGAAAAACGGAGAATATAGAACATGCTGCGATTTTTCACGCAACGCACAAATGATGCGTGAAAATCAACGCTCATCTGCACAGCCCCATTGAAGTGAATGGGTCAGGATTCAGTGTTTTCAGTTTGGCAAAACTGACAGATTGCCGCCGTACTAGTGGCGGCAGCCAGCGTTTTAAAGGGGAGTCAGCGAATGTAGCGATGCCTATGTTAACAGTATTTACATCTATTGTATATAGATTAAACAATTCTACAAAATGGGTTCAGGGTTGCATTGAAAAGAGCCTCTATCTTAGGCAGTAAACTTTCGCTGTAAAAAAGACTTGGCACAACCAAAAGGCTTTTTTAGATGTGGCATGTACACCTGCAAAATGTTTCTTTACACTGTAAAATGTTCACAGATTTTTGAAAGGAAACACCTTTTTTCAGTTACAGATTTTATTAACTGCAATAGCGTTTATGTAGTTCATATAACTGAACTTAAGTCATGTCAAAAGCAGTATATTTGATTAACACTAAGAAAATTTTAATATTGAAGCATCTCAATGATGTTGGCAACTCTAGCAATCATGTTATTTTAGCCAAATAGAGCCAGACACTTCATCACACAAAACCAGGGTTGTGTTCTTTTGTAACCAATGGCATAGAGAATGTTAACTCTTTAAAGGGTTTCTGTCATAAGAAATAACGTTATGTAGCTGACTGACATTTGCGATGTGCTAATGTCAGCAGTACATAACAGTATGCTTTATAACTCCCTGTCTGCCGCTGTTCTCTTAAAGGGGTTCTGCACTTTCATTTAACTGATGATCTATCCTCTGGATAGATCATCAGCTTCTTATCGGTGGGAGTCCGACACCCGGGACCTCCGCCGATCAGCTGTTTGAGAAGGCAGCGGCGCTCCAGCAGCGCCGCGGCCTTCTCACTGTTTACCGCCGGCCCACTGACGTCACGACTAGTATCAACTAGCGTGGGCGCGGCTAAGCTCTGTTCACTTGAATAGAGCTTAGCCGCGCCCACGCTAGTTGATACTAGTCGTAACGTCAGTGGCCCGGCGGTAAACAGTAAGAAGGCCGCGGCGCTGCTGGAGCGCCGCTGCCTTCTCAAACAGCTGATCGACGGGGGTCCCGGGTGTCGGACCCCCGCCGATCAGAAGCTGATGATCTATCCAGAGGATAGATCATCAGTTAAATGAAAGTGCAGAACCCCTTTAAAATAAAGAGTTTTAAAATATGCTAATGAGTCTCTAGGTGCTATTAGGGCGTTGCTTCAGCACCTAGAGGCTCGGTCTACGCACCCTTTGGCACGCCCAGGTCCAGTTGATTGACATTCGAGTTCTCCTCAGTGTCCTGTAAATCCAGCGCCTGCACCGTCCAGTTTAGTATTCTGCGCAGGCGCAGTGCGTGAAGGACATGCTCCTGCTGCCGTCTTCCTTCCTTTGGCGCAGGAGCGCGTCCTTCACTCAAAGGTTTCACATGTAATTCACAATTAAGTAATAAATTTTTTATTTTTTTTAAAGAAATAAAGAGCCGATTTCTCTTACCGGTAATTGGATTTTCCAATAGCCTCCACAACGGCACTCCAGGATGGTGTCCCCGCCTCCCCAGGACAGGAAACAACGTAGAAGCTCAATCTTAAAATGCCCCCTCCCCTTACCTGCATCAATTAATCACATAGGACTCGGTTAGTTAGTTCAAGAACTGTATTGATATAATGAATAGTATAACAACATAACGTAAGATAACGTAATATATCCCACAATAATTAACATAACTTGGGTAGGGAATCCAGTGCCGTTGTGGAGACTATTGAAAAATCCAATTACCGGTAAGAGTAATCACCTCTTTTCCCCAGTTCCTCCACAACGGCACTCCAGGAGGATTAATAGAGAAAACAAACACTAGGGTGGGACTACTGCAGATAAGACTTTTCTGCCATATGATAAATCACGATTTTGAAGTACATTTAATCTATAATGCTAAAAGAAGGTATTTGGGTTTCTCCACGTAGCTGCTCTGCATATTTGCTCTACCGAGGCAGAGGCATTCACTGCCCATGAGGCCGAGACAGCTCTGGTAGAGTGCGCTTTAATCCCTTTAGGAGGAGTCAAGCTTCTTTGGAGGTAACAGAACTTGATGTTGCTTCGGATCCATCTGGCTATGGTACTTTTGCTTGCTGCCGACCCCTTTGCTGGCCTTGATACTGGAGAAGGAGATGATCCGATTTTATGAACACCTTTGAGACCTCCAGGTAAGTTAACAGGCATCTTCTGACATCCAAATTATGGTATCTCCTTTCTAACTCAGAAGCTGGATTCTCACAGAAAGATGGAAGAGACACCTCCTGTCGGTGATGGAATTTTGAGGCCACCTTAGGTAGGAACATCGGGATGTGTTTAAGGATAATACTGTCTTCCAACACTGTGAGATAGGGTGCTCTGCAGGAGAAGGCCTGGATCTCTCCCACTTTTCTAGCTGAGATTATTGCTAGTAAAAAGTCAGGAGCTTAAGTCGGATCTGCTGCAAAGGTTCAAAAGGTGTGTCCATTAATACTTCTAACACTAGATTCAGGTCCCAAGGAGGAATGGTAGAATGGACAAATGGGCATTTTCTGAATGCTCCTTTTATGAACCGCTTTGTCAATAGCAAGTCTGCCAGCTCTACTTCAAGAAAACTATTCAATGCTGAAACTTGCACTTTGAGGGTATTTGGCTTGAGACCTTTGTCAATACCTGCCTGCAGAAAGTACAGTATGAGTGGAATATTGGGATTCTGACTGCAATACAGTCTGTCTCCTGCAAACTCCAAAAAGGCCTTCCATGTTCTCCTGTAGATCCGGGAGGTAGTGTCATTCTTACTACAAAGTAAAGTGGATATTACAGATTCCGATAGGCCCCTTTGTTTTAAGTGGACCCGTTCACTCTCCAGGCTGTTAAATGTAGTTTCGCTACGTCTGGATGGAACACTGGACCTTGACGTAGTAGTCCCGGATACGTTGGGAGAGACCAGAATTGACCTGCAGACAGATTGTAGAGGAGGGGAAACCAGGATCTTTTCGGCCAAAAGGGTGCAATTAGTATTAACTGTGGCTCTTCCTCCATTGCCTTTACTAATACCTTCGGAATCAGACTGTACGGGGGAAAAGCATACAGGAGATCCTTTGACAGGGCATCCACCATTAGCGGTTGATCCCTGTTGGAGAGGGAACCAAATAAATCGAGTTGTTTGTTCTTCTGATTTGCAAAGAGATCCACTTTTGGTAACCCCCATCTGTGAGATATTTTCTGAACATATTGGGGTCCAATGACCACTCTCCCACTCTTCTCTGCTGAGATAATCCACCACTCTGTTTTGCTCGCCCTTTAGAGGGACAGCTACCAGAGATTTTATATTTTTCTCTGCCCAACCGAAAAATCTTCTCTGACAGTTGTTGTAGCTCTCTGCTTCTTGTACCCCCCTGCCGGTTTAAGTAGGCTACTGTGGTAGCGTTGTCGGACAATATCTTTTATGTGATGGGATTTTACAGATGGATAAAGACACATAGGTACCTTCAAGACTCTCATGTTAGAAGAGACAGGAGACATCCCTGGGCTCCAGGTGCTCTGGACCACCTAATTTCCCGAGTGGCCTTTCCATCCTCGTCTGCTGGCGTCTGTTGTTATAACAATCTGATCTGCCGGTCGCCAATCTCTTGGAGATTTTTCTTTATCTTCTACCAGAAGAGAGACATCTTCACTTTTTCTGGAATTCTTACTCTCCTGTTTAGAGAATTCTGATTTCCGTCCCAGGATTCCAGAAGGAACCTTTGCAGTGTCCTTGTATGATGCTGGGCCCATCGGACTGCGGGAATAGTGTATGTTAGATGTCCTAACAATTTTATGATGTCCCTGATGGCCACTCTTCTGGATTCGCAGAATTCTGAGATTTTTTGACTTACAACCATCTGCTTTTCTGGAAGTAAAAAGGACACAAGGTTGTGTGAATCTAGCAGGATTCCTAAGAACTTCTTGTGCTGACTGGAAACCAGATCTGATTTTTCGGTATTTATTAGCCAGCCTAACTCCACCAACTTTTTTTGCACCGTCTTCAGATGCCCCTGGAGGTCCCGAAGAGATGAACCTGCTATCAAAAGGTCTCATCTAGATATGGGACCACTATTATTCTCTGGAGATGTAAATATCCCGTCACCTCAGCCATAATTTTCGAAAATATTCTTGGGGCTCATGACAGCCTGAAAGGGAGTGCCTGGAACTGAAAGTGGTACTCCTGACCTCCTAGGAGTATTGCAATCCTGAGGTACTTTTTGGTATGCTCTGTGTATGAGAACGTGGTAATACGTGTCCGAGAGGTCTATAGTTACCATGTAACAACAGTTGCGAGACAGGAGATTCACTGTGGATCTGATTGATTCCATTTAGAATCTTTTGTAGGTCATGTATTTGTTAAGTTTCCTTAAATTGATTATTAGTCTGAAGGACCTGTTTGGCTTTTGAATAAGGAATATGGGAGAATAAAACCCTTGCCCGTCTTGGTATCTCGGGACTGGAACAATAACGCCTTTTTGTAGGAGAGATAGTATCTCTGTCTCTAAGGTTTGCTGCTTTTCTGATCTTTTAACCTGCCACCTACTTGAAGCCTGGCGTCATTGGCCAGGTTTTGAAGTGGATTCAGGGTTGAATAGAAACCCCTTCCCTCTTCCTCTGGAGGATTGCCATCTTCCAGTACTGTCTTCCCTTTTCTGGTCTGCTTTAGCTTTCTTTTGATTTCAAAAGGATCGGCGCTGCTGATAGAATTTTGACTCCGAAGGGAATCCTTTCTTCTTGTCTGATGCTTTATCCAAGATATCTTCAAGGACTGACCCGAACAGCCTATCCCCCTCACACGGAATAGAGTATAGCCGACTTTTCGTACTGGCATCACCAGACCAAGAACTGAGCCATATAGCTCTTCTTGTGGAATTGGAGAGGGCTGAGGATCTGGTGGAGTGTTTCACCAGGTCTGCAGATGCATCCGACAAGAAGTTACAAGCATTTTTAAGATGGGTATTGAGGCCAGGATCTCTTCCCTTGGCGTTCCTGCCGCCAAGTGTTCTTCAAGCTGTGTTAACCAGAATGATGGGAATCTCGAGGTACCGGTGGTAGCTATACTGGGTCTTAGCATGGCTGTTTCTTTCCCATGCACGTTTTAAGAGACCTTCGCATTTCTTATCCATGGGATCCTTTAAAAGACCCATGTCCTCAAAAGGGAGAGAAGTTTTCTTAGATATGCGGGCGACAGGCGCATCAATCTTAGGAGTTTTGTCCCACAGTACGGAGTCCTCCTCAGCGAACAGATATTTCCTCTTAAAGGAAGTGGGAATTACATTCTTTTTCTCCGGATCTTTCCATTCTTTATTAATCAACATTTTAATGTTATTATGTACAGAAAAGACCTTCCTTTTCTTCTCTCCCAGCTCCTGGAACATTCTGTCCTGGATGGACTGAGGCTCTTTAACTTCCTCTATTTTCATCGTAACCCTGATGGTCTTTAATAACATTTCCGTATCCTCTGGGCTACAAAGGGGCTTTCCTGATTCATCATCGGAGGATTCAGAATCTCTGAATGATAATCTCTCCCTCACCAGAGTCAGGCTCCAGCTGCAGGTCCGACATCTGTGATCTTTGTGAGGTAGAGGGCTGAGGAGAACGAGGCTTGTGTCAATCGCTGATTTAACCGCTTCCTTAATCATGCCTCTGATAGATTAAAGGAAAGAAGGTGACTCCTCAGAAACCACTTTGTTCGTGCATCTTGGACATAACGCTTTCTTTGATTTGGAGGGTAGGGATTTTATACATATTGCACATTTCTTCCGAGTTAATGAATCCTCCGCAGATTTTTTGGTGCTGGTGTCCCTGCCCTGTAAGGTAATAATTAAGAACTTTTAGGGCTCGAACTAGGGAGACTTTTTTTATTTATTTTTTTAAACACCAGCACTTCACCAGTGAGGGATATAACAGTGTGCTCCCCCCCCCCCCTCCTCAAGCAGGGTCAGTAATCATACAGGAAGGAGGCTTACCAGGCTCTGGGCAGCAGGATCCACAGGCTTGCGGGACTCAGGAGCTTCCAGGTGAGCCGACATGCTATGCGCGCTGCGATGCTGGAAACGCCGTACTCCATGCTTCCGTCCTCCTCATATCTGCCAGTTTTCTGACGTCACCCTCCACCGGAAGTGACACCGAGGCCTGGCCATGAAATTCCCGGCCTGTTCGCATGCGCGTGATACCTCGTTCCCCGCGATGAGCAAGCAGGGGAACAGAAGCCCGGGGCTGCCTTCATGGAAGGACTTATGCCGAAGGAATAAACCCTGTCCTCTGCACAGACCTCCCGGATGGGGCAATATTATTTAGGCCGTGCGATCTATCAACCCCTGACATAGCAGGAGTGGCTTCCATCAATCCCAAGGACAGGAAACAACAAACTGAAGCAGGTAATGGGAGAGGGCCTTTTAAGATTGAGCTTCTACGTTGTTTCCTGTCCTGGGGAGGCGGGGACACCCTCCTGGAGTGCCGTTGTGAAGGTTTCGGGGAAAAAATAAACATATTTCGTATTGCCACGTCCGTAAAAACTGGCTCTATAAATATATCACATAATCCACCCCGTCCGATAAACACCATAAAAAAAAATAAGAATAAAAACTGTCAAAAAAAGCAATTTTTTTGTCACCTTAGATCACAGAAAAAGTGCAACTCAAAGTGATCAAAAAGGCGTATGTCCCACAAAAAGGTACCAATAAAACTGACACCTCATTCCTCTAAAATTAGCCCCTATATAATAAAATTGCTCAAAAAAATAAAAAAAACTATAGCTCTCGGAACATGGAGACATTAAAACATCATTTTGTTTCAAAAATGCTATTATTGTGCAAAATTTAAATAAAAAACATACATATTAGGTATCGCCGCATCCGTAACAAGCAGCTTTATTAAAATATTACATGATCTAACCCCTCAGGTGAACACCGTAAAAAAATAAATAAAATTTCAAACCGTGCCCAAAAAAAACTTTTTTTGTCAACTAACTTCACATAAAGTGCAACACTAAGCGATCAAAAAGGCATATGCCCCCCAAAATAGTAGCAAACAGTCACCTCATCCTGCAAAAAATGAGATCCTAACTAAGACAATCGGTCAAAAAATAAAAAAGCTATGGCTCTCAGACTATGGAGACACTAAAACATATTTTTTTGGTTTAAAAAATGCTATTATTGTGTAAAACTTAAATAAATAATAAAGTATACATATTAGTTATTGCCACGTCCGTAACGATCTGCTCTATAAAAATGTCACATGACTTAACCCCTCAGGTGAATGCTGTAAAAATAAATAAATAAAAACTGTGCTGAAACAACATATTTTTTGGTCACCTTGCTCCATAAAGTGAAATAATGAATGATCAAAAAATATGTATCCGAAAATGGTACCAATAAAAACGTCAACTCTTTCTGCAAAAAAGAGCTGTATGAGGGCCTTTTTTTTTTTTGGGCGGGAAGAACTGTTGTTTATACCGTTACATGGTTAAAATGGTAAACCCATTTTGTATGTACAACTTTTTGATCACTTATTCAACTCTTTTAGAGGGACAAGGTGGCTAAACAATGGGGAATCATGTGTGTGAGCAATGCTTCTTGTTTATTACACTGCACTTTCTCGAAAATGACTAGTACTTGCTTCATTCAAATACATTACACTACCCCGCCGCTTCACAGGAGACGACGCGTAGTGTAATGACCAGGAAACGGTGTTCACCTGGAGCGCTGCCTCCTTGTCAAACAGTTGATAGCCAGAGGTGCTGGATGTTGGACCCCCGCCGAGGATAGGTCATTAATATAAATTGCTGCACAACCTCTTTAATTTCCCATATCTTTTACTGAAAAACAAGGAAAAAAAATATTTGTGGGATTTAATATAACGAAAGTGCAATTATTTTTGTATGAGATCAACTTGTTTTGCTAGTCAGTAAGTTTTAAAGCGATAAATTTATATTTAGGTGTTTTTTTTGTTTTACTTTAAAAAAAAAAAAAAACCTTTAGATTAAGTAGCTAGTGATGGCCTCTCCTGAGGATAAGCCATCACTTATGCCACTGGATCGGCAGGTAAGAGCTCAAAATAACAAGCACCTAGCTGCCGCAGCAACAATGACCGGAACCCGAACACCGAACAGGACGCTGCACAAAACAACAAACACAGGATCCAGCAAACTAGTAACTGCCTGGACCCCCATGTGAACCGGATGCATGGCGGCCCAGGAAGAGCTGCTCACTGGAGCCCTCTCACCGAAGGCACAAACAAACAGGGGGATGTCTAGCATCCATGCAGGACTATACACACAATAGACAGACCAGACATGGAACAACAACTAGACATACTAAACCAACCCAAACATGCCACACCAAACATAGATAAAGGATAGGTAGGGAAGGTGACATCGATGTCTCACTAGGTGGCCCTCAAGGACTGGGTAGATGGAACACCCAGGACAGGAGCATAGCTCCAGCACCAACAGAGGCTGGAGGACAACTAATTCCAGGCTGCAAGCCACAGGCTATATAAGCATCTAGTGACCACACCCAGCCAGGTAATTAACCCCACAAGCACCAGACAGGGAAGCAACAGGAAATAAGGGGCAGAGTATACACATGCTGCAACACAACACTTTGCCCTGGCAACCAGCATGCACGGCTAACGTGTCACGGCGAACAACCCTGAAACCGAGACACCTGTATTCCAGTCATGTAAATTCCTGCTCATTCTGAGCTTTACTGTCAAGGAGGCGGTCCTATCAGTGATTGACAGCTATCTCTGTATACACAGTCATAGAGGGAAGGCTGCCAATCACTGATAGGACCGCCTCCTTGACTCCAAAGCCCAGAATGAGCATGGATATAAATGAAAATATTTTAAGTTATACTGAATACTATATACAATGCGCACCTCACTTAGGATCCACAGACAGTGATTTACATGTGTTCGGTGAGACGGAGATTAAGCGTTCACCACCACCGCATGTGTTTTTAAGCGATTAAGAGCTTAGTTTTTAGAAAAACAAGAAAAGAAATGATCCTTGCTTTATTATTCACTGCCAGTGTAGCTGGAGCTACTTTGAACTCTCTCCAGACATAATCCTTGCATAACATTCACTGGCAGCAGCTCAGATCCTGACATATGGGAATGATACATTTTTCCGGGTCTCATCTGCGAGACGATGTCAAACCAACCCCCCCTCGTTCGCATCAACTTTTATGTTTCCACTTTTAAAATCAGCAACAGGTGCTGAAGAGATTATTCACTTCTCAGGGTATGGGAGATAGAGATGTGTTCTGCAGGGCAGGACACAAGCCTACATTGTTCCTATGAGGCGCAACGCTCTGCAAGGCGCCTTATATAACTCCAGATATTTCTCCTTACATAATGCTGGGCGGCTTCCAAGGTTTAAGCTGTTTGTGACATTTCATTCATATCCTCTCTGGCCTTATAACTCTCTAGATCCTATCCCCCAAGCCTTGTAAACAGAACAAAATTAAAAGATTTCCAGAAGACTGAAGTTTTCTTTACAAGTCAATAGCTCACCATAATTCTGAATAATTTATGATTTTGTGTAAGTAAAGCTTAGCTATTTTATCATAAAAAAAAACTGTGTTTACATTTTTAAACATGTTTAATATCTGTGTTTAATAATACTGTGTTATCCAGTATCAAGGTAAAGACAGGGAAGCATTATTATATGTTCATACATAATTTACAGTAAGAGGTCATATAGTACTACCATTTACATGGAGACAGGGAAGCAGTATTAACTAATTGATGGACTCGGAGACAGTAATGTCTGTTAGAGATGGCCTTGCGGTTCGCCCGGCGGTAGTTTCGCGGCGAACTTTGCTAGTTTGCGATTCGCCAAACATGCGAACATATGGCGATATTAGTACGCGCCATATTTTTTTGCCTAGCGCTGAACTTTGAACCATGACACATCCATCATGTGGGACAGGACAGCCAATTGAGACATTTAAGCACATGGACACACCCCCAACCCTATAACAGAACCCGATCTGGAAGCCATTTTACATTGTGTTTTGCCAGTGTAGGGAGAGGTTGCATTTTGGAGCAGGGGCAGTTAGGGACACCAAACGCTAGCTAATAGGACCACAAAAGTCCTTTTAAGGACTGGTATAGGTGTGCTATCGATAGGTGTAATATAGAGGGATGTGATATACTTATAATATACTTTCTAACATAGAAATTATATTATAGTGTATTTGCAGCAGTTGTGTGCAGTTCTGCTGCGATACCGCAGCTAGATAGAGGGACAAACGCTATTGGAGTAACTAATTGCAATGGGTGTGATATACCTGTTGCCCCCCAAAAAACAGTTTGAGGACTGCGATATACCTTTTTAAACAAAATCCTGATTGAGGGGTGCTATATACCTGTTTCCGCCAAATACTGATTGAGGGGTGCCATATACCTGTTTCCACCAAATACTGATTGAGGGCTGCAATATACCTCCTTCCACAAATTCAGCTTTTCTCTATGGACTTAGGCAGAGGGTCATTTAGAAAATGACAGGCAGAGGAAGAGGCAGACCGTTGGTTGAGTGGTTTACTCAGCCTTCCGCACCTTCCCCATCCTCTGTATCTGCACCCTCCTCACTCTCTGCTGTGTGCAGCCCCAAAGACACCACCACCATAGCCCCTCCACTCGAGTCAGAAGAATTATTTTCCCATCCATTTCCTGACTTTACCAATGCGCAGTCATTCTTGGCATCGGATGAGGAAGAGGAGGTAGCAACAGCCGCCACCCAGCGGTCTGACGACAGTACCCAGATCAGCACCAGGAGGGTGGTCCCCGCTGTTGCTGCCTACTCCGAGATCTCAGTGGTGGTGAAGGTGACGATGATGACGTGTCGATGGATGTCACGAGAGAGGAAGAGGCGCGAAGTTCAGAGGGAGAGACGGAGCAGCAGATATGGAGGAGAAGCAGGCAGAACTCGCAGTGCACAGGAGGCAAAAAGCAGACTGCAAATGTATCTGGAGTAAGCCATCCACCATGGACGGTCGCATCTTGCGCTCCCAGAACGCCGGCACATGGCTCCGCAGTGTGGGCTATTTTTAGCATGTCAGCTGCTGATAATAGTTTTTCCATCTGCAGCCTGTGCTGTCAACGCATAAGTCGCGGTAAGCCCAACACTCACCTAGAGACGACCGCCTTAAGAAGGCACCTGGCCTTCCATCAGCCGAGCCTAGTGGGAGCAACGCGGTCAGAACCCACAAAGCCACACTCCCGGCGCTCCACGTCCTGCCTCTTCTCCTTATCTTCTCTCCTCCCATTTGTCCTCCACTCCACCTTCCACTGTGCCGTCGTTGTGTTCATCTGGCAGAAGGCAGGCTTCCATGGCCCAAATGTTCGAGCGTAAAATATGATGACGCTGGATAATCCTCTTGCCCAACCGCTGACCGCTGGCTTGTCGGAACTGGTAGCTGCGACAACTACTGCCATGTAAATTGGTGGACTCGGAGGCCTTTAGAAAATTTGTGGCCATTGGCACACCGCAATGGAATGTCCCGGAAGGAAATATTTCTCCCAGAATGGCATCCCTGAACTATATGGCCACGTTCAGCGGCAAGTTAATATATCTCTGGCACACAGTGTCAGTACCAAGATACATCTGACCACAGACACGTGGTCTAGCAAACACGGGCAGGGAAGGTACATAACTTTTACTGCCCACTGGGTGAACCTTCTGACGGCCATCAAGCATGTAACCCGTGGCACCCATGTGGATTTGGTGTTACCGCCAGGGATTGCATGCATGCCTACCTCTTCTCCTCCTACTCCATACTCCGTCTCCTACTCGGCTGACTTCCGCTACATCCCCCAAGCTCCCCAGAACCTATTCGTGCCAGGTGAGACGTTGCCATGCTGTGCTGCGCCTGTTGTGCCTGGAAGCCAAGAGCCACACCGGTCCTGCACTCCTTTAAGCTCTGCGGTCACAGCCTGATCAGTGGCTAACCCCGCTCAAATTGACAGTTGGTAAAGTGGTGTGCAGCAATGGTGCCAATCTGCTGAGCGCGCTGAAACAGGGCAAAGTGACACATGTGCTGTGCATGGCACACGTACTGAACTTAGTCGAGCAGCCATTTGTTGCCAAATACCCCGCGGTCCAGGACGTCTTGCGGCAGGCCAGGAAAATCTCTGGGCATTTTAGAAGACCTTAAATGGCCATGGCTCGCTTTGCAGACGTTCAGCGGTGACACCATTTGCCTATCAGACGTCTGATTTATGAATGCCCGACGCGCTGGAACTCCACTTTGTATATGCTTGATAGGCTGCTCCAGCAGAAACGTGCTGTTAACGACTACCTGTATGAACTCTGCGGCAGGACAGGTTCTGGGGAGCTTGTTTTTTTTTTTTTTTTCACCGCCCAGTGGCTGCTCATGCGCGATGCATGCAGACTTCTGTGGCCATTTGATGAGATCAACAAACTGGTCAGTCGCAGCCAGGGCGCCATCAGTGACATCGTACGCTATGCCTTCTTTCTGTAGCGTGCATTGCGTCGTGTCATTGATCAAGTGTAGAAGATCTGGAGCTGGAAGATGAGGAAGTCACAATGCTGAATGAATTCTCAGGGGGGCTACTCCATCTGAGACAAGCTAGGAGTCTGAAGAGGAGTAGGGTTGTTGCGATACCAAAATTTTGATTAGATTTCGATACCATAAAAAAGTATTTCGATACTGAATACCATTCAATACCACATGAAAAAAATAAAACTCCAAAAAAGCATTGTGTATTCCGCATTTAACCCCTTAAGGACTCAGCCCTATTTCACCTTAAGGATCAGGCCATTTTTTGCAAATCTGACCAGTGTCACTTTAAGTGCCGATAACTTTAAAACGCTTTGACTTATCCAGGCCATTCTGAGATTTGTTTTTTCGCCACATATTGTACGTCATGACACTGGTAAAATGAAGTAAAAAAAAAAAATCATTTTTATTTATAAAAAAAATACCAAATTTACCCAATTTTTTTTAAAAATTGCAAATTTCCAAGTTTCAATTTCTCTACTTCTATAATACATAGTAATACCTCCAAAAATAGTTATTACTTTACATTCCCCATATGTCTACTTCATGTTTGGATCATTTTGGGAATGATATTTTATTTTTTTAGGGATGTTACAAGGCTTAGAAGTTTAGAAGCAAATCTTGAAATGTTTCTGAAATTTTCAAAAACCCAACTTTTAGGGACCAGTTCAGGTCTGAAGTCACTTTGCGAGGCTTACATAATAGAAACCACCCAAAAATGACCCCATTCTATAAACTACACCCCTCAAGGTATTTAAAACTGATTTTACAAACTTTGTTAACCCTTTAGGTGTTCCACAAGAATTAATGGAAAATAGAGATTCAATTTCAAAATTTCACTTTTTTGGCAGATTTTTCCATTTTAATAATTGTTTTCCAGTTACAAAGCAAGGGTTAACAGCCAAACCAAACTCAATATTTATGGCCCTGAATCTGTAGTTTACAGAAACACCCCATATGTGTTCGTAAACCGATGTACAGGCACATGGCAGGGCGTAGAAGGAAAGCAATGCCATACGGTTTCTGGAAGGCAGGTTTTGCTGGACTGTTTTTTTTTTTTGACACCATGTCCCATTTGAAGCCCCCCTGATGCACCCCTAGAGTAGAAACTCCAAAAAAGTGGTCCCATTTTAGAAACTACGGGATAGGGTGGCAGTATTGTTGGTACTAGTTTAGGGTACATATGATTTTTGGTTGCTCTATATTACACTTTTTGTGAGGCAAGATAACAAGAAATAGCTGTTTTCAGTTTTTGTTATTTAAAACATTCATCTGACAGGTTAAATCATGTGATATTTTTATAGACCAGGTTGTCATGGATGCGGCGATACCTAATATGTTTCCTTTTTTTTTTATTTATGTAAGTTTTACACAATGATTTCATTTTTGAAGCAAATAAAATCATGTTTTAGTGTTTCCATAGTCTGAGAGCCATCAATTTTTTACATTTTTGGACGATTACCTTGGGTAGGGTATGATTTTTGCGGGATGAGATGACTGTTTTATTGGTACTATTTTTGGGTGCGTGTGACTTTTTGATCACTTGCTATTACACTTTTTGTGATGTAAGGTGACAAAAAATTGTTTATTTAGCACAGTTTTTATAAAAAATATTTTTTACGGTGTTCATCTGAGGGGTTAGGTCATGAGATATTTTTATAGAGCCGGTCGATTCGGACGCGGCGATACCTAATATGTATATATTTTTTTTATTTATGTAAGTTTTACACAATAATATATAATTTTTGAAACAAAAAAAAATAATTATGTTTTAGTGTCTCCATATTCTGAGAGCCATAGTTTTTTCAGTTTTTGGGCGATTATCTTAGGTAGGGTCTCATTTTTTGCGGGATGAGATGACTGTTTGGCACTATTTTGGGTTGCATATGACTTTTTGATCGCTTGCTATTACACTTTTTGTGATGTAAGGTGACCAAAAATGGTTTATTTAGCACAGTTTTTATTTTTTACTGTGTTCATCTGAAGGGTTAGGTCATGTGATATTTTTATAGAGCCAGTCGATGCGAACGCGGTGATACCAAATATGTATACTTTTTTTTATTTATGTAAGTTTTACACAATAACAGCTTTTTTCAAACAAAAATAATGATGTTTTAGTGTCTCCATATTCTGAGCCATAGTTTTTTTTATTTTTTGGGCGATTGTCTCAGGTAGGGGCTCATTTTTTGCGGGATGAGGTGACTGTTAGATTGGTACTATTTTGGTGGGCAAACGCCTTTTTGATCGCTTGCTGTTGTACTTTTTGTGATGTAAGGTGACAAAAAAATTGTTTATTTAGAACAGTTTTTATTTTTAGTTTCTTACGGTGTTTATAGAGCCGGTCGATACGGACGCGGCGATACCTAATATGTATACTTCTCCCCTCCCCCCCGTTTTTGTTTATTTTTACTTGAAACTTAATTTTGGGGGGGAAACTTTATTTTTTAAACTCTTTTTTTCACTTTATTTTTTTTCACACTTTGGGACTTGAACTTTTGGGGGTATATTCCTTTACAATGCATTCTAATACTTCTGTATTGGAATGCATTGGCTGTATGAGTAATACTGTGTGTATTACTCATACAGCTTCCGGGGCCTGTGAGATCCAGGGGGCTGGATCTCACAGGCTCTTCACCGGAAGGCAGCGCAGATGCCTCAGGAAGGCATCGCACTGCCTTCCATGCCATCGGGTCCCCCCCACAGCCCCATGGGGACCCGATGGCACCACCGCCTCACCAGGTAAAAGCCGCAAACCGCAGGTCTGAATTGACCTGCGTTTTGCGGCGATCGCCGACACGGAAGGGTCACGGGACCCCCCCGCGCATTTAGCCGAGGTGCCTGCTCAATGATTTGAGCAGGCACCTTGTTACGATCACCGTCCGCCGAGCGGCAGTGATTGGAACAACACATGGTGTACCGGTACGTCATGTGTCCGTAAGGGGTTAAAAAAATGGCGAATCGCGCATTTTTTTATTTATAAATTTTTTATGTTCCTGCGTTCACCGCATATTTTTAAATATTTTAATAGTTTGGACTTTTCGGATGTGGCAATATGTAATATGTTTATTGTTTATATATTTTATATGTAAAATTGGGAAAGGGGGTGATTTATTTATATATATATATACTGCTCAAAAAAATAAAGGGAACACTTAAACAACACAATGTAACTCCAAGTCAATCACACTTCTGTGAAATCAAACTGTCCACTTAGGAAGCAACACTGAGTGACAATCAATTTCACATGCTGTTGTGCAAATGGGATAGACAACAGGTGGAAATTATAGCTAATCAGCAAGACACCCCCAATAAAGGAGTGGTTCTGCAGGTGGTGACCACAGACAACTTCTCAGTTCCTATGCTTCCTGGCTGATGTTTTGGTCACTTTTAAATGCTGGCGGTGCTTTCACTCTAGTGGTAGCATGAGACGGAATCTACAACCCACACAAGTGGGTCAGGTAGTGCAGCTTATCCAGGATGGCACATCAATGTGAGCTGTGGCAAGAAGGTTTGCTGTGTCTGTCAGCGTAGTGTCCAGAGCATGGAGGTGCTACCAGGAGACAGGCCAGTACATCAGGAGACATGGAGGAGGCCGTAGGAGGGCAACAACCCAACAGCAGGACCGCTACCTCCGCCTTTGTGCAAGGAGGAACAGGAGGAGCACTGCCAGAGCCCAGCAAAATGACCTCCAGCAGGCAACAAATGTGCATGTGTCTGCTCAAACGGTCAGAAACAGACTCCATGAGGGTGATATGAGGGCCCGACGTCCACAGGTGGGGGTAGTGCTTACAGCCCAACACCGTGCAGGACGTTTGGCATTTGCCAGAGAACATCAAGATTGGCAAATTCGCCTCTGGCGCCCTGTGCTCTTCACAGATGAAAGCAGGTTCACTCTGAGCACATATGATAGATGTGACAGAGTCTGGAGACGCCGTGGAGAACGTTCTGCTGCCTGCAACATCCTCCAGCATGACCGGTTTGGCATTGGGTCAGTAATGGTGTGGGGTGGCATTTCTTTGGAGGACCGCACAGCCTAAGAAGACAGGTTGGCATTAGCAGGAGGTGCTTCAAACCCACATGCAGTTGTGCATATATATAGGGGAGCAAATCCTGCACTTGTGGCCCGTTGCTAATGGCAATCCCCAGCAAAATGCATACAATGGAGGATGCCCGCGGCGAACCACAAGTACCACAATAGACATCCTACACAAGGTAACAAGTGCGGATGTAATAATTAATATAACAATATAACAAAACAATAACAAACACAGGTGCACTCTGCAGTAATACTAAATCCTCAAACTGATTTTAAAATTGAGAGATTAGTCAACATGTCCTACGGTGTAGAACATGTCTAAGCCCGGACACCGCGACAAGGTTTCTCAAGTAGCCCGGGACCCTACACTCGCCTACCTGAGCCGTATGGGCGATACCAGGAGCCAGTGGGCAAATTACAGGAGCATAAGGCCGACTCACAAACAACTCACCAGTTACCTCCAGCATGTGGCCATGCTTGCAATGGGAGGAGGTAAGAGTCTGTGAGTCCCACTCAAGACTTGCTGATATGTCCCAGGCCTCACAGGTGCACCTAAATGTGGCCTGTAGATGGAAAACAGGCACATTTAAATAGGAGTTTATACACCTCCAGAAATCTATATATACAAACTAAGAAGACAGGTTGGCATTAGCAGGAGGTGCTTCAAACCCACATGCAGTTGTGCATATATATAGGGGAGCAAATCCTGCACTTGTGGCCCGTTGCTAATGGCAATCCCCAGCAAAATGCATACAATGGAGGATGCCCGCGGCGAACCACAAGTACCACAATAGACATCCTACACAAGGTAACAAGTGCGGATGTAATAATTAATATAACAATATAACAAAACAATAACAAACACAGGTGCACTCTGCAGTAATACTAAATCCTCAAACTGATTTTAAAATTGAGAGATTAGTCAACATGTCCTACGGTGTAGAACATGTCTAAGCCCGGACACCGCGACAAGGTTTCTCAAGTAGCCCGGGACCCTACACTCGCCTACCTGAGCCGTATGGGTGATACCAGGAGCCAGTGGGCAAATTACAGGAGCATAAGGCCGACTCACAAACAACTCACCAGTTACCTCCAGCATGTGGCCATGCTTGCCCCTCCATGTGCTCACCAGAGGTAGCCTGACTGCCATTAGGTACCGAGATGAGATCCTCAGACCCCTTGTGAGACCATATGCTGGTGCGGTTGGCCCTGGGTTCCTCCTAATGTAAGACAATGCTAGACCTCATGTGGCTGGAGTGTGTCAGCAGTTCCTGCAAGACGACGGCATTGATGCTATGGACTGGCCCGCCCGTTCCCCAGACCTGAATCCAATTGAGCACATTTGGGACATCATGTCTCGCTCTATCCACCAACGTCACGTTGCACCACAGACTGTCCAGGAGTTGGCAGATGCTTTAGTCCAGGTCTGGGAGGAGATCCCTCAGGAGACCTTCCGCCACCTCATCAGGAGCATGCACAGGTGTTGTAGGGAGGTCATACAGGCACGTGGATGCCACACACACACTACTGAGCCTCATTTTGACTTGTTTTAAGGACATTACATGAAAGTTGGATCAGCCTGTAGTTAGGGGTGGGCGATATGGCCTAAAATTTATATTGCGATATAATTTTAAGCATGTGCGATATGCGATATATATTGCGATATATTGTTTTCTATATTGGGGGGTGTTTAAACTTTTTTTTTTTTACTTTTTATTTAATAACTATTAGCCTCCTTAAGGGCTAGAACCCTTGTCCTATTCACCCTAATAGAGCTCTATTAGGGTGAATAGGACTTCACACTCTCCCTGCTGCCCTGTGCTTTGTGCACACAACAGCAGGGAGCTGACTATGGCAGCCAGCCTCTCATGTGCCCCCCCCAGCCTCTCATGTGCCCCCCCCAGCCTCTCATGTGCCCCCCCCAGCCTCTCATGTGCCCCCCCCCCCCAGCCTCTCATGTGCCCCCCCCAGCCTTTCATGTGCCCCCCCCAGCCTCTCATGTGCCCCCCCCAGCCTCTCATGTGCCCCCCCAGCCTCTCATGTGCCCCCCCCAGCCTCTCATGTGCCCCCCCCCAGCCTCTCATGTGCCCCCCCAGCCTCTCATGTGCCCCCCCCAGCCTCTCATGTGCCCCCCCCAGCCTCTCATGTGCCCCCCCCAGCCTCTCATGTGCCCCCCCAGCCTCTCATGTGCCCCCCCCAGCCTCTCATGTGCCCCCCCAGCCTCTCATGTGCCCCCCCAGCCTCTCATGTGCCCCCCCAGCCTCTCATGTGTCCCCCCCCAGCCTCTCATGTGCTCCCCCCCAGCCTCTTATCTGCTCCCCCCCAGCCTCTTATCTGCTCCCCCCCAGCCTCTTATCTGCTCCCCCCCAGCCTCTTATCTGCTCCCCCCCAGCCTCTTATCTGCTCCCCCACAGCCTCTTATCTGCCCCCCTATGGTAACTCAAACCCACCCCCCCTCACTCCCTCCCCTCCCGCCCCAGTATTAATCATTGGTGGCAGTGGCCACAGGGTCCCCCTCCTCCCCCCCTAGTTCATTGATGGCAGTGGGCAGTTCCGATCGGAGTCCCAGCAGTGTAATGCTGGGGCTCCGATCGGTTACCATGGCAGCCAGGAGTCACGCTACTGAAGTCCTGGCTGCGATGGTATGTTAGTGAGCAGCATTATACTCACGTGCGCCGTGGCCGCCGGGCGCTCCTTCTTCTCATAGGTCTATGCGGCGCATTGCTAATGCTATAAGCATTAGCAATGCGCCGCACAGACAGAAGAAGGAGCGCCCGGCGGCCACGGCGCACGTGAGTATAATGCTGCTCACTAACATACCATCGCAGCCAGGACTTCAGTAGCGTGACTCCTGGCTGCCATGGTAACCGATCGGAGCCCCAGCATTACACTGCTGGGACTCCGATCGGAACTGCCCACTGCCATCAATGAACTAGGGGGGAGGAGGGGGGAGGAGGGGGGAGGAGGGGGACCCTGTGGGATATGGCCGGCCACAGTCCGTCCCCTCCTCCTACTCTGTCCTCTCCTCATTGGTGTTCAGCGGCAGCCGCGCACAGTGGGGAGGGAGGGACTCCCTCCTTCTCACTCCACTGTGCCGGCCGGCAGGCTCAGGAGTAAATGGTGCGCGCAGAGAGCGCAATCATATCGCGGTCCGGCGATATAGGCGATATGGCGAAAATCCATATCGTGGCCCAAATTTATATCGCATATCGCCTATATCGCCTATACCGCCCACCCCTACCTGTAGTGTGTTTTTCCACTTTAATTTTGAGTGTGACTCCAAATCCAGACCTCCATGGGTTGAAAAATTTGATTTCCATTTTTTTATTTTTGTGTGATTTTGTTGTCAGCACATTCAACTATGTAAAGAACAAAGTATTTCAGAAGAATATTTAATTAACTCAGATCTAGGATGTGTTATTTTTGTGTTCCCTTTATTTTTCTGAGCAGTGTGTGTATATGTATGTGTGTGTGTATATATATATATATATATATATATATAGAAAAACAAAAAGTTCAGTGGCAGCACCGTCAATGGAAAAAATGCGGGTGCAGCAGGCCCAGTGTGGATATAAGCCAATCCAAATAGATAAAAACAACAAAAAGGGCAGCACTCCAGGAAGTAAAAAATGAAAAATACTTTATTTACCCATATGGGACAAGCGACGTTTCGGCTCAGTATGTGAGCCTTTCTCAAGCAGTGAGTACAGACAAAATGCTGGATATATATACCAGTGGGGTGAATACAATCAATATGCAATGCATGTGTAATCAATTCATAATAAATACATTAATTAAATAAAAATACAATACATGTGTCACATTTTACAATACATCTCATAGTGAACCTCAGTGCATAATCATACAATAAATAATCAATTATAAAAATGAATATATTATCCTGTGAAATACAAAAATGTATACAAATATTCATAATTGTCAATCATCTAGTGAAGAGTGTCAGCTGTATGTGCTAATAAAGTGCTTAATGCTTACTGCGTAGGTCAAGCAGACGGAGGGTGAAGGAGGATGTATGGCATAGACGGCTGTCATAATCCATGCGGTTCGGCGTGCCTATAGCGCAACTGCGCATGTCTCAATGACGTATATTACGTACTTCCGGGTTGCGATATGTCTGTAGTGCCGCAACTGCGTGTTGGTCTTCTGATGTATCTTACGCCATCTTAATTCAGGGCAATTTGTCTCAATTGTCTCTGCGCCACCAATGATAATTAACCTTTAATACAGGTTATGCCGCACCTGAAGGGTTAACTGCCGCTGATCGCAGCTCACTGTCAGAGGCAGGGTGCCGGCTATGTGATTCTGCTGCCGGCACCTGCCTCCTGTTTTAAAAGATAAAGACGACCTTATATGGGTCCGGACTTTAACCCCTTAGTGACCAAGCCTGTTTGGGCCTTTATGACCAAGCGTTTTTCTTCCTTTTTTTATGGTCTCGTTCCAAGAGCTATAACTTTTTTATTTTTTCATCTATATAGCTTTATGAGGGCTTGTTTTTTACGGGACAAGTTGTAGTTTTTAATGGCGCCATTTTGGGGTATACATAACTTTCTGATTAACTTTTATTAACTCTTTCTGGGAGGGAGATGGGGAAAAATAGCAATACTGCCACTGCGTTTTTACATTATACATTTTTTGGCGTTCATTTTTCGGTACAAATAACATAATATCTTTATTCTCTGGGTCAGTACGATTACAGTGATACTAAATACTTATAATTTTGTTTACGTTTTACTACTTTTTTTGCAATAAAACACCTTTTATTAACCCAAAAAATTATTTTGCATTGCCACTTCACAAGACCCATAACTTTTTTTTATTTTTTTATATGGAATTGTGTGAGGGCTTGATTTTTGAAAGACGACTTGTATTTTTCATGGGTATGATTTTGGAGTAAATGCCGCTTTTTGATCGCTTGTTATTACGTTTTTTTTCGGTGGAAACTAAGAATAAATTAGAAATTCTGTCTTTTTTTAATTTTTATTTTTTACGGCGTTCACCATAGGGGATAATTTATGTAATATTTATGTAGTCCCGGTCGTTACGGACGCGGCAATACCAAACATATGGGGGATATTTTCTTTTTGCAATTTTTTTCATTGAAAAGCGTATTTTCAATGGAAAAAAAGGCATATTTTTTTATTTTATGGAATTTATTTTATTTAATAAATGTGTATTTTTTTTCTATTTTTTTTACTACTTAATAGTCCCACAAGGGGACTATAATATACAGTATTTTGATTGCTTTTAAAATGTAATGCATTATCTCTATAATGCATTGCATTTCAATAGCAATGCTATTCGAACATTGACCAGCAGGCTGCGCCAGAGAGGCACAGCCTGCTGGAAGTAACTGAAGACAGGCTCGGGCCCTCATCGGAAGCAAGGTAAGCTTCCCAGCACATCAGCACCCCGCGATCGCATTTTCGGGGTGCTGATGGGAGACAGAGGGAGTCCGCTCCCTCTGTCACCACTTTACATGCAGCGGGCGCCATTGCGCCCGGCATGTAAAGGGTTAAACAGCCCGGATCGGCACTCCTGCCGTTCCGGGCTGTTAGAGCAGGGACCCGGCTCTCATGTGAGAGCCAGGTCCGCGCTCCCCGCTGCACGGGGGAGCCGCGCGGCGCTTAAACTGGGCCGCCGTAAAAACGCGGCGGCCCAGCCTAAGGCCCCTTAGTGACCGCCGTAAAAACACGTATGGGTGGTCACTAAGGGGTTAAGTTAGCAGGCTGCATAGAGCGACGCCCAGGGATCTCCCTGCACTTACTATTATTCCTGGGCGCCGCTCTGTTTGCCCGCTGCGCCCCAGTTACCATCTCTTGCTTTGTATGCTAATTACTACTATCAGAACAATGTGGAGGAGACATCAGCTTCTCTCCTCGGCTTCTCCGTGGCTGTGACATTCTGCTCTGCGATTGGACAGCGCTATAGCCAGGGAGAAGGAACGCCCAGGAGAGAAGCTGATGTCTCCTCCCTGTTGCTCCGATAGTAGTATTTATAATACGGAGCAGGAGACGGTAAATGCAGGGAGATCCCTGGGCGCCGCTCTATGTAGCCTGCTACTTAACAAAGTCCGGACCCATGAAAGGTCCTCCTATCATTGGTGGTGCAGTGCGCCCGCCCCTCCTCTGCCCTTCTCACTTTATTGACAGCAGAGGGGAGGGAGAGACTGATTTCTTCTCCCCTGTGCTGCTGAGGGAACATGAGTGCGATGACAGTGCAGCCCAGTATCGAAAAATTGGAAATCCAAGTATCGTATCGATACCGGAACAAAAGTATCGCTTGGATATCAAAATTTTGATACCCGCAACAACCCTACAGAGGAGGATGGTGGCTGGGGGGAGGAGGATGAGGATGAGGAGGAGCAAGAACAGCAGGCTTTAAACTTTCGGGGATCCCTGGTGTTGTCCGTGGCTGGGGGGAGGAGACTGAGGACGACATTCTCCTGGGCGATGAGCAGGAGCCAGGGCGCTGCACCGCTTCCAATTTAGTGCAAATAGGGGCCTTCATGCTCCAGTGTTTGCAGAGGGACCCCGTATAAAAAGCATAAAGGTCAAGGACCTGTTCTGGGTGGCAACGTAGTTAGACCCCGGTACAAAAACAAAATGGCGGACATGTTACCAGCATCAGAGAGGGCTGTCAGAATGCAGCATTTCCAGCCTTGCTGTGAGAGATGCTGCATTCTGCTGTTGCGGGCATTGGCACAGGAATTTCCACCCACAGAGAAACAGGTGCGTGTACAAATCCTACCGCGCCTGCAAAAATAGGGCGGTTTGAAGATGTGTTGGTCACTTCGGAGATCATTCTCTCAGCCAACCTATCGACAGCCGCCCTCCGGATCCAGCTTCAGTGAACTCCTAGACCGACAGGTGTCCAACTACATCGGGTTAACAGCCGATGTGGACGCTCTGAGAAGCTAGGAACCCCTTGACTACTGGGTGTGCAGGCTTGACCTGTGGCCAGAGCTGGCACAATTTGCCATGGAACTCTTGGCTTGCCCCGCGTCGAGAGTCCTGTCCAAAAGGACATTCAGCTCAGCAGGGGGGATCGTGACCCATAAGCGCACGCGCCTAGCTCACAACAGTGTGGATTACCTAACATTTTTAAAAATGAATGAGGCATGGATCTCGGAGGAATTCAACACCTGTGATGACCACGTTTAATTGAATTTCCTCATGCCAGCCCATGCATATCCGCCACGACCCAGAACAAATAATGGTCCTTGCCTTATGTATATACAGTGGCATAAAAGGCCCTTTGTCATGTGAATGCCTAATTTCTGGGGCCCGTACTGGACGACAGTTACATATTTATCTTGTGACCACCTAATGTACCTCCAGCCACAGAATCCAAAGTTCTTTGCTGTCATGTGAATGCCTATTGGCTAATTTTTGGGGCCTCTACTGGACGACAGTTACATATTTATCTTGTGACCGCCTAATGTACCTCCAGCCACAGAATCCAAAGTTCTTTGCTGTCATGTGAATGCCTATTGGCTAATTTTTGGGGCCTCTACTGGACGACAGTTACATATTTATCTTGTGACCACCTAATGTACCTCCAGCCACAGAATCCAAAGTTCTTTGCTGTCAGGTGAATGCCTATTGCCTAATTTCTTATCTCTAGCCAAATAATCACACCCCTGTCTCACTCCTCTGCCTCTCATTATGGTGGCTTATGAACAGAATTCACCATAAGGACCTTCTAATGTCACAGGGTCATGTGACTGTGCCCCCCTTAAACCCTGCATTGGCACTCTTACCACACCCTGTGCAGTGTCCCTAGTCATTCCCAGTACTGTGCCCTCTTTTACCCTCTTATCCGGTCACGTTATGGCAGTGTTATCCTGTCAATGTATGGCTGTGGTATCTAATAACTGGATGGCCATAACTGTATCCCTTTCCCTGCCCACGCCATCCTTTTTTAGACCTGGCATGAGCCGGAAAAATATGCAGATTGCGTAGCTAAGGACCTTTGCACCACAATCTGTCTCAGAAATACGGTTAACATAGACTTATTTCTATATAATAAATGACCACCTAATTGTATTATTATTCGGGGGTAGGGCTAATATCTTTTATATTATATAGATTCTAGTGTATTATATTGTGCCCTCTATTTCCCAGTAGAATATGGTCCTTGGGAAACACAGTCCTCATCCCTGACCATTAGGACCAGATAGCGCTCTGTCAGTACATGGCGGCCTCCCCTCTCGGCCACGCTGCTCCACTGTGTACTGGTGCTTATTCTGACACTAGGGCTGGGTTCACATCCTATTTTTGCCATCCATTTAATGCATACCAAAAATGTATGCGTGAACAGATACCTCAGACTGATGCCGTACAGTGCCGTCCGTTCACCATGTAGTTCCATGGTAGAAAACAAATGTATGTTAACGTATGCATTTTTTTAATGGACTCTGCAGGATACAAAAACGTGGAGCGCTGCACATTTGTATACATCAAACCGATAGGAAATAAAAATTTTCTATGCTCCAGCAGGGCACATTTTTGAGAGTTTCCCTTTAAGAGGCATAAAAATGGCCCCTGATTAAAATACATATTTTTTGTGGGAATTTTTGCCAATGACCCCCCTATCATTGTCCATGTTGTGGGACTATTTGTGTACTTCCAGTAAGTGTTTACTGGCTGCAAATATGACCTGAAGGTTTTTCAGGTTCGCCTGCTATTAAAGTGAATGGGGCCCGCCGCGAACGCGCAGTTCGCGAACATTTGATCACGAACGCGCATTTGCGTTTACAAATTTTCCCGGCCGATGTTCGTCTATCACTACTGTCTGTGCCTACATCATTTTTAGTGAGCTATTGCAGTAGTGCTTGTACCAATTCCAGTTACATGGAAAAGTGGGATGGCCGTGTCTATATTATTTACAGGGAGAGTCAGGGAGGCAGTACTGCCTATGCCTACATAATTAACACTGAGTGATCCCCGTACTGCCTGTACCTACATCGTTTACACTAAGTGATACCAATAGTGCCTGTGCCTACATCATTTATACTGAGTGATCACAGTACTGCCTGTGCCTAAATTACCACTGAGTGATCCCAGTACTGCATGTACTTATGTAATTAACTAATCAACACTGAGTAATCTCAGTACTGCCTGTGCCTACATAATTTACACTGAGTGGTCCCAGTACCGCCTGAGCCTACATTAATACTGAGTGATCACAGTACTGCCTGTACTTACAAAATGAACTAAATAACACTGATAATCTCAGTACTGCCTGTGCCTACATAATTTGCACTTAGTGATCCCAGTACTGCCTGTGCCTACATTAACACTGAGTGATCCCAGTACTGCCTGTGCCTACATAATTAACACTGAGTGATCCCAGTACTGCCTGTGCCTACATAATTAACACTGAGTGATCCCAGTACTGCCTGTGCCTACATAATTAACACTGAGTGATCCCAGTACTGCCTGTGCCTACATTAACACTGAGTGATCCCAGTACTGCCTGTGCCTACATAATTAACACTGAGTGATCCCAGTACTGCCTGTGCCTACATAATTAACACTGAGTGATCCCAGTACTGCCTGTGCCTACATAATTAACACTGAGTGATCCCAGTACTGCCTGTGCCTACATAATTAACACTGAGTGATCCCAGTACTGCCTGTGCCTACATAATTAACACTGAGTGATCCCAGTACTGCCTGTGCCTACATAATTAACACTGAGTGATCCCAGTACTGCCTGTGCCTACATTAACACTTAATGTAGGCACAGGCAGTACTGGGATCACTAAGTGTTAATGTAGGCACAGGCAGTACTGGGATCACTAACACTGAGTGATCCCAGTACTGCCTGTGCCTACATAATTAACACTGAGTGATCCCAGTACTGCCTGTGCCTACATAATTAACACTGAGTGATCCCAGTACTGCCTGTGCCTACATTAACACTGAGTGATCCCAGTACTGCCTGTGCCTACATAATTAACACTGAGTGATCCCAGTACTGCCTGTGCCTACATTAACACTGAGTGATCCCAGTACTGCCTGTGCCTACATTAACACTGAGTGATCCCAGTACTGCCTATGCCTACATAATTTGCACTGAGTGATCCCAGTACTGCCTGTGCCTACTTAATTAACACTGAGTGATCCCAGTACTGCCTGTGCCTACATTAACACTGAGTGATCCCAGTACTGCCTGTGCCTACATAATTAACACTGAGTGATCCCAGTACTGCCTGTGCCTACATTAACACTGAGTGATCCCAGTACTGCCTATGCCTACATAATTTGCACTGAGTGATCCCAGTACTGCCTGTGCCTACATAATTAACACTGAGTGATCCCAGTACTGCCTGTGCCTACATTAACACTGAGTGATCCCAGTACTGCCTGTGCCTACATAATTAACACTGAGTGATCCCAGTACTGCCTGTGCCTACATAATTAACACTGAGTGATCCCAGTACTGCCTGTGCCTACATTAACACTGAGTGATCCCAGTACTGCCTATGCCTACATAATTTGCACTGAGTGATCCCAGTACTGCCTGTGCCTACATAATTAACACTGAGTGATCCCAGTACTGCCTGTGCCTACATTACCACTAAGTAATCCCAGTGCTGCCTGTGCCTACATAATTTATACTGAGTGATCACGGTACTGCCTGTGCCTACACAATTTACACTGTGTGACCACAGTACTGTCTGTGCTTACACAATTAGTGATCACAGTACTGTTTGTGCCTACTAGAGAAGTATGAGTGGATTTGTTCATCGGAGTTCTTGAGCAGCAATTGACAGGGCCTTGACATCTTGCCTAGCCCTGTCAATCTCATGACTGTGCTGCTGCTCTGAGTTGTGGAGAAAATACAGAGGCTTTTCTGCTGGGACTGGAGCAGCAACTGTGCATGCCCTGCTGGCCAGAAGTGTAGAGATACATGCAGAGTAGCTGCTCTGGTAGAAGCAACCTAGCCTCTGTGATTTTGTCACTACTCGGAGCAGTGGCGCAGGAGGTGTGGAGCGTCTTGATCAGTGGGGAGAGTCCCTCGCAGCTCAAGAACTCTGACGAATTGATTCACTCCAATCAGTTCACCTATTTCTATTGCCTACATAATTTACACTAGTGATCACAGTACTGCCTGTCTCTACATACATTCCTCAGCATTGAAATTGCAACACCAAGAAGGACAAGCCATAAGGTTATGCAAGCCGAGGAAGTAGTAGGTGTTACTAAGATCTGTAGATGATCATATTTTTAAGAACCTAGTGCCAATCTGTGGCATGTGGGGGGAGGGGGCATGTAAACCAGTTTAAAGCAAAAGATTTTACCCACATGAGACCTCAAAAATCGGATCAAGTCATGTAGGATGATTTTTCAATGCCTCCTGTTTGGTGATGTGCCAGTTATCGCCACTTGTTGCAAACTGAAAGGGACAGAATCCCTGAACTGAGAAACTATGGTTTATCACTCCGGCAGATCATTACGTGCCTAGGCAAGATGTCCGCTTTCTTCATCTTTGAGTTTCCCCAGTGTTTGGGATAACAATGATGAACTGAAATGACAGCAAGAGGTGCACAAATTTTAACCTGTGCACAGGCAGAGGTTCTGATTAGAAGAATGAAGCATACTTATCCATTCTCTATAGATAATGAAATTGGATGTAACATCCCAAGCCTAGGGTGGCAAACAGTGTCTACACAAACCTTCAGAAGGCGTTTGAACCACCCTGGGCTACAGGCGTTACATTCATCTCACTCCAGCTGTCTCAGAAATTACTATGGTGCACAGAAAGACTGGAATGGAAGTCTATTCTCTTCAGAGATAAGTTCAATTTTTATCTCGGACGCAATGATACCTGGAGATTAGTCTGGACACTGTGGTCAACACTGTGACAAGACCTTCACAAGGGATCGTCACACTGGTATGACTCCCTGGGTTATGGTGTGGGGTGGCATAATGTAAAATAGCAGGACACCATCTAGTCTTCATTTCAGATACACTAACAGCTTAATGGTACATTGATTTGGTCATGGAACTAGCGGTATGGCCACTTCTCCAAAGAGTCCAAGGAGCCATTTTTCAACAGCCTGTGTGGCCTAAACCTGCTACCAAGGCCTGCATCGTCTTCTAACTTGTCTCCCTTCTATTACATCTGTGTCAGCAATTGCAAAGGGAGCTGCCAGCAGAGAATCTTGATGATTTGTGTGCCCAAATGCATTCATGGTCGAGAAACATTCCTCAGACAACCATTAATAACCTCATTGATAGCGTGCCAAGGCATGTCAGTGCATCTATTTCCTTGCACTCAATACTGAATAAGTTGAGATGTTTTGAATATTTTGTTTACATTTTTTTTTTTTTATCCTTTGCAGACCTTCAACATGTCTATCGATTCTATGATTTCCATGATTCCACAACTTTTTCTTTTTGGTGTTGAAATTTCAATGTTGAGGAATGTAATTTACACCGAGTGATCAGTCATCACGGTAGTGATTTTACCTGTACTCATAGCATTAACATGGAGAAATGGGGAAGCCATACTTTGTGTCTACATTATTTACAGGGAGAGACATGGAGACAAGTACTGTCTGTGCCTACATAATTTGCCACAATCCACGTGTGGAATCATTGTGCAAAATTCGAAGACCTAATGGGATTAGTGTGCTATGCACTTACGTTGTTTGGTTGTGCTGTCAGGGCACAACTCCTGTGATAGCTTGTCAAACAACTGATTTAATTGGAAAGACTGCAGGTCAACAACCCTATCCGGTTTCATACTATGGATCCGGTAAACCGTATTGGAGATCAAAGTAGGTAGGCTGGGTTTATCTGCTGGGGCTGTCCCTCAAAATTCACAGATCAAGAGGAACCTTCTTGAAATGAATTAAAATATAACAAATACGGGTAGCTTCTGAACAACACTTTTTGTCCTTGAATTAGGTACTTTGTTGGGTTTCCTCTTGGTCTAGGATTTTTGAGGGACAGTGCCATTCAATAAATCCAGTTTTCCTATTTGAACTCTCAGTTAGGGCTCATGCACACGACAGTATGGCTTTTTCAGTGTTTTGCGGTCCGTTTTTTACAGATCCCTTGTTCCGTTTTTTGTTTCCGTTGTGTTTCCTTTCCGTTCCATTTTTCCGTATGCCATATACAGTATACATTAATTACATAGAAAAAATTGGGCTGGGCATAACATTTTCAATAGATGGTTCAGCAAAAACGGAACGGATACGGAAGACATACGGATGCATTTCCGTATGTGTTCCTTTTTTTGCGGACCCATTGACTTGAATGGAGCCAAGCACCGTGATTTGCAGACAAGAATAGGACATGTTCTATCTTTTCACGGTACGGAAATACGGAAATACTGAAAAGGAATGCACACGGAGACACTTCAGTATTTTTTGCTGAACCATTGAAATGAATGGTTCATTATATGTTCCGCATACTGAACTCAAAAAACGGCCAGTATACTGAACGCAAAATACTGTGTGTGCATGAGCCCTTACAGAGAGAGACAGGAAGGCAGGATTGCTAGAATAGGGTTCTTTTACATGGCCCGACTCTCGGTTATTCTCAAACAAAACAGTAGCTGATATTAAGGAAACCAGCTGAATAAAACACCGTGGAGCCTCATTTAAGAGTCTCAACACAGCAATCCAAAATGCAAAGCTCCCTGGGAAATGGTAATATGCAAAATAACCGTGGAGCCCCAGTTATGGGTCTTCAACACAGAGAAAGCCAGATATCCTTCAAAGGAAAACCGAGCAAAGGGGTGTCTCTATTACAGAGATCACCAGATCCACCAGATCCCCTATGTCAAGATCCCGCTCTTTTACAAACTTTAAGGATGTGACGGGGAAGACCTAAGCCAGTTATCCATGCTCCTCATCAGTGTGGAGTAGGTTTTCCTTCCTTTGAGGCCTCATGCACACGACCGTTTTTTTTTGCAGTCCGCAAAAAGGGTTTCCGTTGTTCCGTGATCCGTGTCCGTTTTTTCATCCGTGGGTCTTCCTTGATTTTTGGAGGATCCACGGACATGAAAAGTGAAAAAAAAAACTAAGTCAAGTTTGCATTGAAAATGATAGGAAAAACGGACACGGATCACGGACACGGATCACGGACACGGATGACTATCTTATGTGCATCCGTGATTTTTCACGGACCCATTGACTTGAATGGGTCAGTGAACCGTTGTCCGTGAAAAAAATAGGACAGGTCATATTTTTTTCACGGACTGGAAAAACGGATCACGGACGCGGAAGCCAAACGGTGCATTTTCCGATTTTTCCACGGACCCATTGAAAGTCAATGGGTCCGCGAAAAAAACGGAAAACGGAACAACGGCCGCGGATGCACACAACGGTCGTGTGCATGAGGCCTGAGGGATATCTGGCTTTCTCTGTGTTGAAGACCCATAACTGGGGCTCCACAGTTATTTTGCATATGACTCTGGGTTATAACAATTCAGTTGATCTTTGCTCAGTTACAGGACCTTTACACAAACCAATGGAAAGTACATGGACAATTTCAATCGTTGATTCCCATACTTTTAAGTCATGTGAGCAGGAGGTGTGCTGCCAACAGCCAGCATGCTTGCAAGGCCGTCTGATCAACCAGTAAACAAGGGCTTGCTCCTTTGATGACTGACTGCCAGCACATTTACAAGGGTCAACTATCGATAACAAGCATTTGTACCCAATATTTGACTTAATCATCTTCTTTTGTAAAAGGACTCTTACACGGAGCATCTATGAACATTGTGCATGTTCCTATATAAAAAAAACACAATCGCTTGTGGAAAGGGTGGTTTACAGCACTAATGGGGCAAAACTTTTGCTTAATTTTTTTCTCTTAACCCCCTGGTTATATGCTGTACATTTACAGCATAATGGCGTCAAGTGAGTATGGAGCAGGCTCGCTGAGCATGCTCCATATGTGTTACATGCTTGCTGTGTATTAAAAGTTCAAATCACCCCTCTGTCCAAATTCTACATCTAAAAATAAGTAAACCATAAAAAACATAATTGGTATTATGTCCGAAAATTTGTATATAATTATGATTGTAATGTAATGAAAAATGATCAAAAAGTCAAATGTACCCCAAAATGGTACCAATAAAAATCATAGCTCGCAGCACAAAAAACAAGCTCTTACATATGTCTGTAAATGGAAGTATAAAAAAAAAAAAGTTATGGCTATCAGAATATGCAGCACAAAGCGATTTCTTTATTTCAAAATTTTTATAGATGATAAAAATTTGGTCTCTTAGTAATTATACTGACCCACACAATAAGGTAACACAATGAACACTGTAGATTCAAAAAGCCATGAGAGAATTGTATTTTAATACTAAAAACAGACACACTGTCAGTTTTTCATGGCCATTTTGCATCCGTGTGTACATCTATTTTCTGGCTATTTTTTATGTCTGTTTTTAACGATGTCCATTGAAAACTTTTTTTTTACATTTTTTTTATTGTCCTTCTTTTTTTTTTTTTTTTGGTCCACTCCTACCCCATAGTGCCCCCAGTAACGTATATGACCTCAAGGTTTCCCTATAGTATCTTCAGTATATATTTGCCTCTAGTGTCAGCAGTATATAAATACCCCCACATCATACTCAGGGACACTCGCTCTTTGCTGGAGACAGCAAATCCTATCACTCTACTGCATCCAGTGAGGAGCAAGTAGTTAGGGTACTTAAATTATTATTTTTTCTACCTGGAAAGGCAATTTTTTTTTCTTAATGTACCCGGTTTTTTACCGTCATTAGATGGGTAGTCTCTTATCTAAAAAGCTGTTAAAAATGGTCCCATTGATTTCGGTGGAGTAAGTCTGACTGTTAAAACAGACAAAAGGAGGACATGTCCTATTTTTTGATGGCTCCTATTCACTGTGAATAGCCCCATAGAATGTTATTAAATATAAAAATGGAGGTTTTTCACTGTCTTGTGAAGGAGGCCTTATAACAAATATAGGGTTTGTCTCCGCTAGGTTATGATTCTTCATGTACCTGATGCGATGACATAACTACCCAGATGCTTTCTTGTTACAAGAAGACATATGTCTTCCCCTTTCCTTTTCTTCCATGACACATTTTCCCAGCTGCATGTGACAGCTACCTTCTAAGGGCTCATGCACACGAACGTATATTCTTTCCGTGTCCGTCCCGTATTTAATTTTTTTTTTGCAGACCGTATACGGAACCATTCATTTCAATGGGTCCGCAAATAAACCTGAAGTTACTCCGTGGGCATTCTGTTTCCGTACGTCCGTTCCGCAAAAAATATAACATGTCCTATTATTGTCCGCATTACGGACAAGGATAGGATTGTTCTATCAGGGGCCAGCTGCTCCGTTCCGCAAAATATGGAATGCACACGGACGTCATCCGTATTTTTGGCGGATCTGTTTTTTTGCGGACCGCAAAATACATACGGTTGTGTGCATGAGGCCTAAATCTTTAAATAAAACTGTGATTTATCTCCTTATGTAAGTAAAACCCCAACCTGCTCATTAATCTAATGAAAAGAATTTCACCTGTGGCTACAAAAGAAATTCTACATGGGAAATAGATACTCACTTATGTACTATATTAAAAACGTTTTTTCCGTCCGCCCCTAGGGGCTTCTACGAGCTGCATCTGAGTGTGGCAGCTTCTTGCTTCTGGACAAATACATTACATACTCCAAGCTTTCCTGTAATTCTTCACATTTTTCTATAATGAGCTACATGAGCAGCGCTCTCCTGTGCTCCTGCACAATTACAGTTTAAAAATTTCAATTGCAAGCTTTAGGTAGCTTGAATTATTACCACTGTGTGATGTGGAAATATTACAAGAATAATTATTTGCCTGACTTAACCCTCGATATAAGATTTGATGGTGTTAATCATTTAAAGCATGGTGTGGTGTCAGAGCTGTGTGCTGTAAGCAGTGCTGAGCCTTCTTCCCTCTCCAACATGAATTTCTTGCACACCCTAAGGGACAGAAACTGCCACTAGTGCCGCCTCCTCCCTGTTTTTTATCGTTTTTTTACTCTTTTACTATCGTTTTTGGGTGACTGTGGAAATATTGAGACATCTACAGAGAGCCTGCAGCAAGGAAGTGCAGTGTCCGCATGGAGCTGGAGAGGAGGAGGAGGAGTGGTAGTGGCTCTGGCTGTCAGTCAATCACGGCACCTGTCCTTACATCATTGCTCCCTAGGGGCCGTACAGTAAAAGGAGGGGGCACCCTTTCTTCCCTCAGGCTACACCTTGATTCTGGTTCTCCTGCCTGATGGTAGCTGGGGTGTCATTGGTGTTAGGTGTTCGGGTGGGTGCAAGGCAGGGCATGTAGAGTGCAATGGCCAGCGTATGGTATAGGAGTCGGGAAACCAGACCAGAGTTAGAATATTAAATGTCTTTTTTTTTACTGTATTGAAAAATAGGAGGAGTAGTACATTCAACTGTAGCAAAACAGAGATCCAATTGTACACAGTGCAATTCCCTCCCACATAGCAGTATATGGATTTAGGTAAGGGTGGAAATCATGGGCCTCTATCTTGCTAAGCATGGTGGATCAGTGGTTAGCACGGGTGCCTTGCAGTTCGTGTGCATGAGCCCTTAGAAGGTAGCTGTCACATGCAGCTGGGAAAATGTGTCATGGAAGAAAAGGGGAAGACATATGTCTTCTTGTAACAAGGAAGCATCTGGGTAGTTATAAATAATTATTCTTGTAATATTTCCACATCACACAGTGGTAATAATTCAATTGGTCAGAGTCAAACCCAGTACCTTAGCACTTAAGGTACTGGGTTTGACTCTGACCAAGGACAACATCTGCATAGAGTTTGTATATTTGTCCCCATGCTTGGCTGGGATTCCTCCAGGTTCTCCAGATTCCTCCCATGCTCCAAAAACCTACAGATGGGGAACTTAGATTGTGAGCTCCGAAGGGGAACAGCAAGTGATGATAATGTATGTAAATGCACTTGCACTGTGGAATATGTCAGTGAGTAAAATAAATATTATATAAATCTATCTGGTATCAGAAAAGCAGCTGAACCCTCTTGCACCCACTTATTACTCATCTGCAGTCTCTGTGTAATCTATGGCTGGCAACTGTACTTTTGCAATTATACATGTAATGTGCACTGCACTGCGGCATACAGGTTGAATGACTGTAATGTGGGCGGGGCGGAGTTCCGGCGGAGGCACGGCGATAGCCTGCCAGAATAAATGTTGGACATGTCATAGTTTTATTCCGGCAGCCTCTCGCCGTGCGCTGCCGTGCCTCCGCCGGAACTCCGCCCCCATTAAAGTCAGTGGGGACGGAGCGGCAGTTCGGGGGCACATGTTCACTAGCGGCAGGACGGATCCAACAGGCTGTTCACCCGACAGAACAGCCTGCCGGCGGTCCGTGCGGCTAGTGTGAAAGAAGCCTTAAGTGTGTACGGTGTCTTAACTGTAATCCCTCCACAGCAGTGATGTCTGAATTCCTCTATGCGGTGGTTACCTTATTGATTGACTGGTTTCTTCAGCAGCAATGCTGGCAGCAGTTATGTATCTATTTTGAATAGACAACCTCTGAATATGAGACTGAACATGTTCACTCAATTTCTTTGGTCGACCATGGCGAGGCTTGTTCTGAGTGAAACCTGTCTTGTAAAAACCGCTGTATGGTCTTGGCCAACATGCTGCAGCTCAGTTTCAGGGTGTTGGCAATCTTCTTATAGCCTAGACCATCATTATGTAGAGCAACAATTATTTTTTTCAGATTCCAAGAAAGTTCTTTACCTTGAGGTACCATGTTTAACTTCCAGTGACCACTATGAGAGAATATGAGAGCGAAAACACCAAATTTAACACACCTGCTGCCCATTCACACCTGAGACCTTGTAACACTAACGAGTCACATGACACCAGGGAGGGAAATTGGCTGATTGGGTACAATTTGGCCATTCTCACTTAGGGGTGTACGTACTTTTGTTGGCAGCGGTTTAGACATTAATGGCTGTGTTGAGTTAATTTGAGGGCACACCAAATTTACGCTGTTTTATACAACCTGTATACCGACTACTTTACATTGTATCAAAGTGTCAGATCTTCTGTGTTGTCCCATAAAAAAAGATATAATAAAATATTTACAAAAATGTGAGGGGTGGACTCATTTTTGTGAGACACTGTAACAATATACAGTATAACATAACATTTAACTGACAAACCATTTTCAGATGCCCTCTGCCCTGGGGTAGTTCAGAACCAGGTAAAGAAGAATGACATGCAAGCTGAAAGGTGAAGGCGATGATGCTTTCTGCTAATAAGATATAAAGTTGTCCAGTTAGATAATAATTTTTTTAGATATAGAGCAGAATGGTGTGAAAAATAAAAGAAGCAATAGCCACCTCACTGTTTTCCCACTGTTTTTCTGATGGTTATCAGGTTCTTGCTGGTCTCCACTTATTGTTCCCACCTAGGGTTGGACGATATCAAAAATATTCTCACGATAACGATATTAAGAAATTTATCGCGATAACGATATATATCGCGATAAATACCCATTTAGCAGAAAAACACTTGGGGCCAAAAGGAGACGTTGCACTGTATGGGGCAGCCACAAGGAGACGTTGCACTGTATGGGGCAGCCACAAGGAGACGTTGCACTGTATGGAGCAGCCACAAGGAGACGTTGCACTGTATGGGGCAGCCACAAGGAGACGTTGCACTGTATGGGGCAGCCACAAGGAGACGTTGCACTGTATGGGGCAGCCACAAGGAGACGTTGCACTGTATGGGGCAGCCACAAGGAGACGTTGCACTGTATGGGGCAGCCACAAGGAGACGTTGCACTGTATGGGGCAGCCACAAGGAGACGTTGCACTGTATGGGGCAGCCACAAGGAGACGTTGCACTGTATGGGGCAGCCACAAGGAGACGTTGCACTGTATGGGGCAGCCACAAGGAGACGTTGCACTGTATGGGGCAGCCACAAGGAGACGTTACACTGTATGGGGCGATGTGTGGTAGTGTAGGGACGCCTCTTACGATCCATCTAACTGGGGTAAAATCCCATTAGGATAATTAGTGGAGGAAGTCTTCTTTGGGAGATTTTAAAGAAGAGGACAGGGCTCCACATGGGCTAGAAGTGACAACTGGTATGGGGGGGGGGGGGGGGTTATTCCGTGGTGATGTCACTCTCCACCCCCAAAATAGCACTACATAAGAAGCTGACTTCAAATATAAAGTTCTCCTACCCCTATAAATCACCCCCATGGACAGTGACTGCAGTCATTACCTGAAGGAGTAGTGAAATAGCCAGGGGTTATGTTAGCAGTCAGTAGCGGGCTGTCGGTCACAAAGGGCGACGCAGATGAAAACACCATCAATGTAAACCATCAGTCTACCGGAGCCCAGTACACACGATATATACACGTCATGTATGTACACAGTGACATCTCTATTTATATGCGTATAACATCACAGGTGGACACTGGAGTGAAGACACATGCGTTGGTGACACATATTGGGTCCAAAGAATATGAACTTAGTAGCAGGCTGCATAGAGCGGCGCCCAGGGATCTAAGTGCACTTACTATTATTCCTGGGCGCCGCTCCGTTCGCCCGCTGTGGCCCCCGTTTTTTTCTCAACATTCGGTGCAAGTAGGAGGAGACGCCAGTGTCTCTCCTTCTCCCTGACAGCAGCGCTGTCCAATCACAGCGCAGAGGTCAGAGCCAGGGAGAAAAAAAAAACCTCTTCAATGTTTGTACAAAGTCTTGGTAAAGTTAAATAAAGTGAAGAAAAAAAAAGCCTGCTCGTCCCTGCAGCCAGGTTCAGCCCTTTGCGTGCTAGTAGTAATGCAGGAGGCAGAGGCCAGTGACCGGGAACATAAGCAGGTGGAATCTGACATTTTAGAAGTAGGTCAGAACACATGTGACCACTCCTATGACGTCATTAAATACTGCGGTTTTTCAGGAACGGTGATATCGCCATATCGCCGCTTTTTAATATCGCGGTATATCATGTATACCGGTATATTGCTCAACCCTAGTCCCACCTTGACACACAGAGATGGCTGAGACTGGTCACTCCTGTGATCAGTGATTGGCTGAGTTTGTGTCTCTAGACCAGGCATAATGTTTTTATTCTTGTGGGTGCCCTGTACTGTCTCTGTCTTCAGCCATGCTTGAAATGACATTGAGGGAAATTACATGTAAATCAGGCACTAATCTAAATGTGCTTTAATGGTGTTTTCCAGGACTCCTATATAGATGAACTACCCTCGGGATAGGTCATCAATATCTGATTGGTGGGGGTCCGACACCCAGCACCCCTGTTGATCAGCTGTTTGAAGAGGCTGCGGCTCTCTGTTGAGCACTGTGGCCTCCTCACAGCAAACTAAGCCCAGTGGCTTTGCCTGGTGTTGCACCTCAAGCTTATTCGCTTGAATGGGCCCGAGCTGCAAATAGATCATGTTTGATGAACATGATATCACTGTCTATGAAGAGGCCACAGTGTTCATCAAACAGCTGATCAGCGTGGGTGCTAGGAGTTGGACCCACACAATCAGATAATGACGACCTATTATGAGGACAGGTCATCAATATATACAGGTTATCAAAACATCATCTTTAAAAGCCATTGTCTCATGAAGACAATCCCTGTCCATATGACTTCTTGGAACATATCGACACGATGGTAAGGGTGCTCTATTTGGGAGACCCTCCTTGTGCCAGAACATCTAGCCACTATGGCAAACTTGGCACTTGCATTTGTATGGTCAACATTTAATTCTACACTTCCCTTATAGTGGTTATTGAATTGGAAATGTATAGCTAGCTATACTGTAGCTTCCCCCAACAAGTTAAGCTATGTGTGCACAGCATTAGAGCATTCCATCAACCTATGCCATTGTATAGACATCCAATGCCTATGAGGTCCACTTGTTAAAAAAAAAAAATTTACTGCACGGCATAAAGTAGGGTTGTGACACAATGTGCATATAGGGTCTTGGAGAACAGCTGCCTTTCATTGAAAAGTGGTTGTTTTCATGAGTACTCTTTGCAGGGTGGATTTGATTTAAATCAAAATGATTTAAATCACGATTTAAATCACTAGTCAGTAAGGCTTGATTTAAATCATAGTTTTCTACATAAAGACTAATTCTTGCTGGTATAACTTATAATATGCAAGTAGATGAAGATTTAAACAACTTTTCATATTAGTTTGATTAGGTTGATTCTGCATTCATAGGTTTGTAGAAGTTAGGATTAAGGTCTTTTTCTCAACTCTGTTCATGTTATAACATTTTTGCTGTGAAGAAGAGGCATGTGATCTCTGCTGAGTCAAATTCAGTTTTGAGAACTGCAAAAGTAAACCAAGCATCTGTGATAATATCTTGTAGACAGAGAAACTGCCCAATAATCTTACAAAAACCTCTGGAAGAGCATGACATTGTGAATGGATTAATGGAATTTATTTACCAAAAAAATTACACACATAGAAACATAGAATGTGTCGGCAGATAAGAACCATTTGGCCCATCTAGTCTGCCCAATATACTGAGTACTATGGATAGCCCCTTGGCCCTATCTTATATGAAGGATGGCCTTATGCCTATCCCATGCATGCTTAAACTCCTTCACTGTATTTGAAGCTACCACTTCTGCAGGAAGGCTATTCCATGCATCCACTACTCTCTCAGTAAAGTAATACTTCCTGATATTACTTTTAAACCTTTGCCCCTCTAATTTAAAACTATGTCCTCTTGTAGCAGTTTTTCTTCTTTTAAATATTCTCTCCTCTTTTACCTTGTTGATTCCCTTTATGTATTTAAAAGTTTCTATCATATCCCCTCTGTCTCGCCTTTCTTCCAAGCTATACATGTTAAGGTCCTTTAATCTTTCCTGGTAAGTTTTGTCCTGCAATCCATGTACCGTATATGCCGGCGTATAAGACGACTGGGCGTATAAGACGACCCCCAACTTTTACACTGAAAATATAGAGTTTGGGATATACTCGCCGTATAAGACTACCCCTTTTTCAACACACAGCAGTACATTACTGCATCCCACCACCATCCCTGGGTACCTCTGCCATCCCTGCATCCCACCACCATCCCTGCATCCCACCACCATCCCTAGATACCACTGCCATCCCTGCATCCCACCACCATCCCTAGGTACCACCGCCATCCCATGGTATCACCACCATCCCTGCATCCCACCACCTTCCTTGTCCTCCCTCCCTGCCTCCCAGACCCTAAACATGTGCCACCTATACCCTGAACATGTTTTTGTTATGTTATTCTTCATATTCACATTCACATATGCACATCTGCGCCGCACTTAGATACGCCGCACGGAGATCTCGCACATGCGCAGGAGCGAGATGCGAGCGGCCGTGAGGATCCCGTGTATCCACGCTCGCCGCATGAAATCTCGCACATGCGTAGGAGCGAGATGCGAGCGGCCGGGAAGATGGCGGTACAAGGAGCATACAAGGTACAGAGCAGGGGGAGGCATACAAGGTACAGAGCAGGGGGCGGTATACAAGGTACAGCGCGGGGGGGCATATGCCGTGGGTTACATCGCAGCTCTCAGCTGCTGGGGATACAAGGCAATAGCCCGGGCTCTCTCTGTTGATAATTCGGGCGTCCCGGCACTGCAGCGCCCACCATACCCGGCGTATAAGACGACCCCCGACTTTTGAGAAGATTTTCATGTGTTAAAAAGTAGTCTTATACGCAGGAATATACAGTACTAGTTTAGTAGCTCTTCTCTGAACTCTCTCCAAAGTATCAATATCCTTCTGGATATATGGTCTCCAGTACTGCACACAATACTCCAAATGAGGTCTCACCAGTGCTTTGTAGAGCGGCATGAGCACCTCCCTCTTTCTACTAGTAATGCCTCTCCCTATACACCCAAGCATTCTGCTAGCATTTCCTGCTGCTCTATGACATGGTCTGCCTACCTTTAAGTCTTCTGAAATAATGACCCCTAAATCCCTTTCCTCAGATACTGAGGTTAGGACTATAGCACTGATTTTATATTCTGCTCTTGGGTTTTTATGCCCCAGTTGCATTATCTTGCACTTATCAACATTAAATTTTAGTTGCCAGATTTTTGACCATTCCTCTAGTTTTCCTAAATCCTTTTCCATTTGGTGTATCCCTCCAGGAACATCAACCCTGTTACAAATCTTTGTGTCATCAGAAAAAAGACACACCTTACCATCGAGGCCTTCTGCAATATATATTAAACAATATGGGTCCCAGAACAGATCCCTGAGTTACCCCACTGGTAACAAGACCATGGTCTGAATATACTCCATTGACTACAACCCTCTGTTGTCTGTCCCTCAGCCACTGCCTAATCCATTCAACAATATGGGAGTCTACGTACAGCCTTATTCTACATAATTAAAAAACTAATCTTTATTTCATGATGGAATAACCTTTTGGATGGTAATATATTTTCCTCAAAAAGCATTTTATATAAAAAAAATCTGATTTTTTTTTTTTGGATTTTTTAAAAAAAGTAATTGATTTTTATCCACCCTGACTCTTTGTAATTAGTTAAAGGGTTTGTCCAGGACTTAAAAGAAACCTGTCAGCACCAAAATGACGCCTAAACTGCCCGCAGTACCTTACAGCTTATGTCATCTGGTTTCTAATAATGTTTTTGTCTTACTAGTCCGATGGTCATGATCTCTGTAAGGGCTCATGCACACAACAGTAGCCTATTTTGCGGTCTGCAAAACACGTATACTGGCCGTGTGCATTATGCATTTTGCAGAAGGAAACGCCCGGCCCATAATAGAACTGCCCTATTCTTGTCCATAATATGACAAGAATAGGACATGTTCTGTTTTTTTGTGAGGCCATGGAATAGACATATGGATGCAGACAGCACACAGAGTGCTGTCCTCATATTTTGCGGCCAAACTGAAGTGAATGGGTCCACATCCAACCCGTAAAAATGCGGATCAAATGTGGACCAAAAATATGTTCATGTGCATGAGCTCTAAAACAACTTTTATTATGTGGCAAACTGTATGTAAATGAGGATCCAGAAGTCAAGGGGGCAGTGGCTTTCATGCTTGAAGTCAAATGTGCCGCTCCCTCTTCCTGCCCCTTCACTTTTAATTGATGGACTTTTTCATTTTCTTCATTATATAACCGTATGATAATGGTTTCCATCCCTCAAGATCTCCGGAAGGAAAGAAAAAGCTCATCAAACACAAAGGGGCAGAAAGGTGACCTGGCAAGCTTGACTTCAATCTTGAAAGCCCTGCCCCCTTGACTTCAAGATCCTTATTTTCATGCAGCCTGTGTCGGAATATATATTTTTTTTTTACAGAGATCATGCCCATCAGATGACTTAGACAAACACATCATCAAAACACCAGAGGACATCAGATGTAAGGTACTACATGCAATTTAGATGCCATTTTAGAGCTGACAGGTTCCCTTTAAATATTCATCTGGATTGGTCATCAATCTCTGATCAGTGTGTGTCAAGCTCCCGGTACCCCCACCAATAGTAAGCCAAGCACAGTGCAATCTATACTTACATAACTGAAGGTCAGGATTCTTGACAGAAACAAAACATCTCTGCCAAAACCCATTTTCATGGATTTATTCCAGTTAAAGG
Organism: Bufo bufo; assembly: GCF_905171765.1. NCBI lineage: Eukaryota > Metazoa > Chordata > Amphibia > Anura > Bufonidae > Bufo > Bufo bufo. The sequence continues at coordinate 116,507,063 of NC_053394.1, forward strand.
GATTCTGTCACCTCGTATAACACAAATTCAGATTTTAAACCAGTCATGCTCCATAGCTTACCTTGAATCGGCTGTGCTGTTTTTTATTGTAATCCGTCCAGCAGTTTTGCAAAAAAAACGACTTTTATAAAACCCTGAAGGTGCCCAGAGGGGCGTTATGTTCTCCTTTGTGTGCCCAGTAATGCCCCTCTTACAGTGCCCAAAACACCTTCCTCCAGAATCCCTAACCGCCCACAGCATCTCATCCCTCTCCCTGACGGCCGAGCGAAGTCTCGCGCGAGCATCGGACGTCACTGGGCTCGGCGCATGCCCAGTGACGCCGATGAAGCTCCTGCCCTCAGTCTCCAGCAAATCGCACTGGCGATTTCTCCTGCCCTCAGTCTCCTGCCCTCAGTGGCTACTGCGTCTGCGCGAGACTTCGCTCGTCCGTCAGGGAGGGGGAGGAGAGGGATGAGACGCTGTGGGCGGTTAGGGATTCTGGAGGAAGGCGTTTTGGGCACTGTAAGAGGGGCATTACTGGGCACACAAAGGGGAACATAACGCCCCTCTGGGCACCTTTAGGGTTTTATAAAAGTCGTTTTTCTGCAAAACTGCTGGACGGATTACAATAAAAAACAGCACAGCCGATTCAAGGTAAGCTGTGGAGCATGACTGGTTTAAAATCTGAATTTGTGTTATACGAGGTGACAGAATCCCTTTAAAGGTGAGGACTAAATATTTACCATACTCATCAAACCTCTCTAGAACTTTATCTACTGATCTAAATAAACCCAACCCAAGTACCGCAGAATATCATCTGCAAATAATGATACTGTTTTAGTCTCATCTCTCAGGTCCCTTGATCCTGACTTAAAAAGCTTTATTAATGAAAATAGCAAAGGGTACAGGTGGCAACCTTGTCTTTTCCTCCTGCCTATCTCAAACACCTCAGACATTAAAGGGGATTTTCATCTTTGGGTGGCCTTTTTGTCCAGCCTATCCCCCCCTACCCTCACAGTCACCATTTCCTTGAAGGAAAGCATACTTACCTGTTCCCCACTGCTGAATTCCAGCTCTTTCAATCCTCTGCCGTGCTCTGCACTACGCTAGGAAACTTCCACTTTGATGGGGATCACCAGACACATGGTGGACACATCACCGATGCAGTGGCCATGTAACCCCCGTCAAACCAGATGATGACACATGGAGACAGTAGCTTCTTGAGACCAAATGAGTCAGAACCCGGAGGTAGGGAGCAGGTAAGTATACTTCCCTCTACAGACCCATTACAACCTGTGGCGAAACCAACCTCGCCACTGGGTTTTGGAGAGGACTGGCTGCTGGCCTCTTGCCCCTGGATTATGGGCCATATACTAACTTTTAAACCCCTGAACCTATTCAAGTGAATTTTGGATAGGTTTGTCCCCAAGTTATACTGTTTAAATTGATGTTAGTTATATGTATGGCCAATGTAAACTCACAAAGTTGTAACAATTTATAATAAGTGTAACTTGTCAGCTTGGGAGGAAAATGCTGGGTGTGTTTCTATTGTGCCATTGTCCCATTGTGTGTTTAAATGGTGATGTCTGTTCTGTTGTCCTCACATGTGTATTGGCGATCTCCCTTTGTCCTCAGAGATAATTGGATTGCTCCTCAGGTTGTCTCCGGGACAGAGAGGAGGAGACCATGATGCATTGTGGGGATATGTTGTATCTGTCCTATGTCACAGTCTTCATTCTGGTCCTCTGGGGGCGTGAACGATTGGTTGCTGTAGTTACATTGTATGTGTTGTAAATTACTGATTGGTTGTATTTCAAACCCCTGTGGGCAGTACTATGTTTGCGGTTTATGAATAAAAGAGGCTGTACGTGAAGTACAGTCAGACCACTGCTTGACCCTCAACACGGAGCCTTGTCTCGTTATTGGGGGGATTCATTGTATGCTAGCAGCTATTCGTGAGGTTCCAGTTTGGAGTGCTATTTTGTATCCAGTTCGGGAGTTTGGTGTATCCTGCAGTAGCTGGGCCTGTCTCTCAGAAAGGGGCACATCGCCTAAACGGATTTTAACCCCTTGTCTGCTGAAACGGTCCGTTACACAACCCATTTAAATCATTAATTTAATCATCACGTTGTTTGCTGGAGAGAATGGGCCAGATTTATCATGACTCTGACAGCTCACTCCACTTTCACATATGGCTAAACGTCAGTTTTAGCGAAGTCAGATTTATGATCGGCCCTTTCAAGTCTGTGATAAATGTGGTTTGACGGTAGCAGTTTATCCGTCAGTAAGCGGCTTTACAAAAGTCGCACGTCTTTACGAAAAAGTCACATGTTCTTTTAAAAAGTCGCATAAGATAAGCATGGTCTGCACTGGAGTGACTTTGCAAATTTTTTTGCGACTTTTTAGCGACTTTTTAAATTGTCGCAATAGTAAATCTGTCTAGAGATTAATTTACATAAGAAAACACACCCACTTTCAGAAAACTAGCGAGCATAGCATAGAGCCAATAACAGTTGCACATTTTTGCGCAGTTTAAGAGATTGCGCAAATTTTTTTTCTGACTTGAGCTAATGATAAATCTGCCCCAATATGTGAGCATCTCTGCATCTGACCCGGCTTCATGTAAGGCTATGATGCAACTCTAAGGCCTCTTTCACATGGGCGTCGCGTGTGAAGGCTGGACTAGATGCGGGTGCGTTGCGGGAAAATTCGCAATTTTTCCGCACGAGTGCAAAGGGTTTTAATGCATTTTGCACATGCGTGAGAAAAATCGGCATGTTTGGGACCCGGACCCGAACCCGGACTTCTTCACAGAAGTTCGGGTTTGGGATCGGTGTTGTGTAGATTTTATTATTTTCCCTTATAACATTGTTATAAGGGAAAATAATAGCATTCTTAATACAGAATGCTAAGTAACTTAGGGATGGAGGGGTTAAAAAAAAAATTAAATAAAAATTAAACTCATCTGATCCACTTGTTTGCGCAGCTCGACTTGTCTTCTTTCTTCTTCTTTGAGGACCTGGGAGGAAAAGGACCTTTGGTGATGTCACTACGCTCATCACATGGTCTGTCACATGGTCCATCACCATGGTATAAGATGTGCTATCTGCAGCAAAAGGCTTCAGGACTCATATACAAAGAAGCTTTGTGCGGATTGTATTAATAAAATGATGAAAGAGAAACAGTTGTCCCTATTAACAGACCTTAGGGCCATCATTAAAGAAGAAGTTAAAGCATCAGTTTCCTCCCTGATAACGCCTAAGGTGGCTGAGCAAACCGCCGGAATAAAAAGACCTAGAGAAGCCTTAGAATCAGACTCAGAGGTTATAGAGGTGGAATATTCGGAAGAAGAGGGAGAAGAGGAGTCCTTGCCTTCCTCATCCCATGAGGAGAAACGTAAATACTGTTTCTCAACTGAGGACATGGATTCCCTCCTGACTGCAGTTAGGCAGACTATGGATATCTCGGACGAACTGACAAAAAGATCCATTCAGGAGGAAATGTTTGCTGGCCTAATTACAAAAAAGAGAAAGTATTGCCGCTTCAAGATGGAATCAGTAAGATCCACTACACCCCTCATCTCTCAGGGAGCGGTAATGTGCACCTTGGACTTAAAAGATGCTTACTACCATGTACCAATACATCCAGACCACCAAAAATTCCTAAGATTCGCAGTAAGAGAAGCGAGGAAAATAAATCATTATCAGTTTCAGTGCCTGCCTTTCGGGATATCAACAGCCCCTCGGGTTTTTACAAAGCTGGTAATAGAGATAGTAGCCTTCCTCAGACTGAAAGGAATAAAGATTGTACCTAATTTAGACGATCTTCTCCTAACTGCAGATTCCGCAATAGTACTAACGGAGCAAACACAAACGACAATATCCCTCCTACAGGACCTAGGCTGGATCATAAATTGGGAAAAATCAGACCTAGTACCAGAAACCAGAAAAATTTTCGAATCTACAGAGGTCTTTCCTTCCAGTTCAAAAACAACAAAACCTTGTCAAAAGATTGAAAGCGTTCCAGAAGAAAATGATTCTAGCGGTCTGGGATGGAGACCATCGATCCATAGACCGGAAAATCCCTATAAAAGAAAATGCTCGGAAATCTCTGGATTGGTGGCAAATTTCAGACAACCTATCAAAAGGAGTGTCCTGGAATCTAAGTCCATACACTGTAGTGACAACAGATGCCAGCCAACAAGGATGGGGTGCAAAGGTTGGAATCTACTACTTCCAGGGAACATGGAACCAGACCATAAAAGACAGATCTTCAAATTTCAGAGAGCTTTAGGCCGTTTGGGAGACACTCCAAATAGAGTCAGGATCTTCTGAGTAGACAGAATATAAGAATCCTATCAGACAATATGACAGCGGTCTCCTTCCTCAAACATCAAGGGGGAACAAAATATCCTCTCCTTCAGAATCTGACAAACAACATTTTTTCCTGGGCAGAGGAGAATGTGATGTCAATCTCAGCGGTACACCTACAGGGTTCAAGAAACCAGTCAGCAGATTTCCTCAGCAGACATTTTATAGATCCAAACGAATGGACTCTGAACAGACAGGTGTTTCTAGAACTGACATCAACATGGGGATACCCAGAGATCGATCTCTTTGCATCAAGGGAGAATGCACAAACAGCCTCCTTCTTCTCCCGAAATCCAGCCGATCATCAAACAGCAGTAGACTCCTTATCCCAGCCCTGGAACATGAAGCTAGCTTATGCGTTTCCTCCTTTCCCCCTGATTTCAATAGCTCTGAGGAAGATCAGCAGGGAATCATCCAGAGTGATCTTCATAGCTCCTTTTTGGCCAAAACAAGCCTGGTTCCCGATTCTGTCCTCACTAAGCCAAGAGAAACTGATCCCTCTCCTTCTCAGGCCAGACCTGTTGCATCAGGGTCCAATCTGGAATCCAGAAGTAACCAAGCTGAAATTAACAGTGTGGCTTCTGAAAGGACTTGTTAAAATTACAGGGATTCTCAGACGGAGTAATATCCACCATTCAGAGAGGCCATAAACAGGTGACATCCGCAATTTATAATAAAATCTGGAAAAAATTCTGCTCCTGGATGACACTGAGAGGGAAGAATCCTCTACTCCCGAGTCTGGGAGATATTCTTGATTTCCTCCAGGAAGGGTTCAACATGGGTCTTAGACCCAGTACCCTTAAGGTTCAGACTGCAGCCTTAAGTTGGTTTCTAAATTACTCACTTTCAGAATATCGATGGGTAAACAGGTTTTTAAAGGCAACCACGCGGATTAGACCAACACTAAGATCCCCGGTTCCACCTTGGGATCTGTCGCTAGTTCTCAATGCCTTAACAAAACCACCCTTTGAACCCTTACATGAAAGCAGCTTAAGAAACTTAACCTTAAAAATGATGTTTCTAGTAGCTATCACATCAGCTCGTAGACTAGGAGAAATCCAAGCCCTTACCATCCGTGAGCCATACCTTACAATTTGTGAGGATAGAGTCATACTAAGGCTAGACCCATCCTTTATACCTAAGGCGGTTTCTTCCTTTCACCGTAATCAGGAAATAGTACTACCAACCTTCTACACAGATCCAAAGACCGAAAGGGAGAAGGAGTTCCATCTTCTAGACGTTAGACGTTCTCTCCTTTCCTACCTAGACATTACCAGTACCTTCAGATTGGACTCAAATCTGTTTATTCAATTTTCAGGCCGCAATAAAGGCAAGAAAGCTTCTAAAGCGACATTAGCAAGATGGATTAAAATAGTCATTAAAGAGGCCTATCAGGGCCAGGGGCTTCCCTGTCCTCAAGACATTAGGGCTCATTCAACGAGAGCAGTCTCGGCTTCATGGGCCGAACATGCAAATGCTTCTATTGACCAAAAGTTCCCAGACCTTTTGTAAGCATTACAGATTTAATGTGTCAGGGAATAATGACCAGTCATTTGGACGGAAAGTTCTTCAGGCTGCGGTCCCTCCCTAGTTATTGGATTAGTTTGGTATTCCTACTCCATGTAGTGCTGTCATGGAGGACGTCCTGGAAAGTAAGAATTAGTCTTACCGGTAATGATATTTCCAGGAGTCCGACATGACAGCACTGGTAGTTCCCTCCCTAAAGTTTTTTTCTTTTGTATTATGATACCCATTATTGTGTGATAATCTATAAAACACTGGTGAAGGTGGGTGGTTGGAGCTTTTAAAGGGATTCTGTCATCAGATTTACCCCTATAACCTAAAGATATCCTCATGTCCGGACTAATAAGAAGACTCCTAAGCTGGCCTTATTAAACCTCACTGAGGCTCTATTTGTCCAAAAAACAGGTTTTTATAACCTGCCAATCACTTACTTAAGGTGCCAAAGGGGAGGTCCGTTAATACAGGGTGCCCGGCCGCACCCCTCGCCGTCCGGTGCCCAGCGTCGCCTTCCGTCTTCATCGCCGCCTTCCCTGTCTTCAGCGCCGCCTTCTACAGCTCAGCGCCGCCTCTGCAATCCTCCCGTCCCTTTGCCAGATCCCGCGCCTGCGCACTAAGCTCAGCCAATCTGCAGGTCATATTAGGGTTGAGCGAAGTGCGCATCAGGCCGGCGCATGCGCACTTCGCTCAATGAAGCCGCTGCCAGTGCGCAGGCGCGGGATTTGGCAAAGGGACGGGAGGATTGCAGAGGCGGCGCTGAGCTGTAGAAGGCGGCGCTGAAGACAGGGAAGGCGGCGATGAAGGCGGCGAGGGGTGCGGCCGGGCACCCTGTATTAACGGACCTCCCCTTGGGCACCTTAAGTAAGTGATTGGCAGGTTATAAAAACCTGTTTTTTGGACAAATAGAGCCTCAGTGAGGTTTAATAAGGCCAGCTTAGGATTCTACTTATTAGTCCGGACTTGAGGATATCTTTAGGTTATAGGGGTAAAATCTGATGACAGAATCCCTTTAACCTCTCTCTGTTTCCTGTCCCAATAGTGGGCGGGGGAGACAACCTCCATGTAGTGCTGTCATGTCGGACTCCTGGAAATATCATTACCGGTAAGACTAATTCTTACTTTTTTAACCCCTCCATCCCCAATTTACTTAGCATTCTGTATTAAGAATGCTATTATTTTCCCTTATAACCATGTTATAAGGGAAAATAATAAACATTGGGTCCCCATCCCAATAGTCTCTTAACAACCATGCGTGAAAATCACACCACATCCGCACTTGCTTGCGGATGCTTGCGTTTTTCACGCAGCCCCATTCACTTCTATAAGGCCTGCGTTGCGTGAAAAATGCACAATATAGAGCGTGCTGCGATTTGCACACAACGCACAAGTCATGTACACCGCCCCATTGAAGTGAATGGGTCTGGATTCAGTGCGGGTGCAATGCGTTCACCTCACGCATTGCACCCGCGCTGAATTCTCGCCCGTGTGAAAGGGGCCTAAGTAGTTCAGCCCCAGGACCTGCACATATATGCTGAGTGCAAAGAGGTTTCTCAACTCCGGTCCTCGGGACCCACCTACCAGTCAGGATTTGAGAATATCCTACAGAATGAACACCTGTTGTAAGTCCTGATGCATGGGCACTAATTTATATCACCTGCTCAATACTAAGGCCTCTTTCACACGGGCGTTGCGGGAAAATATGCGGGTGCGTTACGGGAACACCCGCGATTTTTCCGCGCGAGTGCAAAACATTGTAATGCGTTTTGCACTCGCGTGAGAAATCGCGCATGTTTAGTACCCAAACCCGAACTTCTTCACAGAAGTTCGGGCTTGGGTTAGGTGTTCTGTAGATTGTATTATTTCCCCTTATAACATGGTTATAAGGGAAAATAATAGCATTCTGAATACAGAATGCATAGTAAAATAGCGCTGGAGGGGTTAAAAAAAATAAAAAAATTATTTAACTCACCTTAGTCCACATGATTGCGATGCCCGGCATCTCCTTCTGTCTCCTTTACTGAACAGAATCTGTGGTGAGCATTGATTACAGGTCAAGGACCTGTGGTGACGTCACTCCGGTCATTACATGATCCATCACCATGGTAAAAGATCATGTGATGGATCATGTGATGACCGGAGTGACGTCACCACAGGTCTTTGACCTGTAATTAATGCTCACCACAGGTCCTGTTCAGCAAAGGAGACAGAAGGAGATGCCGGGCTACTCGATCAAGTGGACTAAGGTGAGTTAAATTATTTTTTATTTTTTATTTTTTATTTTTTTTAACCCCTCCAGCTCTATTGTACTATGCATTCTGTATTCAGAATGCTATTATTTTCCCTTATAACCATGTTATAAGGGGAAATAATAATGATCGGGTCTCCATCCCGATCGTCTCCTAGCAACCGTGCGTGAAAATCGCACCGCATCCGCACTTGCTTGCGGATGCTTGCGATTTTCACGCAACCCCATTCACTTCTATGGGGCCAGTGTTGCGTGAAAAACGCAGAATATAGAGCATGCTGCGATTTTCACGCAACGCTTAAGTGATGCGTGAAAATCACCGCTCATGTGAACAGCCCCATAGAAATGAATGGGTCGGTATTCAGTGCGGGTGCAATGCGTTCAACTCACGCATCGCATCCGCACAGAATACTCGCCCGTGGGAAAGGGGCCTAAGGAAATCCTGAAAACATGGCTGATAGGTGAGTCCCGAGGACCAGAGTTGAGAAACCCTAGTCTATTGGCTAAGCGAGGGCGTGAGAACACAGCCGAGAACACAAAGGAACAAAGCAGGGACGCAGTAAATCAATTTCAAGGGATAAACCAAACACAACCCAAACAGATGTGCACTAACCTGAAAGAGTTGTGCAATAACATAGGCACAACTCTATTTAGGGCATGTGTCCAAACAATTAGAGAGAGTATGTCATTGCTCCACCTGGACTCCTTATGTGCCCTTGTTCTGTGGGAGGCAAGATGAGGGATGCAGACAAGAACAGGATAAGCCTTAGTTATGTTTTTTTTTTTTCTTTCTTTTCTTTACACTACTTCCCCACCTAATGCCAGGGGGTGTTAAGGGGTTTTCCAGTTGTAGCAAGTTATCAGGGCCCCCAAAATCAATGGAGCGAGATGTCGAGCATACCCACTGACACTCCATTCTAGGGAAGTACAGCGCCCAACTGTTTCCAGAACTCCCAAAGAAATGTTAAGTGGCATTGAAGAGGGTTGTTCCTGTAATATGATGCTTAGGAACTAAAGCCGTCATGGTTTTTGTCCCATATAGGCTTCCATAGTTGGATTTTGAATATCTGGTTGCTATAATGACAAGGGAGTAATGGAAACCCCTGAAGCTGATTATTTTGGAATTTATGGGGGTCATTTATGAATAGATATACGCCAATTTTTGCCATATATCTGTCGCAGATTCGGTCCTTTTCAACGCCACATACGCCAATCTCATTTATCATTTTCTACACGTGTTTTAGGCAGCAAGGGAGCAATCTGCGCCATATGAGTTTCTACTAATGACGAATGAAAGCTGAGTGACATCATGTTCTACCTATTGATGTTAGATTTAAGTCTATGTTCTGGATATAATACATGTGTAGGACAATACTTGTACTGAGCCTGATGAAGACATCGGTGCAATGTTGAAAAGTGTTGCTGCTAAAAATCGGTGTGAACAGGTTAACTCCTCCTGGCAATAGCTTTGGAAGGGTTAGAATGCAAAAAAATTTCGTTTTTTTTTCCGTTTTGATTTCTCACAACCGCATCCTAACGGAAAGGATGAATCCTGATGTGCAAAATCCAAACTGATCCGTTTAATTCTGGTATTGAGATCCTCTGCTGCATCTCAATACCGAAATTAACAACGCAAGTGTGAAAGTAGCCTTACTTTGAGACACCAGAATTTTACACTAGAATTGTGACTTTGGCACAAAATGTTGCACCTTGGGTCTCACCTAGGGATGAGCGAATTTAATATTTTGAAATTCGTTTTCGGTTCGTGTTGTGGTATTTACTGAATTGCGTTATGGATTCCGTTACCACGGACCATAACGCAATAGCTTGACGGAATGCCTTTAGAGGCATTCCATTATTAATTCCATCATAATAGAAGTCTATGGCCTGCATAACAGATCCGTCCCGTTTCCGCTATGTCCTCTCCTGCATAACGGAAACCGGACTGATCCGTTATGCAGCCCATAGACTTGGAATTGCGTCATGGTCCATGGTAATGGAATCCATAACGCAATTCACATTATACCACAACCCGAACCGAAAACTAATTTCAAAATATGAAATTCGCTTATCCCTAGACTCACCCTTTCTATAGTGAAGCCCTCTCTCTTTTTTTTATTTTTATTTTTTTTATAGCAAGCCACAAACCTTTTTTGGGAATAAAGACCCTAGTTATGCCAATTTTTGACACTTTTTTTTTTTTTTAGACCGTTCCTAGACACAGATACATTTGTAAATCTAGGCCAAAATTCTACTCAACTTTGCAGAAACAAAAATGAAATGATGGTGAAAGGAAATACAGTATTTTGTGACTTATCCGATGAAACAGAGTAATTTTTTGGTCCAATATTTTGACTAAGCTGACAAAGTATTTCTGTGGTTTGTGGATTTAATATTAGCAACTGGTGGAAATCGTGGCGTAATGTTTGCTTTGTGCAAGTTTGAGAGGCTTTATTGGTGAGCAACTGCATTGGCCGAAAAGTACCCCTTAGGCCTCATGTACAAGACCAAGTCTGTATTGCCGCCCGCGAAATACGGAGCCAGAGGTCGCGCTACATTTTTTCTGGAAGAGTAAATATACTCCTCTTACCATTTTTGAGGAGTACGAAAGTTACAGTAATTCAAATAGTTAATACGAAGGCCTACATAACATTAAGGGGTTGCTATTTATGCAGGGAAACCATTACTAGTACTCTAGAACTGTCTTCCATGCATAAATAGCAAATTTAGACAATTTTTAATTTAGCTGAGGTCACTGTTGGGCTGAGGGGGTCGGCACCACTGAGGTTACTGTTGCGCTGAGGGGGTCGGCACCACTGAGGTCACTGTTGCGCTGAGGGGATCAGCACCACTGAGGTCACTGTTGCGCTGAGGGGGTCGGCACCGATGAGGTCACTGTTGCGCTGAGGGGGTCGGCACCACTGTGGTCACTGTTGCTCTAAGGGGTCGGCACCACCACTAAGGACACTGTTGCTCTGAGGGGTCGGCACCACTGAGGTCACTGTTGCGCTGAAGGGTCGGCACCACTGAGGTCACTGTTGCAGTGATTTTTTGAGGTTTAAAGGGTTTGTCCTAAGATCGATATTTAAAGAGGACCCGCACCTCTCCAGATTTATCCACCACTGAGGTCACTGTTGCGCTGAGGGGGTCGGCACCACTGAGGTCACTGTTGCGCTGAGGGGGTCGGCACCGATGAGGTCACTGTTGCACTGAGGGGGTCGACACTACTGAGGTCACTGTTGCGCTGAGGGGGTCGGCACCACTGTGGTCACTGTTGCTCTGAGGGGTCGGCACCACCACTAAGGTCACTGTTGCTCTGAGGGGGTCGGCACCACTGAGGTCACTGTTGCTCTGAGGGGGTTGGCACCACTGAGGTCACTGTTGCTCTGAGGGGGTTGGCACCACTGAGGTCACTGTTGCTCTGAGGGGGTCGGCACCACTGAGGTCACTGTTGCTCTGAGGGGGTCGGCACCACTGAGGTCACTGTTGCTCTGAGGGGGTCGGCACCACTGAGGTCACTGTTGCTCTGAGGGGGTTGGCACCACTGAGGTCACTGTTGCTCTGAGGGGGTCGGCACCACTGAGGTCACTGTTGCTCTGAGGGGGTCGGCACCACTGAGGTCACTGTTGCTCTGAGGGGGTCGGCACCACTGAGGTCACTGTTGCGCTGAGGGGGTCGACACTACTGAGGTTACTGTTGCGCTGAGGAGGTCAGCACCACTGTTTTGGAAACTACTTGCACCCCCCTTGTAATAACAATCCTGGAGCATCTATTCTTAAGAATTTATGTTGCACCATTCCTCTTATTTCTGCTATTAGTTATGAATGACTTGCTAGCAGTTTGCAGTGAAGGTCCAGATGGGGGTGTCACTGCACAGCCTGATATTTAATCAGTGCTGTCAACTGGTAACCCCCCGCTGGACCTTTATTGCAGACTACTCGCAATTTGTTCATAAGTTCTAGTAGGAATAATAGAGGAATGGTACAATATAGAGTCACAAGAATTCCCCTGAATTGTTATTGGATGGGAAATGCAAGTCGTTACTAAAACAGACATGTCCCCTTCAAGTACATGATCGCTGGGGGCCCCACCTTGGTTACCATGTTCTAGTGTTCTCTGGGTCAAGTATGGATAGGTAAATACTGTTGTTCTTGGGACAATCCCTTAAATATTTGCTGCTGTTTCTGTGCCACTGGTCACTGGGGTTTGCCAGCCATCACGTGGCCATTGCTGCTCACCAAAGTTACGTCCTTGTAGATGAACTCTCAGGTGGGTATGTCGGTCCCACCGGGGCTGTTGGTAGACTCTGAAGAGACCTGAGGCACTGGCAGAGCAGGACACAGGCACAATGGATGGTGGTGCATGCTGGTGCCAAGAGCACAAGCGAAAGACCCTGGCACATACCTCTGGTGCCAGGTGCTCGCACCGCCGCAGTCACATGTTGTGGATCTGGATGATGACATCACGCAGTGATAACCACCAGGCTCGCCTGTAGATCTAGGGAGCAGCAACCTTCGGCACTCCAGCTGCTGTGAAACTACAACACCCAGCATGCACACTTGCTCAGTTGTTCTTGTAACTCCTAAAGAAGTGAAAGGAGGATACTGGGAGTTGTAGTTTCAGCACAGCTGGAGTGGCGGAGGTTGCTGATCCCTGATCTAGAGGCTGTCATTTTGTGTTATGCTTGATCTTGCTATAAAGAGGAGTTTGTCTTCCATGACCCATTGTATCACATGCCACCAGATAATGCCACAAAATTGCCACCACCGCTGTGGTTATTGGATTATACAGAGGGACTGTATGTCCTGGAGGCTGTAAATGGCCACATGCAGTCCTTGTAGCACCTTGTGCCGCCATGCGGCACCGAATTACAGGAGAAATCCTTATAGCGCACAATATCCCTAGTTCAGCGTCTGATGGAACATGCTGCAATGAATTATCCTTGATGGATTCATAGGAAAGCTGACAGGTGACCTAGGTTCTTGTTGGCGTGTCAAGCGCTGAGACCCTCGCTGACTTCTATAAGCAGGAGTCTGAAGTGCTCAGCCACTTTTCCTCCTGCTGAGCGCGGTAGTGAAGACGGTCGCCTAGACCTTCTATTGAGGCCGTCTTCTATACCGCACTCAGCTGGGAGGAGAGACGGCGCTCGGCGGAGGCTTCAGACTCATCATTATAGAGAAAAACAAGGCGCTCAGACCACCACTAAATTTCACAGCAAGGCCACTTACCCCGTCAGTGAGGATCGCGCGCCTCCTTCCTCACTTCAGAGCGGTGTGCCATAAGCTCTGGCAGCCGCTCAAACTGACCAATAACAAAGCTCCTCACTGTAAGGAGCCTTGTTATTGGTTGTTTCAGGCAGCAGCAGCAACACTGCGCTGCCTGTGCCGTTCACAGCGCTCACTGCGCTGTTGAATGGCAGGGAAAAGTCTAAGGCGTATCGGTACGCCTTAGACTTTTTCCAGGGAGTAAAATGGCCTAAACAGGCGTCTATGACGCTTGTACAGGCGTTATTGCGACCTCTGACGGAGACATTACATGTGTAATCCACACTTTTCTCCCTCCCTACTAGAAATGACTATTCTTGTCCGCAATACGGAAAACAATAGGATATGTTCTGTAATTTGCGAAATGGACACATGGATGAGGACAGCACATGGATGACATCCGTGTGCTTTTTTTTTTTTCTTCTTTTTTCCAGGTCCGTAGAAATAAATGGGTCCATTCACAATCCACAAAAAATGTGTATCGAACACCAGGGGCGTTGCTAGGGTCTGAAAAAATCCAGGGCACAAGCCCACTGTGTTGAAATTGCACATTTATGGCATGCATAAAGGGGTGTTCTGGTTTACGCAAATGAAGTGCAGTACTGCAGACTGCAGTCATTCTATAATACAATATGTGGTAACTTTCCAATATCTGTTATGTTTCATTTCCTAACCACTGCAGAAATCTTTGCTTGGTCCCTTTTAATATTAATGGGAGTGGACCTTGGGCAACCTCACAGATCATCCCCGACCCCCCCTTGTACTTGTTGCGCTGATCCACTACTTGCGGGCTGCGCGGGCATGAGCTCAGTCACTTCGGTGCGCAATCCCGTCCCGCGGCGTGTGATCCCGCGAGAGCCGTGACCTCCCGAGGCGGGTCTCGCGGGATCACACGCCACAGGAATGGATCGCGCACCGAAGTGACTGAACCCATGCCTGCGCAGCCCGCAAGTAGCGGAACAAGTACAAGAGGGGTGGGGGGATGATCCGTGATGGGTTGCCCAGGTCCAATCAATATTAAAGTGCCCTGGAATAGCCAAATAAAATAAAAAATGCTACCAGGCCAGCATAACATTCGGGGCACTGGACAAAACATTCGTGGCTCAAGCCCCGAATGTTTTGACCTAACGACGCCCCTGTCCACAGAGACCTAGGATGTATAATTAGAGTCATCATATGGATTTGGCACGTGAACTATGTAGTTAGCTAGAAGAACATCATTTTTGTATGAGAGAAAAACACTTTACATTGCTTTTCATAAATCTGTCCCAGTATATCATATGTATTGATGGTTAGATGTATAAAAAATAAATAAATCAGAAGTTTGTGCTTGCAATGTATGGCGAATTCCTTAGCGAAAGTTCGATGAATACTCGACAAGTCTTGTGCCAACTGCTTTTTAGTATTGAATTAATGTTTATTTCCAATTGGATTATTTATTGCTGCTCTTTCATTTTATGAACTTCAAATTTATAGTCTTCTTTTGTAGTGTTTTATATTAATCACAAAATTAAAGTTTTATTAAAAATCTGTCCCCAGAGCAGGCAGGATCTCATTACATAACATTATGGACTGGAATTCCTTTGTCATTTCTTTATATAAAAACATTGTGTTTTAAAGGAGCTGAACCTGGACATATCCCCATTTTCACTCAGGCAGCCCCCCTGACTTGAGCATCAGAGCAGTTCGTGCTCCGATGCTCTCCTTTGCCCTGCGCTAAAATCGTGCAGAGCAAAGGCATTTTCTGGAGTTCCGGTTACGTACCGGCACTGATGGGTGGGCTCTAGCCCGGCAGTGTGTTGTTGTAAATAAAAAGAGCCCTTGCCCTGCGCAATCCAGCGCAGGGCAAAGGAGAGCATCGAAAAATGAACTGCTCCGATGCTAGCATCATGGGGGCAACCTGGGTGAAATTATGGGTATGTCCTGGTTCAGCTCTGAACCCGGACAACCCCTTTAAGTTTTCCCTTTGGACTTGATTTTTCAAAAGGGCAATCCACACAATTTCTCCTAAAAAAAAACAAATGTCATCTGTGAATTAGAAATCAATATGCAAGTCACAAACTATGGATAGTAGTATATTCTTGTACATATGAGGCAGTATTATAGTAGTTCTAGTCTTGTACATTAGAAGCAGTGTTATAGTAGTTATATTATTGCACTTAGATGGTAGTATTATAGTAGTTATATTCTTTTACCTAGGTACAACATTGCCGTAGTTATATTCTTGTACGTGGGGTCAAAGTGCTCAGTACACCCATTAATACATTTTTTGAGTTGTGTAGTTTCCAAAATCGGGTCACTTTTTGAGGGGTTTCACTGTAGGGGTACGTCAGGGTCTCTTCAAATACAAAATGGTGCCCAAAAAACATTCTAGTAAAATCTGCCTCCAAAAACCATATGGCACTTATTTCCTTCTGACCACTGTCATGTGCCCCTACAGCAGTTTATTACCACATATGGGGTATTTCTGTAAACAGCTGAATTAGTGTTATGTATATTGAGGTTTCTTTTGCTGTTTTTTTTCCTGTTATTTTGAAAATGTCACCTATGAAAATAATTTTTTTTAATTTGCATTAATTATAAAGGAAATGTATTATCTTTAAAGGGGTTGTTCTTCCATATATATTGATAAGTGATCTTCGGGATAGGTCATCAATGTTTGATGGTCAGGGTTTCGGCACCCAGCTCTCCCGCCAATCAGCTGTTTGAAGAGGAGGCGGTGCTCCTTGCAAGCGCTGCTTCATCTTCATTATATTGCACGTTGTCTCGGAAGTGGAGTGTAATGACAAATACTCACTCCATTCACTTGAATGGAGCGAGTACTTGTAATTACACCAAGCTGCAGCTCCACAGGATACAATGTGTAATGTAAAGACCAGGAAGCTGTGCTCGCATGGATCGATAGGTACAATATTATAGTAGTTTTTTTTTTGTACATAGGAGAAATATTATAGTAATTCTATTCTTGTACTTAGGGAGCAATATTATTGTAGTTCTATTCTTGTACATAAGAGCAGTATTATAGTAGTTATATTCTTGTTTATAGGGTCAGTATTATGGTAGGTATATTCTTGTACAAGGGAGGTATTATATTAGGTAGTATATTGTTTTTAATATTGTTCATTGTTGTTTTATATTATGTTATTCATGAATCTGAAAAAAACACAAAAAAAAACCAGACACTAGGATTGTCATCTTATCCATTTACATTCAGATGTATGTCACCAGTGCCCAAGGCAGTTTACTGACCTGCTCTGACATTTGTGGTCTTGGTTACTCCTTTAGGCAATACTTAGTAAACATAGGGTGGCCGTCCTGGGGATTAAAACATTGACTTGACTGTCGAAATGTAAATGATTTATGATACACAACTTGGACAGTCAAGACTGCCTTGATACTTGAGATCGTACTTTTTTAAGTAAACTTGTCTTGAACCTGCTTTGTTTAATCAGTGTGAATGAATGATTTTAAAAAAAATAACACACTTGCTACAGAATTCTTCCGCCAAAAAGTGCGGAGACCTAAACCTAGACATAGACTGTCATGAAGTTTTTTTAAAACCCCTATGTTGGCTGTACAATGACTAGACAAGACTGGAAGCGTAAATGCCTTGTCTGTGTATATGTCAGCATAGAACTCCACAAGAAGCACATACATTTTATGAAGTTTATCCACAAGGTGGCATTCTATCTGCCTTGCACTTAAGTGCTTTTCTCATCAGATCACTGTTTTCATGATTCTGTACTATCTTACTGGATATGACTAGTTTTAATGTCTTAGGTGCTTTGCTTATAATTTACTAAGGGGGCCTTCACACGCTGTGGATTTCGTTGCAGAAATTCCTGCGACTGAAAATCGGTTCCATTCATTTGAATGGGGCAGCATGCACATGGACTTCTGCAAGCCCTATTCAGGTGGATGGAACTGATTTTCAGCCGCGGAAAATTCTGCAACAAAATTTGCAGCATTTGAAGGCGCCCTGATGATTGTGCCCTTTCTTCAGGCCTAATGCCATTTGAACCATCCAGATTTTGAGTCTTTTTTTTTTAGATGAACTGTATTTACTTCTAACACAATGCTTCTGATTTACTTTGTTTTAAAACGGTAGCTCTCTTTGCAGGCCTCTGCGGAAATTAAGACTTCCTATAAAGAACAAGCTGCAACAGGATGGAATCGCTTGGTAGCTGGATTTTAAGCAAGGTCAACTTCTTGAGGCACAAAATAGTGGGTTTGCCAGAAACTGAACCTTCTCTTCCTCCTCCATGGTCCTTAGAGTCACCTTTCCAGAAGTGGATTATTTATTCCAAAGCTTCTTTGGCTGCTGCTGTTGCTTGCTTCATCATCTTTATCATCTTACATTCTCGAAGACAGTTGGCAGTCCATAAGAAAATGATGGTCATTACAAAGCTTACGTCCCCACATATAAAGGAGACAGTTGTGTCTGAGAATTGTATCTTGGACACCTGGCTTTACCATCTTTCATTGCTCCTAATATTTTGCTTTTTCTTTTCCATTCCTTGGGAATGGGTTAGACTGTATCAAATAGAAGTAGCCAAGAAGTCTACCATCCTCTCTGAGGTAAGGACACTAAATATAAAAAAATCTGAAGCTGCTTAAATAACTTTTTTTGTATTTTTTGCTTGTCTAGCAATTAAGTCCAGGCAGCAGAAACGAGAGATGTTTCAGACTCTCCTCCCATCCTTGTTTGTCGTTTTCTTCCATCTGTGTTTTTAGCCTACACCAAGTGTTCTGTTTTTATTGATGTGGAGTTGTTTTGCCATGTTTGATATGTGGGTCATCACTCATCGCAGTGGAAAGGCAATTTGTCTCCTGTAGAAAAACACATGAAACAAATATCCATGATCTAAACAAGATGCTCCAACAAGAGCTAAAGAGGGAAACAATTTTCTGTATCAATGGTATCACTGCAATCTGCCATGAAATTTCTCATCTTGTGAGGTAGCCACCACCTTCTTTCCCCATCTTCTTCTAGTTTACTATTGATCATGACCGATAAGGTCTGTAAAATTGGCACGGAAATAATAAGGTGATGGACAAGGTTGGTTAAAACCAGTCAAACTAATTTTGGATTTTATTAGACTTTTAGAAGCCAGGCTCTAAAGACCGGCATATATAGCTCTTCATTAAAAGAGAGTTTACAAAGTTAGGCACCAGTAGAAAATTTGCGGCTACCCGACTCCTGTTGTTTAAGGTCATTCACCAAACTTAGGAATAGAAAAATATAACACAGTTAGGAAAGTATCTTGACATGACTACATTTATGTTTGAAGGGATTGTATGAGATTAGAAAACTAGGTCTGATATTTTTCTCCAACAACAGTGCCTCTCTAGTCCATAAGCAGTGTCTGGTATTGCAGCTTAACTTGAAGGGTTCCACAAATCTCAGACACTGATGGCATATTGCTAATAAATGCCCTCAATGTCAGATAGGTGCGGGTACCACCTCTGGGACTTGCTCCTATGTCCAGCACAGGGCCCCTGAAATGAAGGAGAGCACGCCCTTTATGCAAGGCATGCTCTCCATTAACATCTATGGAAGTTCTGAAAATAGCCAAGTGAGCATGTTGAGCTATTTTCAGGAGTCCTGTAGCGATGAATAGAGAGTGCACCACGCATGCACGGCCACTTCTCCACTGACCACAATGGAACTGCTGGATTAAGCCGAGTCAGGGCTAAGCTATTTTTGGAATTCCTGTAGCGGTGATGGAGGGTGGCTGTGGTGTGTTCTACATTCACTTAAAGTCTTCATTCATTTGAATCATGTAGTATGAAATACGGCCTATACAGTAGAGAGGTGCAGTTTCCAGGAGAAAAAGCTGACCCTTAGGCTACATGCACACGACTGTACAGGTATGTGTTTTGCAGTCCTCAAATTGAGGATCCATATGCCATTCATTTTTTTCTTTGTGGATCCATTGTAACAATGCCTAAAACGGTCAAGAATAAGACGTTCTATTTTTTTTTACGGGGCTACGGAATGGACATACTGATGTGGACAGTACGCGGTGTGCTGTCTTTATTTTTTGCGGACCCGTTGAAATGAATGGGTCCGCATCCTATCCGCAAAAAAAAACAAAAAACGGAATGGACACGGAAACAAACAACGTTCATGTGCATGTAGCCTTAGTCAATCCTTTTAGAGAAAATTTAAACCAGACAGATTTTTTTTTTAAATGAGGGTATGTGGATTTTTTACAAATTGCAGCAATTTTTTGGTCACCATGCCTCACAAAAAGTGTAATACCAAGCGATCAAAAAGTCACTTGTACCCTAAAATGGTACAGTACAAATCAAACAGTCACCTCACCCTGCAAAAAATGTGCTCCTACTTAAGACAATCGCCCCAAAAAAATATGGCTTTCAGAAACAAGACTTTTTTTTTTCTAAAATGCTTTTACTGTGTAACACTTAACAAAAATAAAAATTAGACATATGAGGTATCGCTGCATCCATAATGACCTGCTCTGTAAAAATATCACAGGATCTGCCCTAAAAAATTAATAAAAAACTGTGCCAAATCAGCATGTAATATTGAACGATCAAAAGATCATATATACCCAAAAATAGTACAAATTAAAATGTCTACTCTTCCCGCAAAAAAAAGAGCCTACACAAGACCATCTTTCTTAGAGCTCATGCACACAGCCTTTGACCTTTTTTTTTGTCCGCAAATTGCAGATTTGCAGAACACAGATACCAGCCGCGTGTGTTATGCATTTTGTTGAACGGAATGCCCTGCCCTCTTTCGAACAAGAATAGGACATGTTCTATTTTTTTGCGGGCTGCGGAAAGGACATACTTATGTAGAGAGCACACAGGTGTGCTGTCCGTATCTTTTGCAGCCACATTGAAGTGAATGAGTCCACATCCGACCCACATAAAATGGGGTCAGATACAGACCAAAAATGCGTTTGTGTGCATGAGCCCTCAAAAACTGGTGCAAAGAAAAACTGGCTTAGCTGCCCATAACAACCAATCGGATTCCATCTTTCATTTTTTGGAGCTCCTTTGGAAAATGAAAGGCTCAATCTGATTGGTTGCTCATGCAAATAAGCCAGTTTTCTTTTGCAGCAACTTTGATAAATCTACCCTCAGAATTTTTCTGTGCATTTTATTCAGTTAAAAGCGCACTATCCAGATGTTCTATCTCTGCCAATGGTAAAATATGAAACACCCTACAAACATTGAGTTGTTTTGTGTGGTGTTTTATGCTAGTTTCATGTTTTTTTTTTTTGTTCTTGGTATAGCATTTTTTTTTTTCAGGCATTTTTGCATAGGCTTCTCTATAGGAAAAGAAAAATCTGATAAATGCAATAAAAATGCTATGTGACTAAAAAGGCCTCAAAAATACGCTTGCAAGAAACGCACAAATTAGTAAAGAAGTAGTGCGGCAGCAGCCTTTGAAATCTTCTATTCTGACTTGCAGGTTAAACATGACTTCTCTGATACATTTTCTAAAAGGCATGTGGAAACTGGGGCCTCTTTAATTCAAATTATTCCAGAGGTTATCCCCATATGCTAATTGGCCCCATAAAAAGGAATTATCATCTAACATTATGTTATTTATATCTGATAAAGGGTACTCTTGCATACTGCTCCCATCATACCGGTCACAAGCCCTGGTATCGCCCCACAGCTGTGTTTTGTACACACTTTTTTTGTCTTGTAAAACACTGAACAAATAAGAACATTACATATCTGCTTTATGGGTCTGGAATACAACCAAAAGACTGCTGGTCAAAAGAGAGACCAAGAAGTCTAATCTAGCCCCTGTTATCCCAAAACACTCACTACAAGAACATTTAACATTGGCATAAAAATGTGTAAGGCTCTGTCTGTCTGTCTGTATTATCAGTCCTAGACAGGGTCACTTCCAATAGATGAACTTGCTGGGTGCCAGCAATAAGGTTTCAGATAGAGAAGTCCACTTAAAGGAATAATTTAAAGTGGCCTCCAGCAACCTGTCCTAGAATGTGAGGCCCCATGCACACGACCGTTGTTTTGGTCCGCATCCGAGCCGCAGTTTTTGCGGCTTGGATGCGGACCCATTCACTTCAATGGGGCCACAAAAGATGCTCTATTCCGTGGTCCGCAAAGAAAAATATAACCTGTCCATGCCTTGCGGATCGCAAAACACACAACGGTCGTGTGCATGAGGCCTAAGACTGGTTGCCTCCACTGGCAAAGCTGCCTAGGATGTGAGGGGGCAGGGCTTCTATACACGGCTCTACAATAGCTGATAATGATGCGATCCTGTCTACAATATGCCATCATGGCTGAGCAGCCTGACAGTAACGTTTTAAGGGCCAGTGCACATTGTGTAGTGAGGCCTCATCCCCCAAGGCATCTCTGCAAGTGGAGGCAACTAGTCCTGTTCACATTCTAGGACAGGTTGCTTAAAGCCATTCTCAGAAGACTCTTAAAGGGACACTGACAGGCCCAATAAGCATAATTATCTATATATATGCATGCACAGGTCTTCTAATGTGCATTAAAAACATATAAGTCTAACCCCTGTCCACCTTATGAATACTGCAAACTGATGTTTTATAACCTGATGTAATCGCTCTTCTTTCTGCCCAAGGGGCGGCGTTTCAGCTTCACTTCTGCCCAGCCAGCCCCAACCGCCGTTTTGAAGCGCCGCCCAGCTCATCAATATTTACTTCGCTGGACGGCTTCTGCTGTACCCGATGTCTTTGAGAGCAGCGCTCTGAAGCGCTGCTCAGAAGAGTGGCAGGCGCAGAACGGAGAGGCTGAAGCGGCCTCAAAGAAGCAGAGGGGACGCAGGCGCGATGTGATCCCGGCGAGTGAGGGTGCCGGGCGCATGCGTAGAAGCTCATAGCTTTCCATTGGGCGAGCGCTGCTCTCAAAGACATCGGGTACAGCAGAAGCCGCCCAGCGAAGTGAATATTGATGAGCTGGGCGGCGCTTCAAAACGGCGGTTGGGGCTGGCTGGGCAGAAGTGAAGCTGAAACGCCGCCCTTTGGGCAGAAAGAAGAGCGATTACATTAGGTTATAAAACATCAGTTTGCAGTATTCATAAGGTGGACAGGGGTTAGACTTATATGTTTTTAATGCACATTAGAAGACCTGTGCATGCATATATATAGATAATTATGCTTATTGGGCCTGTCAGTGTCCCTTTAAGTAAAAAAGAAGAAATCAAACCACTCCAAAATAAGATTGAAAATAATAAAATTTTGGTTTCTCCATGACCATGCAGTTTTTCAGCTCTGTCCTCAGAGCCTTTCTCAAGCTAAGTGAAAAGATGGTGTCCATATTGTATAGCAAGTGTGTCTATTGCATAATTAAGGGCTATGTACAGTTTTTCTTTTTTTTCTTTTTGTTATTGCATTGTACTCGTTTTGATCTAAAAATCATATTTTATTATTATTTATTCTTTATTAAAAATGTTGAACCCATGTCTCTTTCCATCAGGCAGCTCAGCTGATGGGCTCCTTATCTCTGACCTTGGACGTATAAGCACTCATTATGGCTTAATTCTTATCTTACTGATAAGAATGTGGCTTAAATAAGTGTTTATGACCTTTTAGTGATTTAGCAATAGGGGTCATTAAATGACTGCACAAAGTGAAATTATGGTTCACACAGCTAGACAAACAGTTAACCCTTGTGACAGAATGACTACAATTCTTTTTAATTATTTAATTTCTAAAAATTTTTTTTTAGCCCAAAATGACTAAATACAATCATTAAAAAAATGCCCCTGAATGTGTATATTGCTTTTAACCCTTCCCAGGCCTATTTTTGCAAATCTGATGTGTCACTTTTATGTGGCAATAACTTTTTGGAATTGGTTTTACTTATCTAACGAGTCTACCGAGATTATTTTCTGGTGACATATTGTACTTCATGTTAGAGGTAAATTTGGGTCAATATTTTATTCCCTTATTTATAAACAAAAATCATTATTTTTCTAAATTTGAATTTCTCTACTTTTAAGGCTACTTTCACACTAGCGTTCAGAGAGGATCCGTCTGGTGTCTGCACAGACGGATCCGCTCCTATAATGCAGACGTTGGGATCCGTTCAGAACTGATCCGTCTGCATTATAGTTTAGAAAAAATTCTAAGTCTGAAAGTTGTTCAGACGGATCCGTCCAGACTTTACATTGAAAGTCAATTGGGGACGGATCCGTTCGAAAATTGAGCCATATTGTGTCAACTTCAAACGGATCCGTCCCCATTGACTTACATTGTAAGTCTGGACGGATCCGTTTGCCTCCGCACGGCCAGGCGGACACCCGAACGCTGCAAGCTGCGTTCGGGTGTCCACCTGCTGAGCTGAGGCTGAACGCCGCCAGACTGATGCATTCTGAGCGGATCCGCATCCACTCAGAATGCATTGGGGCAGTACGGATGCGTTCGGGGCCGCTTGTGAGACCCTTCAAACGGAGCTCACAAGCGGAGCCCCGACGCTAGTGTGAAAGTAGCCTAAGATGGATAGTAATACCTCATAAAATAGTTAGCTATCAATATTCCCCATATGTTTACTTTATGTTGGCATCATTTTGTAAAATGTGATTTTATTTTTTTAGGACGTTAGGCATAGAATTTTAGAAACGACTTTTCAGATTTTCAAGAACATTTCCAAGACAATTTTTTAAGCACCAATTCATTATTTATTGCACAGGGCAAATTAGAATGGAAGGGGCACCATATGGTTTTTGGACGGCAGATTTTGTTCAATGGGTTTTTTGGGTGCCATGTTGTATTAGAAGAGATCTTGAGGTACCCCCTACAGTGGAGACCCCCAAAAAGTGACCCCATTTTGGAAACTGCAACCCTCAACGAATTTAGTAAGGGATGTAATGAGCACTTTGACCCCACAGGCGTTTTATGGAATGTAGAAACACTTGGCTGTGAAAATGAAAAATTTAATTTCTTCCAATAAAATGTTGCTTTAGCACCACATTTTTCATTTTCACAAGGGGTAAATGCACCCCATAATTTATCAATTTTCTGATGAATATTGCAACACCCCATATGTGGTTGTAAACTGCTATAGGGACACACCACAGGACTCAGAAAGGAAAGAGCGCCATATGGCTTTTGGAGTGTAGATTTTGATTGATTGGTTTACGGTCACCATGTTGTCATTGAACAGTCTCTGGGGTACCAGTACAGCTATTTTCTGACAACCATACATTTTTTTCCGTGTGAGGACCTATTTTTTGTGGGATGAGTTGCCATCATCATTGGTTCTATTTTGGGGCACATACAACTTTTTGATCACTTTTTCTTTTTCTTTATGGGAAGCAGGATAAAGCTAAATAATTCTGCTATTGCTTTTTGGGTTTTGTTATTGCGGCATACACCATGCTGGAAAAGTGACGATTCAGTAGGATTACGGAGACACCAAGGGAATCATTTTTTTTATCAGATGTATGCTAATTTTTTGTGTATGTCTGGCGCAGATTGTGGTGCAGAGGTTATTTGCGCCACAATCTATGACTATTCCCCACTCATGCCAGGTCTAAAAAAAGGACTGCTTTCTTCATGTTGCTCAGCTAATCACGATGGTTTGTGGGAGTGCCCATTATGATGTAATGCGAATCCACCCAATGTGCTCTGACTTAGACTGGCATCTCCAAAATGACATTCTCTGAGGATGCGCGAGAACGTCAACTCATCTCCCGCTCCATTCTGCGTGGTGCTCATGTCATGCGCTAGATGGAGATGCAGAGGAACTTAGACTAATGACAGACCTTTCCACGCAGAGTGCATGTACTGCGCAATAGAGATAGCCTTGCGGTTTGCCTGGCGGTCGTTTCGCAGCAAAGGTTGCTTGTTCACGGTTCGGCGAACATATGGCGATGTCTGCTGGCGCCATATTCTTTTGCATTGTGCAGAACTTTGACCCATGACACATCCTTCAGATGGGACAGGACAGCCAATTGAGACGTTTCAGCACATGGACAGACCCCCTTCCCTATAAATAAACCCGATATGGCTGCCATTTTACATTCAGTCTTTTGCCAGTGTAGGGAGAGGTTGCTGTGTGGAGCAGGAACAGACTGTTAGGGACACCAAACGCTAGCTAATAGGGCCACAAAAATCTTTTTAAGGACTGGTATAGGTGTGCTATCGATAGGTGTGATATACTGAGGGGTGTAATATACTGTACTTATAATATACTTTCTAACATAGAAAGTATATTATAGTGCAGTTCTGCTGCGATACTGCAGCTATACAGAGGGACAAACTCTATTGGAATAACTAATTGCAACTGGTGTGATATACCAGTTGCCCCCCCCAAAAAAACAGATTGAGGCAGGGGTGTGATATACCTATAATATAATTTCTATATAGTGCATTTGTATTGTGCAGCAGTTGTGTGCGATTCTGCTGCGATACCGCAGCTATACAGAGGGACAAACACTATTGGAACAACTAATTGCAACTGGTGTGATATACCAGTTGCCCCCCCCCCAAAAAAAAAATGATTAAGGGGTTGATATACTTTACCTGCTTCCAGCAAATAATCATTAAAGGGTTCTATATACCTGCTTCCACAAATACTGCTCTTCTATAGGGACTTTGTCACAGGGTCATTTTGAAAATGACAGGCAGAGGAAAAGGCAGGCCAATCCGCAGGGGTGGTAGGGGTCGGGCAGATGCACCAGGCCGGAGCCTAAGTGGGAAGTTGGAGAAGGTGCCTGCGATTACGTCAAAGGACGCACCAAAGTTGGTTGAGTGTCTCACTCAGCCTTCCGCTTCTGCACCCTCCTGATCCTCTGTATCTGCACCCTCCTCATCCTCTGTATCTGCACCCTCCTCGCTCTGCTGTGTGCACCCTCAAAGACACCCCCACCACCATAGCCCCTCCACTCAAGTCACAGTAACAGGGGCACTGAGCAATATAGACAATGCCAGTCGTCTGACAATTGATGAATTCCTTTGTGTGGCATTCCTTATTATCAATTGGATTCCTAAACATTTTAGTTTTTTTAAGAAATGGACAGAAGAAACACCTACCACATGGATGTGTTCCCACGACCTTAGACTTGAGCCACGTTGGTTATGAATGATCAGGACTGAAAAAAGTGTGAACTGGAATATCTTTGAGATTCTTCCCTCCACGGTATGTGATACTGGGACATGTGGTTATTACGTCCTGCAGATCATTATCCGCCTGAAGGACATGCCAGTATTTTTTGAGAATTTGATCTATGGATATCATAAGTGCCTATACACCTAATAACCTTGGAAGTGGTGGTATGTGTTTTATTGGACAGCAAATCTGACCTATTCGTACCTTTTGCTCGGGCAAATGCTTTGTGTATTACTTTCTTGGGATAACCTTTTTGGGTGACTGGTCACTGCCAACACGAAATTGGCAAGTCTAGACATAGAAGCGCTATATACCAGTATCAAACACAATTTGGATATTTTGGCCACTTTAACATTTCTGTGCACTAAAGGTACACAGTTCTATTCTCACAATGAATTTGTTCTCACACTTTTACACTTTTTATTGACTCACCAGTTGGAGGCAGGGATACAGCCATTCACCAAAGATTTTGCATTGTAGATCAATAGTAGATCTATCAGCTGAAAAACGGAGAATGCTCCTGAGAACATCTTAACATAGAACCTCTGGCCATAAATAAGTGTTTGTAAAATGTGACTAGTGCTCTGCACAAATTGCACATATGTTATAGCAATAAGTAAGGGACACAACAATATACAAACTATTGTGGAAACATCCACAAACACCTAAAACCATCAAACCGCAATAAAGAAATCACCAATTTTCCAAACCGCTAGATCTGAGTAACCTAAATCCCACCAACCTCCACAGCACTGTAGAGGAAGGAAGAATTAAAGTATTAGGAAATAAATGGGTGAGCAAACCCAACAGGGTATAGTATAGAGAAAAACTGTAGGTAAAAAAACTGCATACTGAAGGAAGGTGTGACTGCATCTCTACAGCAATCATTGAAAATAGATCACATGTAGAGCCAATATGGGGAGCAACACCCAATAAAGTATTGTGGAAAGATTCACAAACACATAAAACTACAGTAATGAAAAAAACACTAGTTTTCCAAATAGAAAATAGGTCTCCAGTAGGGATGAGCGAACCCAAACTGTATAGTTCGGGTTCGTACTGAATTTTGGGGTGTCCGTGACACGGACCCGAACATTTTCGTAAAAGTTCGGGTTTGGTGTTTGGCGCTTTCTTGGCGCTTTTTGAAAGGCTGCAAAGCAGCCAATCAACAAGCGTCATACTACTTGCCCCAAGAGGCCATCACAGCCTTGCCTACTATTGGCATGGCTGTGATTGGCCAGTGCAGCATGTGACCCAGCCTCTATATAAGCTTGGGTCACGTAGCGCTGCACGTCACTCTGCTGATTCAAGCATAGGGAGAGGTTGCTGCTGCGACGTTAGGGCGAGATTAGGCAGATTAACTCCTCCAAAAGACTTAATTCAGTGATCGATCTCCAGCTGTGGATCATTGAAGTGCTGATATTGAATTGCTCACTTTTTTTAGGCTGCCCAGAGCGTTTTTATATCACTTTTTTCTGGGGTGATCGGCGGCCATTTTGTGGCTTGTGGTGCGCCAGCACAAGCTACCACCAAGTGCATTTAACCATCAATAGTGTGGTTATTTTTTGCTATATCCTACATCAGGTGCAGGCTGAGCCTGTGTCACCCAAGTGCATTTAACCATCAATAGTGTGGTTATTTTTTGGCCATATACTACATCAGGGGCAAGTTGAGCCTGTCACCCAGCGCCTAAAAAATAAGCCTAACATTTCTATTCCTCCAAATCAGTACTGTTTTAGCTGGTCAAGTTATTTTTAGTGACCGTAAAAGCACAGTTTTTGTTCTGGGTTGAAAAACTATTCCCAAATTTGCCATTCTCAAAATTAGTAGTTAAATCTATCCCAAAAAGGGTATATTAGATTCAAGGTGCTGATAGTGTCATTCTGAAAAACTTAACACACACGCTACAGTGCAGATACAAGTCTAATTCTGTGATTAAAGGTATACCTGTCACACAGCGCCTAAAAAATAGGCCTGACATTTATATTCCTCCAAATCAGTACTGTTTTAGCTGGTCAAATTATTTGTAGTGACCGTAAAAGCACAGTTTTTGTTCTGGGTTGAAAAAGTATTCCCAAATTTGCCATTTTCAAAATTGTGGTGAACGGGAACAATGAGGAAAACATCTAGTAAGGGACGCGGACGTGGACATGGTCGTGGTGGTGTTAGTGGACCCTCTGGTGCTGGGAGAGGACGTGGCCGTTCTGCCACAGCCACACGTCCTAGTGTACCAACTACCTCAGGTCCCAGTAGCCGCCAGAATTTACAGGGATATTTGGTGGGGCCCAATGCCGTTCTAAGGATGGTAAGGCCTGAGCAGGTACAGGCATTAGTCAATTGGGTGGCCGACAGTGCATCCAGCACGTTCACATTATCTCCCACCCAGTCTTCTGCAGAAAGCGCACAGATGGCGCATGAAAACCAAGCCCATCAGTCTGTCACATCACCCCCATGCATATCAGGGAAACTTTCTGAGCCTCAAGTTATGCAGCAGTCTCTTATGCTGTTTGAAGACTCTGCTGCCAGGGTTTCCCAAGGGCATCCACCTAGCTCTTCACCAGGTGTGGAAGAGATAGAATGCACTAACGCACAACCACTTATGTTTCCTGATGATGAGGACATGGGAATACCACCTCAGCACATCTCTGATGATGACGAAACACAGGTGCCAACTGCTGCGTCTTTCTGCAGTGTGCAGACTGAACAGGAGGTCAGTGGTCAAGACTGGGTGGAAGATGATGCAGGGGACGATGAGGTCCTAGACCCCACATGGAATGAAGGTCGTGCCACTGACTTTCAGAGTTCGGAGGAAGAGGCAGTGGTGAGACCGAGCCAACAGCGTAGCAAAAGAGGGAGCAGTGGGCAAAATCAGAACACCCGCCGCCAAGAGACTCCGCCTGCTACTGACCGCCGCCATCTGGGACCGAGCACCCCAAAGGCAGCTTCAAGGAGTTCCCTGGCATGGCACTTCTTCAAACAATGTGCTGACGACAAGACCCTAGTGGTTTGCACGCTGTGCCATCAGAGCCTGAAGCGAGGCATTAACGTTCTGAACCTTAGCACAACCTGCATGGCCAGGCACCTGCATGCAAAGCATGAACTGCAGTGGAGTAAACACCTTAAAAACAAGGAAGTCACTCAGTCTCCCCCTGCTACCTCTTCTGCTGCTGCCGCCTCGGCCTCTTCTGCTGCATCCGCCACCTCGGCCTCTTCTTCCGCCTCTGGAGGAACGTTGGCACCTGCCGCCCAGCAAACATGGGATGTACCACCAACACCACCACCTGCGTCACCAAGCATCTCAACCATGTCACACGGCAGCGTTCAGCTCTCCATCTCACAAACATTTCAGAGAAAGCGTAAATTCCCACCTAGCCACCCTCGATGCCTAGCCCTGAATGCCAGCATTTCTAAACTACTGGCCTATGAAATGCTGTCATTTAGGCTGGTGGACACAGACAGCTTCAAACAGCTCATGTCGCTTGCTGTCCCACAGTATGTTGTTCCCAGCCGCCACTACTTCTCCAAGAGAGCCGTGCCTTCCCTGCACAACCAAGTGTCCGATAAAATCAAGTGTGCACTGCGCAAAGCCATCTGTGGCAAGGTCCACCTAACCACAGATTCGTGGGCCAGTAAGCACGGCCAGGGACGCTATATCTCCCTAACTGCACACTGGGTAAATGTAGTGGCGGCTGGGACCCAGGCGGAGAGCTGTTTGGAGCACGTCCTTCCGCCGCCAAGGATCGCAGGGCAACATTCTTTGCCTCCTGTCTCCTGTCTCCTCCTCCTCCTACTCAGCTTCCTCCTCCTCTTCTTCCACCTGCTCATCCAGTCAGCCACACACCTTCACCACCAACTTCAGCACAGCCCGGGGTAAACGTCAGCAGGCCGTTCTGAAACTCATATGTTTGGGGGACAGGCCCCACACCGCACAGGAGTTGTGGCGGGGTATAGAACAACAGACCGACGAGTGGTTGCTGCCGGTGAGCCTCAAGCCCGGCCTGGTGGTGTGCGATAATGGGCGAAATCTCGTTGCAGCTCTGGGACTAGCTGGTTTGACGCACATCCCTTGCCTGGCGCATGTGCTGAATTTGGTGGTGCAGAAGTTCATTCGCAACTACCTCGACATGTCAGAGCTGCTGCATAAAGTGCGGGCCGTCTGTTCGCGCTTCCGGCGTTCACACCCTGCCGCTGCTCGCCTGTCTGCGCTACAGCGTAACTTCGGCCTTCCCGGTCACCGCCTCATATGCGACGTACCCACCAGGTGGAACTCCACCTTGCACATGCTGGACAGACTGTGCGAGCAGCAGCAGGCCATAGTGGAGTTTCAGCTGCAGCACGCACGGGTCAGTCGCACTGCGGAACAGCACCACTTCACCACCAATGACTGGGCCTCCATGCGAGACCTGTGTGCCCTGTTGCGCTGTTTCGAGTACTCCACCAACATGGCCAGTGGCGATGACGCCGTTATCAGCGTTACAATACCACTTCTATGTCTCCTTGAGAAAACACTTAGGGCGATGATGGAAGAGGAGGTGGCCCAGGAGGAAGAGGAGGAAGAGGGGTCATTTTTAGCACTTTCAGGCCAGTCTCTTCGAAGTGACTCAGAGGGAGGTTTTTTGCAACAGCAGAGGCCAGGTACAAATGTGGCCAGACAGGGCCCACTACTGGAGGACGAGGATGAGGATGAAGCATGTTCACAGCGGGGTGGCACCCAAAGCAGCTCGGGCCCATCACTGGTGCGTGGCTGGGGGGAAACACAGGACGATGACGATACGCCTCCCACAGAGGACAGCTTGTCCTTACCTCTGGGCAGCCTGGCACACATGAGCGACTACATGCTGCAGTGCCTGCGCAACGACAGCAGAGTTGCCCACATTTTAACGTGTGCGGACTACTGGGTTGCCACCCTGCTGGATCCCCGGTACAAAGACAATGTGCCCACCTTACTTCCTACACTGGAGCGTGATAGGAAGATGCGCGAGTACAAGCGCACGTTGGTAGACGCGCTACTGAGAGCATTCCCAAATGTCACAGGGGAACCAGTGGAAGCCCAAGGCGAAGGCAGAGGAGGAGCAAGAGGTCGCCAACGCAGCTGTGTCACGGCCAGCTCCTCTGAGGGCAGGGTTAGCATGGCAGAGATGTGGAAAAGTTTTGTCACCACGCCACAGCTAACTGCACCACCACCTGATACGGAACGTGTTAGCAGGAGGCAACATTTCACTAACATGGTGGAACAGTACGTGTGCACACCCCTCCACGTACTGACTGATGGTTCGGCCCCATTCAACTTCTGGGTCTCCAAATTGTCCACGTGGCCAGAGCTAGCCTTTTATGCCTTGGAGGTGCTGGCCTGCCCGGCGGCCAGCGTTTTGTCTGAACGTGTATTCAGCACGGCAGGGGCGTCATTACAGACAAACGCAGCCGCCTGTCTACAGCCAATGTGGACAAGCTGACGTTCATAAAAATGAACCAGGCATGGATCCCACAGGACCGGTCCATCCCTTGTGCAGATTAGACATTAACTACCTCCCCTTAACCATATATTATTGTACTCCAGGGCACTTCCTTATTCAATCCTATTTTTATTTTCATTTTACCATTATATTGCGGGGCAACCCAAAGTTGAATGAACCTCTCCTCTGTCTGGGTGCCGGGGCCTAAATGTGTGACAGTGGCCTGTTCCAGTGGTGGGTGACGTGAAGCCTGATTCTCTGCTATGACGTGAAGCCTGATTCTGTGCTGACATGAAGCCAGATTCTCTGTTACGGGACCTCTCTCCTCTGTCTGGGTGCCGGGGCCTAAATATGTGACAGTGGCCTGTTCCAGTGGTGGGTAACGTGAGGCCTGATTCTCTGCTATGACATGAAGACTGATTCTGTGCTGACATGAAGCCAGATTCTCTGTTACGGGACCTCTCTCCTCTGTCTGGGTGCCGGGGCCTAAATATGTGACAGTGGCCTGTTCCAGTGGTGGGTGACGTGAAGCCTGATTCTCTGCTATGACATGAAGACTGATTCTGTGCTGACATGAAGCCAGATTCTCTGTTACGGGACCTCTCTCCTCTGTCTGGGTGCCAGGGCCTAAATGTGTGACAGTGGCCTCTTCCAGTGGTGGGTGACGTGAAGCCTGATTCTCTGCTATGACATGAAGACTGATTCTCTGCTGACATGAAGCCAGATTCTCTGCTATGGCATGAAGAGACTGATTCTCTGACGTGAAGCCCGATTCTCTGCTATGGGACCTCTGTCCAATTGATATTGGTTAATTAATTTATTTATTTATTTTTTAATTCATTTCCCTATCCACATTTGTTTGCAGGGGATTTACCTACATGTTGCTGCCTTTTGCAGCCCTCTAGATCTTTCCTGGGCTGTTTTACAGCCTTTTTAGTGCCGAAAAGTTCGGGTCCCCATTGACTTCAATGGGGTTCGGGTTCGGGACGAAGTTCGGGTCGGGTTCGGATCCCGAACCCGAACATTTCCGGGAAGTTCGGCCGAACTTCTCGAACCCGAACATCCAGGTGTTCGCTCAACTCTAGTCTCTAGCTGAGAAGCCTGAACCCCACCAACCTCCACAGCACTGTTGAAGAAGAAAGAGTTTAAAAAGTTTTTCAGGTTTTTCATATTAATGGCCTATCCTCAGCTGAGCACATTCACTTCAATGGGACTGAGCTGCACTTAGGCCATATAACAGATGAACGTGCCTCACTGGGCTAGAAGGAGGTCTAATTGCTCACTGAGCGCAGCGGCCTCTTCATACAGCTGATTGGCAAGGGTTTCGGGAGTTGGATCATGAGGGTAGGCCATCAATATGACAGAGAAAAGGTGTTAGATTAAAAAACTGCATATTGAAGGAAGGTGTGAATGCATGGCAACAACAATCAGTTATGACGAGTAATGACACAATAGCAAATTTATGTAAAATTATGTCGGAAATATGTAAATAGTGAAGAAACTGCAAGTCTTTCTTTGTTTGTGGCTTTCATCCTCTGAAACACAGAAAAAAATGCAAAATAAAAAAAACTATTAATACAGTCCGTAATTACAAACATACACTGAAAAGATGTTGAAACAATGACAATGTGGCAAAGGGCAAGACCCTAACTCCTCTGAGACCATTAGGTCCCAAGGTCTTCAGCTTGTAAATACATGCAAGTTCCAATTTTTTCAAACAAATATGTCAGTCCCTCTGTTTTTGTGTGATGGCACATGGTCCACTATCATGAAGTGGAGATCTTTTTTAGAATAACTAAACTTTTCTGTTCTTACAATCAAAAAGCACAAAAAGAGGCAGCACTCCAAATAAAGTGTAGGGTGGTGGAACCACTTTTAATCACTCAAAACTGCAGCGTTTCAGCCCAACACAATGAGGCCTTTCTCAAGCAATGTGACATGTGCTATAGTGAAACAATATACAGGAGGTCAATTAAGTTAAATGTATATCCTCAATCAATAAACATTCATGTCAGCAGTACATAATCATAATTCATTCCATACAAGTAATAAAGGGCCACCATCATAAATATAATGTCCGGAAGTACACTTGTACAGTGAAGTAATTAGCACATCAGATAAACACTTGTGAATGTCACTGTGTATCTTGTCAATAATTAATACTTTATTCCACCAAGGCTCACCCATGCATAGTAGGCTTCTCCCAATAGTTATACAGGGTGGCCCAGGCACTGACTGGGGTCACTGAAATATAAGTGGTAGGAGGTGGGCAATATCAGGACTATCATGGCTGGCAGTTAGGTTAATGAAGGAAGAAGGGGTAGAGGGAAAAGTGCCAGGGTGCCTAGTCCTGAGCTGGAACGCCCTAGTAAATATGCCTGTTTGGCTGATATTAGGGATGAAAGCCCAGGGCCAGCAACACTGCAGCAGGGCGTTTCTCCTAGCAACCAGGAGGATGCCCCCTGCAGGAAGGATGGAAAAAGGAGTGCAGCAAAGGTCGGTCAGATGCTGGTGGTAGGGGACTCTATTATTAGGAGGACAGACAGGGTTATCTGTCGCAGAGACCGTGAATGCCGAACAGTGTGTTGTCTGCCGGGTGCCCGGGTTCAGCATATTGCGTATCGGATTAACAGATTGCTGGGTGAGGCTGGGGGAGACCCCGCAGTCATGGTAGACATTGGCACCAATGACAAAGTCAGGGGGAGATGGAAGGTCCTTAAATTGATTTTAGGGAACTAGGAGAGAAGCTTAAAGAGGGTTTTTTTCTCTCAGGCTATGAGCTGAGCGCTGCGATTGGCCAGCGCTACAGCATGGGAGAAAGAGACGCCGGCAGGCTCAACTGGGTGGAGCCGAACATATGAAGATACCAGAGGCTATACCGGGAGAACGGAGCGGCGCCCAAGTATAACAGTAAGTGCAGGGAAATCCCTGGGCGCCGCTCTCCATGTCTGTATACTTAGTTTAGATTTTCTATTCTAGTGAAAGGTCCTCTTTAAGTCCAGGACCTCCAAGAAGGTGTTTTCAGAAATACTACCAGTGCCACGAGTGTCACCAGAGAGACAATGGGAGCCTAGGGAGTTAAATAAGTGGCTCAAAAGCTGGTGCAGGAAGGAAGGGTTTGGGTTCATGGAGAACTGGGCCGACCTCTCGGTCGGTTACAGGCTCTACAGTAGGGACGGGCTGCACCTTAATGGGGAGGGTGCAACTGCCCTGGGGGAAAAAATGGTTAGAAGGCTGGAGGAGCTTTTAAAATAGGATCTGGGGGAGGGTGGGTTATCATACTAATAAGGGGGTAGATAGTGAGTGGGAAATAGAAGGGGACAATGGGGATTTAGTGGGGGCTGGGGTTAGTGAGGAAAGTAGGATGAAGACTGGGCATAACAATACACTTATGAAAAATTTAACTGCTGGTAACAAGAACCTGTTTTTACAAACACCAACCAAGGTAACCCAAAAATCCCAGATAATCACTTTACAGGTAATAGTAATTTAAAATGTATTTTCACAAATGCCAGAAGTCTAGCTAGAAAAATGGGGGAGCTGGAGGCTATGGTACTAAAAGAACACATAGATGTAGTTGGTGTGGCTGAGACATGGTTGGATTCTTCGCATGACTGGGCTGTAAATACTGAGGGTTTTACACTATTTTGGAAAGATAGGGTCTATAGAAAAGGCGGTGGTGTGTGCCTGTATGCGAGGAGTAATCTGAAGACAAGTGTGAAAGAGGCAATTGTGGGTGAGGATGGTGAGGATGTGGAAACCTTATGGGTGGAAGTTCCAAGGGATATAAACACTGAAAAAATAATACTTGGTGTAATCTATAGACCCCCTAACATCACAGAGGCGATAGAAACGCAACTGTATAACCAAATAGAGCTGGTACAGTGGTCATAATGGGAGATTTTAACTTCCCAGACATTGACTGGGGACATGATTCTGCCTCAACCGCAAAGGGGAGAAAATTCCTCAACTTGCTGCAGGACCACTTTATGGGCCAGTTTGTAGAAGCTCCCACTAGGGGCAATTCTCTGTTGGATCTGGTAATTTCTAATGATGCAGAGCTTTGTAGGAAATGTTACTGTTCGAGAAACACTAGGTAATAGTGACCACACTATAATTATATTCCCCCTAAACTATAAGAAGCAAACTCTGTCAGGCAGAGCAAAGACACTAAATTTCAAAAAGGCTAATTTCCCTAGATTGAGGGCAGCATTTCAGGGCATAGACTGGGTGCAGCTACTGTCATAATAATATTAAAGATAAATGGGAGAGCTTTAAATCCACATTGAGTAATTGCACAAAATGTTTTATTCCTGTAGGTAACAAGTATAAACGGCTAAAATTAAACCCCCCATGGCTTACAGCTACTGTACAAAGGACAATAATAGACAAAAAAAGGGCATTTAAAAAATACAAATTTGAGGGGTCAGCTGGAGCGTTTGAAGATTACAAAGGCCTTAATAAAATCTGTAAAAAGGAGATAAAATTAGCAAAAATACTAAACGAACAGCAGGTAGCAAAAGAGAGCAAAACAAATTCTCAAAAATTCTTTAAATATATAAATGCTAAAAACCTAGGTCTGAGCAGGCAGGTCCACTAAATAATGTTAAAGGAGTGATAGTCACTGAAGATAAGGAAAAGGCAGAGTTAGTAAATGTTATTTTTTTTTCTAGAAAAAACAAAACAGGCTGGTTTTGAGAGCTCCATTTATATAAGCAGGCATATAACGGATGTTTGATTTAAGTGTGTGTTTGTATAAGTGTGCGACTTTAGATTGAGTGAGTATCTGGGAACTAAATTATTTGTGTGCATTGCTGAGTGGCTGTATTTGACTTTATTGTACACTGTGACTTGTTTCTGCTGCAAGGTTCATTGCAAAGCAGCTGAGAATATACTGTGATAACATTTTAATTTTTTTTTTCCTTTTCTCCAGGGTGTGTAATTAGGGTGTGGCTGTCTAATTAGAAGAAGGTAAAAAGCCAGCCTTGAGGGCAGCCCAGTCATTTGAATCTAGAGGAAACAAAACAGGCTGGTTTTGAGAGCTCCACTTATATAAGCAGGCATATAACGAGTTTGCGCGTCGCGTGTTTGATTTAAGTATGTGTTTGTATAAGGCCTCATGCACATGACCGTTGTGTGCATCCGTGGCCGTTGTGCCGTTTTCCGTTTTTTTTTCGCGGACCCATTGACTTTCAATGAGGAAAAATCGGAAAATGCACCGTTTTGCAGCCGCATCCGTGATCCGTGTTTCCTGTCCGTCAAAAAAATATGACCTGTCCTATTTTTTTGACGGACAATGGTTCACGGACCCATTCAAGTCAATGGGTCCGTGAAAGAACACGGATGCACACAAGATTGGCATCCACGTCCTTGATCCGTGGCCGTAGGCTACTTTCACACAGACGGATCCGAAGATCCGTCTGTATGAAAGCTTTTTCAGCTTCGTGAAAACTCAAATCCGACAGTATATTCTAACACAGAGGCGTTCCCATAGTGATGGGGACACTTCTAGTTAGAATATACTGAGAACTGTGTACATGACTGCCCCCTGCTGCCTGGCAGCACCCGATCTCTTACAGGGGGCTGTGATCCGCACAATTAACCCCTCAGGTGCTGCACCTGAAGGGGTTAATTGTGCATATCATAGCCCCCTATAAGAGATCAGGGGCTGCCAGGCAGCAGGGGGCAGACCCCCCTCCCTTCCCAGTTTTAATTTCATTGGTGGCCAGTGCGGCCACCCTCGCCCCCCCTCCCTCCCTCTATTGTATTATTTTCATTGGTGGCACAGTGTGCGGCCCCCCCTCCCACTATTGTATTATTTTCATTGGTGGCACAGTGTGCGGCCACCCCTCCCACTATTGTATTATTTTCATTGGTGGCACAGTGTGCCCCCCCCTCTATTGTATTATCATTGGTGGCCAGTGTGCGCCCCCCCCCCCCCCCCCCTATTGTATTAATATCATTTTTGGCCAGTGTGCGGCCTCCCCTCTCCCCCGCCCCCCCCGATCATTGGTGGTAGCGGAGAGTTAGAAGCATCATACTTACCTGCGAGCTGCGATGTCTGTGACCGGCCGGGAGCTCCTCCTACTGGTAAGTGACAGATCATTAAGTAATGCGCCGCACAGACCTGTCACTTACCAGTAGGAGGAGCTCCCGGCCGGTCACAGACATCGCAGCTCGCAGGTAAGTATGATGCTTCTAACTCTCCGCTGCCACCAATGATGGGGGTGGGGGGGGGGCGGGGGAGAGGGGAGGCCGCACACTGGCCACCAATGATATTAATACAGTAGAGGGGGGGCCGGGGGGGGGTGCGCACTGGCCACCAATGATAATACAATAGAGGGGGGGGGGGGGGGGGGGGGGGGGGCCGCACACTCTGCCACCAATGAAAATAATACAATAGAGGGAGGGGGGACGGGGGGGCGCACACTGTGCCACCAATGAAAATAATACAATAGAGGGAGGGAGGGGGGGCCGCACTGGCCACCAATGAAATTAAAACTGGGGAGGGAGGGGGGTCTGCCCCCTCCTGCCTGGCAGCCCCTGATCTCTTATAGGGGGCTATGATATGCACAATTAACCCCTTCAGGTGCAGCACCTGAGGGGTTAATTGTGCATATCACAGCCCCCTGTAAGAGATCGGGTGCTGCCAGGCAGCAGGGTTCAGTCATGTACACAGTTCTCAGTATATTCTAACTTGAAGCGTCCCCATCACCATGGGAACGCCTCTGTGTTAGAATATACTGTCGGATCTGAGTTTCACGATCTAACTCAAATCCGATGG
The DNA here is from genome assembly GCF_905171765.1 of Bufo bufo. NCBI lineage: Eukaryota > Metazoa > Chordata > Amphibia > Anura > Bufonidae > Bufo > Bufo bufo. Next base: position 116,545,774 of record NC_053394.1, read on the forward strand.
TATATTCTAACATAGAGGCGTTCCCATGGTGATGGGGACGCTTCAAGTTAAAATATACCATCGGATTGGAGAAAACTCCGATCCTATGGTATATTAACTCCTGACTTTACATTGAAAGTCAATGGTGGACGGATCCGTTTGAAATTGCACCATATTGTGTCAACGTCAAACGGATCCGTCCCCCTTGACTTGCACGGCCAGGCGGACAACAAAACGACAGTTTTTTCATGTCCGTGGATCCTCCAAAAATCAAGGAAGACCCACGGACGAACAAACGGTCATGGATCACGGAAACCGTTTTGCGGACCGTGAAAAAATACGGTCGTGTGCATGAGGCCTAAGTGTGCGACTTTAGATTAAGTGACTTCAGATTCAAGGACTTCAATGGGGGACTGCAGTAAATCAGTTTCTTATTACTGCATTACATTGTATTTTTTGCTTTCTTTGTGTAATCCCCATTAGTATGTGTTCCATTATTGACAGCGCAGTCCAGTGCACATCTTGTCTGATGTATGCAGTACTAGAACAGCCGTTCAAGGGTGTATATCATTGTTCAAAATGTGAGCAAACTACTCGTTTTGAATCACAAATTGAGTATCTAAACGGGTGAGTTTCAACACTGAGAGGCGTTAACAATTTGGAAAAGAGTTTGCTGCTCACTGAGCAAGCACTCTTTGGGGTAGATGAGGGGGAGGGTGAAAGTGAGGAGGCTGAGGAAAGTGAGGTAGCTAGCTGGGTAACAGTTAGAAAGCGGGGTAGAGGGAAGAGTGCCAGGGAGGCTAGCCCTGATCTATCACACCCCAACAAGTTTGCATTGTTGGCAGATGAGGGGGATGTCGGTTTAGGGGCAGCACTGCTGCAGCCGGACACTTCCTCTGCCAGTCAGGGGAATGTCAGCTCCAGTAAACAGGGGACTAGGAGAGCAGGGCAGGGCAGACAGGTGCTGGTAGTGGGAGTCTCCATTATTAGGGGTACAGAAAGGGCAATCGCCGAACAGTGTGTTGTCTTCCTGGCGCTAGAATTCGACACATCTCTGATCGGGTTGACAGATTACTGGGAGGGGCTGGAGAAGATGCAGCGGTCATGGTCCATATAGGAACCAATAACAAAGTTAGAGGAAGGTGGAGAGTCCTTAAAAAGGATTTTAGGGATTTAGGTCAAAAGCTTAGGGTAAGGACCTCAAAGGTAGTGTTTTCCAAAATACTGCCTGTACCACGAGCCACACAAGAAAGGCAGCGGGAGATTAGGGAGATTAACAAGTGGCTCAAGAACTGGTGTAGGAAGGAGGGGTTTGGGTTCCTGAAGAACTGGGCCGACTTCTCTCTCGGCTACAGGCTCTATCGTAGGGATGGGCTGCACCTCAATGGGGAAGGGGCAGCTGTGTTGGGGATAATATGGCTAGAAGGTTGGAGGAGTGTTTAAACTAGGGACTGGAGGGGGGAGGGTAATTACGTTATAGGATGGGAAGAAAGTGCAGATAGAGACTGGGGGCAAGGTAATGGGACTGGGGGAGGAATGGAAGGAGGGACTAGAACAGTTCAGAAGGAAAGTTGTAGGGTAAAAAAAATACATAAACCTCTTAATTGTATGTATACTAATGCCAGAAGCCTGACTAATAAAACTGGGGAACTAGAATTAGTGATGTGTGAGCAGGACTATGACATAGTGGGAATAACTGAGACATGGCTGGATGATGACTATGATTGGGCAGTTAATGTACAAGGTTACAGTCTGTTTATAAATGATCGTCAAAACCGAAGAGGGGGAGGGGTCTGCCTTTATGTAAAGTCCTGTCTAAAGCCCACAGTCCGAGAAGATATAAGTGAGGGACATGAACATGTGGAGTCACTGTGGGTAGAAATATATGGAGGCAAAAATAATAATAAATTACTAATAGGAGTTTATTATAAACCACCTAATATACCAGAGTCCACAGAAAATTTACTACTAAACAAGATAGACGAGGCGGCAAATCATAATGAGGTGGTTATTATGGGGGACTTCAAATACCCAGATATAGACTGGGAAACTGAAAGCTGTACATCTCATAAAGGAAACAGGTTCCTGGCAATAACCAAAGGCAATTACCTTTCCCAACTGGTTCAGAACCCGACTAGAGGTACGGTCATACTGGACTTAGTATTAACCAATAGACCTGAAAGAACAACAGATGTGCAGGTTGGAGGACACCTGGGGCATAGTGACCATAAAGTAATAACCTTCCAATTATCCTTCTACAGGGAGGAACAAAAATACCAAACTTCAAAAAAAGAGAGGCCATAGGCGTAATTAACTGGGACAAAATCCTCAAAAATAAAAATACCGCCACAAAATGGGATATTTTTAAAAGCATCCTAAAATATAATTGTGAGAGGTACATACCTTATAGGAATAAAGGGTTAAGGAACAAGAAGAAACCAATGTAGATAAAAAGAACTGTAAAGAAAGAAATAAATGGCAAAAAGAAAGCATTTAAATCACTAGGAGGGTAGCGAGAAAGCACTGAAAAACTATAAGGAAAAAAGAATATGTAAAAAAACAAATAAAAGCAGCCAAACTAGAGACCGAGAGATTAATTGCTAAAGAGAGCAAAACTAACCCTAAAATGTTCTTCAATTATATAAATGGTATAAAGTATAAATCTGAAGATGTCGGCCCTCTACAGAGCAATGAGGGGGAAGTTGCAGAGAGCGGCGAGGAGAACGCAAAGCTATATAAAAAAAAATTCTCCACTGTATTCACTGAGAAAAATAAACAGTCATATGAAATGCAGAATGTAAAAGTACATTCCCCATTAAAAGTGCCCTGTCTGACCCAGGAAGAAGTACAACAGTGACAGTGAAAAGATTAAATAGACAAATCGCCAGGACCAGATGGCATACACCCCTGTATCCTAAGAGAATTAATTAATATCATAGCCAGACCCTTATTTCTGATATTTACAGACTCTATACTGACAGGGAGTGTTCCATAGGATTGGCGCATAGCAAATGTGGTGCCAATATTCAAAAAGGGTTCAAAAACAGACCCCGGAAAAAATTATAGGCCGGTAAGTTTAACATCTGTTTTGGGTAAACTGTTTGAAGGTTTTCTAAGAGATGCTATCTTGGAGGATCTCAATGAAAACAAGCAAATAACATCATATCAGCATGGCTTCATGAGGGATCGGTCATGTCAAACTAATTTAATCAGTTTCTATGAAGAGGTAAGTTCTAGACTTGACACTGGTGAATCAATGGATGTCCTATATCTGGACTTCTCCAAAGCATTTGACACTGTACCACATAAAAGACCAGACGTTGGTGAGAATGCTCGGACTGGGAGAAAGCGTCTGTATTTTGGTAATTAACTGGCTCAATTATAGAAAAAAGAGGGTGGTTATTAATGATACACACTCAGATTGGGTCACTGTCATTAGCAGAGTACCTCAGGGGTCAGTATTGGGCCCTATTCTCTTCAATATATTTATTAATGATCTTGTAGAAGGCTTGAACAGTAAAATATCAATTTTTGCAGATGACACTAAACTGTGTAAAGTAATTAACACTGAAGAGGACAATATACAGCTACAGATGGATCTGGATAGATTAGAGGCTTGGGCAGAGAAGTGGAAGATGAGGTTTAACACTGACAAATGTAAGGTTATGCACATGGAAAGGAATAATGCAAATCATCCGTACATACTAAACGGTAAAACGCTCGGTAACACTGACATGGAAAAGGACCTAGGAATTTTTATAAACAGCAAACTAAGCTGCAAAAACCAGTGTCAGCTGCTGCCAAGGCCAATAAGATAATGAGTTGCATCAAAAAGGGCATAGATGCCCGTGATGAGAACATAGTCCTACCACTTTACAAATCACTAGTAAGACCACATATGGAGTACTGTGTACAGTTCTGGGCTCCTGTTAACAAGGCAGACATAGCTGAGATGGAGAGGGTTCAGAGGAGGGCAACTAAAGTAATAACTGGAATGGGGCATCTACAGTACCCTGAAAGATTATCAACAGTAGGGTTATTCACTTTAGAAAAAAGACGACTGAGGGGAGATCTAATTAGTTTGTACACAAACATAGAAAAGGATTCTTTACAGTAAGATCGGTGAGACTATGGAACTCTCTGCCTGAGGAGGTGGTGATGGTGAGTACAATAAAAGAATTCAAGAGGGGCTTGGATGAATTTCTGGAGTGTAATAATATTACAGGTTATAGCTACTAGAGAGGGGTCGTTGATCCAGGGAGTTATTCTGATTGCCTGATTGGAGTCGGGAAGGAATTTTTCCCCCTTAAGAGGGGAAAATTGGCTTGTACCTCAGTTTTTTTTTTTCTCCTTCCTCTGGATCAACTTGCAGGATAACAGGCCGAACTAGATGGACAAATGTCTTTTTTTGGCCTTATATACACTGCTCACAAAAATAAAACACAAAAATAACACATCCTAGATCTGAATTAATTAAATATTCTTCTGAAATACTTTATTCTTTACATAGTTGAATGTGCTGACAACAGAATCACACAAAAATAAAAAAATGGAAATCAAATTTTTTAACCCATGGAGGTCTGGATTTGAATTATCATCTGGGCCAAGGTAAGACCCATTTTTTTCTACCTCCGAGCACACAGCACTTTATTCACCCATTGAATTGGGTTGCGACCAAAGCTACCTTGGGAACCAACTTTATATTTAGTCCTCTTCAAATTGTGAACAGGATTCATAACCATAGAACTAAGGGGTATATCTCTCTCTATACAGACATTCCTTGAGAGGAAGGACATATAATTTGCTTTCTTTCCTATTAAAGGAACCACACGCAGAAAGAACATTTTTGGATTTATTTGACCACATTAATCCAACATTATTGGACTATCTTTATGAAGTATTATATGTCATTGCTGCTGTAATTTTCTAGTCATTTAACTATAGACCATTTTAAGCGAGTTTTATATATTATATATTTTTTGGCTATTTTATTGTAATTCGAGTTTTGTGAATTAAATAGTGTGATCACTTTATATTTCATTTTAGTTCATTTTTATCCTTTTTAAAAAGGGTTTAGATGAATTTTTAAAAGTAAACAACATTAATGCTTATGAAAACGTGTAGAAATCTGAGTTTCAATTCCTTCTGGGATTCGCATCCTTACCTATCCCTTGGTTCAACTTGATGGACTTATGTCTTTTTTCAACCATATTAACTATGTAACTCTGTCTATCGATAGCATGACAAGATGAATGAGCAATGAGCAAGTAAATTTTATTTTTATTTATTTTTTATTATCCACAAGTCACAAAATATGCTGAATGTGGTCCCAGTTTAGGTCTATGCATCTTTAGGCAGCTTAGATTATATCGGCTGAGACTACTTGCAGCTGTTTAGCAGTGTATTGCTGCAGATAGTGTTTGTGATGTTCTCCTGGAGTTCATCCAGGGGATGTGGATTGTTAGCATACACTTTCTGTTCCCCACGGATGTGGACAAGTCTGGGGAACGTGGTGTCCATAACCCCTTGCTCACAGTTCGCTCCTCCATAAGCAGTTCATGATCCTGTGCCAGTGAGTTCTATGATGTATGGCATGTTGTCTTATCTTGTTGGAAAAATCAGATTTTTTTTTTCTTCTGCAGCATCTCTGTTGAAGAACTGCAAGCAGTATCAGCCAACATAATGCTACGTGCCCAAAGATACATAGAAGTGAACGGGGACCACTTTAAGCATCTTTTGTGACTTGTTCTGTAATAAATAAAAAAAATCCATGTGTTCGTTCATCTTGTCATACTATTAGTGTAGGCAGGCTACTTTTTTGTGGGCCACCCTGTATATAGGCAGCAGCAATGATTTTACTAATCCTCCTTGAGTCTTGATCTACATCTCAAAGTGGGGTGAAACTAGGCTAACGCTGCCGGTGTTAATGGTTTGTTGTCCGAACACATCTATTTGGGATACACAATGCATGAAGAGATGTGTTTTTTAACATTAAAGGGGTTATCCAATGATTAATGTAAAAATTTTAAGCCAGACATCATATAGAACATGACAATATTTTTCTAACAAAGCTAGAACCAGCCCTGTACCTCACATGGACCCATAGATCTCCACATTCATTGCTCTGCTAGATTTATATCAAGCTGACCAGGTGATGGATTAAAAACTGTAGAATATTTTTTGTGGGAGATCCCTATTTGGACATTTGTGTACATTTGTCTATTTCCCCTGTGCAAAGTCATCAACTCATCACTTTCACTTAAAACAGTTAACTTGCACTGTTTAATACCGTATAACTGTGTTTTATATGTTTTAGAATACCTTATCCTGGGTGTTCATCTGTGAGGACTGTTTCTCCTGCGTCTTTCTGGGTTTTTCTTTTTTCTTTTTTCTTATTTCTTAGGTGCCGTTCAGGATGAGGAAAGGTGTAGGGGGCTGGACCCTAATGATTATTTGTAATTTTTTTGTAAAATACAGAGCTTGCCCCGGCCGGTGGCACAGCTCGTAGTTTGAAAAAGCCGCTTGTTCGCGCTCGCACGGAGCGCCGCGTGACGTCACGACAGAAGCTACGGTGGACTAGGAGGACCAAAGTTACTCAAACGCGTTTCGATTAGTATGCTAATCTTCGTCAGGGATGCTTCTTCTGGTTCCTGGTGCTACTTTTAAAGGTCGTATCTCCTCCCTTCCTTAACCCCCTCACCCCTGGCATTCTAGTTTTGTACTATTGAAAGGCGAATAATTCTATCTTGGAGTTTAGTCCTGAGGGTACCAGAGTGTTTAAATTAAATATCCAACGGCTTTCTGTTCTGGACATTTTTTTGATGTAATCTCCTCCCCTTTTGTCTTTTTTGACCATTTCTATTCCACAAAAAGTGCTGCTGCTGTTGTTTCCCCAATGTTTCTCCTTATAGTGTCTAGAGAGCGGGTGACCCTCATATTTTCTTCCTATATTGTAGATGTGCTCCCCTATTCTTTTACTTATAATTATTTTTGTGCGTCCTATATATGTTTTTTTGCACAGACATGTTATGGCATATATTGCACCCTGGCTTCTGCAGGTCATGTGATCCTTTATTTTGTATGTTTGTGTCCCCTGTCCATTCATTTTTTATTTCCATGTTTGTGTGCTGTTTTCTGTTTATTTTTAATTTTTTGCAGACACCGCAACAACCGCATGGAAAAAAGCCTCCCTGCTGTTTTTGTCCTGAGTTTGCGTTTATTGTTTGGTTGTCATTTTTCTTGCTCAAGCATTTATTAGTGGGAGCCATTATACTTCCCACATTTTTTGCTTTTCTATAGATAAATTTGGGGTTTTTGGGGATCTGATCTCCTATTATTTGGTCTTCCTTCAAGGTTTCCAAATGTTTTTTGATTATTCTTCTCAGTATTCCTGCTTGGCTGTTAAACTGTGTAATGATAGGTGGCATTTCAAAAATTCCCACTTTTGTATTACTGTCTTCTGTTTTTTTCTTTTTATTGATTAGCTCCTGTCTGTCAAGTTTTCCTACCAGTTCTATCTGTATTAAGTTTCTCCTTGTTGTAGCCTCTCTCCTCGAATTTTTTCTGCATTTTGTCTGCCTCTGTTTGGTATTCATTTTCCTTTTGTGCAGTTATGTTTTATTCTCATGAATTGTCCTTTTGAAATATTTTCCAGCCACTGTGGGAGGTGGCAGCTCTCACGTGAGATGAAGCTATTTACATCTGTCGGCTTGTTGTATGTCCTGTTTGTCATAAAAAAACAACAAAAAATCAACAGCAATAGGGAAAATACCAATAAGATACACCAATCCAACAACAAAACAGAAACAACAGAAGATGACCACACAGACTAGAGATATAAGCACACCGACTTAAAAGCAAAGTCTAAATATCATCCGGTGCAAGAATATTCCCAGGCACTCAACAGTTTTATGAACATGGTCACTAAGGACATACGCAAAATCAGAAGCCCCAAAAAACAAAAACAAAGGAAGAAACACCTAGGAAACATATCCCATGCAGAACGGGAGGCACTAACCAAAATACAGGAAAATGAAAAAATTATCCTAAGACCTGCTGACAAAGGCGGGGGAATCGTAATATTGGACAAAGACAAATACCTACAGGAAGCATATAAACTACTAGGAGACAAGAAAACATATAAAATACTAAAAAATGACCCAACAGAAGGGTTCAAAAAGGAGCTAAGTGAACTGGTCAAGAAGGGCAGAATAGAAGCCATTCTGAACATAAAAGAGGCCGAATACATAGAGATAAAACAACCAAGAATCGCCGTGTTTTACTACAACCCAAAGATACATAAAAGTATAACAGACTCCCCGGGAAGACCAATAGTATCAGTAGTGGAATGCCTGACAAGCAATTTATCTGAATACATAGATTGCTTCCTACAACCATGTGTAGACCTGCTACCAACACACTTGAAAGACACCCAACATATCTTGAATATCCTAAATCAGGTGAAATGGGAACCAAATTACATCCTAGGGACCCTGGATGTTAAATCCCTAATCACCATTATAGAAAATGAGAAAGGGTGCAATGCAGTAAAAACATGTCTACAGAATCAGAGAATTCTTGCAGACAAACAAATTGATTTTATCAGTGAATGCATCATGTTCATTTTAAAAATAAATTCTTTTTTATTTGAGGACAAGTTTTATATGTAGCAGTGGGGTACCGCGTTTGGGACGAGATTCGCACCGGGGTTCGCAAACATATATGTAGGCCAGTGGGAACATCAAGTCATCTATCCCCACGGCCAGCTCCGGTCGAATCTCGTCCTATGGAAACGTTTTATAGATGACATTATATTCATCTGGGCAGGGGAAAAAGAAGAACTGAATACATTTTTTTTTTAAGGAAATCAACAAAAATGAATTTTATCTGGAATTTACACCAATATTCAGTACCAGCACAATTAACTTTTTGGATCTCACCATCTACATAGAGGATGGTAACATACAAACAAGGACATACAACAAGCCGACAGATGTAAATAGCTTCATCTCACGCGAGAGCTGCCACCTCCCACAGTGGCTGGAAAATATTCCAAAAGGACAATTCATGAGAATAAAACATAACTGCACAAAGGAAAATGAATACCAAACAGAGGCAGACAAAATGCCGAAAAAATTCGAAGAGAGAGGCTACAACAAGGAGAAACTATTAATACAGATAGAACTGGTAGGAAAACTTGACAGACAGAAGCTAATCAATAAAAAGAAAAAAACAGAAGACAGTAATACAAAAGTGGGAATTTTTGAAATGCCACCCATCATTACACAGTTTAACAGCCAAGCAGGAATACTGAGAAGAATAATCAAAAAACATTGGGAAACCTTGAAGGAGGACAAAATAATAGGAGATCAGATCCCCAAAAACCCCAAATTTATCTATAGAAAAGCAAAAAATGTGGGAAGTATAATGGCTCCCACTAATAAATGCTTGAGCAAGAAAAATGACAACCAAACAATAAACGCAAACTCAGGACAAAAACAGCAGGGAGGCTTTTTTCCATGCGGTTGTTGCGGTGTCTGCAAAAAATTAAAAATAAACAGAAAACGGCACACAAACATGGAAATAAAAAATGAATGGACAGGGGACACAGAAACATACAAAATAAAGGATCACATGACCTGCAGAAGCCAGGGTGCAATATATGCCATAACATGTCCGTGCAAAAAAACATATATAGGACGCACAAAAAGAACCATAAGTAAAAGAATAGGGGAGCACATCTACAATATAGGAAGAAAATATGAGGGTCACCCGCTCTCTAGACACTATAAGGAGAAACATGGGGGAAACAACAGCGGCACCACTTTTTGTGGAATAGAAATGGTCAAAAAAGACAAAATGGGAGGAGATTACATCAAAAAAATGTCCAGAACAGAAAGCCGTTGGATATTTAATTTAAACACTCTGGTACCCTCAGGACTAAACTCCGAGATAGAATTATTCGCCTTTCAATAGTACAAAACTAGAATGCCAGGGGTGAGGGGGTTAAGGAAGGGAGGAGATACGGACCTTTAAAAGTAGCACCAGGAACCAGAAGAAGCATCCCTGACTAAGATTAGCGTACTAATCGAAACGCGTTGGAGTAACTTTGGTCCTCCTAGTCCACCGTAGCTTCTGTCGTGACGTCACGCGGCGCTCCGTGCGAGCGCGAACAAGCGGCTTTTTCAAACTACGAGCTGTGCCACCGGCCGGGGCAAGCTCTGTATTTTACAAAAAAAATTACAAATAATCATTAGGGTCCAGCCCCCTACACCTTTCCTCATCCTGAACGGCACCTAAGAAATAAGAAAAAAGAAAAACCCAGAAAGACGCAGGAGAAACAGTCCTCACAGATGAACACCCAGGATAAGTGTCACGACTGTGACTGATCCAGACAGGTCTGGGAGGAGAAGGTCGCAGCGACTTGCTACTCGCGATAGCTTGTGAGTTTGCTCTGTGGTTCAGGGTATGTCATCTGGGTTTTGCCTTGTGAACCTTTTTGTCCTGACTGGGAGTTTGTAGGCATCCTTCTCAGGTGGGTCCTGTCTGCCACTCCCAGCTACTATATTAGTTTCACTTTCACTTGCAGTCATTGCCAGATATAGTCCTTACTTCCAGTTCTATTCTGACCTTTGAAGATCGTTTGATGGTGTTGCTGTGGAGCTCTTGTCCGGCGTGGACTGTCGTGATTGGGATCGCCTTCTCTGCTCGTGACTGGATAAGTCTATGTCTGCTATAGTTTGTTTGTTTGTTGCTGTCTTCCCCTGCTGTTCTCCTAGACATGAGTGATGGTGACTAGTGCTCCCATCGGCCTTTCCCCTCTCTAGGCTTGTTAGGGTGACTGAGGGTTTAGGCATCCTGCTCGCCGCACGGGTTCACACCCCGTCTAGGGTATCAGGGCAGACAGGTGCCAGCTTAGGGTTAGTCAGGGGTGGCCATACTATTCCCATCCATAGATAACGGTCCCTCTTCCCCTCCGACTGGTGCGACAATACTGCTGCTGGGGTAGCGGTCGTGACAATAAGGTATTCTAAAATCTGTAAGTTTCTGTATTATTGTATAATGCGGACCTTTAAAGTGCTGACAGGCAGGGAAAATAGAGGGGGTACATGTCACGCAGTACCTAATACACATATTGCATACATCATTTACTTGATTTTCAACGGTGGCGTTACCGTTGCGGTACCGCTGCGTCAGTCTATTTAAGTGCAAGCGCCGGTGTATGACTAGTGTTTTATATGTTATATATATCCTGTTCATTTGCACTGTGTTTGCAAGGCTCTGTGTAAAAGGTTAAGGGATACTGAGAGACTTTTGGGAGAAGCTGCTAATTTTCCACAGCTACATTAGGGCTTTTTTTTCAGTAGCTACAGACCGACCTTTTGAATGTCTGGTTTAGCTCAGTTGTTATGTCTGGAAACTTGTTTGTGTCTGGAAAACCTGCTGTGTCATTACCATTGAGTATCTAATGTAAGTCTATGGCAGACGGGAATGGTAACTTTGTTTCTGTTTGTGCTGAGTTTCTCCACACCTCCCACTAGAAGATTCTAGTTCAGCTAGAAAATGTATATAAGGAGAGCAGTCAGAGCCTTTAGTGTTCTGCAGTTAAAGACCAGTGCTTGGATGGTGAGACTCATGCCAGTCTGAAAGACTGACAAGAAGAAGACGGTGAGATGGGGATGCTGAGCCACAGACCATAGGTCACCAGCCTTGTGACCAAGTAGCTAACTGGACTACTGAGCTACAGACCATAGACCTCCAGCCTTTTGCCAGGGTATCAGCCTTCTGAGAGAGAGAGGGACAGCTAGCTCAGGCCTTTCCTCAGCATCAAACCCTTTTTCTGCCAGGGAGGAGACTGGAGAAGCCAGCCCTATGCTTTGCCTGTGTCACAGGCAGCGGATTTGAACCTACTGTGCTACGGACAGGGGGGAAAGCGTCGCACCGAGGACGCTGTTACAGTACCCCCCCTTATGCCCCCTCTTCTTGAGTCCACGGCGAGACAGAAATCGCTTGATGAGATCCTGAGCCTGAATGTTCTCCTGCTGCTCAAGATAATAGGTCCTCCTGCCCCTCTTCTAGACATCTAGGATGTCCTTTATTTCAAAGACCTCATCAGCATTCTCAGCCACTAGAGTAGGTCTAGAAGGAGCCTTTGAGAAGCGGTTAAGGACCACTGGAAGCAACGTCATGTGGAAGGCATTGGGAAAGCAAAGCGAGAGAGGCAGGCATAACTTGTATGTCACCTAGTTGATCTCCTTCAAGACCTCAAAGGGTCCAAGGAATCTCGGAGCAAACTTAAATCTGGGGACTCTTAAGCGAATGTTTTTGGAGGAAAGCCATACCTTTTCCCCAGAGGAGAACTAAGGTGTTTTCCTTCTTCTCTTGTCTGCATTGGTCTTCATGCGGATCACAGCTTTGTCGATGTAGGCCTTGGTGTCACTCTAAATCTTCAAGAAATCTCTGAAGGAAGAGTCAGCAGGAGGAACCCCGGAAGATACTGGAAGAGGAGTACGGGAGTGTTGACCATAGACAACAAAAAGTGGCGAGGATCCAGTAGACTCACTAGTGTGGTTGCTGTAGGAGAACTCTGCCCAAGGTAGTAGTGATACCCAGTTGTCGTGTTGCATTGAAACAAAATGTCGAAGGTAGTTCTCCTATTTTTGTTTAACCCGCTCTTCTTGCCCGTTGGTTTGGGGGTGATAACCGGAAGAGAGGTCCAGATTTATTTCAAGGAGAAGACAAAGAGCTCTCCAGAGCTTGGACCTAAACTGAACTCCTCGATCGGAAACAATATGTCCAGGCAAGCCATGTAGAAAAATATATGTTTTATTAACATCTTGGCGAGTTCCGCCGATGAGGGTAATCCAGTCAACGGAACGAAGTGCACCATCTTGGAGAAGCGGTCCACAACCACCCAAATCACGGTACATTCTGCTGAAGAAGGCAGATCAGTAATAAAGTCCATGGCAATGTGTTGCCTTGGAGCATCAAGAACTGGTAGAGGTAGCAACAGGCCTGGAGGTTTGCTCCTGGAAATTTTATTTTGAGCACAGACGGTGCAGGCCGGAAGATAGTCACGTACGTCTTTGGATAATGTGGGCCACCAGTAGTGGCGGATCACTAGTTCAATGTAGTGATGGACAAACATCGGCTTGGCTGATTCATGAACGCGATCAAATGTTCACGAACCGCAAGTTCGCGGCAGGCACCATTCACTTTAATGGCAGGCGAACCTGAAAAACCTTCAGGTCATTATTACAGCCACCAAATACTTACAAGAAGTGCACAAATCGTCCCACAACATGGACAGTGAAATACCAGAGGGGGATCAATGGCAAAAATTCCCACAAAAAAATATGTATTTTAATCAGGGGCCGTTTTTATGCATCTTAAAGGGAAACTGTCAAAAATGTGGCCTGCTGGAGCCTAGAATTTTTTTTTTTTAGGCCCCATTGGAGTACAGGCCCCAAACATTAGGCATTCACCGGACAGAAAACATCAAGTGATTATGTGGCTGGAGGTATATTAGACGGTCATTTGATAATAATTTTACTTCAGGACAGTACAAATAAATGTCAAATACATATGTTTAAAAGAACTAAATATATAAAATTTGATTAAAAGCATGGCTAACAAAATCCCCCCTCTTGAACAAACCCCAAATGATAATAGGTGAAATTTCATAACACGTGGTCGTCACAGGTGTTGAATTCCTCCGAGGGCCCAACAATTAGCCATTCACCGGACAGAAAACATCAAGTGATTATGTGGCTGGAGGTATATTAGACGGTCAATGGATATCCATTTTACTGCAGGCCAGTGGACTACAGGCCCCAAAAATTATTAATTCACCGGACAGAAAACATCAAGTGATTATGTGGCTGGAGGTATATTTGACGGTCATTGGATATCAATTTTACTGCAGGCCAGTACAAATACATGTCAAATACATATGTTTAAAAAAACAAAAAATATAAAATTGGATTAAAAACAAAATCCCCCCTCTTGAAAAAAAAAATTTATGATAATAGTTGAAATTCGATAACACATGGTCGTCACAGGTGTTGAATTCCTCCCAGGTCCCAAACATTAGACATTCACCAGACAGAAAAGGCTTTTTATTCCGCTGTATTTACATATGACAGGGACCATTCTTTGTTCTGGGTAGTGGCGGATATGTTTGGGCTGGCATGTGGAAATTCAATTAAACGTGGTCGTCACAGGTGTTGAATTCCTCCGAGATCCATGCCTCATTTATTTTTAGAAATGTGAGGTAGTCCACACTGTTGTGAGCTATGCAAGTGCACTTATCGGTCACTACCCCCCTTCCCTGCTGCGCTGAACGTCCTTTTGGACAGGACACTTGACGAGGGGCAAGCCAAGAGTTCCATAGCAAATTGTGCCAGCTTTGGCCACAGGTCAAGCCTGCACACTCCGTAATAAAGGGGTCCTCGCATCTCAGAGCGTCCACATCGGCCGGTCTAGGCGTTTCCGGAGGCTGGATCTGGAGGGCGGTTGTTGATGGGCTGGTTGCAAGAATGATCTAATTTCCGAAGTGACTAACACATCTTCAAACCTCCCTCTTCTTGCATACGCTGTAGGATTGGTACTCGCAACTGTTTCTGTGTGGGTGGAAATTCCTCTGCCAGCTCCCGCAACGCAGAATGCAGCATCTCTCGAAGCAAGGCCTGGAAATGCTGCATTCTGACAGCCCTCTGTGATGCTGGTAACATGTCCGGCATTTTGTGTTTGTGCCGGGGGTCTAAGTACGTTGCCACCCAGTACTGGTCCTTGCCCTTTATGCTTTTTATATGGGGGTCCCTCTTCAAATACTGGACCATGACGGCCCCTATTTGCACTAAATTGGAAGCAGTGGAGCGCCCTGGCTCCTGCTAATCGCCCAGGAGAATGTCATCCTCAGTCTTTTTCCCCCCATCCACAGACAACACCAGGGATCCCAGAAAAGTTTAAAGCCTGCTCTTCTTGCTCCTCCCCCCCCCCCCCCGGCATCTTCCTCCTCCTCCTCTTCAGACGCTTGCTGACTTGTCTCAGATGGAGTAGCCCCCCCTAGGAATTCATTCAGCATTGCAACTTCCTCATCTTCCTGCTCATCGACGGCTTGATCAATGACACGACCCAATGCACGCTCCAGAAAGAAGGTGTAAGGTATGGTGGCACTGATGGCACCCTTGCTGCGACTGACCAGTTTGGTGATCTCATCAAATGGCCGCAGAAGTCTGCATGCGTCGCCACTGGCACGGTGAAAAAAACCAAGTTCCCCAGAGCCTGTCCTGCTGCAGAGTTAATACAGGTAGAGGTCTAGGCATTTCCAGAGGCTGGATCTGGAGGGCGGTTGTTGATGGGCTGGTTGCAAGAATGATCTAATTTCCGAAGTGACTAACACATCTTCAAACCTCCCGCTTCTTGCATACGCTGTAGGATTGGTACTCGCAACTGTTTCTGTGTGGGTGGAAATTCCTCTGCCAGCTCCCGCAACGCAGAATGCAGCATCTCTCGAAGCAAGGCCTGGAAATGCTGCATTCTGACAGCCCTCTGTGATGCTGGTAACATGTCCGGCATTTTGTGTTTGTGCCGGGGGTCTAAGTACGTTGCCACCCAGTACTGGTCCTTGCCCTTTATGCTTTTTATATGGGGGTCCCTCTTCAAATACTGGAGCATGACGGCCCCTATTTGCACTAAATTGGAAGCAGTGGAGCGCCCTGGCTACTGCTAATCGCCCAGGAGAGTGTCATCCTCAGTCTTTTCCCCCCATCCACAGACAACACCAGGGATCCCAGAAAAGTTTAAAGCCTGCTCTTCTTGCTCCTCCCCCCCCAGGCATCTTCCTCCTCCTCCTCTTCAGACGCTTGCTGACTTGTCTCAGATGGAGTAGCCCCCCCTAGGAATTCATTCAGCATTGCGACTTCCTCATCTTCCTGCTCATCGACGGCTTGATCAATGACACGACCCAATGCACGCTCCAGATAGAAGGTGTAAGGTATGGTGGCACTGATGGCACCCTTGCTGCGACTGACCAGTTTGGTGATCTCATCAAATGGCCGCAGAAGTCTGCATGCGTCGCCACTGGCACGGTGAAAAAAACCAAGTTCCCCAGAGCCTGTCCTGCTGCAGAGTTAATACAGGTAGTCGTTAACTGCACATTTTTGGAGCAGCCTATCAAGCATATACAGGATGGAGTTCCAGCGCGTTGGGCAGTCACAAATCAGATGTCGGACGGGCAAATAGTTTCGCCGCTGAATGTCAGCGAGCCATGCCCGTGTAAGATCTTCTAATATGGCCAGAGATTTTCCTGGCCTGCCGCAAGACGTCCTGGACCCCGGGGTATTTGGCAACGAATTGCTGCACGACTAAGTTCAGGATATGTGCCATGCACAGCACGTTTTGCCCTGTTTCAGCGCTCTAAGCAGATTGGCATCGTCGTCGCACCACTTTATCGACTGTCAAATTGAGCGGGGGGGGGGGGTAGTGCAGGGGAAAAGGAGTAGTCAGCCGAGGAGGAAACAATCCACACGGGTGCCATGGGTTGCATGCTTGACAGCCGTCATAAGGTTCACCCGGTGGGCAGTAAAAGTTATCTGCCTTCACTGCCCATGTTTGCTAGACCACGTGTCTGTGGTCAGATGTATCTTGGCACTGACACTGTGTGCCAGAGATACATTCACTTGCCACTGAACCTGGCTATATAGCTCTGGGATGCCCTTCTGGGAGAAATATTTCCTTCCGGGCACCTTCCATTGCGGTTTGCCAATGGCCAAAAAATTTCAAAAAGCCTCTGTGTCCACCAGTTTATATGGCAGTAGTTGGTGGGCTAGCTGTTCAGACAATCCGGCGGTCAGCTGTTGGGCAAGAGTGTTATCCGGCATCATCAACTTTTTACTTTCAAACATTTGGGTCACGGGAGCCTGCCTTTTGCCAGATTAATGCGACGACGGCACAGTGCAAGGTGGAGTGAAGGACAAATGTGAGAAGAGGAGGCAGGACGTGTGGCTTTATGGGTTCTCACGTTGTTGCTCCCACTGGGCTCTGTGATGGGAGGCCAGGTGCCTTCTTAAGGCGGTCATCCCTAGGTGAGTGTTGGGCTTACCGCCACTTATGCGTTGACAGCATAGGCTGCAGATGGCAACACTATTGTCAGCAGCTGACATGGTAAAAAAAAGCCCACACTGCGGAGACATGTGTCGGCGTCCTGGGAGCGCCAGATGTGACCGTCCATGGTGGATGGCTTGCTCCAGATACATTTGCAGTCTGCTTTTTGCCCCCTGTGCACTGCGAGTTCTGCCTGCTTCTCCTCCTTCTCCTCCCTATCTGCTACTCCGTTTCTCCATTTGAACTCCCCTCCTCTTCCTCTCTTGTGGGCACCCACATGACGTCCATCGACACGTCATCATTATCGCCTTCACCACCACTGACATTAGAGATCTCGGATTAGGCAACAACAGCGGGGACCACCCTCCTTGGGCTGAACTGGGTACTGTCGTCAGACCGCTGTGTGGCGGACATTACTACCTTCTCTTCCTGATCCGATGCCAAGAATGACTGCGCATCGGTAAGGTCTAGGAATGGATGGTAAAATAATTCCTCTGACTCGAGTGGAGGGGCTATGGTGGTGGTGTCTTTGGGAGTGCACACAGCAGAGAGTGAGGAGGGTAATGTTACAGAGGATGAGAAGGGTGCAGAAGTGGAAGGCTGAGTGAGCCACTCAACCAACTCTGGTGCATCCTTTGACATAATCGCACGCACCTTCTCCAACTTCCCACTTAGGTCTCATGCACACGACCGTTCAGTTTTTTGCGGTCCGCAGATCCGCAAAAAATGGAAAGCCGCCCGTGTGCCTTCTGAAATTTGTAGAAATTCTTGTCCTCGTCCGCAAAACGGACAACAATAGGACATGTTATATTTTTTTTGCAGGGCCCGTTGAAGTAAATGTGTCCACATCCGAGCTGCAAAAACTGCTGCTCGGATGCGGACCAAAACTACGGTCGTGTGCATGAGGCCTTAGGCTCTGGTCTCGTGCACCTGCCCGACCCGTACCATCTCTGTGGAATGGCCTGCCTCTTCCTCTGCCTGTCATTTTTAAAATGACCCTGTGACAAATTCCCTATAGAAGAACAGTATTTGTGGAAGCGGGTATATAGAACCCCTTAATGAGTATTTGCTGGAAGCAGGTATATCAAACCTATTTATCAGT
This sequence comes from Bufo bufo, assembly GCF_905171765.1. Taxonomy (NCBI): domain Eukaryota; kingdom Metazoa; phylum Chordata; class Amphibia; order Anura; family Bufonidae; genus Bufo; species Bufo bufo. The sequence continues at coordinate 116,563,961 of NC_053394.1, forward strand.
TTATTTGGGGGCAACAGGTATATCACACCAGTTGCAATTAGTTATTCCAATTGCGTTTGTCCCTCTGTATAGCTGCGCTATCTCAGCAGAACCGCACACAAATGCTGCACAATACAAATGCACTATATAGAAAGTGTATTATAGGTATATCACACCCCTGCCTCAATCAGTTTTTTTGGGGGGCAACTAGTATATCACACCAGTTGCAATTAGTTGTTCCAATAGCGTTTGTCCCTCCTATAGCTGCAGTATCGCAGCAGAACTGCACACAAGTGCTGCACAATACAAATGCACTATAATATTCTTTCTATGTTATTAAGTATATTATAAGTATATCACACCCCTCAGTATGTCACACCTATCAATAGCACACCTATACCAGTCTTTAAAAGGACTTTTGTGGCCCTAATAGCTAGCATTTGGTGTTTCTAACAGTCTGTCCCTGCTCCACACAGCAACCTCTCCCTACACTGGCAAAAGACTGAATGTAAAATGGCGGCCAGATCGGGTTTATTTACAAGGTAGGAGTGGTGTCCATGTGCTGAAACGTCTCAATTGGCTGTCTTGTCCCACCTGATGTATGTGTCATGGGTCAAAGTTCGGCACTGCAAAAGAATATGTCGCTGGCGGACATCGCCATATGTTCGCATGTTCGGCGAACCGCGAATAAGCAAAGTTTGCAGCGAAACTACCGCCGGGCAAACCGCAAGGCCATCTCTAGTTCAGTGGTCTTGCGGATTCCGGGATGACCGGTCAGTTTGGAGTTGTGTCCCCATTACAGGATGCTTTTCCTTTTTGCAGAGGGTATGAATGTTCTCCCGTGAGGAATGTCTCTTACCAGGACAGGAGCCACCGTAAAGAAGAGAGCAGGATCTATCATGTATTGTGGCTCCTCCTGTTGGTTAGAAAAATCAAAAGATTAGAACAGAGCATTATCCTTCAAGGCGAATTTTATCCCCAAGAGCTCTCTGTCCCCAATACAATAGTTCCTCTCGGTGGGAGAGAAGTGAACAATCTTGGAATTCTTTTGCAGTAAGACCGCACCGGCTCCTATGGAAGAGGCGTCCACTTCTAAAAAGAATTGGCGGGAGACATCGGGATGTTGCAGAATAGGTGCAGATGCAAAGGATCTCTTTAATTGGATGAAAGCTGCCTCTGTCTCAGTCTTTGGCATTCGCCCCTTTTTGAGTAAGAGCGGATATCGGAGACGTTAGGGAGGAAAAGTTTAAAATAAACTGGCAATAAAAATTGGCGAATCCCAGGAAGCGCTGTATAGCGCGCAACCCCTGTGGCCGAGGCCAGTTCTTTACCGCATTCGGTTTTTCAGGATCCATCTGTTATCCAGCATCTGAGATGATGTATCCGAGAAATGGTACTGTCATTTTCTCGAAGGTGCATTTCTCAAGTTTGGCATAGAGTCTATTCTCCCTCAGGTGCTCTAAGACGAGTCGTACATGCCTTCGATCAGTGGTCAAATCTGGAGAGAAGACCAGTATATCATCCAGATACACAATCACGCAGGTATAGAGCAGGTCCTAAAAGACATCATTAACTAGCTCTTGGAATACCGCAGGAGCATTGCACAGACCGAAGGGGATGACGAGGTACTCGTATCCATCACGAGTGTTGAAAGCGGTCTTCCACTCATCCCCTTTTCGAATGCGGACCAGAATATATGCGCCACGCAGGTCGAGTTTGGTGAAGACTCTAGCCCCCTGGATCCTGTCAAAAAGTTTGGAGATCAACGGAAAAGGATGTCTGTTTTTTACTGTGATATTATTCAGACCTCGATAATCGATACAGGGCCGCAAGGACCCATCTTTCTTCTGCATGAAGAAAAAACCGGCCCCGGCTGGTGAAGTAGACTTACGAATAAACCCCCTCTCAAGATTGTCCTTGATGTAGTCGGTCATTGCCTGAGTCTCTGGGAGTGAGAGTGGGTAGACTCGACCATGAGGTGGGGTAGCACCAGGCAGAAGATCGATCGGACAGTCATATGGACGATGAGGAGGCAGAGTCTCAGCATCCTTTTTACTTAAAACGTCCGCGTAGCTGGCATATTGATGCGGTATTCGAAGCAGGTCTATTGGTACCGTAGCGGGGGGGGAGGCCAGTCAGACCTCTGCTAAGCAGGTGGAGTGACAAGATGATCCCCATCACAAAATCTCACCAGAGTGCCAGTCCACAATTGGTGAATGAAGACGTAGCCAGGGTAGCCCAAGAATAATTCACAGAGACTGGCAGGACATAGAAAGAGATCAGCTCCGAGTGCAGAAGCTCAATTTGTAGTTTGAGATGCACAGTAACAGTAAGTACTGGTTCAGGAAGAGGTAGTCCATTTACTGAAGCCACTGACAAAGGCTTCTCCAGCTGGATGGTGGGAAGCCGATACTGATTAACCAGCGCTTGTTGAATGAAGTTACTGGCTGACCCAGAGTCCATAAATGCGGGACGGATAGCGTAACACCCTTGAGAGAGAAAGTCGTCAGAACGGAAAGTTTCGGAGAGGACTTCTCCTGGTCTAGAACCACCACTCTAACTGATCCTAGACAATGGCTTTTCCCGGCCTTTGGGGACAGTTATGCACAAAATGGGCCTTACCTCCACAATACAGACATAGATTCTCCGCCTTGCGATGTAGATGCTCCTGGTCGGTTAAAGGAAGGCACTCCATCTGCTTGGGCTCTTCAGTAGGAACGGATGCTATTGGAAGGTCCGCCCTTTGAAATGAAGGAGGCAGGCGAGGTGGTCTTCTGGTGCATTCTACCTGCTTTGATTGTTCCCTGAAACGTACATCAATCCGTGTAGCCTATGTAATCAGGTTGTTCATAGACGACGGGTGGTCGCGCCCAGCCAATTCGTCCTTAATACGGTCAGAAAGACCATACCAGAACACCACCAGTTGAGCCTCATCATTCCACGCAAGTTCGGCCGCTAGGGTATGGAGCGGGATGGTGTGCTGACCCACAGAAGCGGAACCTTGACGTAGATGTAGCAGAGCTGATGCAGCGGAGGACGTACGACCTGGCTCCTCAAAGACCATCCGGAAGGTAGTCAGGAAGGACTGCAGATTAGTCGTCTCTGGACCTCCATGTTCCCAAATAGGATTTGCCCAAGCAAGAGCCCTATCAGACAACAGGGATATGATGAAGGCAACCTTGGACCTCTCCGTAGGGAACGTCTGTCCATGTAACTCGAAGTGGATCAGGCACAGGTTAAGGAATCCCGACATGTTTGAGGATGACCACAATAGCGGGTTGGCAGCGGGAGTTGCACTCCAGCGGCACTCTGTTCCGGCGGCATCGTAGCAGGCGGAGGAGCGACTGGCGTGCTTGCCGTGCCCGGATGAGAGACTGTATCCAAGCGATCAGCAACACTTTGCATAAACTGCATCAATACGTCTTGTCGTTCACTCTGGCGCTTAAATTCCTGTAAGACATCATGAACAGTGGTCTTGGGATGACCAGCGGGGTCCATGGCCTCAGAGTACTGTCACGGGCAGCGGATGTGAACCCATTGTGCCACGGACTGGCTGTACCCTGTAATGGCGTGACTAACAGCTACCTGGTTTTTGCTAGAGCCTCTGGTGGTGAGGATAGACTTTGCCGTTAGGGTAAATGCCAGGTACCACTCCAGGGCAGTCCCAGAGTCAGTATCAGCTGGTCCAGGCGAACCAGGAGATACCTGCAAAGGTACTGACAGTACAGATGTGGTTAGACAGGCAGGGTCGTTACCAGGAGCAACAAAGACAGGAACTGGAGGATGAGGGAGAGACCTAGTCGAGATAAGCAATGGGTCAGGGCAGGTGGCGCAGGAACTTAGTCAGACAATCCGGCTCGGCAACAGGAGGAACGATGCAAGCGGCAGGGATCAGACGAAGAGCGTAGTTTAGGAACGAGACACATAGTCAGGAACACAAGTGGTAACAAGCTCAATTGCACAGGATAGGACCTGGACTCTGAGGCGCTTGGTTAGAGGGCTGAGCCACTTAAATACCTCCAGGAGAGCCAGAGTATGTCAATGGAATCACCTGACACAACACAGCCGCGCCCAAGGAATGATGCGTACCGCAGCCGAGCACAAGCAGCGTTCAGGTAGACTGGAAGCTGCGGAGCGGAGTCTCCAGAGCAGCAACAGAGACAGGGATGCACAGATAATGATCACAGGTGACCATGGCGCCCGGAACCGTGGCGGCGAGCAAGGGGATAGCGTTGCATCGAGGATGCTGTTACAGCCTATATTGTTTTGCACCTAAATTCCTCTAGTAAAGAAGCACACTGGTTCACTGCAGATCTTGACTCTCTGGACTTATTTCCCATTTCCCATGCACCGTGCCTTGCTATCCCTTCCAGAGAGCAGCAACACATGGTGACACCTCGACAGTGTCCAGGGGACCCAGCGTAGCATTGGGTGCCACCCCAAATCTGGACACTGCATATCTATAGGCCAGTTCTTCGTCTATTCTTCATGCATTTTTTGCATTATCTAATTCACTTGCATTCAACATCACAGAAAATAGATTTCCACAAGCTCCATTTCCGACTGTAGCCCTAATGGGTCATACAGGATTACAAACATGGCTGATTTCTTAAAGATACAGCAGCACACCGGTCCATTGGTTATGTATAATATTTGCGGCTCATTAATTTTAATCAGAATGGAGCTGAGCTACAATGCCACACCTGTAGACTAATTATGTGTGTGGTATTATTGTTAGAAGAAAGCAGCCATGTTGTTTCAAGCCTGGATGACCCTTTTTTCTTTATTTCTGACTTATTTTAGAATTGACCCATGGAATCATTTTCCTGACCAGCAATGCATTTTGCCATTGGTAGCTGTAATCTTTTATTTTACTCATGGCACTAGATTTGTTTGTTTCTTCCTTCCTTTTGAGGGGATTGGTGGCAGTACACAGAATTAACCCCTTCATTGCTGTAGCCTCTTCTGGAGTAGGATAATAGCACCTCACTCCCCATCTTTGCCTCCTCAACAGCAAGTTGTAAAATAATACTGTATGGAAGTTGTAAAATAATACTGCAAAAGAATGGACAGCTTGAAGAAAGAGGCGGATTCATGAATGGTGATATATTGTCTAGACATCTGTCATCCTTGGCTGTTCCCATTCTCTCTTGTTTTGGCAATTGGCCACTGGATCCATTGCTGTCAGCTCTTTCAGGCTCTTTGCGTGACTTTCTTGCCCAATTTGTAGAGTCTGTTCCTGCTGCTGATTATTAATACAGCCAGTTATAGTATTATGCTCTTAAAGAAAGGCGAAGCTTAATGTGAAATTTTCCTGGTCTCGGATATGATTGACTATGGTGGCTTAATTTTGGATATTCACTGCCTATTGCTGACTTGCCTTCTAATGCCTCTAGGCAGGCATGCTCGACCTGCGGCCCTCCAGCTGTTGTAAAACTACAACTCCCACAATGCCCGGCTGGGAGTTGTAGTTTTGTAACAGCTGGAGGACCGCAGGTGGAGGATGCCTGCTCTAGAGAGTTGAAAGGAGATCCAGCTCGACTTCTGTTAAAATTTAGTACTCTTATTTAGTGTCTATTAAAATGTCAGAACTTGGACATCTATTAGGCCATGATAAAATCTATATAACAAAATGACAGAGTACTCCAACGGCAACGCGTTTCATACCCTCCAGTCTTTTTTCCACAGCCATAGTGGTGCATTGACTTTGAGCTGATTTTGTTTTTCTCTTTTGTAATGCCTCCAAAAGAAGTAAGGGTGTCAAGCATATCCTCAACTCACTGTACTGTAGGTGGCTCTTGGTGCACTGATTCAGCAAGCTGTAGTTCTCTATATGTAACTAGTGTAATGTGGTGTCGTTATCACGCTCAGTGCAGGTTCTTTGGTGTTTTTTTTTTCCAATCAAGATAGAAGCGGATGGCCTCTCCTCAAGCAAGTGGATTACACTCTGAAAGGCTGAATGTGAGTCACAGATGCCACGAATGCCGCATCTGAGGGTTCGGAGCAGTGCGTTCATCGTCGATTTGTGACCAAGTAGTTGGTAACTAATTGAATTTCTTGTCAAAGTTCGGCGAAGCAGCTGAATCGACTTTTTCAAAACTTCGCTCATCTCTAGTTGTAACCATGACAGGTACTATTTCAGGGATCGGTGTGTTAGATTTTGAGTTTACATGAAACATTTCTTTAAAGGGAACCTTCCATTAAAGGGGTTGTACCATGATGATGTATCCCCTGTATATAGGGTTGGGGATAAATGATTGACAGTCTATCTGATTTGGCCCTATCTATCAACATAACAGAGGCCTGTGTTTGAATGGAGTGGTGGACATTCATGCACACTACCACTTCATTCAATTCTATGAGGCCAACAAAGATAGTTGAGCTGTTGTGTACTCTGCTGACTCTGGTGGCCTCATGGAGTTGGCTGGAGCAGCACAATGCAGGAGTCTTAACCACTCCATTTAAATGGCGGAGCACTGGCCCCAGTTCTAGTGATTGTAAATGTATATGAAAACCACGGCACTCAGAAATGTTGCTTAAATATGTCTCTGTTTTATTAAAGGCAAAGAGACAAGATTATAGGCTGACACTAGTGTTTCGGTCTAACCTTAGACCTTGTTCACATCCATGTGGTATGTGGAAGACTAAACATGGCATCGAAACTTACTAGAATGGAGCATTCTGTGTGATGCAATGTGCTCCCGTTCTAGTAATTGACAGCATCTCATCTGTCCATGAGCAATGTCTAGTTACTAGACATAATGAAAAATCCTAGACGAAGTCATGTAGGGACTCTATCCCAATGCACGTTTATGCAAGTTAAATATTCTTGGGAGGTTCCTTTTAATACATATTTATTTATTTATTTTTAAACCTGCTTGTTGATGGCTTCCAGATAGCAACTTAACCAAGCATAATAATAAAAAAAGTAAACTGAAAAAAACAAGTAAAAACAGACAAAAAGTTAAATAAGATATGCTGCAAAAGCTGCTAGATTTTACCTTTTGCACATAGGATTTTATGGTGGGATGTAAGTTTGACGGCCCTCTCAAAATGTTGTCCATGTGTTTTTAACTGGAATACGTATGTGATGCAAAGCAGACATACTTGTGTTATTCTGTATCCCAGTTGGAGTCATTTACTAAATAAAACAGTTGGGCTGTGTTTGTGTTAGAAGCTCGATTGTCAAGGACAGCCGTCTCCTCATGACAAATGAAATGCATTGGGTTTCTATACAAACTTTTGCTGTACTTTCTGGATTGTTTATTCAAAGCTGCTACAACTGGAAAACAGTGGAACGTGTGGAAAAGCTTGATAAGAAAGCAGTGAAAGGTGTGGGTAAGGCATTAAAGATGTTTCTACATCTTTAACATTTTAGAACGAAACCCTAGGTATCTAGATGCTCACCATGTCAAGTTGATCATAGACTATAGCCGCCAACTAAATGATTGTTTAACCAATGGCTTTTGAAGGCACCATAGGGGCATCCCATTGAGCTGCTATTGTGCCCCTACAGATAGGGGTAGCAACACAGCATTACCGCATCCCATGTTTTAATTGGCTCTTAGGACCTGGAATGATTAGACACTTATGGATAAACCAGGGAGTTCAGAATTGCCCCAAGGGTTAAAATTATAAACCATTTTGTCATGGGATCCTCAAATCACCAGGACTATTCCAAAGTCTATATACTATACTATATAGTAGTTCACATGTTTGCAGATTTGAAATTTGTGTTGCAGAAAAAAATAGTTGATTCAGTGGGTAAATCCCCATGCGGAAACATGGCATGTTAAACTGCAAATCTGTGGCAAAAATTTGAGGAACAGCCCCAGATTTCAGCTGTGGAATCTGTTGGAAAATTCTACTGTCTGAACATGCCATTAGTTGGAACAGTAGAGATTCTCCTCCCAGAGACACACAGCAGCCTTGTAGGTCACTTTCAGGGCAAACCAACTGTGTGGGACCTGTTGGAGTATATCATGATCCCCAACCCCAGTTATACTAATGTTTAAAATTGTTATAAAAGGGCATCTGTCAGCAGATTTGTAGCTATGAAACTTGCTGGCCTGTTGCATGTGCACTTGGCAGCTGAAGGCATCTGTGTTGGTCCTATGGTCATATGTGCCCGCATAGCGGAGAAAAATGATGTTTTAATATATGCAAGTGAGCCTCTAGGAGCAAAAGATTCATTGCCTTTGCTCCTAGAGGTCTCTCTCTCTCTCTCTTTCTGTCTCTCTCTCTCTCCCACGCCCTCTGCACTTTGAATGACAGGTCGATGCAGTGAAAACATCATCACGTCTGATCCTGTCAATTGCAGCAATGTGGACACATATGAACATGCAGCCGGTACATATTCCTTCAGCTTCCAAGGGCACGTGCAGCACGACAGATACCCTTTAAATTTGTAACCATCAAGCATACTGCACTCCTAAGTGTATTCTGCAATCACCAATGATATTGCACCAATCATATTGTTGGAAGAAAATAACTTACTTGTTCAAGTTTTCACCAAAAATGGTCCTTCTGTTGCCTTCTTGCATGATGTTCTGGAATCTCAGGGTATAAAGCAATCAACACAAGGGGCAATTGAATTAAATAATGTATCTTCAAGGAAGACACCCATGATTCTTTCTATTAAGAACAGTCTAGGCTGCAGTCGTCAGGGCCTGCTGAGGGTTTTAGTTCAGTCTGAATATTGCTGGCAGATGTGTCACTCTTCAGAGCAGCTGCAAGGGGGAGAAATATACTTCACAGCTGGACATTTCTATGTAATTTCATCTTTCAAATCAGTTTCTTATTTTTATTTCATATTTTCTATCCTTTTGAAGCTTGCAATAAAACTGTGCTTCATGATCTTCATCTTTAGATCTGTGTCCAGCTGGAGAAACATTATTTCTTCTCGTGTTTATTTCTATCAGCTGACTGTTTCTGTTGCATCTTTCCCTTCATGGTTGTGGTATGGGCAAAGCCTTGTTCTCCAGGTAACAGGCAAATCCATTAGCAGGTTTGTCTTAATTAGAGTTCATGACAAGTCATATCAAGTGAATATTAAAGATAAAATAAGAAAAACTACCTATATCGCCAATCTTCTCCATATAACCCATCAATTTCTAATAAACAGAAGTTGACCTGATGGAATGGTAGTGAGTCACAAATAATGATATATCCAACCTCAACTGACTACTCTGTGTCTATGTAGATCTGCATTTATCCAGGTGATGGCATGGTGTTCATACCATCAGCTGGACTTGTTTAGAAATCTTGCATACATTCCACCAATCATGTGAGAGGTCATCGGAAGAAACCAGTCATAAGACTGGGAGAACATTTTCAAGATTTCTAAACAAGTCCAGTTGGTGTGTTGGTTTAATGCAAGTACTCAGGCTCAGACTGGCCCACAGGGGTACAGGTGAATCCCCTGGTGGGCCCCTGGTCCTCCATCCCCCTTGTGCAGCAATAACTGCACCTAAATGTTTTTGTTAATTGTTGGTTATTCCTGCGTATTGACTCGGAGGAGTTTTTGCCCATTCCTCCATACAAAACAGCTTCAACTATTTTGATGGATTTCCTCACATGAACTGCCTGCTTTACATCCTTCCACAACATTTCTATTGCATTAAGGCCAGAACTTTGATATGGCCATTCCAAAACTTTTACTTTTATTATTCCTTAACCATTCTTTGATAAAACTACTTAGGGTCATTGTCTTTCTGCATGACCCATATTCTCTTGGGACTTACCTCCCAGATGTCTTTTAAAACATTTGCCCCTTAAAATTTGCTGGTAAAATTCAGAATTCATTTTTTCAGCAATAATGTCAAGTTCTCCTGGCCCAGATAGTGCAAAGCATTGATGCTATACCACTGCCATATTTTAGAGACTGAATGAGGGTTTTATGCCGGAATGCATTGGTTTCCTTTTTCCAAACATAACTGTCATGTAGGGGTGGGAAGAGTGCAGCCTTGATCTCCACCCGCACCTCTGTCCCTACCTACTTGCACGACCCATCCTAACTAACGGAGTACAACTTGGCGGCGTTCCCTAGCTTAGATACGTGCTGGGGCCTAAAGAGTGCTAGAGTAACACATAACAGAGTCAGGGAAGCAAAGGTCAAAGCCAGGAGGTCACGCAGGTACCCAAGGAAAAACACAATAGCAAGGTCAACACAAACCGAAGTCAGAAGCCGAGATCTCACGTCAATTCCAAGGAGATAACAAGGTCGAGGTCAGAAACAAAGCAGAGTCCAAACACAATAGCTAGGTAACAATAGGAATGCTGGTAAAGGTAGAAAGACCAATCACAGGCAACCTGTGGCCAGCAGGCTGCCTGTTTAAATAGCCCAGACTGGTGAGTCACATGACGTTGCCAGGGTCACGTGACTCGCATAACACAGCCCACCATAGCCGAGCTCCGATCATCATTGTCGGCGCTCAGCTTTCCTGCTGCTTATTGTCTAGGGGACGGAGGACGCTGGCCACGCAGAGGAGGCATGCGCGGCCGGATCCTCCCCGCCCCTGGTCCCCATGGAGACGAGAACGCTGCCCGCGCCCTAGCTCCGCGATGCGCGCGGAATGCCGGCGGCGCTGCTAAGGGAGAGTGCGCCGCCAGCTCCCCGTGACAATAAAGCTTTTCATTTAAACCAAAAAAGTTTCATTTTGGTCTCATCCACAAAACATTATTCCAATAGCCTTCTGATTTGTCTAGGTGATCTTTAGCAAACTGCAGATGGGCAGCAATGGGTTTTTTTTTTGTTCTTTTTTGGAGAACAGCGGCTTTCTCCTTGCAATCCTGCCATGCACACCATTGTTGCTCAGTGGACTATTGAACATTAACATTAGCTAGTGTTGTCCCTTAGTTGCTTAGAGGTTTCCTTGGATTCTTTTGTGCCCTCACTGACTTCTACACGTCTTGCTGTTCGTGTGATCTTGGTTGGTCGACCACTACTGGGGAGAGTAACAATGGTCTTGAATTTCATCTATTTGTACACAATCTGTGTGACTGTGGATTGGTGGAGTGTAAACTCTTGGCATACCTCCAATAGGGGCAGACCACACAGCTGTTATGAGTCCCATGGGGAAAAGGAGCCCTCAGTGAACCAAAGTCTCTGCCCCCTAATTACTCATTAGTGTCCAGCTTCAGTAAAGTATCCATATCATCAGTGGAGAAAGCTAAAGGAGCTGTGCAAAGAATAGTGTAGTTCTCAGGTTAGATAGGAGCATCTACCAGGACCTCTGATGACATCATATTCTGCATCACAGGTCCTGTACATCTGGTAAAGGAACTGCACGTCACATGTCCTTCAACCCCTAAAAGCATGTAGAACTGCAGGATGAGCTCTCCATTGAGATTAAAATGGAGTGGTAAGAAGAGGTCCTACTCCTTTCTCTTCATTTGCCTCTCCCATTCCCTGATTGCACTCATTCCTCACTCATGTATATAGTATGTACCTCACACAATAACTATAATATATAAATGACCGCATATATCTGTACACACTGCATTTATTATACAGTATAATACATGCAGTGGACACAGGTATGCAGTATATCCAGTAGTGTACTGATGTGAGGTACAAGGTATTATATATGCAGTGTATACAGATATATAGTATATACAACAGTGTACTAATATATGAGGTACAAGGTATAATAGATGCAGCGTGTTAAGATATATATAGTATATACAGCAGTGTACTGATATTTGAGGTACAAGCTGTATTTTATACCTCATTCCTCACATATCAGTGCACTGCTGTATATACTGGCCAGGAATGGGTAGTGGGAGGGTTTTACTGAATCTTTTCCCACAGAATTCTATATCAATCTGCTCTATAACAAGGTGCTTTCGGATTGCATTCCATTTTGTGGTGACAGGTCCTATATTACCGTATATCAGGATGAGAAAATTAGTTCTATTCTTGATGAAGGATGTATTAGTGTTGCGCAAAAACGTAAAAGCTTCAGTAATATTTTGTCACCCGTCCTTTTCAAAACCTTAGTCGATGCAATGCATGTCAGTTTGCGGAAACAAAATAAACATCTATTTTTTCATTATCACAAAGCAAATAGACTTTTGAGATAAAATCTATCATTGATTTTGATACAACACACCCCATATATATTAGCAAATGCATTTTTAAGGGGTTATCCCATGACTAATGTAAAAAAAAAAAAAAATTTATATCAAGCTGACAGCTCGAGGGAAGTGTCTTTTCTGCTGCAGCTGAGGGCCGTGTCCATGCTCTCCTTATCACAGCTCAGGAGGCGTGTCCATGCTCTCCCTATCACAGCTGAGGGCGTGTCCATGCTCTCCTTATCACAGCTGAGGGCCGTGTCCATGCTCTCCCTATCACAGCTGAGGGCCGTGTCCATGCTCTCCCTATCACAGCTGAGGGCCGTGTCCATGCTCTCCTTATCACAGCTGAGGGCCGTGTCCATGCTCTCCCTATCACAGCTGAGGGCCGTGTCCATGCTCTCCCTATCACAGCTGAGGGCCGTGTCCATGCTCTCCCTATCACAGCTGAGGGCCGTGTCCATGCTCTCCCTATCACAGCTGAGGGCCGTGTCCATGCTCTCCCTATCACAGCTGAGGGCCGTCTCCATGCTCTCCCTATCACAGCTGAGGGCCGTGTCCATGCTCTCCCTATCACAGCTGAGGGCCGTGTCCATGCTCTCCCTATCACAGCTGAGGGCCGTGTCCATGCTCTCCTTATCACAGCTGAGGGCCGTGTCCATGCTCTCCTTATCACAGCTCAGGAGGCAGTTGAAAGATGAAACTGAGCATGTGCAGTCATCTCAGACGAACAAAGAAATAAGAAAAAATAAATAAAACTGCGGGTGGCACTATATGCTAACTTTTTAATTACATGCAATTACAAAAGATTTCAGATCCAGGTACTGGTTTGAAAACTGTAGAATATTTTTGTGGAACAACCCCTTTAAATGTGATCTTTCATAATTGATATGTACTACAAGGAAAGTGAAGAACCACATAGCTGAGCATATTAGATATATAAATAGAAAGCACTCCAATGCTTTGGGAACAGCATGGAGGTGCTTTGGATTTTTTTCAATTTTGCTGCATTGAGAGATTTAATAAACCTGATAGAGGTGGGAACTGGCAGCGTTCACTATTTACGAGAGAGGCTTTTTGGATTTATATTTTGAATACCTGACATCATATGGGATTGAAATGGGGAAATGATCTGATATATTTTTTATTTGGAATGAATAATGCAGATTATGTATACAGCTTGTGTAATTGATTTATTTTCACTTTATATTTGCTTATATATCATGAGGTCACTTCCTGTTGTTTTTGTCATTGATCCATTGTACTTTTAGTTTTAGATCAAATTTATGCAGGAATATAGAACATTCTAACAGGTTCACTAACTTTCAAGCACCACTGTAAGTAGAAATAGTGTAATTGCTGTGTAAGGGTTGAAGGAGAAGCAAAACAGAGGATATGCCTCTGATGGGAGAAGCGGTTAGGCTAGGAGGCAGATTTGCTTTGCAGAAATCTTCTGCTTTTATCTGAGATTGCAAACTAAGCTTGAAGGAGTTGTCTCATCTCAGACAACTGTCTTATAGGTGCGGGTCCCACCGCTAAGACCTGCCCCTATATTGAGAACGGAGCCCTGCAAAGTGGTGGCTGGAGGACTTGGCTATTTTTATAAAAATGAGTGGAGGGCGGCTGCGCATGCACAGTACGCCCTCCGCCACTTTCGGGGCTCCGTTCTCGATATAGGTGTGGGTCCCAGTGCTGGGGCCTGCACCTATGAGACAATGGGGGCCTATCCTAGCGATATGCCCCCATTGTCTGAGGTGAGAGAACCCCTTTAACCCCACCCTCTTATATAAACCCAAATATATTTTTTTTTACCTACAAAGACTAACTGGTAAAGGAGGCTTATTTCCATGGCAAATCGTTTTTTTGTTTTAGTGTTAATTTTTTACTAAATAAATTGACCTTGCTTGATAATACATAGGATGTGTCCTCATACACACTGTGAGTGATCTCAGGGGTTCTGTTTTTCCTCCTTTGGTCAGATGACTTTAGAGTTGTATACAGACATTGTCATAACTGAAGGCGTTTAGAGCTCCCTGTCAATGTATTAAATGCTTGTCCTTGTGTAACAATTCGTGTTTGCACGGCTGTTTTACCATTTGTTAAAAGCTCAGTCATTTTTGCTGTAGACGTCTGCAATTGTCACCAGACAGACGGTAATTTAGAATCTGAATTGAAACAAGACTGGTGATATAATGAGGTGGTAAACAGACAGAAGATGGATCACCGCAGTATCTAATTACAGCCAGTGAGAGCACATTGATCAATGTGTCATTTTTCCTTGGTCTGTGGGCTGTTATCTGACTTTGGCGTTCTTGTGTTTTCTACCTGGACACCACAGTAAAAAAAAGTAATCAAAATAAAAACAGAATCTGAAAATCCAAGCTCATGTCACGTTTTTCATGTTATCTGGTAAAATAGGCCCTTTTGGACCATAATGTGTGAGTGGAGACAATTAACGTGTTTTCTGTAATTAGTATATAGTGGCTGCTTTTGCTGCATGAAACAGTTTAGAATGAGTTCTTGATTTTTTTTAACGGTTTTTACCACTAACATTTAACTCCATTATAATGTCCATAGAGGCAGTCACCCAACCTTCCATAAACCTGTATGCCTCATGTACAGCCTGGTGTACTACCGTAGGCACACCGTATAGCGTCTCTATACAACATTGTGTAATGGAAGTCTTCTCCTCAAGAAGCAATGCTTCTAGGGAAGAATGCCTCCATAATACGTAGTAGTGTAACCTGGAGCTTTTGCTCCTCATTATTCATTCCACCTACCATGTGCCATTTACTGTAAAATTCTAGAGTCTTAAAGTAAATGTGTCACCATCTAAAACCAGATAGTAGCACATCTCCTTTTATTCTAATCTCTCTTTATTTTCTGATTGCAAATTTTGTTATTCTATTTTCTGAACATGATTATAGGGGCGGCCATCTTGCTTGAGCTGTTCTTAACAGTATTTAGAAAGTATTAAGAAAACTGTCTGTGAAGGTTCTCATTTAGCCAGGTCATGGTATATCTGTAAAGAATGAATCAAGGCAACTGGACTCCCAGAAAAAGGTGAAAATGGAAAAGCCAAGCTTGAATAGAGGCGGGCGGGTTTAGACATCTATTGTCTGCCACATACAATGCTGTCTTGACACCTTTTTCTGGGAGGTCATTATCACCTACTGACTCCAATTAGGATAATGGAATCAACACCTTTGACCCCATGCTGGGTATAATGACCTCTGACCCCATGCTGGGTATAATTACAAGATGTTGATTTAGTTACATATTTAATCCCGGAGAAAGCTCATTGGAAAAACGAGTGAAACGTTTTCAAGAAATCTACAGTACGTCCAGTTGCCTTGATTTATTCTTTACAAATATTAAGAAAATTGCTTTACGGCAGCTACATGGGCCATAGACTCAGTGGTCAGGGGGGGACCTCATTGACTTCTATGAGTTTTCTAGACATGCTCTGTGATCTGTGCAGAGGTCATTGTACAAAGAAAGAATAGATAAGATTTGACAATCGCCAGAAGTAGCGCTTATTATTAGGCTTAGTAGCTAGTGCGAAAACTGCAGGATTTTATGTTTTTTGTTTAAATGTAGATACTGACATGGAAAATTAAAACTAGCATCACCAAAAATTCCTTAAAAATATGTCAAACTCAAAACATGATTTAAACAATAGGTAATTTTCTGATTACACATTTCCTGTAAATGGTAGAGGGGCCTTTTGGACTCTTTCTAACCCAATCTGTTACCTCTGCACCACTATAGCTCCTAATGGAGTGACCAACTGAATGAGCATATGGTGGCACATGGAGTACCTGTGGCTCAATATCACTGAGCTGCATGGACTTGATATGCAGCTATACAAGCTTAATGAACATAAATCTACCATTTCCTTGAGGTCTTAAAGGAGTAATAAACCATCAATAGCTGTCAGCCAAATGCTCATTCGGCAGACAGTTATCCTCCGCAGCTCCCACATATACATGCATGGCTATATTAATGGGGAGAGCTGAGAAAGCCGCTGCCAGAAACCTGCAGCAGAAGCTTACCCCTAGGTAGGACAAATGGATCAGGATCAAGTGCCTGGTCCGTTTCAGGTTGACTTGCACATTGGATTCTAGTCTGGTGAGTTTTAGTCTCACTACCACAAATTACCTCAATACAGTGAAGATGATCTGGACATGTTTGTTATCCCACTGGAGCTGTAGAGGAGCCACATGGGAGGAGGGGGCATGAGGGAAGTCTCACACACTTGAGCAAGAACCCTTTTCAATTAGTTTTTGCCCAAGGGAATATATATATATATATATATATATATATCTATTATTTTATTTTTTTTTGAGAATACCAGTGTTCATTAAAGGGGTTATCCCATCTTTTGAAGTCTGCCTAATTGTGTAGTTTTTGACACCAGTATCAACTTAGGCCTCTTTCACACTTGCGTTGTCCGGATCCGGCGTGTACTCCACTTGCCGGAATTACACTCCGGATCCGGAAAAACGCAAGTGTACTGAAAGCATTTGAAGACGGAACCGTCTTCCAAATGCGTTCAGTGTTACTATGGCAGCCAGGACGCTATTAAAGTCCTGGTTGCCATAGTAGGAGCAGGGAGCGGGGGAGCGGTGTACTTACAGTCCGTGCGGCTCCCGGGGCGCTCCAGAATGACGTCAGAGCGCCCCATGCGCATGGATGACGTGATCCATGTGATCACATGATCCATGCGCTTGGGGCGCCCTGACGTCACTCTGGAGCGCCTGGGGAGCCGCACGGATGGTAAGTATACCGCTCCCCGCTACACTTTACCATGGCTGCCAGGACTTTAGCGTCCCGGCAGCCATGGTAACCACTCTGAAAAAGCTAAATGTCGGCTCCGGCAATGCGCCGAAACGACGTTTAGCTTAAGGCCGGATCCGGATCAATGCCTTTCAATGGGCATTAATTCCGGATCCGGCCTTGCGGCAAGTGTTCCGGATTTTTGGCCGGAGCAAAAAGCGCAGCATGCTGCGGTATTTTCTCCCGCCAAAAAACGTTCCGGAACTGAAGACATCCTGATGCATCCTGATGCATCCTGAACGGATTTCTCTCCATTCAGAATGCATTAGGATAATCCTGATCAGGATTCTTCCGGCATAGAGCCCCGACGACGGAACTCTATGCCGGAAGACAAGAACGCAAGTGTGAAAGAGCCCTTACCCAATAGAAGTTATTAGAGATTCGTCCTCCCTTCTTATATATTTGACCTTCTTTTGTAGCCTTGTTTACTGCTGGTCGTTATAGGTTACGGCCACCCCAGCAACATCGGAGCGCTTGCGCGATATCCTCTTCTTTTTTCTGAGCGAATGATTTCCTGCTCACACGGGAGCGCGCACGCCAAACAAGGAGGCGGAGTCAGTAAATGAGAAGGTGGGATAACCCCTTTAAGCTTGTATAGCTGCACATGAAGTCCTTGCAGCTCAGTCATATTAAAGAGGACCTGTCGCCACTCCTGACATGCCGGTTTTTAAAGGGTTTCTGTCACCAGAATTAACCCAATTAAACTAGCTGACATTAGAGATGTGCTAATGTCAGCTGAACCTAACTAGTCTATTCCTACTTTTATCTATGCCCCGGTTAATCCAGAAATATAACTTTTATAATATGCTAATTAGCCTCTAGGAGCAGGGGTATGTGGTGCCGCTGCTCCTAGAGGCTCCGTTCTCCAACCTCTGGCTACGCCCTGCTACACTAGATTGACAGGGCCAGGCAGCGTTGGTCTCCTACTGTCAGCCCTGTCTACCGTGTAAATCTCGCGCCTGCGCCATCCCGTTCAGTATTCGGCGCAGGTGCAGTGAGTGAAGGGCGCTCTCCTGCTGTCGGCTTCCTCACTGTGCCTGCACCAAATACTGAACGGCGCAAAATTTCCCCAGCGCACAGGGCCGGCAGTTGGAGGTGAACCCTGCCTGGCCCTGTCAATCTAGTGCAGCAGGGCATGGCCAGATGTGGGAGAATGGATCCTCTAGGAGCAGGGGCAACGCCCCCCCTGCTCCTAGAAGCGAATTAGCATATTATAAAAGTTATATTTCTGGAGTAACGTGGGCATAGATAAAAGTAGGAATAGGCTAGTTAGTTAGGTTCAGCTGACATTAGCACATCGCTAATATCAGCTAGTTTAATAGGGTTAATTCTGGTGACAGAAACCCTTTAATATCTACTATTAGAAGTTATGAATGAATTGCTAGCAGTCTGCAGTAATGGTACAAAGGGGTGTTAACCTATTGGGGGGCGGAGGTCTCTGTACAGTCTGACAATGGCAGCACTGATTGGATAGAGTGAGACTGTGCAGAGACACCCCACCCCAAACTGATTACCTCCCCTCTGTACCCTTACTGCAGACTGATGGCAATTCATTCATAACTTCTAGTAGAATTAATAAAGAAATGGCACAACATACAGACATAAGAATAGATGCTCCAGAATTGTTATTACATGGGGAATGTATGTAGCTATTAAAGGTCCTCTTTAAGCTACAGGAACTACTTGTGCCACCATATGCTGATTATGTAGGCAACTTTATTAACAGGGGTGTAGCTACAGAGGTAACAGCTGTATCTGGGTCCTCATGTCTGACTATCCAAAGGCCCATCTGCCATATAAGACACTAGCATTATACATTTTTAGGGGGAAAATCAGCACTTACAGTGAGGAACAGAAGTATTTGAACACCCTGCGATTTTGCAAGCTCTCCCACTTAGAAATCATGGAGGGGTCTGAAATTCACATTGTAGGTGCATTCCCACTCTGAGAGAGAGAATTTAAAAAGGTCAAACGTTTCCTGTAGTACTTGACCAGGTTTGCACACACTGCAACAGGGATTGTGGCTCACTCCTCCACACAGATCTCCTCTAGATCTGTCAGGTTTCGGGGCTGTCGCTGAGCAACACGAAGTTTCAGCTCCCTCCAAAGAAGTTCTATTGGATTTAGGTCTGGAGACTGGCTAGGCCACTCCAGAACCTTGATATGCTTCTTACAGAGCCACTCCTTGGTTATCCTGGCTGTGTGCTTTGGGTCGTTGTCATGTTGGAATAACCAAGCCACGACCCATCTTCAATGCTCTGACTGAGGGAAGGAGGTTGTTGCTCAAAATCTCACAATAAATGACCCCATTCATCCTCTCCTTGATACAGTGCAGTCGCCCTGTCCCCTTCGCAGAAAAGCACCCCCATGCTTCACAGTAGGGATGGTGTTCTTGGGATGCAACTCGTCCTTCTTTTTCCTCCAAACACGAGTGAAGTTTAGACCAAAAAGTTCTACTTTGGTCTCATCTGACCACATGCCTCCTCTGGATCATCCAGATATTCATTGGCAAACTTCAGATGGGCCTGGACATGTGATGACTTGAGCAGGGGAACCTTCCGTGCAATGCATTATTTGAAACCATGACTGCGTAGGGTTCTACTGACGGTGACCTTTGAAACTGTGGTCCCAGCTCTCTTCATGTCATTGACCAGCTCCTCCCCTGTAGTTCTGGGCTGATTCCTCACCTTTCTTATCATTAGTGATACCCCACGAGGTAAGATCTTGCATGGAGCCCCAGTCCGAGGGAGACTGACAGTCGTCTTTAGCCTCTTCCATTTTCTAACAATTGCTCCAACAGTTGATCTATTTTCACCAAGCTGCTTGGCAATTGCCCTGTAGCCCTTTCCAGCCTTGTGGAGGTTCACAATTTTGTCTCTGGTGTCTTTTGACAGCTCTTTGGTCTTTCCCATGGTAGTAGTTGGCATCTGACTGACTGTGGGGGTGGACAGGTGTCTTTTAAAGAGCTCAGACAGGTGTTACTAAGTTAGATTAATGAGTGGGGTAGAGGTGGACTTTTTAAAGGCACAGTAACAGTCTTTGAGAGCTAGAATTATTACTGTTTCTGAGGTGTTCAAATACTTATGTTCAGCAGTGCAAGACAAATAAATTCTTTAAAAAATCATACAATGTGATTTCCTGATTTTTTTATTTTTATTTATTCTGTCTCTGAGTGGGAATGCACCTACAATGTGAATTTCAGACCCCTCCATGATTTCTACGTGGGAGAACTTGCAAAATCACAGGGTGTTCCTCACTGTAGATTTCATTTTAGGGTGTGTTTACTTGCATTGTGCATTATTTAAAAAAATGGCTAATATAAATTATCATCTTCCTATCGCTTTATGAATAAAAGTTGATGAACATTTAATAACTGTGATAAGACTTGTCTATAATGGTATCCTCAGGAGCACCCTTAAGCAATTTACTTCAAAAGTCATTTCCCTGCTCTCCCTTGTCTGACAGAGTTCTTCAGACTAAACATGTCTTCTCATGCACCCAGGAACCCAATCAATCTTCATACTTGATCGTTAATATCTCAAGGTGTGAAAATTTGTAGAGAAGCTGGCTCCGGATTTAAAGGAGCCTCTTTATTCTGTTAGTGGAGTGAGGCTGTAGATGATGTATTTCTGCTTACATGTTTATAAATCAACAGAGGGCATTAATTTATTTCAGGGGGTCACTCACATGACCCTGGGGCCTTAAAGAGGAATCTGCAGCCTAATACTTCTTTCTACCATGACTGACCTATTGGTGTAAATCTGATAATTGGATTTTTAGAAAGCTGTACTGTTCCTGAGTTATACTGCAGAGCTTTACTCACTCTTTTCTGTGGAATCACTGTATACATAAATTGCATATCCTGAACTAATTGTTACAATGATGGCACATGACCACTGATGTTCTGCTCACCCGCTCCATCATTCTGGTCCCTGTTGGCCGGGAACTGCCTCCCTCTTACCTCTACTTCCTGGCAGGCTCTGCTGCTGGGGGCTGGGGTAGCGCTATCTCTTCACACAGACTGTGGTCTGACTGCTGGCTAGGCCTTTCTGCCCATATGGTGTGCGTGTACTCTCTCTGGTTCTTAAAGGGCTTGTGCGTGCGCACCCCAGCTTATGGCTGGCCACCTAGGGGTACTTTGGGAGGTTACTTGAGCTATAGGTTGTAGTCTGCTAGCATCCTTGAAAGGTGTGCTTGTCTAGATTTCTCTGCTCATGTACGGATTTCTGCCTGTTTTCCAGATTTGACCATTCACTTCTGGAGCTAACCTCTGCTTCATCTCCATACTGACCCCGAGCTACCCACCTTTACCTCAGACTGTTTATTGGATTGCACAAACTCTGCTTGCCCTGATCTCTTCCTGTCTATAACTACAGTTTTGCCTGATCCCTCAGTGCTCCTTATCATTGTGTCTTAACCCCTGTGGGTCAGCCATCACCTGAACAAACATAAAGAGGTAGTGGCAAGGTGGTTCCCTTGCAGCAAAGTCTATATGCCTGTAAAGGGGTTAAAGGGTGAACACCAGTGGGCTGCTTTTTGGGAAGTCTAGATGACCTGATTACCCTGGCCACCCGAATTGACCTCCACTTCAGAGAACGTCTCAAGGACTTGGCGTGTGAGAGTAAAGTTCCCAGGTTGGCAACAACGCCAATGATTCCATCTTCATCTTGCCCCCTGGAACCTATGCAGTTGGACAGAGTGCACAGGTACAGTAACAATCTGTAGATGCACTGTGGTGGCATGGGCCATTATGTGAAGATGCCTTTTCAAGCCAAGAAACTCCAGTGCTTAGGGCTGATTGGAGAGACTGGATGAAGTCCATTACTTTTTTTTATTTTCTAGGCTAAGGTCGGACCCAGCAGTATTAGTGCTCCCTCCTCATTTTGCAGCCTTGGCTTGAGCTGTGCAGATGCTGTAGGCTTGGTAAAGTTCCCTCCTGTGGCGACCAAGGGGACTTGATGTGGAGAGGAAGTGCAGGACTGGAGCAACACTAGGACATGGCAAGTGGAGTGGCATAATTTCCAGTCTCATTGCTTTTTCCTTTTGAATTAAGCAGGGGTCTTCTCACTGTTTGGAAGACAGTGGTCTTTCTCCTGGTTCTGGCATTTTTAGAAGTTCCAGTATCTGTGCCCCAGCCACCGCAGCTTCTGTGTCTAAGCTTTCTGCAGCCCAGGGTTCTGTGAGTACCCTGACATCAGTAAGTGCACTATATTCTCTTCTGTGCTTTAGCTGATTCTTCTTCCCCTTACGATTTTCAGGGAGACAAGGATTCATCTTCTGCTGCCCACCACAATTCTGGGAAGTGTGGCGTTTGTACTAAACGGTTACCAGTGTCTCCCTCCAAGCCATTATGCAAAGAACATGGTACAAAGAAAGGTTGTTAAAGCAGAAACTCTAGTTGTTTTTTTTTGGATGACATCAGGTTACTAGTTAGAGAACAGGTTTAAAATCCTATTTCTGCCTCTCCCTCTGCATCTGTTTCAGGGTCCTTTATTGCATCACCTAAGGGTTATCCAATTTCAGTTACTGACTGATTCTGAAGACCCAAATTTGTCTGATCTTGAAGAAGGTAAGAAAATGTGGAAGCCTCTTCTGATGAAGATAATGACTATAAAAAAGTTTATTTAATGTGGAGGATGTTGTTTACTGCAGCTGCTCAACTGCAGCTTTAATTCAAGTTGATGTGACGGCCATGCTGGGGGCGTAGTGTATGAGAGGAGAGAGAAGCGTGCTTGGGCTCTGTAGGAGGGGGGGGGGGGGGGGGGGGAGACAGGCCTGGGCATTCGATGGAGGGCTTACGTGGGCACCTTTTCAATGAAAAGAACACCCCCCTGGGCACCTTACTGCCTCAAGTGTATGTTTATGAAGATATACAGCAAGCTCCAAGGAAAAAGAAAACCTATGCAAAGAAGGTCTGAAGTGCTGTAAGGACATACTTTTGGTTTAATATTGATTATCCAGGTGACAGATTCCCTTTAAAGCAATCAGAGCCACTATACAGATGGAAATACCTTAAAAACCTAAATCCGTTCAGGATGAGATTTTGGGGGGACTAATTCTGGGGACTAGGAGTGGCATAGGAGCTTATTTCCCATCCTGGATAATGTTCAAAAGGTGATTCAAGCAGAATGAGCCAAACCAGCAAAAGGCTCCTTCCTTTTTAGGAGCCTTAAAAAATCTTACCCATTTATGAAAGTTTGTATAGTGAGGAAGATTTTATAACTGGGATACTATCCCCATTGTAAATGTTTCCGTAAATAAGGTAGCAAAAGTTGCTTTTTTGCACTTTAAAGATGCATTACCACTAAGAGACCACATGGCTCTTAAAGCTGAAAGTCTGCTTAAGAAAACTTGGGTGGAAGCCTCAAAGTTATTGAAGCCCAGGATGGCAGCCGCTTGTGTGGCCTGTACCCATAATGTATGGCTGGGTCAACTGGAAGTCCACTTACCAAACAAAATTTCCTTGATCCTTGTTACAAAAAAAAAAAAAAAATTATACTTGCCTCATCCAGTTGCTTGCAGAGAGACCCATCTTGACTGAAGAAAACCTGCCAAAGGACCTGTGACGAGCGTGATGACATCACCACGTGATCACGATGGATGCGCACGGTGATGTCATCACTGATGAGGTCACCGTGCACGCCCAACATATCTGTGTGACCAAAACAATGCAGGTACTGGTCTGGGGGCACAGCTCCAAACTTGCTGATCGCCCGAGTCTCCACAAGACTGCTAGTTTGATCTCTCAATGTTATTGGGTGCCTATGATCTCGCTGGACAAAAATTATTATATAGCTTCCTTTACCACCTAAGACTCCTAAACAAAAACCTGCTGGACTCTTGCTTCCTTTGCCTGTGCTTGAGGCTCTATGGTAACACATGGCCATGGACTTTATCATCGATCTTCCTTCTTCATCAGTGTTCATGGTAATCTGGTTGTTGGCAGATCAGTTTTCTAAAATTGCCCACTTTATACCCCTGTAAGGGCTTCCTGTCATTGGTCAACTGCGTAACATGTTCTTGAAACACATTTTACGGTTGCATGGTTTGCCTTTGACTGTTGTGTCTGAATGAGGAGTGCAATTTACTTCCAAGTTCTGGAGAGCCAGCTCTAAGCAACTGGACATCAATGTGGACTTTTCTTCGGCTTACCATCTGCAGTCCAATGGGCAGGTGGGACGTACAAACCAGATTTTAGTTAAACTATTTTGTGACACTATGTTTCTGCACATTATATTGACTGGGCTGCATTAGTTCCCTGGGCATACGCTGTAGTTCTCTTACATTAACCATCCCAGTGAACTGTCTGGCAAATATCCTTTCTTTGTTGTATATATTAGACATTTGCGGATTCCCCTTTCGATACCTGCCTCTTTTAGAGTTATGGCAGCTGATTTCACAGTCAATAATGATTTCCAGACATGGCAAGAGACTAGGGCTTCCCTCTCTCAGGCTTCTACTCTCATGAAGAAGTAAGCATAAGATTCCACCTCCGTTCTCTCCAGGGCATAAGGTTTGGCACTCGTCCAAAACTATTAGATTCAAAGTACCCTCATACAGGTTGGCACAGTTTCTTTGGTCCATTTGAAGTTTTGACACTGTTATATCTCGTTAGTTACAAGTTATGTCTTCCTTTTGAGTGCAGAAACACAAAGTTTTTTATAGATGCTCACCCGTCTCGTCATGCTAGGTGCTCAAAGTCTGACTGACTCACCCAGTCAGCAGGGGGGTGTATAGAAATAAACTTGATTAATAGACTGGCACACTATATCTGGCAGCAAGTAGAGAGCAGATCGATTGTATTAAATATAGGTTAATTTATTTTCCCTATTATAGTTAAAATATATACAGTAGATATAAAAAGTCCACACACCCCTGTTAAAATGTCAGGTTTCTGTGATGTAAAAAAAAAATCATTTCAGAACTTTTTCCACCTTTAATGTGACCTATAAACTGTACCACTCAATTGAAAAACAAACTGAAATCTTTTTGGTGGAGGGAAGAAAACAAAACAAAAAACTAAAATAATGTGGTTGTATAAGTGTGCACACCCTCTTATAACCGGGGATGTAGCTGTGTTCAGAATTAAGCAATCACATTCAAAATCATGTTAAACCAGGGGGGGGGGGGGGCGGTCCTGTGTTCACTGTGTACTTAAAGCCAGTCAGAGCCTTGACTCATTGCTGAGTTATTCAATTTTATGGTGAACACCCAGCTCTTCCCTGTGAATCCACTGTTTATTCTGACTTCCCAGCTACCGACTCCTTGCCTGTTTCCTCGATTACGATTTCTGCTGCCCGCCACGACCCTGAACTGGAACCGACTACCCGATTGGATTGACCTTTTTGTACTACGCTAATTTTTGGGATTATTTCGTCCCTGCCAAAGGATTCCATACCTGATCCACTATTCCAGTCCTGACAGATTTACCCCAAATTAAGTTCAGCTGCTCTAGTTGGTCTTTCCTGAAATTTTCTTAGTCGCATCCCAGAGCAAAAGCCATGGTCCACAGAGAGCTTCCAAAGCATCAGAGGGATCTCACTGTTAAAAGGTATCAGTCAGGAGAAGGGTACAAAAGAATTTCCAAGGCATTAGATATACCGTGGAACACAGTGAAGACAGTCATCATCAAGTGGAGAAAATATGGTACAGCAGTGACATTACCAAGAACTGATCTTTTCATCAATTTTGGAGGGAAGTCCAGAAGAAAACTGGTCTGTGAGGCTATCAAGAGGCCTACAGCAACATTAAAGGATCTGTAGGAATATCTGGCAAGTACTGGCTGTGTGGTACATGTGACAACAATCTCCTATATTCTTCATGTCTAGGCTATGGGGTAGAGTGGCAAGACGAAAGCCTTTTCATACGAAGAAAAACATCCAAGCCAGGCTACATTTTGCAAAAACACATCTGAAGTCTCCCAAAAGCATGTGGGAAAAGGTGTTATGGTCTGATAAATCCAAGGTTGAACTTTTTGACTATAATTCCAAAAGATATGTTTGGCGCAAAAACAACACTGCACATCCCCAAAAGAACACCATACCCACAGTGAAGCATGGTGGTGGCAGTATCCTGCTTTGGGGCTGTTTTTCTTCAGCTGGAACTGGAGCCTTAGTTAAGCTAGAGGGAATTATGAACAGTTCCAGTCAATATTGGCACAAAACCTTCAGGCTTCGGCTAGAAAGCTGAACATGAAGAGGTACTTCATCTTTCAGCATGACAACAACCCAAAGCATACATCCAAATCAACAGAGGAATGGCTTCACCAGAAGTAGATTTAAGTTTCGGAATGGCGCAGACCTGAATCAGATTGAAAATCTGTGGGTTGATCTGAAGAGGGCTGTGCACAGGAGATCCCCTCGCAGTCTGACAGATTTGGAGTGTTTTTGCAAAGAAGAATGGGCAAATCTTGCCAAGTCAAAATGTGCCATGCTGATAGACTCATACCCAAAAAGACTGAGTGCTGTAATAAAATCAAAAGGTCCTTTAACAAAGTATTAGTTTAAGGGTGTGCACACTTATGCAACCATATTATTTTATTTTTATATGGTTTCTTCCCTCTACCTAAAAGATTTCAATTTGTTTTTCAATTGAGATGTACCGTTTATAGGTCACATTAAAGGTGGGAAAAGTTCTGAAATGATTTATCTTTGTCTCATTTTTTACATCACAGAAACCTAACATTTTAACAGGGGTGTGTAGACTTTTTATATCCACTGTAGATAAAAAAAAAAATAGAGGATAGATAATCAAATAGAATATATAAAAAATAGAAGTAAAGAGTAAAAGGTAAAAAGTAAAAAACTGTCTCCACAAAATGGATTTGGCCAAAAAATAACAACAATAGGTTCTTCTGTTGAAAATATCAGTTGGTCACCAGTATAGTCACTTTTAGGTTGATAGCAGGTGTTATCCGCTGGATATATTGGTTTAGTAGTATGATTGCTATATACAGGGAGTGCAGAATTATTAGGCAAGTTGTATTTTTGAGGATTAATTTTATTATTGAACAACAACCATGTACTCAATGAACCCAAAAAACTCATTAATATCAAAGCTGAATATTTTTGGAAGTAGTTTTTAGTTTGTTTTTAGTTTTAGCTATTTTAAGGGGATATCTGTGTGTGCAGGTGACTATTACTGTGCATAATTATAAGGCAACTTAACAAAAAACAAATATATACCCATTTCAATTATTAATTTTTACCAGTGAAACCAATATAACATCTCAACATTCACAAATATACATTTCTGACATTCAAAAACAAAACAAAAACAAATCAGTGACCAATATAGCCACCTTTCTTTGCAAGGACACTCAAAAGCCTGCCATCCATGGATTCTGTCAGTGTTTTGATCTGTTCACCATCAACATTGCGTGCAGCAGCAACCACAGCCTCCCAGACACTGTTCAGAGAGGTGTACTGTTTTCCCTCCTTGTAAATCTTACATTTGATGATGGACCACAGGTTCTCAATGGGGTTCAGATCAGGTGAACAAGGAGGCCATGTCATTAGATTTTCTTCTTTTATACCCTTTCTTGCCAGCCACGCTGTGGAGTACTTGGACGCGTGTGATGGAGCATTGTCCTGCATGAAAATCATGTTTTTCTTGAAGGATGCAGACTTCTTCCTGTACCACTGCTTGAAGAAAGTGTCTTCCAGAAACTGGCAGTAGGACTGGGAGTTGAGCTTGACTCCATCCTCAACCCGAAAAGGCCCCACAAGCTCATCTTTGATGATACCAGCCCAAACCAGTACTCCACCTCCACCTTGCTGGCGTCTGAGTTGGACTGGAGCTCTCTGCCCTTTACCAATCCAGCCACGGGCCCATCCATCTGGCCCATCAAGATTCACTCTCATTTCATCAGTCCATAAAACCTTAGAAAAATCAGTCTTGAGATATTTCTTGGCCCAGTCTTGATGTTTCAGCTTGTGTGTCTTGTTCAGTGGTGGTCGTCTTTCAGCCTTTCTTACCTTGGCCATGTCTCTGAGTATTGCACACCTTGTGCTTTTGGGCACTCCAGTGATGTTGCAGCTCTGAAATATGGCCAAACTGGTGGCAAGTGGCATCTTGGCAGCTGCACGCGTGACTTTTCTCAGTTCATGGGCAGTTATTTTGCGCTTTGGTTTTTCCACACGCTTCTTGCGACCCTGTTGACTATTTTGAATGAAACGCTTGATTGTTCGATGATCATGCTTCAGAAGCTTTGCAATTTTAAGAGTGCTGCATCCCTCTGCAAGATATCTCACTATTTCTTACTTTTCTGAGCCTGTCAAGTCCTTCTTTTGACCCATTTTGCCAAAGGAAAGGAAGTTGCCTAATAATTATGCACACTTAATATAGGGTGTTGGTCATTAGACCACACCCCTTCTCATTACAGAGATGCACATCACCTAATATGCTTAATTGGTAGTAGGCTTTCGAGCCTATACAGCTTGGAGTAAGACAACATGCATAAAGAGGATGATGTGGTCAAAATACTCATTTGCCTAATAATTCTGCACGCAGTGTATCCGTAATGTGGCGATAGTAGCAATAGTATAATATTCAAATGTCTCTGGTGAACCAGAGTTACTGTTTCACAGTTATTTTAACCTATAGATGTTAAAGATATCAGTTGATCAGCAGATTAGTTGTTATTAGGTTAAAAGTTGTACAAACAGAAGTAATCCACTGGTTATATAAGTATAGTAATGTAATTTCTGTATATCCACAGTGTGGTAATAGTATACCACAGTTACAGATTCCCAGCTATTTCCACTTATAAATGTCTGGCCTTACAGTGAATGCGGCTGTTATATTGCATAATGCGGCTATTATATTAAATTAGATACTTTAAGTCCTGTGGCAGGGAGGTATTGTTTGTATCGCTCCTTTGGCGTCCCACACGGAGGCAATACACTGCCTCTTTTTACCTTTCTGACGTCTTCTACGTATGTAGCCGCTCCTTTCCAGTAAGCTGTCCGGTTAGGATTTGCTGTCCGCTGTATTCTCCCAATGCGCGTGCGGCAAATTCGACATCCCACATGGTGTTATGTTGGTTCGGCTCGGCGTCCCACGTGATTTGTGTTCGCTGGTTTACATGTAGTGGATATGCGGGCTAGTGTAGTTGTGGGGAAGCGCTTCCTATTGAGTTGGTGTAAGTGTCCTTTTCTCTCTGGACAAGCGAGTATCGTAGTTTCTCGCGTTTCGGAGTCTAAACTGACTCCTTCCTCAGTGGTAACCCGATGTTGCGTATGGCACCCTTTTTATCTACTTCCTTTAATTAAAGGGTAATTGTGTCTCAATCATTTGAATCTGATTTCAATGATAAAATCATAGTAAATTTGCTTCTTGTTTTTATTGTGAGTACTTTTTTTTGGAATGTCATTAAGGAAAAGAAACATAATTTTTTGTTGTATGTTTCTTTAGTATTTTGTTAATCTTTATCTACGGTACTTCAAAATTATACAATAGTTAAAAATATGTATAATAAGGGAGAATGTATATATGAAAAGGAGATTTGGGAAATATATTTAGGTAGGAGAATGTATATGTGTATGTATGTATATATGTGTATATATGTGTGTGTGTATATATATATATATATATATAATATATTTTTATATTTATATATATTTATTGACAGAATTCCACGGCACATCCAAAAAAAAGTGTACGTTTATTTCACCCAAAAAAACAGCAACGTTTTAATACTCTGTGGGATTTTTCTTATCACTGCTTGAGAAAGATCCCACTGAGAGGATTGAAATGTTGTTGTTTTTTTCTGTTGAAATAATCTTACACTTTTTTTTGGATGTGCCGTGGAATTCTGTCATTTTATGTAAGTAGTTTGGGTGGATCGCCCTCATAACCTCTGGCACCCTAAAGACTTTTTTACTTTTTTCTGTTTTGCTGTGCTGCTATGTGTGTGTGTGTGTGTGTGTGTGTGTGTGTGTGTGTATATATATGTGTATATATATGTGTATATATATATATATATATATGTATATATATATGTATTACACTAGCAGAAGGATCCAGCTTCGCACGGGTATATTTTTCATCTATTTCATTTTATGTTTCCGTGTGTCGTAAAAAGATAGACAGTTTCCCCCATAACAGTGATATCTACAGTACCTGTCCCTTTAATGATGACCTCCACAGTGCCCGCCTTTTTAACAGTGACTTTCACAGTGACCGCCCCTTTAACAGTGCCTTTCACAGTGCCCGCCCCTTTAACAGGGACCTTCATACCTTCATAACGCCCACCCCTTTAATAACCGTGACCTCCACAGTGCCCGCCCCTTTAAGCAGTAAAAAAAAAATGGCTTGTTTGTTATGGAAACCTGGAGTAAAACTGTGTTTATGGCAGTTTAGATTTGAAGAGGAAGACTTGCAGGCTTGTATTGGCTAATGTGGGTCATTTTTTAGGGAATATCTCAGGAACGGTACATCCTAGAGAGCTGAGACTCGGTGTAAAACCTTCCCGGACACCTGATGTACCTGTGTGCCAAATTTGGTGAAGATCGGTCCGGTTGAGCAAAAAGAACGTCCAGACAGACAAACAGAATTCTAGACAGACAGACATAAATTTATATATATATATATAAATGAGTTTCTGTCTGTCTAGACGTTCTTTATGCGCAACCAAACGATTGGACCGATCTTCACCAAATTTGGCACACAGGTGCATCAGGTGTCCGGGAAGGTTTTCTTCTCTCTAGGACTTACCGTTCCTGAGATATTCCCAAAAAAGGAGCCCTCCCCCCAAATACAAGCCTGCAAGTCTTTCTCTTCAAATCCCAACTGCTATAAACACAGTTTTACTCCAGGTTTCCATAACAACCCAGCCAATTTTCTTTACTGCTTAAAGGGGCGGGCAATGTGGAGGTCACTGTTTTTAAAGGGGCGGGCACAGTGGAGGTCACTGTTATTATTTAATGACTGCTGTTTGATGACTTATATTATTGATAGAAGCAAGGGGGCAGGGGCCTTCAAACCACGGGGAGATCGGAGTGCTGGTAGAACAGCCTGACCCCGATTTCCCGTCGGCCCGGGGCACCCGCCCCAGGACCTACAGAAATCCAAATAGCTCAAGTTCGGCGTTCAAGCCTTCAGGTAAGAGTGTGTTGAATTCAAAAATGAATCTTGATTCTGCACTGGACATTTTTGTAATGGTCTGAGGCCCCCGCCCACTTGCTTCTATCAATAATATCAGTCATCAAACAGCCATCATTAAATATTTTTCACCATCAACTCTCTACAGATACTCATCTGAAAGGATACACATTTATGCAGAAGAATTAGATATACAAAACACAAATATATAAAAATATAGAAAGGTAAAATAAATTAAAACCACATAAATCACTAAAATCCATAAAGATTTATCATCAGTCACATTGCACATACCATCTAGTGAACCTCATAAACACTCTTATATACCTATAGAAACGTAATACACTAACTTGTACACAGACACCCCAAAAAAAGGGATTGACTGATAAATACCCATTGGGACAATCTCCCATATACCTTCCCTACTACTCTACTCAACTTGTCTATATATACATTAACTTCACAGTGTGTGTGTGTATGTATATATGTGTGTGTATATATATATATATATATATATATATATATATATATATATACACAAACCGGATTCCAAAAAAGTTGGGACACTAAACAAATTGTGAATAAAAACTGAATGCAATGATGTGGAGATGGCAAATGTCAATATTTTATTTATAATAGAACGTAGATGACAGATCAAACGTTTAATCCGAGTAAATGTATCATTTTAAAGGAAAAATACGTTGATTCCAATTTTCACGGTGTCAAGAAATCCCCAAAAAGTTGGGACAAGTAACAATAAGAGTCTGGAAAAAGTAAATTTGAGCATAACGAAGAGCTGGAAGACCAATTAACACTAATTAGGTCAATTGGCAACATGATTGGGTATAAAAAGAGCTTCTCAGAGTGGCAGTGTCTCTCAGAAGCCAAGATGGGTAGAGGATCACCAATTCCCACAATGTTGCGCAGAACGATAGTGGAGCAATATCAGAAAGGTGTTACCCAGCGAAAAATTGCAAAGACTTTGCATCTATCATCATCAACTGTGCATAACATCATCCGAAGATTCTGGAACAATCTCTGTGCGTAAGGGCCAAGGCCGTAAAACCATACTGGATGCCCGTGATCTCCGGGCCCTTAAACGACACTGCACCACAAACAGGAATGCTACTGTAAAGGAAATCACAGAATGGGCTCAGGGATACTTCCAGAAACCATTGTCAGTGAACACAATCCACCGTGCCATCCGCCGTTGCCAGCTGAAACTCTACAGTGCAAAGAAGAAGCCATTTCTAAGCAAGATCCACAAGCTCAGGCGTTTTCACTGGGCCAGGGATCATTTAAAATGGAGTGTGGCAAAATGGAAGACTGTTCTGTGGTCAGACGAGTCACGATTCGAAGTTCTTTTTGGAAATCTGGGACGCCATGTCATCCGGACCAAAGAGGACAAGGACAACCCAAGTTGTTATCAACGCTCAGTTCAGAAGCCTGCATCTCTGATGGTATGGGGTTGCATGAGTGCGTGTGGCATGGGCAGCTTGCATGTCTGGAAAGGCACCATCAATGCAGAAAAATATATTCAGGTTCTAGAACAACATATGCTCCCATCCAGACGTCATCTCTTTAAGGGAAGACCCTGCATTTTTCAACAAGATAATGCCAGACCACATTCTGCATCAATCACAACATCATGGCTGCGTAGGAGAAAGATCCGGGTACTGAAATGGCCAGTCTGCAGTCCAGATCTTTCACCTATAGAGAACATTTGGCGCATCATAAAGAGGAAGGTGCAACAAAGAAGGCCCAAGACGATTGAACAGTTAGAGGCCTGTATTAGACAAGAATGGGAGAGCATTCCTATTTCTAAACTTGAGAAACTGGTCTCCTCGGTCCCCAGACGTCTGTTGAGTGTTGTAAGAAGAAGGGGAGATGCCACACAGTGGTGAAAATGGCCTTGTCCCAACTTTTTTAAGATTTGTTGACACCATGAAATTCTGATTCAACATATTTTTCCCTTAAAATGGTACATTTTCTCAGTTTAAACTTTTGTTCCGTGATTTATGTTCTATTCTGAATAAAATATTAGAAGTTGGCACCTCCACATCATTGCATTCAGTTTTTATTCACGATTTGTATAGTGTCCCAACTTTTTTGGAATCCGGTTTGTGTGTATATATATATATATATATATATATATATATATATATATATAATACATATATAACCAAAGAAAAGAACAGCACCCCCAGACAGAATCGCAGGTGCAAGCTACCAAGGCAACAATGTATGTATAAAAACACAAAATAAGTAGCAGCACACTACTAAATGCACTAAGACTGGGTGAACAGGTGAATGTGTGAACAGGTTCAAATACATGACGCCCATACTTACTATTCAACGGGGTTGAAGCTCTTAGCGCATATAATTGATCAAAAATATGTCGGGCCCATCTACCAGACGTCAAGGTGGCTTCTAATCAGATGGGACCTACTCTAACACGGAGTGTCCAGCTCCATTGTTACTCTGACTAAAAGCACGAATATATATATATTGTAGGAAGGCGCAAGGCTCCGTCATTGACGGAAGGTATGTGTCACAGAGATTCCTGGCCTCGGTGAGGTAAGAGCCGGTAATTTCATGTCAGTGGCAGCTAGTGCTGGCTGACATGGTTTTGCTATTTAGTATGGCTGTAAAGCCGATCCGGGCCGGCTTTTACTGGGAGCAGCCAAAGTGCAGGGTGGGTGGCTGCTCCCCACGTTCCAGGCCGGGTCTTGATTTGGGCTATAAAACACAGGCAGCACTGTCAGGTGGTGGGAATTTACTCCTCTCTGACAGTGAAGCTCTGTCAGTCTCTGTGTTGGGACCTGGGAGTTTGGGCCTGGGTAAAGGCCTGCTACCTTGTTGGTGTGAGAGCAGGTGGTTTCTGCTATGTCCAAGGACTTCTGCATTGCTGCATGGAGTGAACAAACACCAGACTCAAGGTGACTCTTTTCCTTAAAACTGACTTTTTGTTTTGTTTATCCTTATGTGTGAATAAACACCGAACTGTTTAACCGCTTGCCGCCACGCTAACGCCGAAAGGCGTCATTGCGGCGGCTCCCCCAGGCTACGCTAACGCCAATTGGCATCATCTCGCGTGAGCCGACATTTCCTGTGAACGCGCGCACACAGGCGCGCGCGTTCACAGGAACGGAAGGTAAGAGAGTTGATCTCCAGCCTGCCAGCGGCGATCGTTCGCTGGCAGGCTGGAGATGTGATTTTTTTTAACCCCTAACAGGTATATTAGACGCTGTTTTGATAACAGCGTCTAATATACCTGCTACCTGGTCCTCTGGTGGTCCCCTTTGTTTGGATCGACCACCAGAGGACACAGGTAGCTCAGTAAAGTAGCACCAAACACCACTACACTACACTACACCCCCCCTGTCACTTATTAACCCCTTATTAGCCCCTGATCACCCCTGATCACCCCATATAGACTTCCTGATCACCCCCCTGTCATTGATTACCCCCCTGTCATTGATCACACCGCTGTAAAGCTCCATTCAGACGTCCGCATGATTTTTACGGATCCACTGATAGATGGATCGGATCCGCAAAACGCACACGGACGTCTGAATGGAGCCTTACAGGGGCGTGATCAATGACTGTGGTGATCACCCCATATAGACTCCCTGATCACCCCCCTGTCATTGATTACCCCCCTGTCATTGATCACACCCCTGTAAAGCTCCATTCAGACGTCCGCATGATTTTTACAGATCCACTGATAGATGGATCGGATCCGCAAAACGCATACGGACGTCTGAATGGAGCCTTACAGGGGCGTGATCAATGACTGTGGTGATCACCCCATATAGACTCCCTCATCACCCCCCTGTCATTGATCACACCGCTGTAAAGCTCCATTCAGACGTCCGCATGATTTTTACGGATCCACTGATAGATGGATCGGATCCGCAAAACACATACGGACATCTGAATGGAGCCTTATAGTGGGGTGATCAATGACAGGGGGTGATCACCCCATATAGACTCCCTGATCACCCCCCTGTCATTGATTACCCCCCTGTCATTGATAACCCCCTGTAAAGCTCCATTCAGACGTCCGCATGATTTTTACGGATCCACTGATAGATGGATCGGATCCGCAAAATGCATACGGACGTCTGAATGGAGCCTTACAGGGGCATGATCAATGACTGTGGTGATCACCCCATATAGACTCCTGATCACCCCCCTGTCATTGATTACCCCCCTGTCATTGATCACCCCCCCTGTCAGGCTGCATTCAGATGTCCGTATGATTTTTACGGATCCGCGGATACATAGATCGGATCCGCAAAACACATACGGACATCTGAATGGAGCCTTATAGGGGGGTGATCAATGACAGGGGGGTGATCACCCCATATAGACTCCCTGATCACCCCCCCTGTCATTGATCACCCCCCTGTCATTGATCACCCCCCTGTCATTGATCACCCCCCTGTCAGGCTCCATTCAGACATTTTTTTGGCCCAAGTTAGCGGAAATTATTTTTTTTTTCTTACAAAGTCTCATATTCCACTAACTTGTGTCAAAAAATTAAATCTCACATGAACTCACCATACCCCTCACGGAATCCAAATGCGTAAAATTTTTTAGACATTTATATTCCAGACTTCTTCTCACGCTTTAGGGCCCCTAGAATGCCAGGGCAGTAAAAATACCCCACATGTGACCCCATTTCGGAAAGAAGACACCCCCAGGTATTCCGTGAGGGGCATATTGAGTCCATGAAAGATTGAAATTTTTGTCCCAAGTTAGCAGAAAGGGAGACTTTGTGAGAAAAAAATAAAAAATATCAATTTACGCTAACTTGTGCCAAAAAAAATTTTTTTCTATGAACTCGCCATGCCCCTCATTGAATACCTTGGGGTGTCTTCTTTCCAAAATGGGGTCACATGTGGGGTATTTATACTGCCCTGGCATTCTAGGGGCCCCAAAGCGTGAGAAGAAGTCTGGTATCCAAATGTCTAAAAATGCCCTCCTAAAATGAATTTGGGCACCTTCGCGCATCTAGGCTGCAAAAAAGTGTCACACATCTGGTATCGCCGTACCCAGGAGAAGTTGGGGAATGTGTTTTGGGGTGTCATTTTACATATACCCATGCTGGGTGAGAGAAATATCTTGGCAAAAGACAACTTTTCCCATTTTTTTATACAAAGTTGGCATTTGACCAAGATATTTCTCTCACCCAGCATGGGTATATGTAAAATGACACCCCAAAACACATTCCCCAACTTCTCCTGAATACGGCGATACCACATGTGTGACACTTTTTTGCAGCACCTTTAGGATTTCACAGGTCATTTACCTACTTACCACACATTAGGGCCCCTGGAAAATGCCAGGGCAGTATAACTACCCCACAAGTGACCCCATTTTGGAAAGAAGACACCCCAAGGTATTCCGTGAGGGGCATGGCGAGTTCCTAGAATTTTTTTATTTTTTGTCACAAGTTAGTGGAAAATGATGATTTTTTTTTTTTGATTTTTTTTTTCTTACAAAGTCTCATATTCCACTAACTTGTGACAAAAAATAAAAACTTCCACGAACTCACTATGCCCATCAGCGAATACCTTGGGGTGTCTTCTTTCCAAAATGGGGTCACTTGTGGGGTAGTTATACTGCCCTGGCATTCTAGGGGCCCAAATGTGTGGTAGGGAGTTTGAAATCAAATTCTGTAAAAAATGACCAGTGAAATCCGAAAGGTGCTCTTTGGAATATGGGCCCCTTTGCCCACCTAGGCTGCAAAAAAGTGTCACACATGTGGTATCTCCGTACTCAGGAGAAGTTGGGGAATGTGTTTTGGGGTGTCATTTTACATATACCCATGCTGGGTGAGAGAAATATCTTGGCAAAAGACAACTTTTACAATTTTTTTATACAAAGTTGTCTTTTGCCAAGATATTTCTCTCACCCAGCATGGTTATATGTAAAATGACACCCCAAAATACATTCCCCAACTTCTCCTGAATACGGAGATACCACATGTGTGACACTTTTTTGCAGCCTAGGTGGGCAAAGGGGCCCACATTCCAAAGAGCACCTTTTGGATTTCACCAGCCATTTTTTACAGAATTTGATTTCAAACTCCTTACCACACATTTGGGCCCCTAGAATGCCAGGGCAGTATAACTACCCCACAAGTGACCCCATTTTGGAAAGAAGACATCCCAAGGTATTCGCTGATGGGCATAGTGAGTTCATGGAAGCTTTTATTTTTTGTCAGAAGTTAGTGGAATATGAGACTTTGTAAGAAAAAAAAAAAAAAAAATCATCATTTTCCGCTAACTTGTGACAAAAAATAAAAAGTTCTATGAACTCACTATGCCCATCAGCGAATACCTTAGGGTGTCTACTTTCCGAAATGGGGTAATTTGTGGGGTGTTTGTACTGTCTGGCCATTGTAGAACCTCAGGAAACATGACAGGTGCTCAGAAAGTCAGAGCTGCTTCAAAAAGCGGAAATTCACATTTTTGTACCATTGTTTGTAAACGCTATAACTTTTACCCAAACCATTTTTTTTTTACCCAAACATTTTTTTTTTATCAAAGACATGTAGAACAATAAATTTAGAGCAAAATTTATATATGGATCTCGTTTTTTTTGCAAAATTTTACAACTGAAAGTGAAAAATGTCATTTTTTTGCAAAAAAATCGTTAAATTTCGATTAATAACAAAAAAAGTAAAAATGTCAGCAGCAATGAAATACCACCAAATGAAAGCTCTATTAGTGAGAAGAAAAGGAGGTAAAATTTATTTGGGTGGTAAGTTGCATGACCGAGCAATAAACCGCTAAAGTTGTGGAGTGCCGATTTGTAAAAAAGGGCCTGGTCTTTAGGGGGGTATAAACCTGTGGTCCTTAAGTGGTTAAGTTGAAGACTTTGTCGTTGCCTCTATACTGCGTCCGCAAGCCTGTCTACCAGAGCAAATCCCCACAATTGGTGTCGGATGCGGGCAAATGCAGTGAGGCAGGTCTGAAGGCCGAAAAGTTTTTGTTTTCCCCGGAACAAGTGCATGTCCTACATTAAGCCGGCAAGGTTACGACCCCTGTCCCCTGACAAAATAGAGGCAGTCCTGAAGGCCCTCGTGGAGGCTAACAAGCAGCAGCAGGAAACTAACCAGCTGCTATTGCAACATGTGATGGCATTGCAAGCGGCAGAAGCATCCCTGAATGACCATGATGCCCGGAAAGCTGTCTGTGCGGCGATCCTTAAGATGACCCCCTCGGATGACGTGGAGACCTATCTGGCGGTGTTCGAAAAGGTGGCCGTGAGGGAAATGTTACCCCGAGACCAGTGGGCTGAGGTCGTCCCTCCGTTCCTGGCGTCTGGACCCCGGCAACTTTTTTTCGATCTCCCCAATGATCAAGTGGCCGACTACCTGACCGTAAAAGGTGAGATCCTGGTGAGACTGGGGGTGAATGTGTTGGTCCGGGCCCAGCAAATGCATCAGTGGGAATTTAACCCGGCTGAACCCGCCAGACCGCAGTATTATGACCTGTTACACAGTTTGTAAAAATGGCTGCAGCATGACGTACTGACCCCCACTGTTATGCTGGACCATCTCTTGGCGGATGTGTTCTGGTGGGCTTTGCCGTACCCCCTCCAGCACTGGATCGGCCAGGTGTCTCCGAGTAATGTAGATGGTCGACCCAGTGGAGCGCTATGAGGCCACCAGAAATCTACAGGGGGGGTTCTTTTGGGAGGGGGCAAGTCAAACCCTGGAAATCTCCACCCCAGACCCGGCAGCAGCTGCCAGCCAAACCCTCCCGGGACGTACTCCCTGTAGTAGACCCTGCCCCGGTGGTCTGCTGGCGATGTCAGGACCCTGGACACATAATGGCCGACTGTCCCTATCGGGGTAAACCCATGGACACCAACTATGGCTACCCACCACTCATTATATGCCAGAAAGTTGTGTGAACCTCCGAGACTATAGACAATAGCCACCTGTGCCAGGTAGAAGTGGGGGCACTCTGGCAGTGGCTCTGCTGGATTCGGGGAGCCTGGTGTCCCTGGTAAGAGCTGCCCTGGTACGGCCCGCCAAGTATACTGGCCGAAAGGTTGGCGTATTGTGTATTTATGAAGACTTAAAGGACTATCTCTCTATCAACGGTGGCCGGCAGGTGGACTCATGAGGTGGCCGTCGCCACAAAATTACAGTATGAACTCATAATTGGGAGAGACTTCCCAAGTTTCCCGGCACTATGGCCGGATACGAAAGTTACCGATACCCGGGAGAGAGACTTAACCCTAGCAGAGTGGCCCGGCTCAGGGTGGAGACCATAACCCTGGGAACCTGAGTCCGAAGGGCCAGCAGTACGGGGGACCGCCACTTCGGTGGAAGATGGGGAGACAACCCCGCTAAGTGTGATGTGTGAGACGTGGAGGACTTGCCGCCGGGTACGAAGTTTGCAGGCCTCAACGTCTCCGGAGATAATTTTGTTACAACACAGCACCAGGACCCGACTTTATCCCGAGTCTGGGAGAATGTGGTAGTAGTTGAGGGTGAGCCGCAACAACCGGGGGCCGAGTCTATGTTCCCCCGTTTTGTGGTTCAACATGAGATGCTGTACTGGGTAACTCAACTACGGGGTGAGCATATTGAACAGCTGGTGGTGCCCGAGGCGTATCGCAAGCTCGTGTTTGAGTTAGCCCACCATGTTCTTGGGGGACACCTGGGACAGCAGAAAACACAGGACCGGATTCTACAGTGGTTCTACTGGCCCAGTGTATTGCAAGTCTTGCCTAACCTGCCAGATAACCAGCCCCCAGCCACATTTCCGTAGTCCTCTGGTCCCTCTCCCGATTATTGAGGTTCCATTCGAGCGGATCACTATGGATCTCATAGGCCCAATACCGAAGTCCGCTAGAGGGCACCCACACATCTTGGTCATCCTCGACTATGTCACTCGGTACCCGGAGGTGGTGCCACTGCATCATACATCAGCCAAACTCATAGCTAAGGAGTTAATGGAGATGTTTTCTTGAGTAGGTCTGCCTAAGGAGGTTCTGACTGACCAAGGGACCCCGTTTTTGTCCAAGGTCATGACGGAACTCTGTAAGTTTCTCCACATAAAACGGTTACGGACGTCCATGTATCATCCGCAAACGGATGGCCTGGTAGAGAGGTTTAATCAAACATTAAAAAATATGTTAAAAAGAGTGGTGTCTAAGGATGGGAGGGACTGGGACCTTCTTCTGCCCTATCTCATGTTCGCAGTGCGAGAAGTGCCCCAGGCCTCTACTGGGTTCTCGCCCTTCGAACGGCTATACGGCAGACACCCTCGCGGTCTGTTGGACGTCACCAAAGAGGCGTGGGAACACCAACTCACACCGCACAAAAGTGTTGTTGAGTACGTCAATCAGATACAAGGACTGATGGAAACAGTGTTACCTCTGGTTAGAGAACATATGGAGGCAGCACAGCGAGCCCAGAGTAGGGTCTATAATCGGCAGGCTCGGGTCCGGAACTTTAATCCGGGTGATCGGGTGTTGGTTCTGGTACCGACTGTAGACAGTAAGTTCCTAGCCAGATGGCAGGGGCTCTACGAGGTACTTGAAAAAATTGTAGAGTTAAATTACAAGGTACACCAGCTAGGGAGGCGAAAGCCGGAGTAGGTGTACCATGTGAATCTGCTCAAACCATGGAAAGATAGGGAAACCTGTACGGAAGACAGCCCACAACCAGGGTTCTTAAGGGAAGAAGTTTCTGCCCCTCTGTCTGTAGCAAGGGAAGCTGCTGCCACAGTGAAAATTGCTGACAGCCTCCCCTCTAAACAGGCTCAGGAAGCCAGGGAGTTCATAAGTCGGAACACAGATGTGTTCTCGGACCTCCCTGGACGCACGTCCATAATCCGGCATGACATTATCACTGAGCCTCAGGCAAAAGTCTGGTTAAAACCGTATCGGGTACCCGAGGCTTGGCAACAAGCCATCGCGGAAAAAGTGCAGCTAATGCTCCAGCTATGTGTCATCAAGGAGTCAAAAAGTGAATGGGCCAGTCTGATAGTCTTAATACCCAAGCCGGATGGGACATTGCGGTTCTGTAACGTCTTCTGCAAACTGAATGAGGTGTCCAAGTTTGACGCATATCCCATGCCCCCAGTAGATGAGCTTATTGAGAAGTTAGGCCAAGCCAGGTATTTTTCTGTGTTGGACCTCACCAAAGGGTACTGGCAGGTACCCTTGATGTAAGCTGCCAAGGAAAAAACGGCTTTCATCACACCAGAGGGGCTGTATCAGTACAATGTATTACCCTTTGGTCTACATGGTGCTCCCGCCACGTTTCAAAGGCTAATGGACGTTGTACTACGCCCACATCGTCTGTACGCTTCGGCGTACCTGGACGATATCGTTATCCATAGTACTGACAGGGAAAGTCACCTATCTAAAGTACATGGTAAAGCTGGTCAGCACTTACTTGGTGCACACTGCATGGAAGAAGGAGAGATCTCCACAATCAATTCCATAATGAATCCCAGCAGCTGTGTCTTTGCGATATGAATTTATTCCAGAGATGTCCTACAACCAGGACGCGTTTCGGCAAACATGCCTTCATCAACAAGTACATCTTAATGAACATACAAGGGGTGTGTGTATATATATATATATATATATATATATATATAAGAAAATGTACCGCCTACAATGACGTCCAATCACCTCAGATTGAGGGTGGAACAATCAAGATGGTATTCAATTTAAACTATAATGAGAACGTATTGGGAAAGAGCATACAAAAAAAACAATAAAGAAAAAAGAAAAACATTAGCAAATTCTACCTTACATACCGGTAGTTTCAATCACTGTCACATATGAGTATCAACTCAAGATTCTTCACTAACTGGTTGAAGTCTAGAAAAAATATACTGTATACAGAAAAAAAACATGTAGTTAATGATATCATAAAGACATCTCACAGGAATACCTATAGGTGCATAATTTCATAGTCCCTATTGAGACCTTTTGGATGTAATGTACCCAATGTCCTGGTTGTAGGACATCTCTAGAATAAATTCATATCGCAAAGACACAGCTGCTGGGATTCATTATTAAACTATCTAAAGTACAGGCTGTAGTGGACTCCCTTAGGAAGGCTGGCTTAACTGCTAACCCAAAAAAGTGTGCGATAGGGTTAGAAGAGACCAAGTACCTGGGGTATGTAATTGGGCGTGGAATTATCAAACCTCAGGTGAACAAAATTGAGGCAATTAGGAATTGGCCCTTACCTGTCACTAATCGGCAAGTAAAGTCGTTCCTGGGTATGGTGGGGTACTATATGAGGTTTGTCCCCAATTTTGCCAAAGGGTCCATCCTTGACGAAAGGTATGTGTCACCGAGATTCCTGGCCTCGGAGAGGTAAGAGCCAGTAATTTAATGTGTCAGCGGCAGCTAGTGCTGGCTGACATGGTTTTGCTATTTAGTATGGCTGTAAAGCCGATCCGGGCCGGCTCTTACTGTGAGCAGCCAAAGTGCAGGGTGGGTGGCTTCTCCCCACGTTCCAGGCTGGCTCTTGGTTTGGGCTATAAAGCACAGGCAGCACTGTCAGGTGGTGGGAATTTACTATTGATGAGTGAGCATGCTCTGCCGAACTGCTGTTCGGCTCGAGCATCGGTATGCTCGGCAGATCCGAGAGCTCGGCTGAATAATTTGGGTGCTCGAATACAATTTAATACAGTGGAAGTCAATGGGAGAACCCCAGGCACCCCCTGCTCGGAAGAAAAGAGGATGTCTGGTTCATAAAAAAAAGGTTAGAAATTGATGGAAACTCTATCAAAATGGTTTGGCAACAGCATTAAGAGGATAGCTGGATGCGTCTTAGACTCCTATTATATACGACATACATTAGACAACCACACAAAGGCTATATGCCAGAAGCCAGGTATGTACAAGACATCTATCTATCCATGAGACAGATAACAACCTTACAATGGCAGCCTTGTGCACTATGAGATATTCCAAACCAGCTCTCATCTGAATGAGAACCAGTAAACCTCAAAGTTATTTTGCATCTGTTGGATGGCTTGCGTGGACCTGCACACCTAAATCAATATCATTAGGGCGACAAAAAGTTTTCCGATTGTTCTAACATAATATTCAATAACCTTGGGAAAGACATGCAAATGAGCAGAATCTGCCTTGTTTTTCAGCTGTCATAAAACTATGAAAACCAATAGATGGTGCTATTGAGTTATGAACAGCACCCTCTATTGGTTTCACAGTCTTATGACAAGACAAATATTCTTGTCAGAAGACTATGAAACCAATAGAGGGCGCTGTTCATATCTCAATAGCGCCATCTATTGGTTTCATAGTCTTCTCACAAGAATATTAGACTGTCTTATGACAAGCTTATTAGTGTAGCCTTTTGCATGGAAAATTTCCAATAAAAATTCGCGATTAGAATATTCGCGATCTATACTAGGATGATATCTGACACTGGGAAAGCTGGGTAATAACTCGCGATCTACACTGAGTTATTACCCAGCTTTTCCAGTGTCAGATATTATCACCGACTTGCTACATAATTATTACATAATATTTGCTATATTGCTATATATTCATTGATAACTAATGAACAGCGCCCTCTATTAGTTGCATAGTGTTATAACAAGACGATTCGCTGAGATCATTTTCGCTATATTGCTCTATATTAGTTTTTTAGAATATTCGTAATATTCTAAAAAACAAATATATAGCAATATAGCGAATATTATGTAATAATTATGTAGTAAGTTAGTGATAATATCTGACACTGGAAAAGCTGGGTAATAACTCGATGTAGATCGCGAGTTATTACCCAGCTTTCCCAGTGTCAGATATCATCCCATTGTAGATCGTAAATATTCTAATCGCAAATTTTTATCGCTAATTTTCCATGCAAATTGCTACACTAATAAGCTTGTCATAAGACAGTCTAATATTCTTGTCAGAAGACTAGGAAACCAATAGATGGCGCTATTGAGTTATGAACAGCGCGCTCTATTGGTTGCATAGTCTTCTGACAAAAATATTTGATGGCTTGCACATACCTGGCTTTTAGCATACAGCCTTTGTGTGTTTGTTTATTGTATGTCGTACATAATAGGAGTCTAAGACGCATCCAGCTATCCTCTTAATGCTGTTTCCAAACCATTTTGATGGGGTTTCCATCAATTTCGAACCTTTTTTTTATGAACCAGACACCCTCTTCCGAGCAGGGGGTGCCTGGTTGTCTCCCATTATACTCGGGTGCTCGGCCGAGCACACGAATATAGCAATGTGTTCGGGCCGAACACCCGAATACTTTGGTGCTCGTTCATCACTAGAATTTACTCCTCTCTGACAGTGAAGCTCTGTCAGTCTCTGTGTTGGGACCTGGGAGTTTGGGCCTGGGTAAAGGCCTGCTACCTTGTTGGCGTGAGAGCAGGTGGTTTCTGCTATGTCAAAGGACTTCTGCATTGCTGCATGGTGTGAACAAACACCAGACTC
Source organism: Bufo bufo (assembly GCF_905171765.1). NCBI lineage: Eukaryota > Metazoa > Chordata > Amphibia > Anura > Bufonidae > Bufo > Bufo bufo. The sequence goes on from NC_053394.1 coordinate 116,608,439, forward strand.
AAGGTGACTGTTTTCCTTAAAACTGACTTTTCGTTTTGCTTATCCTTATGTGTGAATAAACACAGAACTGTTTAAGTTAAAGACGTTGTCATTGCCTCTATACTGCGTCCGCTAGCCTGTCTACCAGAGCAGATCCCCACTATATATATATATATATATATATATATATATATATATATATTATTTTTTTTTTTTTTCCTACCGAAATATATTTTTCTTTTATATACCTTTTTATACCCAAATCTTTTCACATATACATTCTTCCTTATTATACATATTTTTAACTATTGTATAATTTCAAAGTAGATAAAGATTAACAAAATACTAAAGAAACCTAAAACACAAAAAAATAAATCTTTTCCTTAAAGAGGACCTTTCACTAGAATAAAACATCTAAACTAACTATACAGACATGGAGAGCGGCGCCCAGGGATCGCCCTGCACTTACTGTTATCCCCGGGCGCTGCTCCGTTCTCCCGTTATAGCTTCCGGTATCTTCATAGTTAGGCTCCACCCAGGGGAACCTCCAGGCGTCTCATTCTCCCATGCTGTAGCGCTGGCCAATCGCAGCGCTCAGCTCATAGCCTGAGAGGCTTTTTTTTCTCTCAGGCTATGAGCTGAGCGCTGCAATTGGCCAGCGCTACAGCATGGGAGAAGGAGACCCCATCAGGTTCCCCTGGGTGGAGCCTAACTATGAAGATACCGGAGACTATACCAGGAGAACGGAGCGGCGCCCGGGGATAACAGTAAGTGCAGGGGGATCCCTGGGCGCCGCTCTCCATGTCTGTATAGTTAGTTTAGATGTTTTATTCTAGTGAAAGGTCCTCTTTAATGACATTCAAAAAAAAAGTACTCACAATAAAACAACAAGAAGCTATTTTACTATGATTGTATTATTCAAATTAGATTTAAATGATTGAGGCACAATTACACTTTAATTGAAGTGGATAAAAATGGTGCCATATGTAACAGCCGGTTACCACTGAGGAAGGAGTCAGTTTAGACTCCGAAATGTTTCTGGTGAAACTACGATACCCGCTTGTCCAGAGAGAAAAGGACCACTTACACCATCTCAATAGGAAGCTCTTCCCCACAACTACACTACCCTGCATATCCACTACAGCTTTCCCGTCACATGTAAACCAGCAAACACAAATCACGTGGGACGCCAAACCAACATAACACCACATGGGACGCCGAATTTGCCGCGCGCGCATTGGGAGAATACAGTGGACAGCAAATCCTAACAGGACAGCTTAGGGTACTTTCACACTAGCGTTTTTCTTTTCTGGCATTGAGTTCCGTCCTAGGGGCTCAATACCGGTAAAGAACGATCAGTTTCATCCCCATGCATTCTGAATGGAGAGAAATCCGTTCAGGATGCATCAGGATGTCATCAGTTCAGTCACTGTTAGACCAACCTATAAGAGAACTTCAGATAAGTGTATAAAATACACTGGGGTCTAGTATATCATGCAAAACCAACAAATCAAACCAATAACCCCATAAGGATGAGAAAACCCACATATAAAATATATGTAATTATTAACACAATCAAATAATATAAATATATGACACAAGGCACCAAGGTAAGGGAGGGTGGGACGTCCCATGTGGCGGGATCATGAACAACCGCCCTCACATATACCCAACTAACAAGGAAAAGAGGGTCACAGCCCTGAGTATGGAGCCACATAAGTATGGGAAAGCTGTAAACGTGCCCAAAGTAACATATGAGCATATGTCTGCTACATGCAAATAAAAGTAAAAGTACCTAGCAAGCTTGCCCACCCAGGTAGCTTAGATGGCCGCCTGAAAAGTACAGTGGCCAATTGTGAAATAAATAAGGCAGGGCAAGAGTGCTAAGTGTAAGCAGTAACACTACAATAACAAAAATCCTAGCAAAAAGCAAAACATATATTACCCATGGTGTGCCGGAACCCAGAGTGTGTGACCAGAGCTGCACCTCGACACACGTTTCACCTGGAGAGGCTTCGTCAGGAGGTAAAAGTGACTAACTATGTCCGTCTTTAAATAGTGTGGTCCACAGCCGGCAGTTGATTAGCGCATGCGCCCAGTGATGTGGAGCATGACATCATAGAGACGCGCCACCCAGTACCATAAGCCAGGCGAGGCACGCCCACCACGTCACATGACCGGATAGGGGGAGGGAGCCGCACTGACAGCGCGCAGCCACAAACTCCTCCCGTCCGATCACATGACCCGGGGGCGCGCGTCAGCCGGCTCACAAAGGACCAGGAGGAGCGCCGCCACGATACCGCACCGGTGCGATGCGCATATGCCAGGTGGAGATGGAACTAGGAGAACGGCAAATCACAATGGAATTCAGAACGTTTGCTCAGGGGTCCGGCATACCAGAGCAGCATTACATGGACATGACAATGCTAAAAAAACGCCAAATTACCCATTACAGATCTATTATATCTATCCATAAAAAAAGCGTATGGAAACAACATGTAGGTATGGTTCAAAGAACAATAATACATATGCTTATGCAACGGTACAATGTTAAACAAATTAATTCATCCATTGGATCACACCATATTGGGAGTTATAAATAGCCAATGACTTGTGCCGTTGATGGAGAGTTGACCCTGAGCATGTATAGAATCATTGACATGATAATAAAGTGATATTAAATACATATGAATATACATAATTGTGTGAATACAAAATAAATACATATGAATATACATAATTATGTGAATATAAAATAAATACATGTAACGAAATTGTGCACTAATGAGGGGCCATCAGCCTCTACTGGATAAATAAATAATATCCAAGGAGAAGTGCTATATATACCATAATATACCATGGATGCGGTTCTACATGTGATGTGGTGCACGACGTGGTACTCACGTCGGCCCTCAGAATCCCTAAATGTAGAGGACCGCACCATGTATCTGCACGCCTGGCAGTTATTGCACGGGTTTTGGACAGAGTAAATACTGCAGCATGCTGCCGTATTATCTCCGTCTAAAATTCCGGATCAGTTGCCGGAATGACGGATCCGGCATTAATTTACATTGAAATGTATTCGTGCCGAATTCGGCATTTAAAATATTGCAATGTTGGATTCGTCCTTCCGGTCTGCGCATGCGCAGACTGGTAACAATGTGAAGAAAAATATAGAAACTGATCCGTTTGTCCATATGACAGATGGATCCATCTACAAATGCTGTCCGTTTGCATGCAGATTGCCTTATCCGGCAGGCAGTTCCGGCGTCGGAACTGCTTGCCGGATCACTCTGCCACAAGTGTGAAAGTAGCCTTACTGGAAAGGAGCGGCTACATACATAGAAGACGTCAGAAAGGTAAAAAGAGGCAGTGTATTGCCTCCGTGTGAGACCCCACAGGAGCGATCCAAACAATACCTGCCCACCACAGGACTTAAAGTATCTAATTTAATATAATAGCCGCATTCACTGTAAGGCCGGACATTTATATGTGGAAATGACTGGGAATCAGTAACTGTAGTTCACCAGAGACATTCGAACATTATACTATTACCACAGTGTGGATATACAGAAATTACTTTACTATACTTATACACTGCATGTCCAAAAAGGTTGCACACTCTAATATTTCATTGGACCGCCTTTAGCTTAGATTACGGCACACATTCGCTGTGGCATTGTTTCGATAAGCTTCTGCAATGTCACAACATGTATTTCCATCCAGTGTTGCATTAATTTTTCAACAAGATCTTGCATTGATGATGGTAGAGTCTGACCGCTGCACAAAGCCTTCTCCAGCACATCCCAAAGATTCTCAATGGGGTTAAGGTCTGGACTCTGTGGTGGCCAATCCATGAGTGAAACTGATGTCTCACGCTCCCTGAACCACTCTTTAACAAATTGAGCCCGATGAATCCTGGCATTGTCATCTTGAAATATTCCCGTGACATCGGGTAAGAAAAAATCCATTGATGGAATAATCTGGTCATTCAGTATGTTCAGGTAGTCAGCTGACCTCATTCTTGGAGCACATACTGTTGCTGAACCTAGACCTGACCAACTGCAGCAACTCCAGATCATAGCACTGCCCCCACAGGCTTGTACAGTAGGCACTAGGCATGATGGGTGCATCACTTCATCTGCCTCTCTTCTTACCCTGATGTGCCCATCACTCTGGAACAGGGTAAATCTTGACTCATCAGACCACATGACCTTCTTCCATTGCTCCAGAGTCCAATCTTTATGCTCCCTAGCAAATTGAAGCCTTTTTTTCTGGTTTGTCTCACCACTGATCAGCTGTTCAGTGCCAATCCCTTGAGTTCCCTTAGCATTGTGATTGTGCAAATGCTCTTACTTTCACTATTCAACATAGCCCTCAGTTCTACTGTTGTTTTTCTTAGATTTGATTTCACTAAACATTTAAGTGATCGCCGATCAAGATCATTCAGGATTTTATTCCCGCCACATTTCTTCCTCGAATACGATGGGTCGTCCAGTTTTTAATTATGCGTTGGACAGTTCTTAACCCAATTTTAGTAGTTTCTGCTATCTCCTTAGATGTTTTCTCTGCTTGATGCTGCCAATGATTTGACCCTTCTCAAACAGACTAACATCTTTTCCACGACCACAAGATGTGTCTTTCGATATGGTTGTTTAAGAAATGAGAAGCAACTCATTGCACCAGTTTGGGTTAAATACAGTAACTTGTTGCCAGCTGGAAGATAATCACCCATGCAGTAATTATCCAATAGGAGGCTCATAACTATTTGCTTAGTTAAATCCAGGTGGCAACTTTTTTTTTGGACAGGCAGTGTGTATCCAGTGGATTACTTCTGTTTGTACAACTATTAACCTAATAACAGCTAATCTGCTGATCAACTGATATCTTTAACATCTATAGGTTAAAATAGCTGTGAAACAGTAACTCTAGTTCACCAGGGACATTTGAATATTATACTATTGCTACTATCGCCACATTACGGATATATAGCAATCATACTACTATACCAATATATCCAGCTGATGACACCTGCCTATACAGCTATCAACCTAAAAGTGACTATACTGGTGACCAACTGATATTTTCAACAGAAGAACCTATTGTTGTTATTTTTTGGCCAAATCCATTTTGTGGAGACAGTTTTTATCTTTTTACCTTTTACTCTTTACTTCTATTTTTTATATATTCTATTTGATTATCTATCCTCTATTTTTTATCTATATATTTTAACTATAATAAGGAAAATAAATTAACCTATATTTAATACAATCTGTCTGCTCTCTTCTTGCTGCCAGATATAGTGTGCCAGTGTATTAATCAAGTTTATTTCTATGTCTTACTTTTGTCTCTATGCATCCCTAATTCATGTTCCCCTTCTTAGGGTACTTTCACACTATCGGCAGGACGGATCCGACAGGCTGTTCACCCTGTCAGATCCGTCCTGCCGCTATTTTGCCGTACTATAATGCTCCGGCGCAGCATGGCAGTTTGCTGTGAGAGGCCGCCGGACTAAAAAGTCGGACATGCAGTACTTTTAGTCCGTCGGCCTTTCGCTGTGCACTGCCATGCTGCGCCAGAGCTCCGCCCCATCCCCATTATAGTCAATAAGGAAGAAGCGGCGGTCCGGCGGCACGGCGAAATACCGGCAGGACGGATCCGACAGGGTGAACAGCCTGTTGGATCCGTCCTGCCGCTAGTGTGAAAATAGCCTTAAGCCAGTTGTGTGCAACCGTTAATCCAGATGTTCAGTTGCTGCTTCTACTCCTGTTGGGACAGAGAATGGGTATGAAGTCAAGAATATTATGGACATTAAGTAAAACCTTCTTTCTGGTGGACTGGAAAGGTTTTGGCCCAGAGAAAAATCTTGGAAGCCGGATGAAAACAGCAGTCTTGACCAAAGAAGAGAAAGTGTAAGGGGAAAATACTGTTAAAGTGGTGGTCTGTGGGCACCATTGGTCTTCTCACTTGCTCCAGTGTTCCAGTGATTTGGACCTACTTTATGCTCTGCCTTTGTCACAAGAGCGGCCCATGCTCGCCACTGCCCTGCTCCTCTCTGCGGGCACAGGCACCGATTCTTTTATCCTGCTTTGCCAGTTTTTGGACCCGGGTTCTCTCAGCTACCACCTGCAGTGGGCCCAGCTACAGGCGTTCCTTGAGTCTGCTGCTTCCCCATTCCTCTGGTGCAGGACGTGGCCTGCTCTCTTTTTCCCAGCCTTCTCTTTAGGGAGTGTATGCACTCTCTTTCAGCCTTTAAAAAGGACCAGCGCGTGCAAGTCCAACGTCTTGCCTGGGTATATAAGGCATCTTCCTTAGTAGCAGAAGAATGCCTGTGTGAACAGCACTTCCCAATGAAAACATATGGTGGGTGCGCCTCCTCTGCCTGTGGGTATGGGCGAGTGCCCCCTAAAAACTGGATAAACCAAAAATAAAGAGCAATGGAGACAGGAATCTTTAATGCAAGTTTTTGACCTTTAATCCAGATGCAACATTTTGGCTAATCAAATTCTCCTTGAAGAAGGCTTTGATTAGCCAAAATGTTGCATCTGGATTAACCCCTTCAGGACACAGCCTTATTTCACCTTAAGGACCAGGCCATTTTTTGCAAATCTGACCAGTGTCACTTTATGTGGTGATAACTTTAAAGCACTTTTTCTTAGCCTGGCCATTCTGAGATTGTTTTTTCATCACATATTGTACTTCATGATACTGGTAAAATGGAAACATTAGCAAATTTCTAACTTTCAATTTCTCTACTTCTACAATACATAGTAATAACTCCAAAAAAAAGTTATTAATTTACATACCCCATATGTCTACTTCATGTTTGGATCATTTGGGGAATGCTATTTTATTTTTTGGGGACGTTACAAGGCTTAGAAGTTTAGAAGCAAATCTTGGAAATTTTCAGAAATTTTCAAAAACCCATTTTTTTTTAGGGACCAGTTCAGGTTTGAAGTCACTTTGTGAGGCTTACATAATAGAAACCACCCAAAAATGACCCCATTTTAGAAACTACACCCCTCAAGGTATTCAAAACTGAGTTTACAAACATTGTTAACACTTTAGGTGCTCCACAAGAGTTATTGGCAAATGGGGATGAAATTTGAGAATTAAATTTTTTTGCCAATTTTTCCATTTGAACCCATTTTTTCCACTACCAAATCAAGGGTTAACAGTCAAACAAGACTGTATCTTTATTGTCCTTACTCTGCCGTTTACAGAAACACCCCATATGTGGTCGTACACTACTGTACGGCCACACGGCGGGGTATAGAGGGAAAGGAGCGCCTTGTGGGTTTTGGGGGGCTGATTTTAATGGACCGGTTTATTTACACAGTGTCCTATTTTAAGACCTCCTGATGCACCCTTACAGTAGAAACTCCCTAAAAGTGACCCCATTATGGAAACTACGGGATAACATGGCGTTTTTTTGGGGACTATTTTTAGGGTACATGTTTTTTGGTTGCTTTATATTACATTTTTGTGAGGTAAGGTTACCAAAAATTGAAATTTATTTGCCATAAACTGTTGAGGAACACCTAAAGGGTTAATAAAGTTTGTAAAATCAGTTTTGAATACCTCAAGGGGTGTAGTTTCTTAGATGGGGTCACTTTTAGGGAGTTTCTACTCTAGGGGGGCATCAGGGGGGCTTCTAAAGGGACATGGTGTCAATAAAAAAGGCCATCAAAATCCTTTCCTTTTGCGCTTCCCTTTTACTGATACAGCAGTTTACAACCACAAATGTGGCGTTTCTGTAAACTGCAGTATCGGGGTAATAAATATTAAGTTTTGTTTGGCTGTTAACCCTTGGTTTTTACCAGAAACGACAGATTGAAATGGAAAAGTGCCAAAAATAGCTGTTTTGGCACCTTTTTAAATATTTTTTTTTTGGACCGTGTTAATCTGGGGAGTTGGGTCATGGGGTATTTTTACAGAGGAGATTATTATGGACGCGGCGATACCTAATAAGTCAATTTTTTTTATCTCTATAGTCTAAGAGTCATTTCTTTTTAGTTTTTTAGCTGATTGTATTAAGTATGGGCTCATTTTTTGCGGGATCAGGGGACGGTTTTATTGGCACTATTTTGGGGGCTATATGACTTTTTGATCGCTTGCTATTACACTTTTTGTTATGTAAGGTGACCAAAATAATTCTTTTTTTGCACCGTTTTTTTTTTGACTGTGTTAATCTGGGGGGTTGGGTCATGGGGTATATTTACGGAGGAGATTATTACCGACGCTGCGCTACCTAGTAAGTCTTTTTTTTTTTTAATTGTTCTACAAAATTATTATTTTTTTGGTGTCAAGTCTGAGAACAATAGTTTATTTGAATAGTCAGTGGCTAAGTTGGTGAAGGGGATTATAAATCTCATAATAAACTCCATGGAAGTGTGGTACTCCCTGAAGCAACCAATAACGCAGAGGCCCGGATGATCGGGGCACGTGTCACATTGAGTAGTGGTGTCCTTCCGTATCCCCCTCCTGCGACACACTCTGCATTTTTTTGGGGTTCGTCCCTTCTTTCCAGTATGATGGACCACACCTGGAAAGGGTTGGCCAGGGACGATCCGGGCGCCTCCAATTCCTGAGGTACTCCCACCTGCTCTTTCCCGGTCAGAAAAGTTTAGGGTCTTGAGGACTGCCTCATAGAACTGGAGGAATGTCCCTGTGTTGCCAGCACTCTGGAACAGTACAAAAGAGTTGTACATGGCAACCTTCACCAAGTAGACCGCAACTATTTTGTACCATGCCTTGGTTTTGCGCATGGCATTATATGGCTTGAGGACTTGATCAGAGAGATCAACTCCTCCCATATACCGATTGTAGTCGACGATACAATCGGGCTTGAGGACCGTTGCCGCGGTACCTCGCACAGGGACAGGGGGGGATGACGTTACCGTGAATTGTGGACAGTACAATGACATCCCTCTTGTCCTTATATCTAACCAGCAGCAGGTTTCCACTGGTAAGGGCACGGGTCTCACCCCTGGGGATAGGTACCTGGAGGGGGTAGGCAGGGAGGCCCCGCAGATTTTTCCGCACGGTCCCACAAGCGAACGTGGATCTGGCGGCGAGGGACTGGAACAAGGGGATACTAGTATAAAAGTTATCCACGTATAGGTGTTAACCCTTTATCTAGCAGTGGGTGCATAAGGTCCCACACAAGTTTCCCGCTAACACCCAGAGTGGGGGGACATTCTGGGGGTTGAAAACGGGAATTTCGCCCCTCGTACACACGAAACTTGTAAGTGTACCCTGAGGTACTCTCACAAAGTTAGTACAGCTTCACGCCATACCTCGCCCGCTTTGAGGGAACATACTGGCGGAAAATGAGTCTCCCCTTGAACGCAATGAGAGACTCATTAACCGCGACCTCACTTCCAGGTACATAGGCCTACATGAACTTGGCCCCAAAGTGATCGATGACCGGCCGTATCTTATACAGACGTTCATAGGCAGGATCACCTTGGGGGGGGGACATGCTGCATTATCTGCATAATGCAGGCATTTCCGGATGGCCTCAAATCAGGAACGTGTCATGGCCATACTGTAGAGTGGGGTCTGGTAGAGGACGTCCCCACTCCAGTACAGCATGACACTGGGCTTTTTGACTAGGCCCATATGCAGCACGAGGCCCCAAAACGTCCTCATCTCGGCTGCACTGACCGTGGTCCAGCCACCGGGCCTAGCCAAAAACGAGCCAGGGTGTTGAGCGACGAACTGTTGGGTGTACAGGTTTGTCTGCTTCACCATCAGATTTGCCAGTTCCTCACTGAAAAAAAGATTGAAAAAGTCGTATTCCGTGAAGCCCAATGTGTAAATCTGGATTCCTGATTCACCAGCAAAATGAGGAATTGCGGGCTTAAAGTTCTCTGGGGTACAACAGACAAGTCTACCTGCAGGGGGCTCAGGTGGACTGACCTGGTGGGCCGGAAAACTAGTACGAGCCCCAGAGCTGCTCATACTAGGCTGGGCCACAGTGTCCCTAGCATGGGGGTCCCCTCGATCTGCCTGGCGGCGTCTCCTCCGCCTTGGGGGCTCATCATCGCTTGATGATGTGGAGGATGCGGATGACAACAGGAACGTGGGGTCATCCTCATCCTCACTGGGACTCTCTGACTCTGAGGCAAGGAGGGCGTATGCCTCCTTGGCCGAGAACGTCCGGCGGGCCATAGGGGAGTGTTTGTCTCTGTGCGTGTGTGTGGGGCACGGGTGTTCACGCACTTACCCTATAGCTATAAAAAAATCCCTAATAAATAAAATAATACAAATGCGCTGTGGGGCGGGGTGGGTGATGCGCTAACAGTGGCCGGACGCAAAGAGTGGCGGCCACAGATAGCGCATGCAAAGAAAAAAAAAACTTGCACCCCCAAAAAGTGTGAGTGTGTGTGGGGGGGCAGGGCAAGCTGCAGCACACCTGGGGGGTCTAGGGTCACACAGCTAACTAGGGGGGCTCACAGACCAAAAAAGATATATATATTTTTTTTTTTTACCTAATCTAACCCTAAACTTGCCCTAACTACCCCTTCCTACATCTCCCACTACCTGCCTCCTAAGGTGCCTGATGGCACCAAAAACTCACAAGTCGGCGATCTCCTGCTGCTCTCCCCGCTCCACGGACCGGAATGAGGGAGGAGAGCAGCGGCGGAGATTCAAACTTGCCGTGCTCCACCCACATGCCGCATGGGGACCAATCGCAGGCGATCCTGAGGTGGCGTGATCGCCACCTCACAGGATCACAGGACGGTGATTGGTGGTGTATAATCACTCCACCGATCATTGTCCTTTCCGGATTATCGGGTCATCAAAGACCCGAATAACCCGGAAACGCAGAAAACCGCAGGTCTGAATTGACCTGCGGTTTTCTGCGATCGCCGACATCGGGGGGTCACAAGACCCCCCTGGGCATTGGTACAGAGTGACTGCCGAATGATTTCAGCACCGGACATGGCGGCAGTCGGCGCTGCGGTGATCAGAAATTCTCAGGACGTACCGGTACGCCCTGTGTCCTTAAGTACCAGGACATCAGGGCGTACCAGTACGCCCTGTGTCCTGAAGAGGTTAAAGGTTACAAACTTGCATCAAGGAGTGCTGTCTCTATTGCTTTTTATTTTTTTTCTGTTCCATGATTGTTCTTTTATGGGCTGGAAGTTCTGTTCCACAAAATGCGGAACACATATGGCCAGTATCTGTGCTTTGCGAACCGCAAAACAGGTTACGGCCATGTGCATGAGCCCTTAGAGACAATTTTCCTTAACTGTTCTTGACTATGGCTTAATAAGAGTCCCGGGGGGGAATCCACTTCTGACACCCATTTTCCCTAATTGGCAACCGCTTTAAGATATGAAATGTCTTTGAATAAATAATTGTGCTGCTTTGTTTTCGGGATCCTGGGAAAGCTGGGTGATCACCTTTATGTGTCCCATTAAACATATATCACTGCCAGCCACAGTAACCCTAAAATAGCGACAGTCACAGTGCCTCCATGACAGTATTGACTGCAGTACCACCCACTGGTTAAAAGGGGTTGTCCCATGACAAACACTATCCACAGTGCATGTGTGCCACTGCTCCATTTAGCTCTATGGGGCTGCTGGAGATAGCTGAACATTTGTACGAATTGGTTGCTAAGGCCAACTAAGCCAGTATTCTTTTACACCAGTTTTGGTAAATCTCTTCCACTGTCTAGACCTGCTCCACACTGATCAAAGTAGCTCAGTCTGGATGATAAATTTGGCACATGAATAGATCTTAATATGAAACAGAATTTGACTCCAAAACTAGGCGAGTTAATATAGCTGTACATAGATTTTTAAGCTCCTGACCGGAGGGTTGCTTTCATTTATAGGTCACGTAATGCGATAAGGGAGGCGCCTGGAGATGGCAGCCTTGACACGTTGCTCTGTCTTTTTCTGTTTGTTTTATATGTTTTTGTTTTTCAACATTGCCTTGTGGAACCCAACTCGGATAACCTTTACCAGAGAACAATTACTGAGCTTTCGGAACCTGCCGGTTTCAAATCTACCCCTGGATATTTTGTCTACTCTTGACCTTCTGGGGATTCTAACCAGTGAAGCCACGGTGCTGAATCAGGCAGTGAAGCTTAAAAGAAGAGGCAAGTGCTCCGGGATCCAGGCTCGCTTTCGGCGTAGAGGACTGCACTCTCCACTACCTAGAATCATACTCTCTAATGTCAAGTTGATATGCAACAAACTAGATGAGCTTCAACTACTGACCAGGACAAAAAGGACTTCTATCTCTCTGCCACTCTTTGCTTCACAGAAAGCTGCCTGTCTGAGCTTATTCCAGACAATGCTCTGCAGATTAATGGATTTACACTCTACAGATCTGACTGGGACCCACTTATCTCTGGCAAAACCAAAGTTGGAGGATTCTGATTCTATATTTATTCAAAAATGTTTTTATTGTTTCATAGATAAATGAAAATACGCCGATAAGCGTGACAAAGTATACAATGACCAAAGCATAAATATATCGGCATGCTTAAACATAAAGCAATACAGTATAAATACAGATATTGACATAATCTGTACAGTGCAATATTTGGTAGAACAAGGTTTTTGAGGAGATCTCCAAAGAAAAAGGGGGAGGGAGGAAGGGAGGTCTGAGGGAATGAAGGCAAAGGGTGGACTCTGATTCTATATTAATGATAACTTGTGTACTACAGTTAGAGGACATGATCGGCTGGGCTGGAAATACTCTTCATAAACTGCAGACCCTACTATTCACCTCATGAGTTTTCTTTATTTATTCTGGTTGCTGTATACATCCCTCCACAAACATGCATGCAGCCTGCGCTCCAAGAACTCGCAGATCAAATCACTGAGCGCGGAAAGGAGGTACCCCGATTCTTTTTTTTTATCATACTAGAGGATTTCAACAGTGCTAACCTAAACAAAGAACTTCCTAAATACTGGCAACACATCACAAGCGCAACTAGAGAAGGTAAAACACTTGACCACTGTTACTCTAAGACAGGGGTAGGCAACCTCCGGCACTCCAGCTGTTGTGAAACTACAACTCCCAGCATGCATACTTGTTCTGCTCTTCTAAGAACTCTCATAGAAATGAATGAAGCATGCTGGTAATTGTAGTTTCACAACAGCTGGAGTGCCAAAGGTTGCTGATCCCTGCTCTAAGACTTGGGCCTCTTTCAGACGGGCGTTGCGGGAATATGCGTGATTTTTCTGTGCGAGTGGAAAACATTGTAATGCGTTTTGCACTCGCGTGAGAAAAATCGCGCATGTTTGGTACCCAAACCCGAACTTCTTCACAGAAGTTCGGGCTTGGGATTGGTGTTCTGTAGATTGTATTATTTTCCCTTATAACATGGTTATAAGGGAAAATAATAGCATTCTGAATACAGAATGCATAGTAAAATAGCGCTGGAGGGGTTAATAAAAAAATAAATAATAATTCAACTCCCCTTAATCCACTTGATCGTGAAGCCCGGCATCTCCTTCTGTCTTCATCTTAGCTGTGTGCAGCAACAGGACCTGTGGTGACGTCACTCCGGTCATCACATGGTCCATCACATGATCCATCACCATGGTAAAAGATCATGTGATGATCGGAGTGATGTCACCACAGGTCCTGTTGCTGCACACAGCTAAGATGAAGACAGAAGGAGATGCCGGGCTTCGCGATCAAGTGGATTAAGGTGAGTTAAATTATTATTATTATTTTTTTAACCCCTCCAGCTCTATTTTACTATGCATTCTGTATTCAGAATGCTATTATTTCCCCTTATAACCATGTTATAAGGGAAAATAATAATGATCGGGTCTCCATCCCGATCGTCTCCTAGCAACCGTGCGTGAAAATCACAGCGCATCCGCACTTGCTTGCGGATGCTTGCGATTTTCACGCAACCCCATTCACTTCTATGGGAAGAATATAGAGCATGCTGCAATTTTCACGCAACGCACAAGTGATGCGTGAAAATCACCGCTCATGTGAACAGCCCCATAGAAATGAATGGGTCTGGATTCAGTGCGGGTGCAATGCGTTCAACTCACGCATCGCATCCGCGCGGAATACTCGCCCGTGTGAAAGGGGCCTAAGAATTCGTATCGCTCTGTCAGCAGCTCTGGGAAACTCTGATCATGGTGTGATACAGCTCATCCAGACATACAGACAAAGACTAAAAACTGCCAAGCCTCAAGATATGGACTAGTGAAGCGGTAGAAAAACTACAGAGCTGCTTTAATTCAACAGACTGGAATATATTCAAATAATCCACCAGTGACCTAAATGAATACACTGACGCTGTGACATCATATATTACCTTTTGTGAAGAGTCCTGCATCCCCATCAAAAAGTGCACCAGGTACAACAACGATAAACCCTGGTTTGCATCGCATCTTAGGAAGCTGCGCCTCGATAAAGAAAAGCCGTATCATATAGGGGATGAAGTTCTCTACAAAGCTGCCAGATACAAACTGCAGAAGGCCATCATTGCCACAAAAAACGATTATTCAAAAAGACTTGAAGAAAAATGTTCCACAATGGAGTCTTCCACAATATGGAAGTCTCTACATCAAATTACCAACTACTGAAGGAAAGCCCCACAATCATTATAGATAACCTGCAGCTTGCAAATGAGCTGAACGCATTCTATTTGATACAACCAACAATAGCCATCCACTTCTAGTCAATTCGCATAATTTGCATCTCTGTTCCGACCGTCAAACTGAGCACTCCAGCCAGTCAACGTCTCCACCCTCTGCGGTGCCTCAGCATCTACACAACACAGGATGGCGGCCACAATCTGCTGACCTGTCCCCAAAATTGCATCCACTATTATTATGCCAATTAGATGTAAACAATCTTTTCAAAAGACAAAATATTAAGAAAGCAGCCGGCCCAGATTCTGTGTCTGCGAAATGTTTGTAATTCTGTGCCGATCAGCTAGCCTTTGTTTTCACAGACACATCTAAATGATCTCTAGAACTCTGTGGTCCCTGCCTGTTTTAAACGCTCAACCATTGTCCCAGTTCCTAAAAAATCTAAACCTACATGTCTAAATAACTATAGGCCTGTTGCCCTTACATCATTGGTCATGAAAGCATTTGAAAAACTGATAATGGCTTATCTGAAATCCATCACAGATCCCCTGCTGGACTCTCTGCAATTTGCCTACAGGTCTAATAGATCTGCAGATGATGCTGTAAACGTGTATGCATTATGTACTAGAACATCTAGACTCCTCGGGAACCTATGGCAGAATTTTATTTTTATTTTTATTTTATTTGTGGATTTCAGCCCTGCATTTAATACCATAATACCATCGCTGCTACACAGCAAGCTCTTCCACCTACACATACCTGAATCCATCTGCAAATGGATAGCCAATTTCTTAACCGACAAGAGACAGCAGGTTAGACTCAAGGTCTTTGACAGTCAGTACTGGAGCTCCCCAGGGCTGTGTGCTTTCCCCACTGCTCTACTCACTGTATATCAATGACTGCATCTCCACAGACCCATCTGTTAAGGTTCTTTGCAGATGACACAACAGTAGTTAATCTCATACAAAATGGGGATGAGTCTGCATATAGGCATGAAGTGGGACAGCTTTCCTCCTGATGCAGTAACAACAACTTGGAACTTAATGCTCTTAAGACCATGGAGATGATAATAGACTTTAGGAGATCTCCCCCCCAGCACCTCCCCCTAATCATAAATGGATCTACAGTAACCCGAGTAGAGTCATTCAAGTTTCTTGGGATGACAATTTCCAACAACCTAAAATGGAACAACAATACTGTCACTATTGTAGTGTCCCACTACGTAAGGGTGGGCACAACTAAGGGTCATGTTGCCCCACCTCCTGTGGGGAATTGCTATGGTATTTTATATTGCATTGTAATGTATAATTTTATGTTATCGCCTGTGTGCCAGGCCTGTTATGGGTGTAGTTCCTCCTCCTAGGCAGTAGAGGGAGCTAAGGAACCCCCTAGTATATATAGTTAGGCCCCGACAGGAAAGAGTTAGTCCAGTCCAGGAGGCTAAGTAGCTCAGTCTAGCCTGCCTGAGGTTCCTGAGTAAGAAAAGCTCAGAAGTTAACCTAGGAGAAGAAGTTGCCTCCTGAGGATATCTAGCACCTTGAAAAGTACAGTGCAGAGCCACTTTTATCCAGCTAAGTAGAAAGATGAAGGGCAGAAGGATATTTACAGCAAGAGGATTTACACCAGAGGAAGGTTTCCCTACCCAAGGATAAAGCCAGCTATAGGGCATACGGGCCTTGGAAGAAAGCAAGACAGGATCTGAGGAAAATACAGCCTGATCTGTAAGTGTTATTCCCTCTGAGTTATCTTGCTAGGATTTTACCTGCCATTTATGTCAAGCCTGCCTGATACCATTATCCTGCATATGGAACTTTATATGAAGCCTGTAAATAGTTGAACTGTTCAGTAAAAAAGGAGTTCTGGTTCACCTCAACTTTGTGTACCTCAATTATTCCTACAACAAATCCGTGTGCCACCGTTACCGGCACTGGCGTCACGAACTATAAGGGATCTTGCCACCGGCACATTAAACTTCCAACACCCAGGGCACCTCACCTACCACCTGGCCTGGTCCCTATACACAGAGAGTGCCCCAGAGGATTCATGTGCCAGCCTCTCCATCACTGCTGTACGCCTGCCATCGGTAAATAAAAACTGTGAGTACCAAGAGCAACCCTCTGTTTAACTACCCCTGTGACCTCATATTCGCTCACCCTGCAGGACTGGCGCACTGCACTATCATCAAGAAAGTGCAACAGAGGATGTACCACCTACGACAGCTGAAAAGGTTTGGCCTACCACAAAAATTAATGGTGCAATTCTACACCACGATCATCGAATCCATCATGACATCATCTATGACTGTATGGTTCTGTTCCTGATCAGTATTAGAAAAGGTGAGACTGCAGCGCATCATCCGAACAGTGGAAAGGATAATTGGCTGTAGCTTACCTTCCCAGCAGGATCTTCACGCTGGCAGGTGTAGAAAGAGAGAGGTTAAGATTTCCTCAGACCCTTCTCACCCTGCTCACTCCATCTTCCAGCCTATGCCTTCAGGAGTGAGATACAGTTCAGTGGCTGCTAAAACTTCCAGGCACAGGAACTGCTTTTTTCCTCAGGCAGTTGCCTTGCTTAATGCCGAACCACGCTAAAGCTGCTATGACTTGGAAGCATTACAGCATAGAACTGAAAACGAACACTTCTCCCTGTTTATTGCTACTAAAACTTACATACTGTCCTTGTCCTGCACTATCTATACTGTCTGTCCTTGTACTGTTTTGTTTGTGTCTGTCAAGCAACTGCTAAGTCAAATTCCTTGTAAGTGCAAACTTATTTGGCCAAATAAATTGATTGATTCTGATTAAGCGGAATCAAGCCGGAGATCTAATGGGTCAGAAAACCACATTAAGGCGCAGTATGTTTTATTAAAAAAATGTTAAATGAAATGACTAATAGAACAAGGGGCATTCCATCGTGTTTTGTGCATTTCCTATTTCTTAAATTATAGGCAGTATTATTGTCCAAATGTATTTGTGATTAAGGCAGTTGGAATTACCAGACTTTGAAATGCATATCATATTGATTAAAGGAACCTTCGAACATTTTTGCTTATCCCCCCTCCTCCACCCACTACCCAAACATCGTGTTCCAGTTTGGAAACCACACTCCAGAGTTGGACACATCAACTATAATTCTCTTTCTCACCAACAGATGTTCTGTTGCTGATTCTCATTGCTCGACCTTCGTAGAAGCATGGAGGCCTATCGACTTGTTCCTAAGCAGATGTCCAAACTTGGTCCTCCCGGGATAGTCCATGACTTACTTACCTGCTCACTGCCGCTCCAGTCCTGTGTGCTCGCTCCTGTGTCCATCTTCCAGTGCATGGCTTGTTTACTTCCTCCCCAACATAGGCAAGGCCACTTGCTCCACTACAGCAAACCACTGGCTTGAGCAGGGTATTATATCTCTTGAGGACACATCACCGTTGAAGCCACAGGAGAGCCCGGAAGCCAGTGGTTGGCTGCAGCAGAGTAGGTTACCAGGAAATAAACAAGCCAGCGCACAGGGCTTGATCAGTGGAAACAGGTAAGTATGATTCCTGTCTCTAGGCGAGGCAGACTTCAGGTATCAGGGATAAATTAATTATTCCCATAAAACCCCCTTAAGGAATGGATAAGATTTGTATAGAGTATGTCTACATCAACGCTAAAGTGGTAACCAGAACTAGGTTCATGCTTATTGAGAAGGTTCCAGTCCACTTCCTATTAATGATGCTGTGGCGAAACTAACCTCGCCACTGGGTTTTGGAGGGGCCTGGTTGCCAGCCTCTTGCCCCAGGATTATGGGCCCTCTCATCAGCCATGCTTCTTTTGTTCACAAAGGACTTTTACTAACTTTTGAACCCCTGGTCTTATTCGTGCCATTTTGGGATATGTTAAATGTCTATGTGTACTGTAAAGGGTGGGACATTGTATGTTTGAGTGGTGATGTCTGTCCTATTGTCTCCACATGTGTATTGGCGATTTCCCTTTGTCCTGAGAGATAATTAACTTACTCCTCGGTTGTCTCCAGGACAGAGGACATTGTGTATTCTCCTGCCTGTGATAATTACATCAACCCATTGTACCATAATTATATCACAGGCAGATGGGAGGATTTTGTGTGGGAGTGTTTTACTGTATTGTACGTGGTTATTGGTTGTTTTTACAAAACCCTGTGGGTGGTGCTGATGTGTGCCAATGTTATATAAGATCAATAAAACGCACAGCTCTGGGTGACCACTGCTTGACATTCAACATAGATCCTCGTCTCATGTGTGTGGGGATTGCTATACGCTGAAGATTTGCTATACTCCCCTGGCTATAACTCCTAGCTCTTGTAAGAGCTGTTCCTGGTTCCTGTGGTGGTTTTGGTGTAGAGCGGAGTGCTTGGAGTCCTCGGGAGGCACTGGGAGCATCCATCAACGGAGGTACGCAGTCGGGGTGTCAGGAGATCCGTTACAGATGCAAACTGAATATAAAATTCATTTGAAAGGAGCCCAACTTGCTCTGCAACTGCACATGGTAGAACTGGACAGCTTCCAGGGCCCACTAGCCTTGAAGGGAAAACATGGCCTGGGAGTGTGCAAGGTCTGTCCTTGAAACATTTGGGTACACAAAATTTGTTCAGGTATGACCTTCATGGGGACAATGCAAGGCCGTAGCTAAAGTATTGTGGTCCCTGATGCAAGAGTTCATCTTAGACCCCCGTTCCCCCAGTGCTTTGTGGCAAGAGGCAGGGGTGCACCTAGTCTTTCTGCTGCCTGAAGCAAAAATTTAAACTGCACCCTCTATGCTAAAATCTCAACCTAACCCCTTCTTTCCAGCCCTAATGTTAGGCTACACGGCGACACTGATTGTGCGACAGCTGTTGCGGCCAGGATTGTGGAGTTGCGGTAATCCCTTAGAAATGACATACAGCGCTACAAAACATACAGGAGAATACAGCGCCACATACCTCTTACATCCACCATTCAGATCAGACTACCATGATGATTTCTTACAACCAACTCTTGTCTCTGCAGAGTTTGGCAAACAGAAATCTTAGATTCCTACCTTTGCATCATCCTTCTACCCTCTGAACACCCCTTTCAGCCACCCTCAATATTGTGCCTGCTGTCTCACCAATACTGTGCCCGCTGTGCTCCCCAATACTCTACTGCAGAAAATGATAGTACCCCTGAAAATACTAGTACCACACAGATAGTGCCCTCTTCAATAATTATTGGCACACAGTGCCCTAAAAAATAACTTCGCCGAACAAATAATTTCTGGTGTGGTTTCTTCCAAGGGGCACCACAACCCCTTGGTGTCAGTGTAGCATGTCCTATAGATATACTTCATTGCAAATGTATGACATTTGAAAACTTTTATATTTTTATGTAGGACACGATAATTAAATTCTGCCTTTTGACCATTCCTTCACTTATCACACCCCAGTGAGCCTGGCTTGATTACACATACATCTGAAGCTGATGTGCTGTACTTGGACCACGTCCATGTTCAGTTGATGAAATACATTCTCTCCAGCACTAATTATTTTTAGACGACTTCATTGAGGAAGCCAAGACGATTTGAAATGTTTGTCAGTACATTAGAAAATGTAAATATGCACAAATTAGAACACAATGAGCAATTACTGAAGATTGCCTCTGAGTCTGGTTTTTCTTTTCAAACATTTTAACCTCTTGTGGCTGGAGAGCAACCACTGAGCTGAGCAATACGGATCCTTTAAAGAAGGTATACTCAACATGTGGTCATCCAGCTGTTTCAAAACTAAAATTCTCAGCATGCCCTAATATCTGTAGGATTTCCATTCATACCGAAAATTGTAGTTTTGCAACAGCTGGAGGGCCGCAGTTTTGGAATCCCTGCTTTAAAGAAACACTCCAAGCATTATATAATATTACATTGGTAAAGTTCCTGTAGAATGGCAGTGGTGGTCAGGTTCGAACGCTGTGCTGCTTTTTTCTGACTCTTTACTATGCTAAGTGGAGATGTTGTCAGGTCCTCACTGGCACATGACCCTTATGGAGAAACATTTGCTTGAAAACAAAATGTAAACCGGATAAGAGCTTCAAGTGTAGAAATCATACCACAGCACAGCGCATGAAGGCTTTACAGTATGCATCAGGGTGGATAAAAATCAATGATTTAAAAAAAAATTATCAGATTTTTTTTAATATAAAATGCTTTTTGAGGAAAATATATTATCATCCAAAGGTTATTCCATCATGAAATAAAGATTAGTTTTTTAATTATGTAGAATAAGGCTGTACGTGGACTCCCATATTGTTGAATGGATTAGGCAGTGGCTGAGGGACAGACAACAGAGGGTTGTAGTCAATGGAGTATATTCAGACCATGGTCTTGTTACCAGTGGGGTACCTCAGGGATCTGTTCTGGGACCTATTGTTTAATATCTTTATCAGCGAAATTGCAGAAGGCCTCGATGGTAAGGTGTGTCTTTTTGCTGATGACACAAAGATTTGTAACATGGTTGATGTTCCTGGAGGGATACACCGAATGGAAAAGGATTTAGGAAAACTAGAGGAATGGTCAGAAATCTGGCAACTAAAATTTTATGTTGATAAGTGCAAGATAATGCACCTGGGGCGTAAAAACCCAAGAGCAGAATATAAAATCAGTGATACAGTCCTAACCTCAGTATCTGAGGAAACGGATTTAGGGGTCATTATTTCAGAAGACTTAAAGGTAGGCAGACAATGTCATAGAGCAGCAGGAAATGCTAGCAGAATGCTGGGGTGTATAGGGAGAGGCATTACCAGTAGAAAGAGGGAGGCGTTCATGCCGCTCTACATAGCACTAGTGAGACCTCATTTGGAGTATTGTGCACAGAACTGGAGACCATATCTCCAGAAGGATATTGATACTTTGGAGAGAGTTCAGAGAAGAGCTACTAAACTAGTACATGGATTGCAGGATAAAACTTACCAGGAAAGATTAAAGGACCTTAACATGTATAGCTTGGAAGAAAGACGAGACAAAGGGGATATGATAGAAACTTTTAAATACATAAAGGGAATCAACAAGGTAAAAGAGGAGAGAATATTTAAAAGAAGAAAAACTGCTACAAGAGGACATCGTTTTAAATTAGAGGGGCAAAGGTTTAAAAGTAATATCAGGAAGTATTACTTTACTGAGAGAGTAGTGGATGCATGGAATAGCCTTCCTGCAGAAGTGGTAGCTGCAAATACAGTGAAGGAGTTTAAGCATGCATGGGATAGGCATAAGGCCATCCTTCATATAAGATAGGGCCAAGTGGCTATCCATAGTACTCAGTATATTGGGCAGACTAGATGGGCCAAATGGTTCTTATCTGCCGACACATTCTATGTTTCTATATGTGTAATTTTTTTGGTAAATAAATTCCATTAATCCATTCACAATGTCATGCTCTTCCAGAGGTGGTTGTAAGATTATTGGGCAGTTTCCCTGCCTACAAGATATCACAGATGCTTGGTTTACTTTTGCAGTTCTCAAAACTGAATTTGACTCAGCAGAGATCACATGCCTCTTCTTCACAGCAAAAATGTTATGACATGAACAGAGTTGATAAAAAGACCTTTATCCTAACTTCTACAAACCTATGAATGCAGAATCAACCTAATCAAACTAATATGAAAAGTTGTTTAAATCTTCATCTACTTGCATATTATAAGTTATACCAGCAATATCATGACACTGGTAAAATGGAGTAAAAAAAAAAATTCATAGTTATTACTTTACATTTCCCATATGTCTACTTCATGTTAGGATCATTTTGGGAATTACATTTTATTTTTAGGGGACCTTACAAGGCTTAGAAGTTTAGAAGTAAAAAATTTTAAGGACCAGTTCAGGTCTGAAGTCACTTTGTGAGGCTTACATAATAGAAACCACCCAAAAATGACCCCATTCTAGAAACTACACCTCTCAAGGTGTTCAAAACAGATTTTAGAAACTTTCGTTAACCCTTTAGGTGTTCCACAAGAATTAATGGAAAATAGAGATACAATTTCAAAATTTAACTTTTTTGCCAGATTTTACTATTTTTTTTCCAGTTACAAAGCAAGGGTTAACAGCCAAACAAAACTCAATATTTATGGCCCTGAATCTGTATTTTACAGAAACACCCCATATGTGGTCGTAAACCGCTGTACAGGCACACGGCAGGGTGCAGAAGGAAAGGAATGCCATACGGTTTTTGGAAGGCAGATTTTGCTGGACTGGTTTTTTGACACCATGTACCATTTGAAGCCCCCCTGATGCACCCCTAGAGTAGAAACTCCAAAAAAGTGACCCCATTTTAGAAATTACGGGATAGGGTGGAAGTTTTGTTGGTACTGGTTTAGGGTACATATGATTTTTGGTTGCTCTATATTACACTTTTTGTGAGGCAAGGTAACAAGAAATAGCTGTTTTGGCACAGTTTTTTTTTTTTTTTGTTATTTACAACATTCATCTGATAGGTTAGATCATGTGGTATTTTTATAGAGCAGGTTGTCACAGATGCGGCGATACCTAATATGTATACAATTTTTTTATTTATGTAAGTTTTACACAATGATTTCATTTTGGAAACAAAAAAAATCATGTTTTAGTGTCTCCATAGAGAGCCATAGTTTTTTCAGTCTTTGGGCAATTATCTCAGGTAGGGTCTCATTTTTTGCAGGATGAGATGACAGTTTGATTGCCACTATTTGGGAGCATATGACTTTTTGATCTCTTGCTATTACACTTTTTGTGATGTAAGATGATTATTTTTTTACGGTGTTCACCTGAGGGGTTAGGTCATGTGATATCTTTATAGAGCAACTTATTACGGACACGGCAATATTTAACATGTATACTTTTTTTTATTTATGTAAGTTTTACACAATGACTTCATTTTTTAAACAAATAAAATCATATTTTGGTGTTTCCATAGTCTGAGAGCCATAGTTTTTTCAGTTTTTAGGCGATTATCTTGGGTAGGGTATGATTTTTGCCGGATGAGATGACTGTTTGGCACTATTTTGGGGTGCATATGACTTTTTGACCGCTTGCTATTACACTTTTTGTGATGTAAGGTGACAAAAAATGGTTTATTTAGCACAGTTGTTATTTTTAATTTTTTACGGTGTTCATCTGAGGGGTTAGGTCATGTGATATTTTTATAGAGCCGGTTGATACGGACGCGGCGATACCTAATATGTATACTTTTTTTTCATTTATGTAAGTTTTACACAATAATATCATTTTTGAAACAAAAATAAAATATCATGTTTTAGTACAAAGAAAAAATGTGGGGGATTCAGTCAGCACAACCTTATATGCAGGTGCACATCGCTATGGCGAAATACATATACAAAGAAAAAAACAAATGCAATAGCACTCTGCAACCAGCACTCCGCCCTGCCTCCATGCTGGATGTTGAATGAGGCATTGGTGTACATTTTGGCCAAAGCGTAATAAGCCACTCACCACGTCAAGGTCGCCTCTATGAGTGGTCCCTGTACCTGCGCTCCCTGGACTTTGTGTGGCTGTCATGGCCCATAAACAGGTAGGAACTAGTGTTAGGGGCCACTCATAGAGGCGACCTTGACGTGGTGAGTGGCTTATTACGCTTTGGCCAAAATGTACACCACCGATCTTATTATGAGGAATTGTATAACCTGAGAGGGAAGTTTGCAGATATTTCCAATGATGCCAAAATCAAAAAGATTAGAGACTACATGGCTGGCTTACTCGGTCCCAAATTGTCCTCTGAACATAGGGAGGAACTAGAGGGGGAGATAACGGAACTGGAGGTCCATAGAACGATCAAAGGATTAATAGTTGGCAAAAGTCCAGGCCCCGACGGCTTTACGCCTCGTTTCTACAAACAGTTTCTGGAAGAGATTGCCCCTCCCTTCGCCAGATTGTGTAACTCCCTAGCAGATGGCTCGTCTTTCCCTCCACAGGCACTAATGGCCCACATATGCGTTATACCAAAGCCGGGGAAAGACCCGTTAACATGTAGCAACTATCGTCCTATATCCCTGATCAACGTTGATGTAAAGATATACGCAAAAATTCTTGCGGACAGAATGAAACCATTCATATCATCCTTGATTCATGTAGATCAGGCGGGCTTTGTCCCGGGGAGGGAAACGCGCGATAACACCATTAGATCTATGGCCATCATTAATAGAGCTAATAGATTGGGGTCGCCCTTGTGTCTCTTATCGATCGACGCAGAGAAAGCGTTCGACCGCGTGGACTGGTCCTTTCTGCACGAATCCTTGAAGGCGTTTGGGTTTGGCCCTAGCATGATTGATAGAATTCTAGCACTTTACCGCGACCCTAGCGCCCAGGTCCGAGTTAATGGATCTCTATCGACTCCTTTCCGTATCCATAATGGCACCAGACAAGGGTGCCCTCTCTCCCCTCTGTTGTACATTATGGTCATGGAATTTTTGGCTAGAGCTCTCAGGGCTAATGAGTCTATCAAAGGCCTTAAGGTGGGAGACCTGGAGTCGAAAATAGCCATATACGCTGATGACCTCCTTATCTACTGCACAGACCCGCTAATTGGTTTCCCAAATATACTGAAGGAGTTCTCGACCTTCGGAGACCTCAGCAACTTTAAAGTTAATCTCCATAAGTCAGAGGTCCTTAATATCACCTTACCCCAGGGCCTGGTTAACAATTTACAAGCTTCTTTTCCTTTCCGTTGGGCGCGTCGCCATATAGCTTACCTGGGTACGGTCATTCCCTCTGACTCGACTGATTTATTCCTCCTGAATTTTACTCCCCTTATTGAAGACATTAGAAAGGACTTAAAAAATTGGAAGGGGCTCCCATTATCCTGGTTTGGTAGGATCCATACGCTCAAAATGAATATTCTCCCTCGTATCCTGTATCTCTTCCGCACTATCCCCATACCTCTTCCGGTCTCCTTCTTTAGAACCCTTAGATCTATGTTCCTTAAATTTATTTGGGCGGGCTCCTCTCCTAGGATAGGAATGAGATTTTTGGTGAGATGTAGATCAAGGGGAGGCGCGGGGGTCCCAGACCTGCCAAATTACCACAAAGCGTCCATCCTCTCATACATACTGGATTGGTTTCATAACGGGAAATCTAAGAGGTGGATCCAGTTTGAGAAATACGAGGTTGGGTTTCCAACACATAACCTGCTCTGGATTCCTCGGTCTAAAAGACCCCCACGCCTCCCCCTCTTGACCTCGGGTGTTCTGAAGAGTTGGGATAAAATCGCAATACCACTTGGTCTCACTCATCCCCCTAGTCCCCTAATCCCCCTGTTTAATAATCCTGACTTCCCTATGGGCATGAAAAGTAAGTCGTTTTTGGGTTTGGAGTTGGCAGGCAATCCTACTCTATCCTCAGTTATGGAGAAAGGATCTTTACGGCCGCTGTCCTTCTTTACGGAGAGTTCGTCGCAAGGGGCGTGGTTGCAGTACAATAGCATTAAAAATTACATATCCTCTCTAGGCCCCAAATCAGCCCTGGATAGGGATCTTACCTCTTTTGAATCATTGTGCACTCAAACATCCCCCCCTACACATTTAGTGTCTCTGGCTTACGGGCTACTCCAGGGGAAGGACGACACCATCTCCACCTTTCCCTTTGTAAAGGCGTGGGAGAGAGAACTGGGGAAGACATTTCCTGTTGATCAGTGGGAAAAGACATTTGAGCTTTCTTATAAGTCTTCTATTAGTTGCGGACTCCAGGAAAAGAATTTTAAAGTGTTATCCAGATGGTATAGGACCCCGGCCCTGCTACATTCCTTCATTCCTACATGCCCCAATACTTGTTGGAGATGTGGTAGTGAAGAGGGTAATATGTCCCATATTTGGTGGCTTTGCAAAAGAATTACACCTTTCTGGGAGGCCATTAATGACCTTTACGACTTGGTTTGTGGTAGTTCTACTAGGTGGACGCCAGAGGGTGCTTTACTCTCCATGTTCCCCGGCTCTACTTCCACCCTGAGGAAGGGCCTGTTGCGATTTTTTGTTCAGGCTGCTCGCCTGGTCATACCTAGGTTCTGGAAATCCACATCTGCCCCTCTCCTTAGGGACTGGCTAATCACCTTTGAGAAAATCTATAGAATGGAGGAATTATGGGCGGAGGACTTGGGCAATTCCACCAAATTCTTAAAAATCTGGACTCCCTGGATTTTGTTTAAGGGTTCTAGCGAATATAGAAATTGGTTGAACAGGGTTGATGCCAGTCCCTGAGGAGATTTTGGCTCCCTCCCCAGATCTTCACTACCCTATTCCCTTTATCAGGAAGTTTACTCCACCTGAAATGGGTATATTTTTCTCTTGTTAGACTGGCTCACTCAAATTGGAACCTATTATTTCGACTTTTGTCTTTCTATATCTATGGTCAGGACTTTTCTCTCCCTTCCCCCTCCTCTGTTTTTCTGTGTATGTCCTCGTCTCTGTCACCTGTTTATCTGTGTATGTATTCCTCTGAGCGCTTACTCTTATACATATGCTATCAGAATAAGTTGTGACACTTAAATGTAATGACTGACCTCTGGTTGTACCCCTCTATGCATATTATTGCTCTCTGTACCGTTGAACATTTGAGTGTATACTCTTAATTGTACGCAGCTTCGACTTGTCATCGAGCTGATTTTGTCTTTTGAGGTACTGTCCTTTTATGCTCTTTTCAATAAAAGAAATTGAACAACAAAATGTACACCAATGCCTCATTCAACATCATGTTTTAGTGTCTTCATATTCTGAAAGCCATAGTTTTTTTTAGTTTTTGGGCTATTGTCTCTGGTAGGGGCAAATTTTTTGCGGGATAAAGTCATGGTTAGATTGGTACTATTTAGGTGGGCGTACGCCTTTTTGATCGCTTGCTGTT
The DNA here is from genome assembly GCF_905171765.1 of Bufo bufo. Taxonomy (NCBI): domain Eukaryota; kingdom Metazoa; phylum Chordata; class Amphibia; order Anura; family Bufonidae; genus Bufo; species Bufo bufo. The sequence goes on from NC_053394.1 coordinate 116,635,848, forward strand.
GTACATTTTGTGATGTAAGGTGACAAAAAAATTGTTTATTTAGCACAGTTTTTATTTTTTATTTTTTACGGTGTTCATCTGAGGGGTTAGGTCATGTGATATGTTTATAGAGCCAGTCGATACGCACGCGGCGATACCTAATATGTCTACTCCCCCCCCCCCCCCCCCCCCTATTCCCCCCTCCACCTTATTCTGAATTGACCTGCGGTTTGCTGCGATCGCCGACACTCGGGGGGGGGGGGGGGGGGTAGGGTCACAGGACCTCCCCTCGCATTTAGCCAAGGTGCCTGCGGCGGTGATCGGAAATACACAGGGCGTACAGGTACGCCCTGTGTCCTTAAGTACCAGGACATCAGGGCTTACCTGTACGCCCTGTGTCCTAAAGAGGTTAAGCTGCATTAATGCAATTCCTTTTCATTTGCATTGCTGAAATAAATGGATTTTTGCACGATATTCAAATTTTTCTAGTTTTACCTGTATATAGACAGGAAATAAGCACACAGAAAAAAAAATACAGACACTGCGTTTCTGCGTTTCTCTGACAGAACAGAATAATAGAAAATCTATGTAGATGTGACCTAAGTTGAAAATAGGATGGGAAAACCTTGCCCATGCTCATATTCTCTAAAAATCCACAATCACGCCAGTTGTTTCTCTGTTGTTGATTGGCTGAGAACATGATGGATATGGACTTCTTCTCAGCTGTCTCAGTGAGTAGATATAAGCATGCTCATCAGAGGGATGTTGGGATACTTAGCACCTATTTTTTGCATGGACGCTTTGTAATACTGCATATCCCCTGCAGCTCACAAGATCCTCAGCTTTTAATGCTGTTGCTTGAGTTTCAGGACTGGATCAGTAGTGGTCAGAGGAACATTGAGTTGTCTTTCCTTTGAGAAAGGATTGTCTAGTTGAGAAACAGTGAGATAGTTTTTAGGTAATTATTGCAGGTTTGGCCTCTCTAAAGGCACTATTACACGAGCAGATCAAGATAGAAGATGTAGCGGCTCGTTAATGAAAATTTTGCTTTTGATACTTAATCATTCATACTTGCAGTCATTGTTTGCTTTTAAATCATTCCTTGTTATTACATGTAAAGACAGGGGACAGATGCTTAGTCAAAAGGCATGTATGAGATTGTTAGTGAGTAGACGACTCCATATTATATTAACAGATCTATTAACTAGGAGCGATAGTTCATACTTATTACATCATGTGATTCGCATTCACGAGAATCTGTATGATATTAGTTACTTGTAATAGGGCCTTAATTCACATCAGCACACTCATTTCACATGTGGAGGCCATCCTTTTAATGCCTGTATGTAGATACTCCACAGAACTGCAGGCTGTAAGTCCATGATAGTGAATCACCTTAACTTGCTGAGTCAGCCTTCAGTAATTTCTTAAAAGATGACTATTCAGGAGAGAACAGTTGAGTCATGACTCCCCTCTCAACCTCATACCTTTCATGAGTGCAATTTTTATTTATTTATTTATTTATTTATTTATTAGTGCTTATAGGTCTGCCCCTTCCAACCATGTATAGAACAGAAGCTTGTAGATCAAGGACTGGAAAAAAGAGGGGAAATGTCTTGCTTGGGCTTGAAGTCTTGCTTCATTGATGACCTGTAGAATTCTCTACAGACAAGACTGAGCACTATGGTATCGTAGCTGGAGGATAATCCTTTTACACCTGCATAATATCAATAACCAGATTCTCATGGTGACCCTTGTGCCTGAATAGTGTTGGTAAAGGGGCATGGATATAGTCATGGTCCAGCTCGACTACATTAGAAACTTATATCAACCTAGCTGTCTGTCTTATATTATATCCATTTGGTATCATGTATTTATCTAATATCAGAATTTGTACCCCTTGTCCATTTGATTTATCTATCTATCTAAAAAATAGCAAAAAGGCAGCACTCTTTTTCAGTAAAAATGAAAAACATACTTTTATTCACCCATGTGGATACGCGATGTTTGGGCTCAACCCTTGAGCCGTTATATATGCGAGTGGTGACTTTTTTGCTATTTTGTATACTGGCCAATAGTCTAGTCCCCTGAGGCGTGCACCCAGAGATCGCACTACATTTTTTCCAGAGAAGTAAAAATACTCCTCTGACCATTTTTGAGGAGTATTTTTAGCCGAGGAGGAGTACAAAATTGTAGTTATTCATATATATAATACGTAGGCTTATATAACATTAAGGGGTTGCTATTCATGCAGGGAAACCATTATCAGTCTTCTCTATAATGTCTTCCATGCAGAATTTGCAAATTTTGACCATTTTTAATTTATCTCTCAGAAGACTGAATCCCTACCTTTCTTTAAGCACCAAATCTGTCACGTAGGGATCGGAGCGGTAGACTGTGCAAAACTCAATGCAATAAGAATTGAACAGGGACGTCTGGTGGTTGTGGCAGGGAGCAGTAGTGGTCTGGTGGCAGTGGGTGGGGTCTGGGATGAATGTACAGGAGGCAGTTATAGGACAGTCTTATACGCAATACATCGGACTGTTGCACAGTATAATGTACCCTATAGTCTTCTCTGTGATCTCTGGAAAGTGTGCTCCATATGGGAAAATAGACCTCTGGTCCAGGGTACTTGCATAGAGAAACTAATAGCCAAGAGGCTAAAGAAAACCCTGCTTCTGACCCTTATGTTAAATCAGAACTTTCATTTGATTGCTCTGATACCTAAACACCAAAAGGAAAAAAAGAATAAAAAAAACCTGCCGTTTCTCTAGATGACCTTATGTTGATAGTAGTGTTAATAGAGTCCCAAAGACTTATAAAAGTAGGGTACCTGCTTTTATAGACCCTTGAGACTCTTTTAACACTACTATCAACATATAGTCAGAGCAATCAAATGAAAGTTATGATTTAACATAAGAAGTAGGGTTTTGTTTAGCCTCTTGGCTATTAGTTTTCCCTTGATAATCCTCCACATGGAGCTCCCAGCAACAGATAGAAGCCTGAAGGGCACTTCTGGTGTGACATCACCTGGGCACAAGCCTGACACTTCTCTCATTCTCTTTGCTCCGCAGAGGCTCCATTTCCGCCTTGCTTTCCCTTCATCAGCAGCCGGCAATGGCGCAAAATGGCTGCTGCTGTGTGTTCAGCGCGCGGGAGAAGGGGGATGTGAGAAGATTGCCAAATGGCACGGCAGCCTGTTGATACTGACAAATTAGCAGCCTCCTCTCTAATAACTAACAGGCGTCTATGACAGTATGATGGTGTTGCATTGAACGATCATCTACTTAAAAGGACCAGATCTTACAAACACTCTGCCTGGAGTACTCTGTAGATTCAGAAAGTATCCCTTAGCGGTCATGTGTGACGTTAAAAAGATGTTCCACCAGTTTCATGTGAAGAATGAAGATAGAAACTTCCTGAGGTTTCTATGGTGCGAGGATGGAGATACAGAGCCAGTACAATGTAGAATGAAAGTACACTTGTTTGGAGCAGCATTGTCTCCAGGTTGCGCTAACTATGGTATGAAGTATCTGGCCAATCAGAATGAAGAGGATTGCCCATCAGCAGCACATTTTCAGAAAAAATACTTTTATGTAGATGATCGTCTCATAAGTCTAGAATCCACAGAATTTGCAATTAAACTAGTGAAAGAAGGCCAAGAGTTATGCGCAAGAGGAAACCTGCACCTTCATAAATTCCTCTCAAACAGCAGAGAGGTACTGGAATCCATCAGTGACTCAGAATGTGCAGCAACAATGAAAAATGTAGATCTCAATTATGATCATCTTCCGGTCCACAATGTACTTGGATTGGGATGGAATGTAGTGAATGACAAGTTCTTCTTTAAAGTATCTATTGAAGAGAAAATTGCAACTAGACGAACCATTCTTTCCGCAGTGGCTTCTGTATGCAGCGTCCCACTGCTTAAAAGCATTTTTTACATTATTAAAAGCACTAGGTTTTAATGTATGATTTTGTATGTATGTATCTGCAAAATCCCTGTTAACAAGCCTATTAGGTGTACTTTATACATCCCACCACTAGATGGGTATAAAGTTGAGGTCTTATATATATCTAGTTCAGGCCTAGTGAGAGGGGTTAGTTCCTAGTCCAGACCCTTGGAGTAAAGATGTAGTCAGAGGAGAGAGTAGATCTGAAGTAGTCAGATCAGATTAGTGGGAAGAAAATGTAGAGTGAAGACTCCATAACACAGATTAGTGAGTGGAGCCAACTTCGCTAGTAGGTGGTACCCAGATGTGAGGCGCAGAAGAGCGTTTTCCTTCTGTAGCTGGACTATAGACTTGCATCTCTGACCAGTAGGAGAAGAGTTTGCCTCTCTGGAAAAGAAACAAGCATTCCTAAGAATTCATCGGTGATAAGAGCCATTATTGAGGGCCACAGACACCTTTGCATGGTGGAGGTTTATAGTATCAGGCAGCCACACCAAACTTCTGACAGTGACAGTTGAGTTTTCCTGTCCAAAATATTCAGCTTGTAGGGAAAGACAAGGAATAGGATCCAACACATCTAAAGGAACCAGGTACACCTAACCCACTGCTCCAAAACCACGAAACCTAAACAGCCTAAAACAGTGGACTTGCAGAATTGACTCTGTACCATCTAAAGACTGCATATTTGTACTGCTGCAACCAAAAGACATCCAAAGTAAAAGTTGTGAGTTGCATTTCACCACCGTCTACCTCATTATTACCACCTATGGTTGTACCACCATTAACGGTACTGGCGTCACGCACAAAAACCATCAAGGGACTCAGCCGCAACAAGCACCCTAAGCACCCCTAACATCAAGGGCACCTCAACCACCATCTTGGCTGATGCTTCCTACCACAGAGCGTGCCTCGGAGGATTTCGTGCTGTCCACCTCAACACTGTGCTGCCAGCCCAGGGAGGCTTTCTGCTAACCGTGAGTAAACTGATGAACTGTGTGTTATACCATTTGGCTCCTCATCGGTCCACCGTGCACCTCACGTGTTGCCCCTGCGACTGGCTGGCTGCATATATATGATCCATTAGGATTCTTGGCCCCAGTGATCCTCAAAGCAAGAGAAATACTGCAAGAATTATGCAGATAGAAGTTAGGATGGGATGAACCCATACCTGAAAATTTGAGGCCAAGGTGGGAGAGTTGGATAAGAGATTTTAAAAACTTGAGAGAAGTTTTGATACCCAGATGTTTTGTACCTCTTGATTTCGGAAAGTACAAGAAAATAGAACTTCATAATTTTTTATATGCCAGTAGTTATAGCTATGGTTAGTGCTCGTACATCAGAGTAATAGGAGAAGAAAAGATACACTGTGCCCTAGTTATGGGGAAGGCCAGAGTTGCACTACCAGTATTCAGACAATACCAAGACTTGAACTGACAGAGCACTGTCCTGCTCGATTGCTGAGGCCGGGGCTTTGTCCCATTGTCTTGCCGTGGAAATGGCCAGATAGGACAACCCATTTAATATATTTTGTATTATGGCTCAGTATCTCCAAATACAGCTTACGGGCTCATGCATACAACTGTGTGTTTGTGGATCAGATGTGGACCCATTCATTTCAGTGGTGCCGCAAAAGATGAGGACAGGACACGCAATAAAAGATAGAACATGTCCTATTCTTGGACAAAATTGTATGGACGAGCACTCTAACAGTTGGCACACATTTATTGAAATTATATGTAATAAGCTAGCAATGTAAAATAGATAAAACAATACAATAAAATACAAATGTATAAATACTACCACTAAGGGGTAATGATGGATATTCTTCAATATCAAAAACAACCCTTCAGACAAGGGATAAAATTGGTATAGAGGCCTAATGTAGTGGCCTAAGTGTCTGTAGAAATCCAATATACTCTAAAATAGCGAAACTGCTAATATAACTCCACCAGTTCAGGCAAGCTGCCGTTAATCAATGCATTCAGTAGTAGTCCCGTATCATACAAGATGTTGTAATGGAGATACACTAGCCAGCTTTTCAGCCGCTTACCTCCCCTTCGTTTGCGGCTTCAGTCCTGCGGTTTGCTCAGACTGCGTACATGGAGCCCATAGGATGCATCGTCTCCCGTTGTAAAGTACAGTGGCCGGACTTGCCGACTGTAATAGCGCTTACCTTTTCTTGTGAGTGGTGTACTTAGCTTTCACAGTGCGGGTAAAGCGCATAAATCACCCCTGTTGGTATGTAGAGCCGGCGTCTCGCAGCGTTCTGTTTGATGCCCGCGTCGATTGCTTGCGGGGTGACGGGATAGTGCTTGCTTACGTCACTTCCTGTGGATACCGGTGGTGACGTATTCCTTGTATAGCGTCCGATGATTCCAGGCTGCAATATTCAAGTATTCAATATTGTCGATCTCAAAGTCCTATTTGCATGGCCATGCAATTGAAGAAGTGTCGACAGGTATATGGCGTGAAACCCAGACGCGTTTCGGGAGTTGTCACTCTCCCTTCCTCAGTGGTTGCGCCATACCTGTCTAAATACGCCTTATATACTTCTCTGAGTTATCCTCAAAACCTGGATCGGACCTCTGGATCCGATTTTTTCATTTCTGTATGATTTATATAGATTTCTAGTATTCACAGTCTGTTTGTTATTATTTTCTGTTTTTCTTGATAATATCCGATTTTGGGTATCGATGAGTCCAACATAGCCTTTTAATCACTTATATAATTGATATGTTTCACTCTCTTGTGGATATTAAGAGAGGACAATTAAACATGTCATTCAGCATATACCCCATTAGTGGATGCTTCCTATTAATAATAGTTTATATAAAACAAAAAATCCTTACATTAAATAGAATTTTTTAATAAATAAATATATAGATAAAATATGTAATAAAAATATACGATAAAATTGTGTAGAATAAAATCACAAACAATAAAATAGATGTGGATGATATAGTCTGTATATATCATGAATATTTATTATAATATAAATCTAAAATGCTGATAGGGGGATTAGTACCACAACCCATGTTCAAGCGTATAAAACCACAATATAGCCAGGGCTGAGAGCATGTGAGGCCGCAGTGTTACCAATGCTGGCAGCACTATTAATTATAATGATAGGGATAGTGGGGGCCTCCCTATTGGGGATGGCCATATAACATGGCATGACTTAGCTTAACCTCTGTGTAAAATAAAGGATATCCTCACAGGAAACCAAAGAGTTCCAACTCTGAGTTTAGTCCTGATGGTAACAGACTCCCAAACTCATATATTCGTCGGGACTCCCTTCTGGACATTTGTTTAACATAATTGCCTCCTCTCCAGTGTTGATCCACCTTTTCCAGTGCCATAAAGACGAGACTGGCTGGGTCACTGTTGTGGACCTCTTTATAGTGTTTGGACAAGGAATGTTTGTCATAGCCTTTCTTGATATTGGCTATATGTTCAGCCAGTCTCGTCTTTAATAACCGTTTGGTTCTGCCGATATATTGTTTATTGCAGGGGCACTGGACCAGGTAGACAACACCGGTAGAGTTGCATGTGAGGCAATCTTTAATGTCCCAAACGAACGTATTCTGTGTAGAGGAGACTGTGGTGGTCTTACGGGGTTTATTATTGATTTTACATGCTATGCATTTACCGCATTTAAAAAACCCTTTCAGATCCATCCAAGTTCCCATCACTGATCCTTTCTTCTCTCTAGATTTCACAGATGTCCTATTCTTGTCTGTTTTGCAGATACGGAGCCTGCACCTGGCTGGGATCCTTGATTTGCATGAGCCCTATCTTTGCTGTTTTAACTTGGCTGGAATTACAATCATGATATATCATTCTTGCATATCTCTTCTTTCTGTCAGTGAGTAGAAACACTAGTGTTGACACAGCTCAATATTAGGTCTTAGCCACATGGCCATTTTGCAAAGGTAGAAAGTCAGACCGTTTTGCATCTGTAAAGGTCTGAGCAGGGTCAGCACTCGGCAAACCCGGGCAAGTGTCGGGGCCCACTGCTCGAGGCGGGCCACTCAGGTCTATGCTGAAGATCGCTGTATGGGGAATATCCCCCAGTGCTACTGAACAGTCAGGACTCTAGTTCTGCTCTGACTCCATATATGGCTATGTCCATATATGGAGTCAGTGCTATGACATGAAGGGGGTATCCCCAAGCATTATAAGTATGCTTGGGGACACCCAGTGTATTTAAGTCTAATTTAGCCTCTATTTCTGAAATGTTTCTGCCGGAATTTGAACGCACAACCGTCTACATTAAAGGCAAGAGCCTTAACCACTGAGCTATGAAGCTCAATGCTGAACTGTGCTAGAAAAACCTCATAGTAATTCCTCAGGTATTCCTATACAGAAGAAGTATAATTTTCTATTTTTTTTTGTAATTGTAAAAAAATGTATGGCACAAAATAAATGTGCAATTACTAATATATATATATATATATATATATATATATATATATATATATATATATATATATAGAAAAGTAAAGAAAAGAAGCAGCACTCAAAAAGTATGCGGGTGCAAAAAAATCCTCCTATCAGACCTGTGACCAAGGTCCAGATTGTAGATACAAGGCAAAAAACGAAGGCAGCACTCCAGATAGTGAAGAAAGTGGAAGGTTTATTCACCCAACCAGCAGCAACGTTTCAGCTCTCTCTATGGAGCCTTTGTCCAGCTGCTGGACAAAGGCTCCATAGAGAGAGCTGAAACGTTGCTGCTGGTTGGGTGAATAAACCTTCCACTTTCTTCACTATCTGGAGTGCTGCCTTCGTTTTTTGACTTGTGTGTGTATATATATATATATATATATATATATAGAGAGATAGATATACACTCACCTAAAGAATTATTAGGAACACCATACTAATACGGTGTTGGACCCCCTTTTTCCTTCAGAACTGCCTTAATTCTACGTGGCATTGATTCAACAAGGTGCTGATAGCATTCTTTAGAAATGTTGGCCCATATTGATAGGATAGCATCTTGCAGTTGATGGAGATTTGAGGGATGCACATCCAGGGCACGAAGCTCCCGAACAAAGAAAGCAGCAATTGCAGAACTTCTAGATCTCCAGGACGAAACTACCATTCCCTGCGAGCAGTCCTGTAAGTACAGATTTCCAAATACAAGGAGAAGATAAGTACCTCCATAGCTAGTCAGGCCCAAACCAAGCAGACCATAGACAGAGCAGAAGACAGATACCTGCCAGATTCTTAAAGGTGTATGTACTAGATGCAGAAGATATATATAATTCCTACCACATATTGCCAATACCTGCTGGGACCCTAGACTATTGCTGTAGCATTGTATGGATCTAGAGTTGCATAAGATAACCTCAAGTAAAGACAAGTTGGACCCTATTATCTGTGTGGAATTCCATCATTACTCCTATTTACAACACTCAATTTGTTGCATGTGAGCCAGGATACAGGAGTCCAGCCGTACTAAGGTAGGAGACACCGTTGACACAATACAGAGACAATATCCCCCTCTGGCATTCCTAACCTAGTACATGAGCTATACCATCTTAAAGGGCCCTTTTACAGTACCTGCGCAAGCTGCAACTGGCTTCACGAACTTCGTTACACCTAAATCTGACCCACTGCATAGCAGCCCCCACTGACCCAGTGTCCTGCTCATTGCAGATACACAGCTGATAGTCCTACTGAATAGACTGTTAGAATTTGTATTATGGCAAGAAAAATGCAGCTAAGTAAAGAAAAACGAGTGGCCATCATTACTGATGATGAAGGTCAGTCAGCCGAAAAATTGGGAAAACTTTGAAAGTAAGGGCTATTTGACCATGAAGGAGAGTGATGGGGTGCTGCGCCAGATGACCTGGCCTCCACAGTCACCGGACCTGAACCCAATCGAGATGGTTTGGGGTGAGCTGGACCGCAGAGTGAAGGCAAAAGGGCCAACAAGTGCTAAGCATCTCTGGGAACTCCTTCAAGACTGTTGGAAGACCATTTCAGGGGACTACCTCTTGAAGCTCATCAAGAGAATGCCAAGAGTGTGCAAGGCAGTAATCAAAGCAAAAGGTGGCTACTTTGAAGAACCTAGAATATGACATATTTTCAGTTGTTTCACACTTGTTTGTTATGTATATAATTCCACATGTGTTAATTCATCGTTTTGATGCCTTCATAGTCATGAAAAAAAAGAAAACTCTTTGAATGAGAAGGTGTGTCCAAACTTTTGGTCTGTACTGTATGTCTACAGAGATGTGTGGGGGGCTCATTTGAGGGAAATCTGTCTTTTTTTACAATACCATTTTGCAGTGTGTATGACTTGATCACTTTTTATTCAATTTTATTGGGAGATAAAGTGATTAAAAAACAGCAAATCAGCCTTTTTTATTTTTTTCCCCTCTGTTACATCCTTCACCATATAGGCTATAGTATGAGTGTTTTCGCATTTGACGATGCCCAGAATTTTTTCTTATTTGGTTCATTTTTGGGGAAAGTGGGGTGATTTGAAGTTTAAAGTTTTTTTTTTATTTTTTCAAAACTTTTTTTTTAAACTTTTTTAAAATTACTTTTCATCAGATTGCAACTTATACAGAATAATGGAAATTGCTCCATTATTCTCTATAGAAATCACTATATCACAGTTTAGTGCTGCCACCTAGTGGCCTGAACTGGGATATACTAACAATGAGCCTGGAAGCCTAGTACAGGCTGTGGCTCATTTTTAGAACAGGGTGCTTTCCCTGATCTCCGCTGGGGGAAGGCTCATCTGAGCAGTAAGCCCGCGCTTCAGTTTTTTTTTTTTTTTTTTTTAACACTCTCAGATGCCTTGATGACATTTGACAAATGCCACAAGGGGGCCCACTGAGATTTATCGCCCAAGGGCTCACATGAATCTGGAGCCGGCTCTGGATCTGAGTCTGGTGGGAAAAATGGGCATTTAAATTTGCATACGGGATACAATGGATCCGAGTGCTGAATCTGAACCGACATGAATCACTGAAGTCTATATAAGCAGAGAGAACTCTAATGCACTAGGACAAAAGGGAAATCCAGCATCTAATAAAACAGAAATCTTTATTAAAGCGTCTTAAAACCAGAAAAACAGGACAGCAGACGCTCTGCCATCCTGTTTTTCCAGTTTTAATACGCTTTAATGAAGATCTCCGTTTTATTGGGTGTTTGATTTCCCTTTTGTCCTTCAGCATTTCTGCTTGTTCTCTTCTATGCATCCTAGCAGGTGAGCTGGACCAAAATGCTAAATAAAACAATCCCCAAATATAGTCTCGGATAGTAAGTGCAGTTTAGGTCATCAGTATAAAAATCACTGAAAACCCTTTTTGCGATAGGTCAGTCTCTCAAATCCAAACAAATAGAAAATAAGAACGTGCAACTCCACAAAAGTGTATTTAAACCAAACTGGAAATTAGGGGTGCACCGAAATGAAAATTCTGGTCCAAAACCGAAACCGAAAATTCAGGATGCCCTTGACCGAAAACCGAAACTGCCTTTTTGCCCAAATACTTTTAAAATACTTTTTTTTAAATGATTGGCGCTGTTATGGAGAGGGGGATCTGTGGGTGGCTCTGTTATGGAGAGGGGGATCTGTGGGTGGCGCTGTTATGGAGAGGGGGATCTGTGGGTGGCTCTGTTATGGAGAGGGGGATCTGTGGGTGGCTCTGTTATGGAGAGGGGGATCTGTGGGTGGCTCTGTTATGGAGAGGGGGATCTGTGGGTGGCGCTGTTATGGAGAGGGGGATCTGTGGGTGGCGCTGTTATGGAGAGGGGGATCTGTGGGTGGCTCTGTTATGGAGAGGGGGATCTGTGGGTGGCGCTGTTATGGAGAGGGGGATCTGTGGGTGGCGCTGTTATGGAGAGGGGGATCTGTGGGTGGCGCTGTTATGGAGAGGGGGATCTGTGGGTGGCTCTGTTATGGAGAGGGGGATCTGTGGGTGGCTCTGTTATGGAGAGGGGGATCTGTGAGTGGCTCTGTTATGGAGAGGGGGATCTGTGGGTGGCTCTGTTATGGAGAGGGGGATCTGTGGGTGGCTCTGTTATGGAGAGGGGGATCTGTGGGTGGCTCTGTTATGGAGAGGGGGATCTGTGGGTGGCGCTGTTATGGAGAGGGGGATCTGTGGGTGGCGCTGTTATGGAGAGGGGGATCTGTGGGTGGCGCTGTTATGGAGAGGGGGGATCTGTGGGTGGCGCTGTTATGGAGAGGGGGATATGTGCACTGTTATGGGCATAACAGTGCACAGATCCCTTTCCCCATAACAGTGCACAGATCCCTTTCCCCATAACAGTGCACAGATCCCCCCTCCCCATAACAGTGCACAGATCCCTTTCCCCATAACAGTGCACAGATCCCCCCTCCCCATAGCAGTGCCATAGACCGATCCCCCTACCCATAACAGCCCCGGCCCTGCTGCTCACAGCATCTTTATTTTACCTTACAATCGTGACGCTCCAGTAAGAACTCTGCAGGCAGAGCGGAGGGCGGCGTAACGTCACTTACTCACGTGACGCACCTGCTCCGCCCACTTTATGAATGAAGGAGGCGGAGCAGGCGCGTCACGTGAGTAAGTGACGTTACGCCGCCCTCCGCTCTGCCTGCAGAGTTCTTACTGGAGCGTCACGATTGTAAGGTAAAATAAAGATGCAGTAAACCGCCCGCCCGCAGATGGTGGGTGACAAATCCCACACCCCATATTTTCGGCCGATATGTAACAATATCGGCCGAAATGGATTAGGTACATTTTCGGCCGATATTTTCGGCTGCCGAAATTTCGGTGCACCCCTACTGGAAATGAATAAAAACGTTTCTCTTGAAGATTGAAGTAACCTCCATTGGTAAACTCTGTGTGAACAAGGCTTTCCACCTCTCTCTCAGACATCAATCTCACTCCCGTCCCCTCTTTACGACTTCCTCTTCCATCCAAAAGGAGACACTTCAATCCCTACTAGGTCACTCTATAGACTATTCTCGAACACACTTATCTGCCAAAGAATGGCAGACTGCAATATCTTACTCTTAAATCTACAGCATCTTTAAACCTTCTAGAGGGTTATCATAAGCTTCTTACTAGGTGGTACTATACCCCAGCTAGACTTCACCATTTCTTTCCCAACGTGGAAAATAAATGCTGGCGTTGTCAAGAGGCCCCCGCAGATCTGATCCATGTATTTTGGACATGTCCAACTATTAAACCCTACTGGATAGATATTCAAAAATTGCCGCGGAAAATAACTAAACTACACATTAAGCTTCATCCTGCTCTGGCCCTCCTATCCTTGGGTATAGAAAAGATCCCTTGTACACTCAGGAAGCAAGTCTGCCACGTCCTACTGACGGCAAAACTACTTATAGCTAAATGTTGGAAAATGCCTTCAGCTCCCTTAGTAGATGGGATCTCTAATTTAATATCCACTCACTGTGTCTATGAGAAAATCACGGCACAGCAAAAGAACTTGATGTCTTCATTCCAAAAAATTTGGTCTGTTTGGCTAGCACAGTTCCCTTTGCCTTTAATGCAAGTTTTTTGACCCTGTGCACTCCTGGTGTATTGTCCGTGTCTAATACCTTTGGATCTAGTGAACCTTTACTATATGTCATACTCTGTTTGTGGTGCTCAGGTCAATTTCTGTATCCCTTGTTTTGTACTTTTAATATATTGAACTTTGCTCTTATTGTTGTAAGGACAATGGCTCATCCCTCGATTTCTGATTTCGAGTAAAAATATATATTTTTTTAATAAAAATCTTATGAACAAAGAAAAACAAGGCTTTCCACAAGGCTCCAACCACGGTTAATCTCATACACTTCTCCTTCCTTATGGTACAGCCGCTCCATGATCCCTATATTAGGAAAAATGGCGAGTCAAATGGCCCGATTCGAGTTTCACAATGAGTGCATTCACATGACTGTACTGTATGTATTTTGTGGTCTACAGAACGCGGATCTACAAAAAATATGGATGAGGTCTGCGTTGCATCCGTTTTTTGTTTTTTTTAGCGGATCCATTGTAACAATGCCTTTCTTGTCCGCAAAGCGAGCAAAAGTAGGAAGTTTTCTATCTTTTTTGCAGCACTGCAGCATAGACATACGGATGTGGACAGCACACGGTGTGCTGTCTGCATTTTTTTGCAGACCCATTTAAATGAACAGGTCCGCATTTAATCTGCAATAAATGTGGATCGGATGCATTCCAAAAATATAGTCATGTGAATCGGCTCTCAGTCTGTTAGACTATGCCTCAGGTCCACCTAAAGGGGATGTCCCATCCGGTCAACCCTTGTTTACATGTCCTATTAGAGCATAGACACACACCCTTGAAAGCCGACACCCCCTAAGCTGCCAGCTTGAAATAAAGCTAGCAGAGCAATTGGAGCAATGAATGGGGAGATCTCTGTGCAACGTCCAACAGCGGTAAAGGGTCCCTTTAAGAAATATTTGTGATGCCAGTTGCAGTGAAGCAACAACGGTACAGAGTCCCTATAAGAAATGGTGTAGGTGGGGGGTACCCATGTGTAGGAATGGCCGAGTGGTATAGGGTGGCCTACAATGTCTCTTAATGTTTTGTATGTGTCACGGTGCTCATACCTGGGTACGCTGGACTCCAGCTCTTGTCTTCCAAAGCAGCAAAAAAGGGGGGTAGTTAACTTGTGGATGAAGAATTAATTGAGTCCAGACCTTGTGATGCAGTTGAATAACAGCTTTACTTGGCATAAACGTTTCACCAAATGGGTTACAGACTTTTTCTTGGTTCCAGCAGGCTTTAGCATTAAAGGGAACCTGTCACCTCAAAAACACATATAAAACTGCCAGCATTACCTCATAGTAGCCCCCAGTCTGTTAATAATCATATGTTTTATCTGTTAGTCTGATGCTCCATAGGTTCCAAAAACGATGTTTTAAGGGCCATCAGCGATTTATGCGATCCTGGACGCACTTCAAGCTGTCAATCTAACAAAAGAGGGGACGGTTAGGGGGCCTGCTTACCGTGACTTGAAGCAAGGAAGCCGCTGCCCCCTTGACTTCAAGCTGACTGGCAAGATAGCGCTGATGGAGCTTAAAACATTGTTTTTTGAACCTATGGAGCATCAGACTAATGGATCAAACATATGATTATTAACAGACTGGAGTCTACTATGAGGTAATGCTGGCAGTTTTATATGCGTTTTTAAGGTGACGGGTTCCCTTTAAAACTCTGGCAGGCAAACTCGTTTCTGCTACATCTGTTACTCTCTGACTGTGCTGTACTGACCAGCTTACTGTATAACTTTGCTTCTGCTGTATGCTGTACTTCACTTTGTAGTCTGGTCTGTCTTTAGATTTGTCCAGGGAAAACTCCTGTCTTCTGAGGTTTTAAGCTGTGGCCTCCATGTCCAGTCGAGCTGAAGGTGCTCTAGCTGGCTTGTCTTGCTTAGCTGGGGCACTTCCAACGGCGATGTGCCCAGCACTTGTTTCCTTCCCCTAGCAGGGAGTCAGCTAGACTGCTCTATAAACTGGTCCCCACCCTTCCTGTAGGAAGTGGGACTCACCCACTCTTCCACAGAGGGGTATTTGAATAGCATGGAAAGCTCCATTCTACCTAACTGTAGCTCTACCGTGTTTGCTGCCACCTGCTGGGGAACCAGGTACATTATATTTAAACATAACAGTTGCAAAATATTAAATGCACAGTGTTTGGATCTGGAATAAATTCACATGATGACATGAAGTTAACCAATAAAGACAGTAGCAGGATGCAGAAGTGGTAATGCCACTCTGGGGCATTACATCTGGATCCATTTGAGGGCTGTTTCTAGCTTTGCTAGAAAGAGTTTGTTATGTACTATATGATGTCTGATTTTATTAATTTTTGACATTAATCATGGGATCACTCCACAATCTCTGTGTTTCTGTACATGTTCTGCTCTTTGATCTCTGCTGATAAGGGTCTGAAGTTTCTCTTTCTTGACTGTGTTCCATCTTCTATTGCCCACAACCTGCATGAAATGTGGAATATGGAAACATTGAATGTTTCAACATATTCTGGAAGCCAACTGAAGCTGCAGGATAAATTATAATATGAGGGTGAAATGCTCTGCTTCTGAATCACTGCCAGTGAACCGCTTTCACCAAAAGAACTATTGCTATGGTCTATAGTGACTATATGACTATAGTCATCCACTATGACTTATTTGATTGGCCTTGGAAATGTATCCAAAAACTGTCTCCATAATTGACATAAATTGATATATATGTACAGTATATCTGCATACAGAAAGATCTGCCTGCCTGCTCTTCTCTTGACTCAACTATGTAGACTACCTAGATATACCAGAGCTGCATTTGTCCTCAAAACTGAACTGTTTATGTACCCATGTTTCCTCTTCTTGATTATCTTCTTTATTATCAAGGCAAACATGGTTTTGTCCATATTCGTCAAAAGGAAGCAATGCCAATTTAATGCCAAAGCTAAGTAGAAAATTGTCAGAAAACTATAATAAATGGACTGTGAAAAAAGACTAAGTAGGTCTGAAACATGTTTCGTATCCTGAACATGCTACAGTGTATCATGGCTCGCTATTTTAACGATCCCTACCACAGGTGGTTCAAAAAGGTGTCTCTTTATCGACCACATATTGGCTGCATCATCTGGGTTCACGTGACATCTTACTGTGAAAACTCATGTTGGCTGTATACATTGTATGATAAAATATGAAGTCTATGAGGATGACTACACCACTTCCAATGATAAGAAACAAGGGTCAAGAACGTTGAATTATGGTCCAACCAACACTGGAATCCCCCTTGTCTTGTGCTTCTTTTTACTTTGATATGCAAATTACTACCATTACACTGTCATTTCCTCATCTTCTATCTTTTCTCATGAGATAGATTGAACCATAGGCTACAAAACTAAACCTTGCATGCACACTTTCTATATTCTTAGCATTCTAATTTCCTGCATTGGAACCAGATCACCCAGGACCTGTGCTGTAATGGCAGTGGTCCACTCCCTCTGGTGCTCTACTTACCTGCTTTCCAGCTGTGTTTCTGCTCCTATTTTAGCACTCCAGAGCTGCTGGTGTTCCTCTTCCAGCAGTCCTGACTGTGTGTTCTGGCAGGCCGAGACCTGGTCTCTTCTGTGTCTGAAGGATGCGTGTGAACGCTCTTTCTGCATCTTAAAAGGCCAACGCGTGTCCTAATCTTTCTCAGCAAATGACTGGGGGCCCGAGGGTAATTTAGACACCTTCCCCTGTTCCTAGGTGGCCTGTAAAGGTGTTTTTTATTGTGATTGTCTGCTCGTGTACTGACTTCTGTCTGTTTCTGGATCCTGACAATGTGCTGCCTGCCCTAACCTCAGATTGTTTTACAGATTTGCACGTACTCTGCCTTCACTACCACTCACGTCCTCTCACCACCCGCTCAGGCTCGCTGCAGTTCCAATTCCACTGCATTACATATGACTTCCAAACAATGGATCATCATGCTGACCACCAATAGGACCGCCATAACATCTAACGCAAATATTGCAACATAGCTTTCTTAGGCTCCAAATAGCAATGTATGTAATTTTCTATCAAGGAAGATGTAATTCAAGGTTTGGTAAACCCTGGTGGGAACAATAATAATGGCTGTGATGCTGATGTTACTTTTTATGAATCATGAAGTTCAGTTGCCATCTTTTTTTTCATGCTGCTTACATGCCATAGTAGGCAGTCTCAAACCTTGAGAGTACGGCCACGTCGTGCTGCTAAGACATGGCCGCTGTTTGGTGAGA
Source organism: Bufo bufo (assembly GCF_905171765.1). Classification (NCBI taxonomy): domain Eukaryota; kingdom Metazoa; phylum Chordata; class Amphibia; order Anura; family Bufonidae; genus Bufo; species Bufo bufo. The sequence continues at coordinate 116,653,534 of NC_053394.1, forward strand.
AACAGATCACCATATAAGCTGCTGTATGAGCACTTGCTGGGCTTGATACTTGCAAACTCATTTGAATATCAGATCATAATTAATCTTCTCTTCAATTGATCTCTGTCCAGGGACAAAAGGTACTCTTACACAACTGTTTAATCTACTACCTAGCACTGGAATACATTTAACAGGCAGAAAGGAGCTGACAGACTCCCTTACTCACCCAGACTCTTAGATGCTTTAATCATCGACTACACCCCTATGCACTCTGTAGTGGGATGAGACTGGCAAATACATCGTCAACTCTTACCATGTCTGGTACATCTGGTTTTAATGCATTTAAATGAGCCCTGACCGGAGAACAGTAGCAAATAATGCCCAAATGGCAGAACTGTGTGACTGTTTTCAAAACCTCATTGTGCACATTGCCCAGCTTTCTGGTAACCCTAATGCTTCTCCTTGCTGTCATTCTGCAATTTTATTCCTTGCCTGTTCTGCATTTTATTATAGAGTCATCTTGAGTTTTTGGTGTGCTCTGATAGAATTACTGCCCTCTTGAATCAAGCCCTCTTGACTCAACGACCTCTTGTCGGTTAATTATGCATTCGGCTATAATAAGTTACTACAATGTAGAGCAGTCAAGCAGTTGGCCAAACAACACTATCATCCCCAGATCACACATTATCTTGTCAGACCGCACTAATCCACCTTCAACCCTCCAAATAACTTCTTATGGATTTATATGGCCTAAGGCACCAACATGGTAGCCCATTTGGTTCTTATGACTGACCAAGGAAGTGCTGATAAGCTTGAAGGGATTAAAGGGGTTGTGCAATAATATATATTGAAGATCTATCCTCAGGATAGGTCTTCAGTATCTGATTGACAGGGGTCTGACACCCGGCACCCCTGGCAATCAGCATTTGCAGAGGAGGAGGTACATACATGCGAGCTTCCTCTTCATTACACTACACATCATCTCCCCTGTTGCGGCACTTAGTGTAATTACAATACTTGCTGCAAACTGCTGATTGTTGGGGGTGTCGGACCCCCACCAATCAGATATTAATATCCTATCCTGAGGTTTTGTTCATTTTGCGGTAAAACTGACTTTTCCCCTTTAAGGGCTCGTTCACATGAACGTCTGAAGCCCGTTTGCGTATTGCGGACCGCATTTGCGGATCCGCAATACACGGGCACCGTTCTGTGGCCATTCCCCATCATGGATGCGGACCCAGTCATTTCAATGGGTCCGCAAATCCGGAGATGCCGAACGGAAGAACGGAGCACTACGGAGTGCTTTCTGGGGTTTGCCCCCCTGTAGTCTTCCTGCTCATTATGTTAATACTGAGCATCGGTACAGGTAGGAAGAGATGCCAGGGTTTCTCAATTGGCCTCTCCTTCTCCATGGCTGTGCCGCGATCCAACCAGGGAGAAAAAAAAAAAAGCTCACCTTTTAGCTGGCCGTGACGCTCTACGCTGTGATTGAATCAGGGAGAAGGAGACGCCCATTGAGAAACCCTGGCGTCTTCTCCTCCCTGTACTGATGCTCAGTATTAACATACTGAGCGGGAAAACTACAGGGGGCACTGCAAAGCGTAGGAGCCATATTTAAAAAAACAGGCAGGGTGGCAGCATCAGTGTGGGGGGTACCCCGCAAGTAAAGGTATTTATCTAGAATTAAAAAAAAACATGAAAGGTCCACTTTAAAGTGGTTGTCTCATCATAGACAATGGGGCATATCGCTAGGATATGCCCCCATTATCTTATAGGTGCGGGTCCCATGACTTAAATGAAAAATGAATACTTCTGTTCAGTTTTTACAAAGGAAAATGAAGGAAAAGGACCTCGGTTAGGAAAGAAGACTAATTAATCTTTTGATGCATGTGTCTTTACAAAGGAAGAGGTTCTAAGTCAGCTGTCTAAAATAATACAAATAAGTCACAGGGGCCTGATGGGATACACCCAAAGCTATTAAAAGAGCTCAGCGGCGAACTAGCAAAAACATTAACAGATTTATTTAACCAATCACTGGCAACAGGAGTCGTCCCAGAAGATTGAAAATTGGCAAATGTTGTGCCCATTCACAAGAAAGGTAGTAGGGAGGAATCGGGCAACTATAGGCCAGTAAGCCTGACATCAATAGTGGGGAAATGAATGGAAACCATACTTAAGGAGAGGATTGTGGAACATCTAAAATCAATCTTATTGATTTTTTTTGATTGGGTGACTAAAATGATAGATGGCGGAGGGGCAGTAGACATCGCTTATCTAGACTTTAGTAAGGCTTTTGATACTGTCCCACATAGAAGGCTTATCAATAAATTGCAGTCTTTGGGCGTGGACTCCCATATTGTTGAATGGATTAGGCAGTGGCTGAGGGACAGACAACAGAGGGTTGTCGTCAATGGAGTATATTCAGACCATGGTCTTGTTACCAGTGGGGTACCTCAGGGATCTGTTCTGGGACCCATATTGTTTAATATCTTTATCAGCGAAATTGCAGAAGGCCTCGATGGTAAGGAGGGTCTTTTTGCTGATGACACAAAGATTTGTAACAGGGTTGATGTTCCTGGAGGGATACACCAAATGGAAAAGGATTTAGGAAAACTAGAGGAATGGTCAAAAATCTGGCAACTAAAATTTAATGTTGATAAGTGCAAGATAATGCACCTGGGGCGTAAAACCCAAGAGCAGAATATAAAATCAGTGATACAGTGCTAACCTCAGTATCTGAGGAAAGGGATTTAGGGGTCATTATTTCAGAAGACTTAAAGGTAGGAAGACAATGTCATAGAGCAGCAGGAAATGCTAGCAGAATGCTTGGGTGTATAGGGAGAGGCATTACCAGTAGAAAGAGGGAGGTGCTCATGCCGCTCTACAGTGCACTAGTGAGACCTCATTTGGAGTATTGTGCGCAGTACTGGAGACCATATCTCCAGAAGGATATTGATACTTTGGAGAGAGTTCAGAGAAGAGCTACTAAACTAGTACATGGATTGCAGGATAAAACTTACCAGGAAAGATTAAAGGACCTTAACATGTATAGCTTGGAAGAAAGACGAGACAGAGGGGATATGATAGAAACTTTTAAATACATAAAGGGAATCAACAAGGTGAAAGAGGAGAGAATAATTAAAAGAAGAAAAACTGCTACAAGAGGACATAGTTTTAAATTAGAGGGGCAAAGGTTTAAAAGTAATATCAGGAAGTATTCCTTTACTGAGAGAGTAGTGGATGCATGAAATAGCCTTCCTGCAGAAGTGGTAGCTGCAAATACAGTGAAGGGGTTTAAGCATGCATGGGATAGGCATAAGGCCATCCTTCATATAAGATAGGGCCAAGGGCTATTCATAGTATTCAGTATATTTGGCAGACTAGATGGGCCAAATGGTTCTTATTTGCCGACACATTCTATGTTTCTAGCCAATCACACGTGGGAGCCAGATGAAGAGGGAACTTCATCATCAGGGGATGAGGGTGGCAGCTTGCACGTGAGCCAGCAGCAGGGTGGCAGCAGTGTGATATCTTGAGCCAAATGTGACCGTCTGCTACTCAGTAGCCTACCTGTCTGGAAACGCCTAGCAGTGCATGGGTTAATAGTTAGCGGTAGGCAGTCTGCATGAAGTGGTGGGGGTAAATTTTCGCCGTTGTGGGAATTTTTCATCAAGTTGCTTGAGGAGGTCAGCGTTGCTGTATGTAGAATCTGTGGGCAGAAGGCGAAGTGTGGCCAGGGTGCCAATGTTGGCCCTGCGTCAACACGTGGAGCCTCACCATAAAGTGGCCTAGAAAAACCATGGCACTAATGTTGTGATACAGCCTGAGGCATCTCTTAGCAGGCCGCAACCTTTTTCTAGCAGTCAAAGCTCCACCACCTCAGCAGAAGGAAGATGTGTTTCCTTCCTTTCATCTATTAGTCTTGATGCTCCCCCTCCTGCTACTCGTCGCTTATTTTGCCAGCAATCAATCACCGAAACGATTGCAAAAAGACAGCAGTATGTGTGCACTCATCCAACGGTGCAGAAATGAAACGTGCTCGTGGCTAAAGTGTTGATACTACAGTCCCTCCATTTCTATGTGGTTGCCTCTGCTCCGGAAATCCATGTGCAAACGGATAGCATTTGTAGACGGATCCGGATCCGTCTAACAAATACACTGAAACACCGGATCCGTCTCTCTGGTTTCATCCGGAAAAACAGATCCGGTATTTATTTTTTTGCATTTTTTGCATGCGCAGACCGGAAAAACCGGATCCGTTTTGCCTGAACATCTGGCATTAATGCATTTCAATGGAAAATAATACCAGATTCGGCATTCCGGCAAGTGTTCCGGAATTTTGGACTGAGAAAATACCGCAGCATGCTGCGTCATTTTCTCTGGCCATATACCGTAAGAGTGACTGAACTGAAGACATCCTGATTCATACTGAACGGATTGCTCTCCATTCAGAATGCATTAGGATAAAACTGATCAGTTTGTTCCCAGTATTGAGCCCCAAAGGACGGAACTCAGTACCGGAAAACTTTAACGCAAGTGTGAAAGTACCCTAAGTGTCATCTGCAAAAATTTATATTTTACTATGCAAGCGCAATACTGACCCCTAAGTTACTCCACTAGTGAAAGTGACCCAATCTGAGTGTGTACCATTAATAACCACCCTCTGTTTTCTATTACTGAGACAGTTACTTATCCACATATAGACATTTTCTCCCAGTCAAGCATTCTCATTTTATATACTAACCTTTCATGCGGTACAGTGTCAAATGTTTTAAAGAAGTCCAGATATACGACATCCATTGATTCATCGCTGTCAAGTCTAGAGTTTACCTCCTCATAGAAACTGATTGAATTAGTTTGACATGACCGATCCCTCATGAAGCCATGCTGATATGGGGTTATTTTCTTATTTTTATTGAGGTACTGTCACGGACGTTCCCGTGGTAGGTACCAGGAGATCAGAGAAACTGGCAACATGTTGGTTAAATTGACAAGTTCCTTGTGGACCTTATTGTGTCTGTGTTTTGGTGAATGCCACACCCCTTGCTTCAGGTGGTGCTTGTTGGTAATTTACCTTCCCCATAAGTAGCCGCTTCTCACTCTTGGAGGTGCGGTTTATAGATTTTCTTCCTGTCGTCTTACTAGCTAGTCGGTTATACTCTGTGGTGCTTCTGGAGTTGCCAGTTTTCTACTTTAAGTCTTGTCTTTTTTAATGTAATTGGTGATAACCCGTGCATGCGAACAAACAGAGCATCAGTCAGGTTTACCTCGGGCCCGCTGTCAATAAATACTTTGATTACCACAGTTTTTTACTCTATTGCCACCTCGGCAGCCAGGAGAAATCGGGTACTACCAGCAAAGGACAAATGCACATTCTCTGACTCCCCACTCACACCTCCGATAGTCAGCTGGGATTTAGACATCCCTTTTTGTTTCTCTTTTTGCCGCTGAATGCTTGGATATACACTCATCTAAAGAATTATTAGGAACACCTGTTCTATTTCTCATTAATGCAATTATCTAGTCAACCAATCACATGGCAGTTGCTTCAATGCATTTAGGGGTGTGGTCCTGGTCAAGACAATCTCCTGAACTCTAAACTGAATGTCAGAATGGGAAAGAAAGGTGATTTAAGCAATTTTGAGCGTGGCATGGTTGTTGGTGCCAGACGGGCCGGTCTGAGTATTTCACAATCTGCTCAGTTACTGGGATTTTCACGCACAACCATTTATAGGGTTTACAAAGAATGGTGTGAAAAGGGAAGAACATCCAGTATGCGGCAGTCCTGTGGGCGAAAATGCCTTGTTGCTGTTAGACTGCAAGATGCTATCCTATCAATATGGGCCAACATTTCTAAAGAATGCTATCAGCACCTTGTTAAATCAATGCCACGTAGAATTAAGGCAGTTCTGAAGGCAAAAGGGGGTCCAACACCGTATTAGTATGGTGTTCCTAATAATTCTTTAGGTGAGGGTATATTGATAAAATGTCCCCTTTGACAGCAGAAAAAACATACTCCCTGCTTGCGACTCCTACTTTTGCAAGCAGATCCAGGAGTCTCTTCCCCTAATTGCATGGATTCCTCCCCAGGTATAAGCTCAGGAGTCTCTTCACCCAAAAAGTCAAAGAAGTACGGTACGTTATGTAATAAAACGTACCTGAGAGAGCGGGCCCTTAGATCTCTCTCTGTCGTCTATCAATGCGTACAGCCAAAGACATAGCGGCTTCCAAAGACTCTGGATTCTCATAATAGGCCAAAGCGTCCTTCAGCCTCTCAGATAGTCCCTGACAAAACATGGCTACAGAGAGATGGATCGTTCCACTCAGTATCCGTAGCCCACCTCCTAAATTCGGAATAATAGATCTCCACCGAATGCTCTTCCTGACGCAGGCCGCGTAATTTAGTCTCAGCCAGGGAGGTTCGGTCCTTGTCATCATAGATGAGACCTAAAGCTCTGAAAAATGCATCTACTGATCGGAGAGACTGTGATCTGGTCGGCAGAGAAAAAGCCCAAGACTGGGCATCCCCTTTAAGCAACAAAGTGTGGACGCAGCTTAAAGTACCATTTGCACGCTTCCCTGAACCAAATGAAATTATCACTCCCTCCCCCCCCGAGAATCTATCCGGGAGAGAAACTTTAGGTTCAGGACAGGTCAGGTAACCACTACTAGGATCAGCCAACAGTAGTCTCTTCATCTGTAAGACGGTCGAGCGGAGGTCAGCTACCTCAAGAGACAGCCCCTGCAGCTATCCAGTCAGTGCAGCGATAACATCCAGTGCTGAACTGATGCAGACAACAAAATGACGGTTATTCGTCAGTTTATAATGTCACGATCAGTGTGGGGGGAAAACTCCACACTGAACACAGGAGGGAAGGGGAACAGTAACTGGGCCTTGAAACTAGTGAAGCAACAGGTCACATCCTAAAAAAAACTAATCTGGGCCCTATCTACCTATCAATATGAATAGACCTTGAAGGTAGGAATATTGATATGTGGGATACCTAGTCCCTTATTTCACTATAACACCCTGGAATAAGGTTAGGACCAGAGACAACCCATTCATCCCCAGATGGGCAAATGGAAGTCTCTGTCTCAGGCCCAGATACAAACAACAGGGAATATAACAATCACAATACAATAAGAAAAGGCAAGACAGCTTAAAGTAGAAAACTGGCAACTCCAGAAGCACCACAAAGTACATCCGACTAGCTAGTAAGAAGACAGGAAGAAAATCTATAAACCGCACCTCCAAGAGTGAGAAGCGGCTACTTATGGGGAAGGTAAATTACCAACAAGTACCACCTAAAGCAAGGGGTGTGGCATTCACCAAAACACAGACACAATAAGGTCCACAAGAAACTTGTCAATTTAACCCACGTGTTCCCAGTCTCTGTGATCTCCTGGTAACTGCCACAGGAACGTCTGTGACAGGTACTCCAAGATAGCATCTCTTAGAAAACCTTCAAACCGTTTACCCTTGACAGATGTTAAACTTACTGGCCTATAGTTTCCGGGCTCTGTTTTTGGACCCTTTTTCAATATTGGCACCACATTTGCTATGCGCCAATCCCTGTCAGTATAGAGTCCTTAAATATCAGAAATAACGGTCTGGCTGTGACATTACTTAATTCTCTTAGGATACGTGGGTGTATGCCATCTGGTCCTGTCACGGATAATGTTGCAGTTAGCTGGAAGTTATGGATAAACATCCGTCTGGCTTGATCCCAAACTAAGGAGCATAAAGGTGACCCCTATAAAACCCTAAGAGCTCACCCTGACTGCTAAGCACATACAAGGGTCTCAGAGGTAGACGATTGCATGCCCTCGTACCTAGACTGTATGACACCTGAAAACCCTATAATAGTGAGGGGACACAACCAACGGCTCCCTGCACTTAATACGGAGGGAGTCAGGGTCACCTAGCATCAAGCCAGCAAGGAAACACAATACATGAAAGGACTTATCTGAACAAGCAGTAACAGAAGTCCCCAGCAGTGAACACTTCAAATCCATGAAGTAGTATAAACCGCAAAGTGAGGCAGTATGGGAGGGAATATAAAGGGAGGCAATTAGTGTAAATAGGAGACAGCTGGGAGAAGGAAAGGAGATGACAAAGTGAAACCAAAACAAAGAACATCATGCAAGAGACGCTGCTGTACTTCTTCCTGGGTCAGACACAGCACTTTTAATGGGGAATTTACTTTTACATTCTGCATTTCATCTGACAGTTTATTTTCCTCAGTGAATACAGTGGAGAAAAAAATATTAATAGCTTTGCTCTTTGCAACTCCCCCCATATTACTCTGTAGAGGGCCGACACCTTTATGCTTTTTACCATTTATATAATTGAAGAACATTTTAGGGTTAGTTTTGCTCTCTTTGGCAATTAATCTCTAGTTTGGCTGATTTTATTAGTTTTTTACATATTCTATCTTTTCCCTTATAGTTTTTCAGTGCTTCCTCGCTACCCTCCTGTTTTAGTGATTTAAATGCTTTCTTTTTGTCATTTATTGCTTTCTTTAGAGTTCTACACTGCGTGCAGAATTATTAGGCAAATGAGTATTTTGACCACATCATCCTCTTTATGCATGTTGTCTTACTCCAAGCTGTATAGGCTCGAAAGCCTACTACCAATTAAGCATATTAGGTGATGTGCATCTCTGTAATGTGACATCAACACCCTATATTAGGTGTGCATAATTATTAGGCAACTTCCTTTCCTTTGGCAAAATGGGTCAAAAGAAGGACTTGACAGGCTCAGAAAAGTCAAAAATAGTGAGATATCTTGCAGAGGGATGCAGCACTCTTAAAATTGCAAAGCTTCTGAAGCGTGATCATCGAACAATCAAGCGTTTCATTCAAAATAGTCAACAGGGTCGCAAGAAGCGTGTGGAAAAACCAAGGCGCAAAATAACTGCCCATGAACTGAGAAAAGTCAAGCGTGCAGCTGCTAAGATGCCACTTGCCACCAGTTTGGCCATATTTCAGAGCTGCAACATCACTGGAGTGCTCAAAAGCACAAGGTGTGCAATACTCAGAGACATGGCCAAGGTAATAAAGGCTGAAAGACGACCACCACTGAACAAGACACACAAGCTGAAACGTCAAGACTGGGCCAAGAAATATCTCAAGACTGATTTTTCTAAGGTTTTATGGACTGATGAAATGAGAGTGAGTCTTGATGGGCCAGATGGATGGGCCCGTGGCTGGATTGGTAAAGGGCAGAGAGCTCCAGTCCGACTCAGACGCCAGCAAGGTGGAGGTGGAGTACTGGTTTGGGCTGGTATCATCAAAGATGAGCTTGTGGGGCCTTTTCGGGTTGAGGATGGAGTCAAGCTCAACTCCCAGTCCTATTGCCAGTTTCTGGAAGACACCTTCTTCAAGCAGTGGTACAGGAAGAAGTCTGCATCCTTCAAGAAAAACATGATTTTCATGCAGGACAATGCTCCATCACACGCGTCCAAGTACTCCACAGCGTGGCTGGCAAGAAAGGGTATAAAGAAGAAAATCTAATGACATGGCCTCCTTGTTCACCTGATCTGAACCCCATTGAGAACCTGTGGTCCATCATCAAATGTGAGATTTACAAGGAGGGAAAACAGTACACCTCTCTGAACAGTGTCTGGGAGGCTGTGGTTGCTGCTGCACGCAATGTTGATGGTGAACAGATCAAAACACTGACAGAATCCATGGATGGCAGGCTTTTGAGTGTCCTTGCAAAGAAAGGTGGCTATATTGGTCACTGATTTGTTTTTGTTTTGTTTTTGAATGTCAGAAATGTATATTTGCGAATGTTGAGATGGTATATTGGTTTCACTGGTAAAAAGAAATAATTGAAATGGGTATATATTTGTTTTTTGTTAAGTTGCCTAATAATTATGCACAGTAATAGTCACCTGCACACACAGATATCCCCCTAAAATAGCTAAAACTAAAAACAAACTAAAAACTACTTCCAGAAATATTCAGCTTTGATATTAATGAGTTTTTTGGGTTCATTGAGAACATGGTTGTTGTTCAATAATAAAATTAATCCTCAAAAATACAACTTGCCTAATAATTCTGCACTCCCTGTATTTATCCACATAGTTTTTTTCTTGTTCCTTAACCTTTTATTTCCATAAGGTATGTACCTCTCACAATTAGATTTTAGGATGCTTTCAAAAATAGACAATTTTGTGGCTGTATTTTTATTTTTGAGGACTTTTTAGTTGGCTAAATTTAGCTTTTTTGAAGTTTGGTATTTTTGTTCCTCCCTGAAGAAACACTCTTGTCTCTCACTTATATCTTCTCGGACTGTGGGCTTTAGACAGGACTTTACATAAAGGCAGACCCCTCCCCCTCTTCGGTTTTTGCGATCCTTTCTAAACAGACTGCAACCCTGTACATTAACTGCCTAGTCATAACTATCATCCAGCCATGTCTCAGTTATTCCCGCTATGTCATAGTCCTCCTCAAACATCACTAATTCCAGTTCACCAGTTTTATTAGTCAGGCTTCTGTCATTAGTATACATACAATTAAGATTTTTATGTATATTTTTTACCCTACACCTTTCATTCTGAACTGTTCTAGTCCCTCCTTCCATTCCTCTCCAGGTCCCATTACCTTTCCCCCTGTCTCTATCTGCACTATCTTCCCATCCTATAATGTAATTACCCCCCCCCCCAGTCCTTAGTTTAAACACTCCTCAAACCTTCTAGCCAGATTATCCCCAACACAGCTGCCCCTTCCCCATTGAGGTGCAGCCCATCCCTACGATAGAGCCTATAGCCGAGAGAAAAATCGGCCCAGTTCTCCAGGAACCCAAACCCCTCCTTCCTACACGATTTCTTAAGCCATTTGTTAACCTCCCTAATCTCTCGCTGCCTTTCTTGTGTGGCTCGTGGTACAGGTAGTATTTCAGAAAACACTACCTTTGAAGTCCTTGCCCCAAGCTTGTGACCTAAATCCCTAAAATCATTTTTAAGGACTCTCCACCTATCTCTAACTTTGTGATTGGTTCCGATATGGACCATGACTGCTGGATCTTCTCCAGCCCCTCCCAGTCATCTGTCAACCCGATCCGCGATGTGTCGAACTCTAGCGCCAGGAAGACAACACACCGTTCGACGATCTTGGATTTTGTGACAGATCGCCCTATCTGTATGTACCCCTAATAATTAATGTTAACAGAACATTCAAAAAAACATTTTAACCCATGAAATGAAGAATGAACAATGGAAAAAAATAAGGCAGGTCATTTAGTCCCAAAATTGATGTGTTGCTAAGAGGCGACATTAAAAATATGGCTTGAAAAGGAAAGATGTTAACACCAGGTAACACCCTATTTCTCATTGTATTAACATAATGTTATCAACTTATCACTTGTAATCTTTTCTTTTTAACTTCAAAAGTTGGTAGAGGCTCTGCATAATCTATCACTATCACAGTGATGGACAAGTGCTGGAGGTTTTGAATTTTAAATTTGATGGTTTGCAGTAAATTCTGTTTGTCCCACAGACTGAGCCATTTGGTTGCTGTAGGGCACTTGAAGAAAGGTTGCTATGTAGGCTGCATTTCCTAGTTTAATGGCTAAGAGAACCGGTCTTGATGTCCCTAAAATGTTTACAAATGTGGGTGTGAGAAATTAACCAAGGGTCATAGAAAAGTGATGGCTTGGGGTCATACAAGCATTGTTAGAGGTTTTGGGTGTAGTGTACTCATGAGCAAATCAGTTCGTAATGAACCAGGTTGATTATGAACTTCCTAAAATTTTGTCTGGCAGGCAAAACCAAAGCTTTTCAGATATGTTTTGGATAAATCCAGTTAAACGGCACACAGCACCATTTTACTGTACATGTCGGCAGGAAGAAGCACAAGGGAGGAAGAAGGATGCTCACCATAACCCTTAGAGGAAGTGTGGGGGGGGGGGGGTCTTGCTCTGATTGGCTCACAGTCTGACAGACAACCTGGATGAGCCAATCGCTGCTGCTGCATGCGCTGATGTACCCAAGCAGAACAACTAGAATATCATTCTGTGCTAGGCTATGAATGAAGGTTGATGAGTGTAGCATTGTCTGCCAGAAAACAATCTTAGGAACTGTGTACAGTTGCAATCAAGCATTTATTCTAATGTGAGGGACAGTGAAGGGAAAGGGTAGAAACAAGAAGAATTTGTAGAATAAGTAAAGCTTTCAGCCAGGTAGTGAGAAGCTGAGGCTGGGTATGCCTGACAGTGCCTTCCAGCTGCCTTCACTGCCTTATAACACAGCTGCAGCTGCTGCAGAACCTAAAAGCAGCTATCTGCAAAAACATCTCTTTTTTCCCCCCTATTTTAACAGAATTAAAGCGTTTTTGGGGGTTTTGGTAGGAATAAGCTCAAATCTGTACAACATATGTTACCATTCAGAGGCTAGATAGTGTTTAAAATCTCAGTGAAACAACCTGAAATATTAAACCAAAATCTGTGTCGGGGCATCCCCAGACAGTTCAAATTATTATACTTTTTTTTTTGGGGGTGGAATGGCAATATATATGTGTGTAACGTGTGTCTTGCAATACAGAGGGTAACATTTTAAATCTCTGAGTGAAATCTGTGTCAGGGCATTTCCCGAACTCGAGTTCGGTTCCAACTGGTACCTTGGAACCGAACCAGAGTTCAGGAAATGTTTTTTTTTACACTACAAATTCATTTATGAAGGTATTACGCAAGGTCTCGCGAGACTTGGCGTAGCCATAACTTTGTCTCATCGGAGCCAATACATTTTAACACTGTACGGAGCTCCTGCTCTGTACAGTATTAGAATGAAGTTTTATACGAATTGACTTTGGATGTTTCATCTGAAGTCGATTCACTCATCCCTAATGATCACATAGTAATTTGACAACTTGCGTTTTGTACTTGAGAAAGCTATTTTCTGAATTTGCATATTTAAAAGTACAAAAGACATTAGGCCTAAATATGTTAGTGGCGCATTACAGTATTTCCAAATTCAGTTGTCAGTAGCAGTATCTAAATTGTGTTTGTGGAAAAGAAGGACATTTTATTGTGCCTTTGTCTTTAAGTTCCAGAAAACTTGCAAACGGTTCTATATTTTATATGATGTTGTGTACATTAGGCCCAAAAATATCAGGCATATGGAAGGGTTCCCAGGGCCAAGCCTTTTTTTTTTTCCAGAGCCAGAATGTAGGTAGTAGCAGCACAATTTATCTGTCCAAAATTAGTAGCATTCGTATTATCAGTAGGCCACAGTTGTTCCTGGCTTTGAAAAGGTGCAAAATTATCATTGAGGAGAAAGAGGATGAGATTGTGGATTGGATGGGTGACTTCTCTCTGTTGCAGCAGGATGACGTGGAGGTGACTTCTGTGCCCTGGAGCCAGAGTTCACAGCATTCATCCTGCTCCTTACTCCTTGCAGCCCCAGAGAAGACTTTCAGTGGAGTCCTCTCTGTTTTCACTGCCCCATCCTAGTAGGTTGCCTTCCTTTTTAATAAGAAGTGGCAAGAAAACACCACCACAACCTACAGCAGGCAATCAAGAGTCTTCCTGTTGATGACTTGTGTGAGTGCAGTCAGCAACTGCCCTAAGAGGCTGATGACTTTATGCATAGCTGTGCAGGTAGTGGTAATAGTGGCACCCATAGCCACAATACAGCAACAGTAGCAGTCGAGGCAAATGCAGGGAATCGGTTAGGGGCCAAGGAGCCCACCATGATATCTTTCAGTTTGATAAAAGTGGCAGGGAGGAAGAGGACTCCGATAATGATTGTGTGCTGGACAAGACCTGGGAGCTGGATTATGGTGTTGGTGAGGAAGCAACATCCGAGGAGGAGGGTTGTGGCAGCGGCAGCAATAAAGAGCAGAGGTGACGTACCTACCAAAGAAAAGTCAGAACCATATCTGCTTTAGGATCTGGTGATGCCACTGACACAGTGGATGCATTAGGCCCAAAACATGCCAGAGCTAAGCCAAGCTCGGCTGCCTGTAGCTCTGTGCAAGTACCGTATCTCCTGTCTGGCAGTTTTTCCTCTACGTGCCAGAAGACAGAAGTATTGCCCTGTGCACGCTCTGCAAGAGTAAAATAAACCATGGGCAGAAGTTCCTCAATGTCTAAAAAAAAAATAATAATCTGGCAGTGGGAAAAATCTCACAGTCCAACAGCAAAAAGACTGAAGGAAATTTAAATGGGATCTTTAACGTTAGTTCCTATCCTTTTAACAGAATTAGAAAAGATGGTGCTAGGAAAAGGTCTCAAGTTTGGTCCTACCAAAAAGCTAAATAAATTTCAAACATATTTAGATATACATAGGTACGGTGGATATAAAAAGTCTACACTAGCAAAAACATTAACAGATTTATTTAACCAATCACTGGTAACAGTTGTCCCAGAAGATTGGAAATTAGCAAATGTTGTGCCCATTCACAAGAACGGTAGTAGGGAGTAATCGGGCAACTATAGGCCAGTAAGCCTGACATCAATAGTGGGGAAATTAATGGAAACAATACTCAAGGAGAGGATTGTGGAACATCTAAAATCCAATGGATTGAAAGATGAAAAACAGCATGGGTTTACTTCAGGGAAATTATGTCAAACTAATCTTATTGATTTTTTTGATTGGGTGACTAAAATAATAGATGGCGGAGGTGCAGTAGACATCGCTTATCTAGACTTTAGTAAGGCTTTTGATACTGTCCCACATAGAAGGCTTATCAATAAATTGCAGTCTTTGGGCTTGGACTCCCATATTGTTGAATGGATTAGGCAGTGGCTGAGGGACAGACAACAGAGGGTTGTAGTCAATGGAGTATATTCAGACCATGGTCTTGTTACCAGTGGGGTACCTCAGGGATCTGTTCTGGGACCCATATTGTTTAATATCTTTATCAGCGAAATTGCAGAAGGCCTCGATGGTAAGGTGTGTATTTTTGCTGATGACACAAAGATTTGTAACAGGGTTGATGTTCCTGGAGGGATACACTAAATGGAAAAGGATTTAGGAAAACTAGAGGAATGGTCAAAAATCTGGCAACTAAAATTTAATGTTGATAAGTGCAAGATAATGCACCTGGGGCGTAAAAACCCAAGAGCAGAATATAAAATCAGTGATACAGTGCTAACCTCAGTATCTGAGTAAAGGGATTTAGGGGTCATTATTTCAGAAGACTTAAAGGTAGGAAGACAATGTCATAGAGCAGCAGGAAATGCTAGCAGAATGCTTGGGTGTATAGGGAGAGGCATTAACCAGTAGAAAGAGGGAGGTGCTCATGCCGCTCTACAGAGCACTAGTGAGACCTCATTTGGAGTATTGTGCTCAGTACTGGAGACCATATCTCCAGAAGTATATTGATACTTTGGAGAGAGTTCAGAGAAGAGCTACTAAACTAGTACATGGATTGCAGGATAAAACTTACCAGGAAAGATTAAAGGACCTTAACATGTATAGCTTGGAAGAAAGACGAGACAGAGGGGATATGATAGAAACTTTTAAATACATAAAGGGAATCAACAAGGTAAAAGAGGAGAGAATATTTAAAAGAAGAAAAACTGCTGCAAGAGGACATAGTTTTAAATTAGAGGGGCAAAGGTTTAAAAGTAATATCAGGAAGTATTACTTTACTGAGAGAGTAGTGGATGCATGGAATAGCCTTCCTGCAGAAGTGGTAGCTGCAAATACAGTGAAGGAGTTTAAGCATGCATGGGATAGGCATAAGGCCATCCTTCAAATAAAATAGGGCCAAGGGCTATTCATAGTATTCAGTAGGGTTGTCCCGATACCACTTTTTTAGGACCGAGTACAAGTACCGATACTTTTTTTCAAGTAGTCACCGATACCGAATACCGATACTTTTTTTAAATGTCATGTGACCGTTTTGGGGGATCTGTGGATCTGTGGATGACGCACTGTCATGTGGGGGATCTGTGGATGGCACTGTTATGGGGGATCTGTGGATGGCACTGTTATGGGGGATCTGTGGATGGCGCTGTTATGGGGGATCTGTGGATGGCACTGTTATGGGGGATCTGTGGATGGCGCTGTTATGGGGGATCTGTGGATGGCACTGTTATGGGGGATCTGTGGATGGCACTGTTATGGGGGATCTGTGGATGGCACTGTTATGGGGGATCTGTGGATGGCACTGTTATGGGGGATCTGTGGATGGCACTGTTATGGGGGATCTGTGGATGGCACTGTTATGGGGGATCTGTGGATGGCACTGTTATGGGGGATCTGTGGATGGCACTGTTATGGGGGATCTGTGGATGGCACTGTTATGGGGGATCTGTGGATGGCACTGTTATGGGGGATCTGTGGATGGCACTGTTATGGGGGATCTGTGGATGGCACTGTTATGGGGGATCTGTGGATGGCACTGTTATGGGGGATCTGTGGATGGCACTGTTATGGGGATCTGTGGATGGTGCTGTTATGGGGGATCTGTGGATGGCACTGTTATGGGGATCTGTGGATGGTACTGCTATGGGGTGGGATATCTGTGGATGGCATTGTTATGGGGTGGGGGGATCTGAGGATGGCATTGTTATGGGCTGGGGGGATCTGAGGATGGCATTGTTATTTGGTGGGGGATCTGTGGATGGTGCTGTTATAGGGGATCTGTGGATGGAACTGTTATGGGGAGGATCTGTGGATGACACTGCTATATGTCATCCACAGATCCCCCTCATAACAGTGTCCCCCAATACACCGGGCCCCGCCGCTCACCAAAGTATTTATAAACGTGAATCCTTATCCTGTTTACTAACGCTGCCCTCTCCCATGTTCCCATGTCCCCCCTGTATCCCCACAGCACTTACTTAAGCTTCCATAGCAGGCAGAGCGGACGGCACCAGTAACGTCACTCACGCGCGACGTCAGTGGGCGGAGCAGGCGCTCTACGTCAGTGAGTGACGTTACTGGTGCCGTCCGCTCTGCCTGCTATGGAAGCTTAAGTAAGTGCTGTGGGGATACAGGGGGGACATGGGAACATGGGAGAGGGCAGCGTTAGTAAACAGGATAAGGATTCACGTTTATAAATACTTTGGTGAGCGGCGGGGCCCGGTGTAAGAGTACAGTGACTGCACCGGGCCCCGCCCATAGTTACGCCCATAGTATTCTATTTATGTATCGGGGCGGGGTATCGGCGGCTGAGTACCGCCGAGAAAACTCGGAATCGGTCCCGATACCGATACTAGTATCGGTATCGGGACAACCCTAGTATTCAGTATATTGGGCAGACTAGATGGGCCAAATGGTTCTCATCTGCCGACACATTCTATGTTTCTATGTTACACACCCCTGTTAAAATGTCTATTTTTATATATATATTCTATTTGATTATCTATCCTCTATTTTTTTTTACAGTGGATATAAAAAGTCTACACACCCCTGTTAAAATGTCAGGTTTCTGAGGTGTAAAAAAATGAGACAAAGATAAATCATTTCAGAACTTTTCCCATCTTTAATGTGACCTATAAACTGTACAACTCAATTGAAAAACAAACTGAAATCTTTTAGGTAGAGGAAAGATAAAATATAAAAATAAAATAATATGGTTGCATAAGTGTGCACACCCTTAAACTAATACTTTGTTGAAGCACCTTTTGATTTTATTACAGCACTCAGTCTTTTTGGGTATGAGTCTATCAGCATGGCACATTTTGACTTTGCAAGATTTGCCCACTCTTCTTGGCAAAAACACTCCAAATCAAGGCATCTCCTGTGCACAGCCCTCTTCAGATCACCCCACAGATTTTCAATCGGATTCCGGTCTGGGCTCTGGCTGGGCCATTCCCAAACTTTAATCTTCTTCTGGTGAAGCCATTCCCTTGTTGATTTGGATGTATGCTTTGGGTCGTTGTCATGCCGAAAGATGAAGTTCCTCTTCATGTTCAGCTTTCTAGCAAAAGCCTGAAGGTTTTGTGCCAATATTGACTGGTATTTGGAACTGTTCATAATTCCCTCTAGCTTAACTAAGGCCCCAGTTCCAGCTGAAGAAAAACAGCCCTAAAGCATGATGCTGCCACCACCATGCTTCACTGTGGGTATGGTGTTCTTTTGGTGATGTGCAGTGTTGTTTTTGCGCCAAACATATCTTTTGGAATTATGGTCAAAAAGTTCAACCTTGGTTTCATCAGACCATAACACCTTTTCCCACATGCTTTTGGGAGACTTCAGATGTGTTTTTGCAAAATGTAGCCTGGCTTGGATGTTTTTCTTCGTAAGAAAAGGCTTTCGTCTTGCCACTCTACCCCATAGCCCAGACATTTGAAGACTATGGGAGATTGTTGTCACATGTACCACACAGCCAGTACTTAATGCCAGATTTTCCTGAAGCTCCTTTAATGTTGCTGTAGGCCTCTTGTTAGCCTTCCAGACCAGTTTTCTTCTCGTCTTTTCATCAAATTTGGAGGGACGTCCAGTTCTTGGTAATGTCACTGTTGTGCCATATTTTCTCCACTTGATGATAACTGTCTTCACTGTGTTCCATGGTATATCTAATGCCTTGGAAATTCTTTTGTACTCTTCTCCTGAATGATACCTTTTAACAGTGAGATCCCTCTGATGTTTTGGAAGCTCTCTGTGGACCATGACTTTTGCTGTGGGATGCGACTAAGAAAATTTCAGGAAAGACCAACTAGAGCAGCTGAACTTTATTTGGGGTTAATCAGAGGCATTTTAAATGGTAGCAGGTGTATGCTGAATCCTTAACATGATTTTGAGTGCTTAATTCTGAACACAGCTACATCCCCAGTTATAAGAAGGTGTGAACACTTATGCAACCACATTATTATTATTTTTTTTGTTCCCTTCGCCTAAAAGATTTCAGTTTGTTTTTCAAGTAAGTGGTACAATTTATAGGTCACATTAAAGGTGGAAAAAGTTCTGAAATGATTTATCTTTGTCTCATTTTTTTACAGCACCGATACCTGACATTTTAACAGGGGTGGGTAGACTTTTGATATCCACTGTATATACGCAAGTTGAACCTATTGAAATATTCTATATGTAATCCAAAAACAGAAATTAAACCTACCAGAGATCGCATTATATACTCTAACCTTAGGGAGAAAAATTAATTCTATCCCTTGAATAAAAGTAATGAAAGTATAGAGTCTTTCAAAAGAGAGGTACTTAATGACCTTGATCGAATTGCACCTCATCAGGATAGATGAGAAAATTTAAAGGGCTTCTGTCACCCCCCATTTTTAATTTTTGGGCTAATTAAAATCCTTATAGTGCGATTATTCAATATATAGTGCTCTTACCTGTATCCGTGGCTTAGTTTCTTTAAAAACCGCACTTTTATAATATGTTAATTACCTTGCTACCAGCAAGTAGGGCGGTTACTTGCTGGTAGCCGCCTCATCCTGCATTCCAAAAAACGCCCCCTCCTCCTGTTGATTGACAGGGCCAGCGAGCGCTCTCCTCCTCCGGCTGGCCCTGTCTGCAATTCAAATCCTGCGCCTTACGTGTCTTCATTCGGCACAGGCGCTCTGAGAGAAGGACGCTCGCTTCCTCAGCACTTCCTCAGTGCGCCTGCGCCGATGACGTCTTCTCTTTCGGGTTTAGAGGTGACCTCATCGGCGCAGGCGCACTGAGGGAGTGCTGAGGAAGCGAGCGTCCTTCTTTCAGCGCGCCTGCGCCGAATGAAGACACGTAAGTCGCAGGCGCGGGATTTGAAATGCTGACAGGGCCAGCCGGATGAGGAGAGCGCTCGCTGGCCCTGTCAATCATCAGGAGGAGGGGGCGTTTTTTTGAAAGGAGGATGCGGCGGCTACCAGCAAGTAACCGCCCTACTTGCTAGTAGCGATGTAATTAACATATTATCAACGTGCGGTTTTTAAAGAAACAAATCCAGAGCACACAGAGCTATGGGGACTGGGTATTGTGGATGTGCTAGCGGCCATCTAGCAACCCATGTCCTCAGCTCTATACACAAAATCCCGGTGACAGGTTCCCTTTAACTGCGCTGATATCATTTAGTGGCTTATTTCAATACAATATGAGAAATATTTACTCAGTTCACATTTGGTGTTATTTGGTTAAAAAGCATTTATTGTGATATTTCTAGAGAAAAAGAGGAAAATATTTACAGTTCACTTTTTCTATTATTTACTTAGAAGTAGTTTAATGGCCTATTTGAGTCCAATATGAGAAATCTATACGCAGTTCACTTTTGCGGTTATATACCCTGAAATAGTTTCATTGCCAATTTCAAATCCTTTAGTTGCCTATCTCAGTAAAAAAAAAAAAAAAATTGCCGCTTTTAGGGGTGTTTTAATTTGCTTTTAGTTTATTTAGTTCAGCTAAAAGTATGTGAGACAGAGAAGTGCCAGGCCCTGCACAGGGGAGTGTCAGAGGCGTAAATGATTCTGGCGCAGGCACAGGTCGCAGCAGAGTAAGGTGGCGTGGCAGCAGGGGTTTCTTCCCGAGGCCTCAGGTCCACATGTCATCTAGCCGTCTTGTCTTGACCAGCAACCCAGCGGTTCTTGATTGGGTGATTGGATCTTCAACTTCGTTGCAAGTGACAGCAGCACCAGCAGCCTTAGTCTAGAGTCGCTGATGAGCAGCTTTCTTCACCCGTATAGTGAAGAAACTACTCACTAGCAGCGGGTGTTTAGTGTGGCGGGGGCCATAGTTACCCCAAGAAGAACTCGCCTGTCCACCCAAAATGTGTGGAGACTTACTTTTGTCAAGATGAATTAGGCGTGGATCATCCAGGATTTCCACCCACCAATGCCTGATGCATCAGATTAGATCATCCATCTCCACACTATGTCACCGTGCCTCTCTGTGGTATCATGCTGCTGCTGCTGTTGCTACCATGTCCACACTGTTACCATGCCACTCTGTGGTATCATGCTGTTGCTGCCATCTCCACACTATGTCACCTTGCCACTTTGTGGCCTCCTGATGCTGCCATGTCCATACTATGTCACCTTGACACTCTGGTATCATGCTGCTGCTGTTGCTGCCATCTCCACACTATGTCACCATGCCACTCTGGCCTAATCATACTGCTGCTGTCACCACCACACTTTGTCATTGTGCCACTCTGTGGCCTCCTGATGCTGCCGCCACTTCCAGACCTTAGCATTGTGCCACTTGGTGGTCTCCTCATGCTGCTTCCACCTCACCACTATGTCATTGGGCCACTCTGTGGACTTCTCATGCTGTTACCACCCTCCCCACTCTATGACGGGGTCGCTATTGTCCTTGTATGGCCTTCTTGAAATCTCCATTTATTTGACCTTTCTTCTGATCGAAGGAAAAATGAGATGCACAACAGCTCCTGTCTGTGTAGCAGCTGTAAGGCCTGTATGGTTGCATCAGAATTGGCTTATGATTTGGTAGCCAAAAGCAGGAGTGGGTACAAAACACAGAAGACATGCAAATATTACCTTCACGTGTCATCTCTGTTTTAGATCCACTCCTGTTTTTTTTTTTTTTGCCATTTCCAATGCTCATGGATTACTGAGCAAATGCTGACCGAGTGAAGGCGAATGCTCCACAGACAGGATCTGTTTTTTGTGGGTTATTGTTCTGACGGATCAGAGGAAGGGCAAAATAATCAGTGACTTCAACACAAACTTACTGCTGACACCTTCACCACTCTGTCGGGGTGGGGGAGGGGGGGGGCTCTACTTGTATAAGCGTTTAATAGAACAGGTTCTGTAAACATCTATGTGGAATCAGCTGACAAGGGTGTAAGAGGAGTGCGCTTCTTCTTGATGCTAACATCAACCTGTAAGGTCAGTTTTGGCCCCGTGACTGCCCAAATAAGTGAATTGTGCAGTGATTCTAATAGCGACGCCTGTCACCTGCAGGTCATACTGACTGACGGTATTATTTCACTACCCCAGCACAATCCCTATACGTGTTACTGCAAGGCACAGTGTTCTACACCCATATAAAGGCTCTATGCAGCCCAGAAATAGCCTTTTTTTTTATTGCGATTTTTTGCGAATATATCGTATTGAAGCTAATTTTTTCGGAAAATTCGGTGAATCGGCCGAATCAAATTTTTTAGAAATTCGCTCATCTTTAATTAGAGGATACTCAAAGCAGATCCTATGGTGAGTTTTAAAAAAGAGCTGGAATCATTGCTCAACAAAGGCCTAAGGGTACTTTCACTCTAGCATTATTCTTTTCTGGTATTTAGTTCCGTCACAGGTGCTCAATACCGGAAAAAAAACGCTTCAGTTTTATCCTAATGTATTCTGAATGGAAATAATTCCGTTCAGTATGCATCAGGATGTCTTCAGTACAGTCCCTTGACGGTATTTGGCCGGAGAAAATACCTCAGGATGCTGCAGGATTTTTTCCAGCCCAAATTCCGGAACACTTGTCAGAATGCTGGATTCGGCATTAATTCCCATTGAAATGTATTAATGCCGGATCCGGTACTCAGTGTTCCAGAAAACCGGATCCGTATTCCCGATCTGTGCATGCGTACGTTGCATGCGTATGTTTGCATCCGGATCCGGCAGGCAGTTCCGGCGACTGCCAGACGGATCCTCACAACACAAGTGTGAAAGTACCCTAAAAAATGGTATTCTCTATAGGAAAGAATTTGAGTATCTGAATATTCAACATCTGGTAACACCAGTAATTTATCAAGCCATATTGACAAAAATAAGCTTAATCTGCCCTGTCTTTCCTGAAAACAGAGACAAGCCCTGCAATTACATTAAATCAGTAATCATTTGTTTTGGCCTCTTAATAGTCACATTAAAAGGTTTTTTTAGGAACCCTTTTTGTTTTTTTTATTAACCCTTAGGATACCGGAGTTTTTTTTGTTTTTGCTAGAGGTGGGACGAATCCAATTTTTTTCGAATCCGAAAAGGTTCTCGGATCTATCGAATCTTTCGAATCTCGAATCCTACAAATCCTGTACATAAAAATTGTGTGAACGGTGTAAGAAACAAAGTGATCCAAACACTTATGGGTAGGGGGGATCTATGGATGACACTGCTATGGGGGGATCTATGGATGACACTGCTATGGGGGGATCTATGGATGACACTGCTATGGGGGGATCTATGGATGACACTGCTATGGGGGGATCTGTGGATGACACTGCTATGCGGGGATCTGTGGATGGCACTGTTTTGGGGGGATCTGTGGATGGCACTGTTACGGGGGGGGGGATCTTTGGATGGCACTGTTACGGGGGGGGGGGATCTGTGGATGGCACTGTTATGGGGGGGTCTGTGGATGGCACTGTTATGGGGGATCTGTGGATGACACATATTTCGCACCTTATGCTATGTGCCATCCACAGATCCCCCCATAACAGTGTCCCTCCAGTGTGAATGACCCCCAATACAGGGGCTGGCATCTGGATTAGGAATGACAGCGGGGACCGGTGCAGTCTCTATATTCAAATGCATCGGCCCCGCTCACTGTAGTATAATCTTATGCTCTAACCTGCATTGTTAAGATATAATAATCCATCTGTATTACTTACATTACAACATTAAGTTCCGTAGCAGAGAGGAGGCAGGACGGGCGGGCGGCGCGTCACTCACTACATCACGCGCCCGTGCTGCCTGCTTCTATCATAAAGTGGGTGGCTCAGGCACGTGACTTAGTGAGTGACGCGCCGTCTGCCTGTCCTCCCAGCCTGCCTCCTCCCTCCTCTCTGCTACGGAACTTAATGTTGTAATGTAAGTAATACAGATGGATTATTATATCTTAACAATGCAGGTTAGATCATAATATTATACTACAGTGAGCAGGGCTGGTGCATTAGAATACGGGGACTGCACCGGTCCCCGCTGTCATGGATTCGTCGGATTCGAATTCAGGAAATGAGGTTGGGATTCGAATCCACGAATCCCTCTAGTTTTTGCAATTTCCTTTTTCTTCCCTATTTTCCATCAGCCATAACTTTACTGTCACATAACTGTATGAGGGCTTATGGTTTGCGGGACAGGTTATACTTTCTAATGCCATCATTAATTATGGCATAAAATGTAGTGGGAAGCTGTAAAAAAATTACAAATGGGGTGGAATTGAAAAAAAAAAAACAATTCCTCCACTGTTTTACGGGTTTTATTCCCACAGTATTTCCGTTATGGTAAAATGACCCATGCTTTTCATTCTCTGGGTCAGTAGGATTTCAACAATACCCCATATGTGTAGGTTTTTATGTCTAAATAGTGTAAAAATATATTTACACTTTGATAATTTATTTTTAATTTTTTTACATCACCATATTCTGACCCCCATAACTTTTTTTATACTTCTGTCTACTGAGCTGTTTAGGGGCCCATTTTTTGCGGAGCAATCTTTAGTTTTTATTGATACCCTTTTGGATTGTGCGTGACTTGTTGATCACATTTTATAAAAAAAATTCGGGTAAGAGAAGCAATGAAAAATTGGCAAATTGGCCTTTTTGACCCTTTTTTTCTGTTACAACATTCGCCGTATTGGAATTTAAAATAAATATTTTAATAGTATGGGCATTTTTGGTCGCCCTGATACCCATGATGTTTATATTTATTGTTATTTAGGTATTTATTTTTTAATTCTACGGAAAGGGGGGGTGATTTAAACTTTTATATTTTTTAATTTTTTTTACATTTATTTAAATTTTTTTGTGATAATTTTGAAGCTCATATATGAGCCTATAAATAATGTTTTTTAATTTTTGATTTTGTTCTATTTAGGGATTTTTAAATTGACATTTAAACTCAATTTTGCTCTTTTCTTATCCTGGCTTGCCATCTGGTGGCCAAAATAAGAATTGCAGCAAGAACACTTTCAGCCTCATCAGCGAGGCTGAAAGTGTTCAGCGCAACTATCAATGCCCGAAATGGCCACTCAGTGCATTTTTTTTTTTTGAGCATTTAGATGCCGTGATCAAGCGAGATTAAAGCCTTTAATTACCACAATCGGCATTATTGCCGGTCACGGTAAGTAGACGTAGGTCATGACGCCCGCTGCACATGTGAACGGGCGCCATGTTTACACATTGATCCAGCACCATACATGTGCGTTGCTGGTAGTGAAGGGGTTAGATAACTTTTATTACTTTATTTTTATGGGAAAAGATAAAAAAAAATTTTTTTACATAATTTTATTATGTGGGTAACTATACTGATGACAATGTCACATTTCTACATATTTTGTTTACTATCTTTCTCTCCTCCTGTCAGCTCTGCAGCTGCTCCCTCATTCTCCTCCACAGTGACAGGGAGGGGGACTGCTTTAGCTACTCATATCTTTGGTTTGGTACCAGCTAGAGATATGGCCTTTATATCTTTTGAAAAGCTGACATTCCAGACAATACCAGAATGACAGCATTATGTTCAGTACATTGGAAAATATCACTGATAGAAATCGGGATGCAGTGAATGCAGCTGAAGGTGAAAGTAAAAGCAGGTTTTACCCGCGATTATTCCCGACTCGATTTCTCCTCTGTTATTTTTTGCTTTTTACAGTGTTCATCTGACAGTTTAGATCATGTGCTATTTTTTTTATAGAACTGGTTGTTACAGACACGACAATACCAAATATGACAACTTATTTTGGTTTTGTTTCAGTTTTACATAATAAAGAATTTTTGAAAAAAAAAATTATGTCGTCATATTCTGAAAGCCATATGTTATTTTTATTTTTTGGGCGACGATCTTATGTAGGGGCAAATTTTTTTCTCGCTATGTAATAAAAGTTTGATTAGTACTATTTTAGGGTGCATATGACTTTTTGATCGCTTGGTATTTGTGATGTAAGGTGACAAAAAATGGCTTTTTTGACACAGTTTTTTTAATATATATATATATATTTGTGTTAGGCGCTTACGGTAGTACAGTGAAGAGCCCTGGGAAAGCAGGGAATGAGTGCAGTCGGTTGTGGTGTGCCGAAACCGAGGATGAGGTAGGCCTGAGAAAGAAGAGGGCCTACCCAAGGAAAAGATATAGAAGAAATGAGTTGTAAATGAGTGGAGTGGTGGGAGGGTCAAAAGCTCAGACCTCAGACGGTGCAGGAGCCAGGTAAGGGGAGTGTCCTAAATAGGCTGGAGGCGGACCTCAGCCCCTCCCACAAATCCAGGCAAATTGCCTTAATACTTGTGTTAGGCGCTTACGGTAGTACAGTGAAGAGCCCTGGGAAAGCAGGGAATGAGTGCAGTCGGTTGTGGTGTGCCGAAACCGAGGATGAGGTAGGCCTGAGAAAGAAGAGGGCAAAAATGGAAACCAGTTTATTGTAGCCAATTAATACATGAATAGCTTAACCCGACATGTTTTGGAAAGCCACTCTTAACTCTTGTGTTGGATTGGGAATGTATCGCGAGTAAGCGGATGACTACCAGCGCCCCAATTTCTTTGATGACATGAGTAGTGATGTTGGCACTGGAGGCCGTGGACGCGGCTCCAATGCGAAAGGAGTGCCCCGAGTAGTTGGCTGCGTTGAGGCCCAGTTGTGTGAGGGATGACCTGACATGGGTCATGAAGGTGGTGGTGGTGAGTACTGAACCATGAAGCTGAAGTAGCGGTTGAGAGGGTAGAACTTGTGACGCTGGCTGTAAGCATCCAGAACCTGACTGGACACCATCTGTTGTGTGTGGGGTAATATGAAATGTTGACGGGTAAGTGCTGACTATTCCTGGAGTGAGGTAAGGACAGGATGTAATGATCCATGTGTTTCATCAAGTGGGAGACAAGAAGACAAGGTGAGGTTTGGGTCGTGGAGGTTGTAGTGAATTCCCCGGGCCTCAGGAATCCGTAGAAGGCCAAGTAAATTGCTGTTTTGATGATGGAGTTGATATCTGCTTCAAAAGGCATGGTGTCTAGCAAGTCGGATAATGCTTTGAAAATATGATTGTTTATGGGTAGCCTCTGGGCTGGACGTGCGGGTTCCGACTTCTGAATACCTCTGAGTATGGTTTTGATCTGGTGCGAGGCCATGAAGCTGATGTTATTGGGGTGTATGATTAGCATATGATGTTGAATGCCAGTGAGATATAGTTTGATGGTGTTGTATGACATTTTGAGTTAAAGGTGGCAGAAAGAAGCAAACCCCAGAAGAGATGTTATGACAAAAGGGTGCATGATGTTGTGTTCCATCAGGAACCTGTGGAATAGTGTGAACGCTCTGTTGTATGTTCTATGTGTATTGTCTGACAGTGCTAAGCGGGACAAAGTCTGGCTATGCCGCATGATGACTTCTAATCCAGAATGAGCTGTTGAAATGATGGAGTGATGGAGGCCGTGGGTGTCGCTGATGGGAGAGCCTGATGAAATGCCTGAAATTTGAAGCGAGACAGATTGTCAGCTGCCGTATTGCACACCCCCGGGACATGGAAACAATGTAAGTAAAAATTATTGCAAGCGGCCAACCCAGTAAGTCTCCGCAGAAACCTCATAATTGTGAGGGATTTGGAACGATCTTTGTTGATGATCTGGCAGGTTGTCTGAATAGCACCGGACCGACATGTTTGCCCATGAATGACCCCACGCCACGGCAGCCGCCACGATGGGATGGATCTCGAAAAGCGCTGAGGTAGTGGAGGATCCCTCCAAATCCCGGACTGCAGAAGGCCAGCTGCCCCACAGCCAATCGTTCCCAAAAATGGCCGCGAAGCCTGTGGTAGATGCCGCATCTGACCAGATAGAGGGGGAAGAGTCCGACAGCTGAGGGAGAAGCAAGCTCCCGCCACTCCAGGTGGACAGAAATCTCCCCCACATGCCCAGATCTGCCGCAGCGTGGGCATCCAGGGACAACCCGTGCGAGTCGTGTAGGAAAAAAGGGGAGAGGTGCAGGAGCCGTGATATAAATGAGCGACCCTGAGGTATGATGGGCATGGCCAAGTTCAGGGAGCCCAGCAGGGGCTGTAGTTCTTTGCGGTTGCAGGTAACGAGTTGAAGGTAGTTGTCTATGTGGGCGAGAATGTCCTGGATCTTCCCGGATGGCAAACTGGCTTGCATTGAGGCTGAATCCAACTGGATACCCCGGAAGGTGATGACCGTGTCTGGCCCTTCTGTCTTCTTGGTGGCGATGGGTACCCCAAGTTCCTCCTCCGGTATCATGTGCGCCGGGCTGACTTCTTGGTCCTCCAGGCTAACGGTCGGCGTGATCCCTGGCAATCCGGCCGGCGCCGGTGACGGCCCTGCCAAGGAGAGGGTCGTGGTGACCGATTCCAGCCTCTCCAACCTGGCGTTGACTTTAGACATGGATGTCATTAGAGAGGACAGCATGGCATGTATATCCCCTGTGCGGGACTGGCTAGGTCCTTCCCCTGCCTCCCCGTTATCGGTTGACGTGCGCCGCAGCCGGA
Organism: Bufo bufo; assembly: GCF_905171765.1. Classification (NCBI taxonomy): domain Eukaryota; kingdom Metazoa; phylum Chordata; class Amphibia; order Anura; family Bufonidae; genus Bufo; species Bufo bufo. Next base: position 116,681,779 of record NC_053394.1, read on the forward strand.
AAAGCTCCGCTTTCCTCGCCGTGGTGGGGAAGGGAACATGCCGTCTCCTTAACTCCGTCGTTATGCGCGGGATTGTCCAGGATCTGATGGATGCTGGACTGGCTAGATCGTCTCCCTGGGTAGCAGTGACGGATCTAGCAGGGGTGCCAGGTAGGGAGAAGTTCTCTATCCCTTCCAGAGACATAGTAAAACAAAAACAGTTGATTAGCTTTGGGAAACACAGGATCGTGCTGGCAAGCTAGCTAGGCCGGACGGCGAAAAATTATACTTACATGGTGACAGATGAGGCCCTGCTAATTGCCAAGCGGCTTGAGAGGCTCTATCTATGAGTTGGAGCGAGGGGTTAATGAGGCCACTTGTCGTAGTGGCAGGAGTGTTGGCCTCTCGGTGACTGTAAGACAGGACTAGGGGAAGGGAGTGACAGGTGAGGCCCTCTCTATTGCAACACGCGAGGCGGCTTACTAACGAGTGGCTCGATGGGCGGCTGCCTCTGAACGTTTGAGGCGGGGTGTTGGCCTCGCGGGACCACTAATTGATGGCGAAGCCAAGAGGGGGTAACCTAGTGGGATTATAGTGCCCCTAAAGCCAGCACGCTGACCCTAACGGGACCATCCGAAATGTAAGGAGAACCATCGTTTATGAGCAGGTGTACGTACCTGGTAGCAAGAAAATTCACTGGACATACGTGCAGTGCAAATATGTTTAAGCTTGACCGCCTAAAAAAAGGGGGGGTAGACAGAAAGTAGTATGACGAGTGTGGACTGTGGTTTGAACCTTTAGTATGACCCCCAGAGGATCATAAACGTAAGCCTGCGAGAATGCCATGCCTGTGCGGATGGTGTGAGAAATGAGGCCCGTGATGTGGCCGTATGATGTTGCGGAACGTGTGAGGGGTTAATGGGGACTGTGTGGGGGTTTATATATAATTTTTTTTTTTTTTTTGGAGCGTGTGGCCATGTACTATATGGCGGGTTACTTGTGTCTATGATTCTCATTTATTTATTTATTTATTTATTTATATTTTTTGACCATGGTGCAATGTGGCGGGTTCTTGATTATGTTCGGGGAGCTGCTGGGGTGATTTTATCATGAGGGGCTGTTGGAGGCAATGCTGGATGCCCCCCGGACTGCGCTGACTGTGCGGGTGGGGGCATGATGTAGAACGCCTGACCCAGAGCTCCGCCGGCCAGCCAGGAGGCCGGACAGACCTGGCGGCGGCTCCCCGCACCAGCCGCACTGTCGGACGGCCGCCGGGACACTGCGCACGCGCCGACAACCCCGCTGCGCATGCGCAGTACCCCGGCCGCGCGCACGCAGATCGGACAATGAGACGCGGCTGGCCGCCATCGGCCGCGCGGCAGGAGGAGCGGCGGAACGGACCGGAGGCAGTGGGGGGGGGGGGCGCCTGAAGCAGCGGTGCGCCCAGCAATGCTGGGGGGCATGCTGTGGAAACTGCCCGACCCGGAGTTCCGCCGGCCAGGCTGAACCGGACCACCTGACGGCGGCTCCCCGCATCAGACGCACTGTGGACGTCCGCCGGGACACCGCGCATGCGCCGGCGTATCGCCGCGCGTGCGCAGACCAGGCATCGGAACGCGGCCGGCCGCCATCGGCCGTGCGGCAGGAGGAGCGGCGGAACAGACCGGAGGCGGTGGGGAGGGGATGCCTGGAGCAGCGGTGTGCCCAGTGAAGTCGGTCATGGAGGGAGGGTGTGTACCGTGCGCACCGCTACTGCTACTGGCAGCCGTGCAACATGAAGCAAAAGAGGGGGGGGCATGAATGTGAATGATTGTGGGGTGACATGAAATGAACAGAAAATGGGGGATGAGCCCAGAAAACCACTGCCTGCATGCCGCAGGGGTGTTGCCCGGAGTGGTGGTACGGTGTAGGTAAATTTATGCATGAACAAGACATGACAGAAATGAAATGCTGGTGACTTATGTGAGAAAGCCGTGACATTAGTGCAGCGTTTGGTAAAAGGAAATGAACAGAAATGGGGGATTAGCCCAGGAAACGACTGCATGCTTGCCGCAGGGGTGTTGACCGGAATAGTGGTACGGTGTAGACAAATTTGTGCATGAACAAGGCGTGACAGAAATGAAATACTGGTGACTTGTACGAGAATGCCGTGACATTGGTGCAGCGTTTGGTGAATGAAATGAACCGGTACAGGGGGCAACCGTGTGGCCCCGGCTGTACCGTATGGATGACTCATAGTTCAACGGGCAAACGCGACCTACAGTGAACCGAGTAAAGCCGCAAAAATAGAACCGAAATGCTCCAAATCCAGAAACTGATGGCAAAGAAAAACTCGCAAAAATTCAGCGGCTCGCAGGTAACTCTCCAGAAACTCCACAAGCGACTTCCTCTCCAAAAGCTCAGACCTCAGACGGTGCAGGAGCCAGGTAAGGGGAGTGTCCTTACCTCAGATCACATGCTCCAATCACAGGGTCCATCACCGCGGTGATGGACCATGTGATTGGAGCATGTGATCTTACGTCATCAAAGGTCCTTTAGCCCATAGTTCATCTTTTGAGAAGTAAAGAAGAGACCGGGACTTACGCGAACAAACGGAGAAGGTGAGTTAATTTTTTTTATTTTTTTTAACCCTCAACTGATCACCTACTAAGCATTCTGTATTCAGAATGCTATTATTTTCCCTTATAACCATGTTATAAGGGAAAATAATACAGTGTATAGACAGTCACCTAGCAACCGTGCGTGAAAATCGCACCGCATCCGCACTTGCTTGCGGATGCATGCGATTTTCACGCAACCCCATTCACTTCTATGGGGCCTGCGTTGCGTGAAAAACGCAGAATATAGAGCATGCTGCGATTTTCGCGCAACGCATAAGTGATGCGTGAAAATCATCGCTCATCTGAACAGCCCCATTGAAATGAATGGGTCCAGATTCAGTGCGGGTGCAATGCGTTCACCTACCGCATTGCACCCGCGCGGAAATCTCGCCCGTGTGAACGCAGCCTAAAGGTGCTAGCAATGTCCAGTATATTGTCCTTCCTTTTCAGCCTTTCTTACGTGGCAAGGAACACCCTCCTAGACTTGCAGTGACAGAATGGTCTGCTGCTTCTCTGCTTAATCCACAACGTTCCAACTTGCTGGAATTCAATAATGATGAGCGAAGCTTTCAAAAATTCAATTCGGCTGCTTTGCCGAACTTCTACAAGAAATTCGGATTCATTATGAAGTACTTTGTCATGAATCACATTCCATTGTATGTAACGGGATTATCTTCAAAGAAAGAGCGCAAATTATTTTTTCAGCTGAAATTACCTGCTGGTGTATACGGAATCAAAGACACAACCCTCTGAGTCACATGACGGTCAGGTGATACATCGCGAGGGATACTGCGGACCACGTGGGACGCCACACAGGTCCTGCAACGAGAAATAGTGAACAACTTCCTTTGCTGCTCAAACACCGCTAGAAGACGAACTAACAGGCGGATAAAAAATCCTCTATCCACTTACTGTGAGTAATTTGCAACAAGCAATGAGCCCTGGAGGGGCAAGAGACATACTTTAGTACATACAATGGTATCCACCACAATTTATATGTCAACTGAAATATGACTATCTCTTAACTTTTTAAAATAGCACGCCAATATACCCTATGGCAATTTGAGACCTGATACCACATTTTACGCTACCTGGAGTGATCTCGTTTTCTCCTTTTTTGTTTTATTGGGCTCTTCACGACTGGCCACTTGGATGCTAAGGATTTTTTATGCTAGTGTCATCGGATGATATAGTATCCAACCAATGAAGTACTGACATTCTGCTACTTATATGTTGTACTGTATATTTTTTATATCGCTCCATATTGTTTTATAGAGTTTCTAGATTTCAGCGTGCTATTTCCAATAAATCTTACTTTTTTTTTTGAATACCTACATGTGTCGCCAAATATAAAGTGCCCCCCACCTAGTTTTTCTCATATGGGGAACGTTCAATGCTGATTGCGGCATCTGAGAATCACATTGAGGCCTGTGACGAATACCACACCTTGTGCCCGCTTGACGTCACCTACGTCGAGCTCACGAGATGCAGTATGGTCACGAGTTACCAAAAACATGACGTTACACCCTCCAGAGGAGCAGGTAAGGTCAGCTTGGTACAGTTTACACAGACACCTCCTGTCCACACGGGCACAGAGAGGCAACAAGCTGAGAGAGCCTTTTCACTGCCTCAGTGAAAGCAGCGCTGTCTCAGCCCGGGTATCTGCCACCAGCTTCTTGTTTGATATAAGCCCGGTCCGCTAACGGGATTATATAGGGTGAGAAACCAACCCGCTGTAGCTTTATAACTAGGCCAAAACGCAGACGTTGGGATATATCGTATTGAAGCTAATTTTTTCGGAAAATTCGGTGAATCGGCCGAATCAAATTTTTTAGAAATTCGCTCATCTTTAATTAGAGGATACTCAAAGCAGATCCTATGGTGAGTTTTAAAAAAGAGCTGGAATCATTGCTCAACAAAGGCCTAAGGGTACTTTCACTCTAGCATTATTCTTTTCTGGTATTTAGTTCCGTCACAGGTGCTCAATACCGGAAAAAAAACGCTTCAGTTTTATCCTAATGTATTCTGAATGGAAATAATTCCGTTCAGTATGCATCAGGATGTCTTCAGTACAGTCCCTTGACGGTATTTGGCCGGAGAAAATACCTCAGGATGCTGCAGGATTTTTTCCAGCCCAAATTCCGGAACACTTGTCAGAATGCTGGATTCGGCATTAATTCCCATTGAAATGTATTAATGCCGGATCCGGTACTCAGTGTTCCAGAAAACCGGATCCGTATTCCCGATCTGTGCATGCGTACGTTGCATGCGTATGTTTGCATCCGGATCCGGCAGGCAGTTCCGGCGACTGCCAGACGGATCCTCACAACACAAGTGTGAAAGTACCCTAAAAAATGGTATTCTCTATAGGAAAGAATTTGAGTATCTGAATATTCAACATCTGGTAACACCAGTAATTTATCAAGCCATATTGACAAAAATAAGCTTAATCTGCCCTGTCTTTCCTGAAAACAGAGACAAGCCCTGCAATTACATTAAATCAGTAATCATTTGTTTTGGCCTCTTAATAGTCACATTAAAAGGTTTTTTTAGGAACCCTTTTTGTTTTTTTTATTAACCCTTAGGATACCGGAGTTTTTTTTGTTTTTGCTAGAGGTGGGACGAATCCAATTTTTTTCGAATCCGAAAAGGTTCTCGGATCTATCGAATCTTTCGAATCTCGAATCCTACAAATCCTGTACATAAAAATTGTGTGAACGGTGTAAGAAACAAAGTGATCCAAACACTTATGGGTAGGGGGGATCTATGGATGACACTGCTATGGGGGGATCTATGGATGACACTGCTATGGGGGGATCTATGGATGACACTGCTATGGGGGGATCTATGGATGACACTGCTATGGGGGGATCTGTGGATGACACTGCTATGCGGGGATCTGTGGATGGCACTGTTTTGGGGGGATCTGTGGATGGCACTGTTACGGGGGGGGGGATCTGTGGATGGCACTGTTACGGGGGGGGGGATCTGTGGATGGCACTGTTATGGGGGGGTCTGTGGATGGCACTGTTATGGGGGATCTGTGGATGACACATATTTCGCACCTTATGCTATGTGCCATCCACAGATCCCCCCATAACAGTGTCCCTCCAGTGTGAATGACCCCCAATACAGGGGCTGGCATCTGGATTAGGAATGACAGCGGGGACCGGTGCAGTCTCTATATTCAAATGCATCGGCCCCGCTCACTGTAGTATAATCTTATGCTCTAACCTGCATTGTTAAGATATAATAATCCATCTGTATTACTTACATTACAACATTAAGTTCCGTAGCAGAGAGGAGGCAGGACGGGCGGGCGGCGCGTCACTCACTACATCACGCGCCCGTGCTGCCTGCTTCTATCATAAAGTGGGTGGCTCAGGCACGTGACTTAGTGAGTGACGCGCCGTCTGCCTGTCCTCCCAGCCTGCCTCCTCCCTCCTCTCTGCTACGGAACTTAATGTTGTAATGTAAGTAATACAGATGGATTATTATATCTTAACAATGCAGGTTAGATCATAATATTATACTACAGTGAGCAGGGCTGGTGCATTAGAATACGGGGACTGCACCGGTCCCCGCTGTCATGGATTCGTCGGATTCGAATTCAGGAAATGAGGTTGGGATTCGAATCCACGAATCCCTCTAGTTTTTGCAATTTCCTTTTTCTTCCCTATTTTCCATCAGCCATAACTTTACTGTCACATAACTGTATGAGGGCTTATGGTTTGCGGGACAGGTTATACTTTCTAATGCCATCATTAATTATGGCATAAAATGTAGTGGGAAGCTGTAAAAAAATTACAAATGGGGTGGAATTGAAAAAAAAAAAACAATTCCTCCACTGTTTTACGGGTTTTATTCCCACAGTATTTCCGTTATGGTAAAATGACCCATGCTTTTCATTCTCTGGGTCAGTAGGATTTCAACAATACCCCATATGTGTAGGTTTTTATGTCTAAATAGTGTAAAAATATATTTACACTTTGATAATTTATTTTTAATTTTTTTACATCACCATATTCTGACCCCCATAACTTTTTTTATACTTCTGTCTACTGAGCTGTTTAGGGGCCCATTTTTTGCGGAGCAATCTTTAGTTTTTATTGATACCCTTTTGGATTGTGCGTGACTTGTTGATCACATTTTATAAAAAAAATTCGGGTAAGAGAAGCAATGAAAAATTGGCAAATTGGCCTTTTTGACCCTTTTTTTCTGTTACAACATTCGCCGTATTGGAATTTAAAATAAATATTTTAATAGTATGGGCATTTTTGGTCGCCCTGATACCCATGATGTTTATATTTATTGTTATTTAGGTATTTATTTTTTAATTCTACGGAAAGGGGGGGTGATTTAAACTTTTATATTTTTTAATTTTTTTACATTTATTTAAATTTTTTTGTGATAATTTTGAAGCTCATATATGAGCCTATAAATAATGTTTTTTAATTTTTGATTTTGTTCTATTTAGGGATTTTTAAATTGACATTTAAACTCAATTTTGCTCTTTTCTTATCCTGGCTTGCCATCTGGTGGCCAAAATAAGAATTGCAGCAAGAACACTTTCAGCCTCATCAGCGAGGCTGAAAGTGTTCAGCGCAACTATCAATGCCCGAAATGGCCACTCAGTGCATTTTTTTTTTTTGAGCATTTAGATGCCGTGATCAAGCGAGATTAAAGCCTTTAATTACCACAATCGGCATTATTGCCGGTCACGGTAAGTAGACGTAGGTCATGACGCCCGCTGCACATGTGAACGGGCGCCATGTTTACACATTGATCCAGCACCATACATGTGCGTTGCTGGTAGTGAAGGGGTTAGATAACTTTTATTACTTTATTTTTATGGGAAAAGATAAAAAAAAATTTTTTTACATAATTTTATTATGTGGGTAACTATACTGATGACAATGTCACATTTCTACATATTTTGTTTACTATCTTTCTCTCCTCCTGTCAGCTCTGCAGCTGCTCCCTCATTCTCCTCCACAGTGACAGGGAGGGGGACTGCTTTAGCTACTCATATCTTTGGTTTGGTACCAGCTAGAGATATGGCCTTTATATCTTTTGAAAAGCTGACATTCCAGACAATACCAGAATGACAGCATTATGTTCAGTACATTGGAAAATATCACTGATAGAAATCGGGATGCAGTGAATGCAGCTGAAGGTGAAAGTAAAAGCAGGTTTTACCCGCGATTATTCCCGACTCGATTTCTCCTCTGTTATTTTTTGCTTTTTACAGTGTTCATCTGACAGTTTAGATCATGTGCTATTTTTTTTATAGAACTGGTTGTTACAGACACGACAATACCAAATATGACAACTTATTTTGGTTTTGTTTCAGTTTTACATAATAAAGAATTTTTGAAAAAAAAAATTATGTCGTCATATTCTGAAAGCCATATGTTATTTTTATTTTTTGGGCGACGATCTTATGTAGGGGCAAATTTTTTTCTCGCTATGTAATAAAAGTTTGATTAGTACTATTTTAGGGTGCATATGACTTTTTGATCGCTTGGTATTTGTGATGTAAGGTGACAAAAAATGGCTTTTTTGACACAGTTTTTTTAATATATATATATATATTTGTGTTAGGCGCTTACGGTAGTACAGTGAAGAGCCCTGGGAAAGCAGGGAATGAGTGCAGTCGGTTGTGGTGTGCCGAAACCGAGGATGAGGTAGGCCTGAGAAAGAAGAGGGCCTACCCAAGGAAAAGATATAGAAGAAATGAGTTGTAAATGAGTGGAGTGGTGGGAGGGTCAAAAGCTCAGACCTCAGACGGTGCAGGAGCCAGGTAAGGGGAGTGTCCTAAATAGGCTGGAGGCGGACCTCAGCCCCTCCCACAAATCCAGGCAAATTGCCTTAATACTTGTGTTAGGCGCTTACGGTAGTACAGTGAAGAGCCCTGGGAAAGCAGGGAATGAGTGCAGTCGGTTGTGGTGTGCCGAAACCGAGGATGAGGTAGGCCTGAGAAAGAAGAGGGCAAAAATGGAAACCAGTTTATTGTAGCCAATTAATACATGAATAGCTTAACCCGACATGTTTTGGAAAGCCACTCTTAACTCTTGTGTTGGATTGGGAATGTATCGCGAGTAAGCGGATGACTACCAGCGCCCCAATTTCTTTGATGACATGAGTAGTGATGTTGGCACTGGAGGCCGTGGACGCGGCTCCAATGCGAAAGGAGTGCCCCGAGTAGTTGGCTGCGTTGAGGCCCAGTTGTGTGAGGGATGACCTGACATGGGTCATGAAGGTGGTGGTGGTGAGTACTGAACCATGAAGCTGAAGTAGCGGTTGAGAGGGTAGAACTTGTGACGCTGGCTGTAAGCATCCAGAACCTGACTGGACACCATCTGTTGTGTGTGGGGTAATATGAAATGTTGACGGGTAAGTGCTGACTATTCCTGGAGTGAGGTAAGGACAGGATGTAATGATCCATGTGTTTCATCAAGTGGGAGACAAGAAGACAAGGTGAGGTTTGGGTCGTGGAGGTTGTAGTGAATTCCCCGGGCCTCAGGAATCCGTAGAAGGCCAAGTAAATTGCTGTTTTGATGATGGAGTTGATATCTGCTTCAAAAGGCATGGTGTCTAGCAAGTCGGATAATGCTTTGAAAATATGATTGTTTATGGGTAGCCTCTGGGCTGGACGTGCGGGTTCCGACTTCTGAATACCTCTGAGTATGGTTTTGATCTGGTGCGAGGCCATGAAGCTGATGTTATTGGGGTGTATGATTAGCATATGATGTTGAATGCCAGTGAGATATAGTTTGATGGTGTTGTATGACATTTTGAGTTAAAGGTGGCAGAAAGAAGCAAACCCCAGAAGAGATGTTATGACAAAAGGGTGCATGATGTTGTGTTCCATCAGGAACCTGTGGAATAGTGTGAACGCTCTGTTGTATGTTCTATGTGTATTGTCTGACAGTGCTAAGCGGGACAAAGTCTGGCTATGCCGCATGATGACTTCTAATCCAGAATGAGCTGTTGAAATGATGGAGTGATGGAGGCCGTGGGTGTCGCTGATGGGAGAGCCTGATGAAATGCCTGAAATTTGAAGCGAGACAGATTGTCAGCTGCCGTATTGCACACCCCCGGGACATGGAAACAATGTAAGTAAAAATTATTGCAAGCGGCCAACCCAGTAAGTCTCCGCAGAAACCTCATAATTGTGAGGGATTTGGAACGATCTTTGTTGATGATCTGGCAGGTTGTCTGAATAGCACCGGACCGACATGTTTGCCCATGAATGACCCCACGCCACGGCAGCCGCCACGATGGGATGGATCTCGAAAAGCGCTGAGGTAGTGGAGGATCCCTCCAAATCCCGGACTGCAGAAGGCCAGCTGCCCCACAGCCAATCGTTCCCAAAAATGGCCGCGAAGCCTGTGGTAGATGCCGCATCTGACCAGATAGAGGGGGAAGAGTCCGACAGCTGAGGGAGAAGCAAGCTCCCGCCACTCCAGGTGGACAGAAATCTCCCCCACATGCCCAGATCTGCCGCAGCGTGGGCATCCAGGGACAACCCGTGCGAGTCGTGTAGGAAAAAAGGGGAGAGGTGCAGGAGCCGTGATATAAATGAGCGACCCTGAGGTATGATGGGCATGGCCAAGTTCAGGGAGCCCAGCAGGGGCTGTAGTTCTTTGCGGTTGCAGGTAACGAGTTGAAGGTAGTTGTCTATGTGGGCGAGAATGTCCTGGATCTTCCCGGATGGCAAACTGGCTTGCATTGAGGCTGAATCCAACTGGATACCCCGGAAGGTGATGACCGTGTCTGGCCCTTCTGTCTTCTTGGTGGCGATGGGTACCCCAAGTTCCTCCTCCGGTATCATGTGCGCCGGGCTGACTTCTTGGTCCTCCAGGCTAACGGTCGGCGTGATCCCTGGCAATCCGGCCGGCGCCGGTGACGGCCCTGCCAAGGAGAGGGTCGTGGTGACCGATTCCAGCCTCTCCAACCTGGCGTTGACTTTAGACATGGATGTCATTAGAGAGGACAGCATGGCATGTATATCCCCTGTGCGGGACTGGCTAGGTCCTTCCCCTGCCTCCCCGTTATCGGTTGACGTGCGCCGCAGCCGGAAAAGCTCCGCTTTCCTCGCCGTGGTGGGGAAGGGAACATGCCGTCTCCTTAACTCCGTCGTTATGCGCGGGATTGTCCAGGATCTGATGGATGCTGGACTGGCTAGATCGTCTCCCTGGGTAGCAGTGACGGATCTAGCAGGGGTGCCAGGTAGGGAGAAGTTCTCTATCCCTTCCAGAGACATAGTAAAACAAAAACAGTTGATTAGCTTTGGGAAACACAGGATCGTGCTGGCAAGCTAGCTAGGCCGGACGGCGAAAAATTATACTTACATGGTGACAGATGAGGCCCTGCTAATTGCCAAGCGGCTTGAGAGGCTCTATCTATGAGTTGGAGCGAGGGGTTAATGAGGCCACTTGTCGTAGTGGCAGGAGTGTTGGCCTCTCGGTGACTGTAAGACAGGACTAGGGGAAGGGAGTGACAGGTGAGGCCCTCTCTATTGCAACACGCGAGGCGGCTTACTAACGAGTGGCTCGATGGGCGGCTGCCTCTGAACGTTTGAGGCGGGGTGTTGGCCTCGCGGGACCACTAATTGATGGCGAAGCCAAGAGGGGGTAACCTAGTGGGATTATAGTGCCCCTAAAGCCAGCACGCTGACCCTAACGGGACCATCCGAAATGTAAGGAGAACCATCGTTTATGAGCAGGTGTACGTACCTGGTAGCAAGAAAATTCACTGGACATACGTGCAGTGCAAATATGTTTAAGCTTGACCGCCTAAAAAAAGGGGGGGGTAGACAGAAAGTAGTATGACGAGTGTGGACTGTGGTTTGAACCTTTAGTATGACCCCCAGAGGATCATAAACGTAAGCCTGCGAGAATGCCATGCCTGTGCGGATGGTGTGAGAAATGAGGCCCGTGATGTGGCCGTATGATGTTGCGGAACGTGTGAGGGGTTAATGGGGACTGTGTGGGGGTTTATATATAATTTTTTTTTTTTTTTGGAGCGTGTGGCCATGTACTATATGGCGGGTTACTTGTGTCTATGATTCTCATTTATTTATTTATTTATTTATATTTTTTGACCATGGTGCAATGTGGCGGGTTCTTGATTATGTTCGGGGAGCTGCTGGGGTGATTTTATCATGAGGGGCTGTTGGAGGCAATGCTGGATGCCCCCCGGACTGCGCTGACTGTGCGGGTGGGGGCATGATGTAGAACGCCTGACCCAGAGCTCCGCCGGCCAGCCAGGAGGCCGGACAGACCTGGCGGCGGCTCCCCGCACCAGCCGCACTGTCGGACGGCCGCCGGGACACTGCGCACGCGCCGACAACCCCGCTGCGCATGCGCAGTACCCCGGCCGCGCGCACGCAGATCGGACAATGAGACGCGGCTGGCCGCCATCGGCCGCGCGGCAGGAGGAGCGGCGGAACGGACCGGAGGCAGTGGGGGGGGGGGGGCGCCTGAAGCAGCGGTGCGCCCAGCAATGCTGGGGGGCATGCTGTGGAAACTGCCCGACCCGGAGTTCCGCCGGCCAGGCTGAACCGGACCACCTGACGGCGGCTCCCCGCATCAGACGCACTGTGGACGTCCGCCGGGACACCGCGCATGCGCCGGCGTATCGCCGCGCGTGCGCAGACCAGGCATCGGAACGCGGCCGGCCGCCATCGGCCGTGCGGCAGGAGGAGCGGCGGAACAGACCGGAGGCGGTGGGGAGGGGATGCCTGGAGCAGCGGTGTGCCCAGTGAAGTCGGTCATGGAGGGAGGGTGTGTACCGTGCGCACCGCTACTGCTACTGGCAGCCGTGCAACATGAAGCAAAAGAGGGGGGGGCATGAATGTGAATGATTGTGGGGTGACATGAAATGAACAGAAAATGGGGGATGAGCCCAGAAAACCACTGCCTGCATGCCGCAGGGGTGTTGCCCGGAGTGGTGGTACGGTGTAGGTAAATTTATGCATGAACAAGACATGACAGAAATGAAATGCTGGTGACTTATGTGAGAAAGCCGTGACATTAGTGCAGCGTTTGGTAAAAGGAAATGAACAGAAATGGGGGATTAGCCCAGGAAACGACTGCATGCTTGCCGCAGGGGTGTTGACCGGAATAGTGGTACGGTGTAGACAAATTTGTGCATGAACAAGGCGTGACAGAAATGAAATACTGGTGACTTGTACGAGAATGCCGTGACATTGGTGCAGCGTTTGGTGAATGAAATGAACCGGTACAGGGGGCAACCGTGTGGCCCCGGCTGTACCGTATGGATGACTCATAGTTCAACGGGCAAACGCGACCTACAGTGAACCGAGTAAAGCCGCAAAAATAGAACCGAAATGCTCCAAATCCAGAAACTGATGGCAAAGAAAAACTCGCAAAAATTCAGCGGCTCGCAGGTAACTCTCCAGAAACTCCACAAGCGACTTCCTCTCCAAAAGCTCAGACCTCAGACGGTGCAGGAGCCAGGTAAGGGGAGTGTCCTAAATAGGCTGGAGGCCTTAATACATATATATATATATATATATATATATATATATATATATATATTATTTTTTTTTTTTTTTTTTTTTTTTTACGGTGTTCACCTGAGGGGTTAGGTCATGTGATATTTTTATACAGCAGGTTGTTATGGACGCGGCAATACCTAATATGTATACTTTTTTATTTATTTAAGGGCTGGATCTCACAGGCTTCCATAGAAGGCAAGCCCCGATGCCTATGGAAGGCATCGGGCTTGCCTTCTCTGCCATCGGGTCCCCGCCACTGCAACGATGGGGAAGCGGTGGCACCCCTACCCTCCGCGAACCCACCATAGGTGTTTTCACCGATACCGACGTATGCAGCAGGGGCCCGGCTGTCAGTGCTTTCCGGGTCCGTGCCTCTGTACATGCACAGCGCTGGTCCTTAAGTCACGTCCACCAGCGCCGTAAATGTACGGCGAGGGTCCTTAAGCGGTTAAGGAACATAGTAATTTTTTTAACTTCTATTAGATGTTAGGTTTTTGACTGCCCCGAGAAAGAACCCTGATATAGGAATATGTGAGAAGGAGCTTTATTTTATTGATTGACCTGTTGGGTCAGATGACCGTTTAATTATTTTGGCATCTGTGGCTACTGAAATAGCCAGAAAGACAATGACATCTTGAGGGGGAGTTTTTTTTCTTTTTGATTGATGGGTTATGGAAAGATGTAGTGGTTGATTTGTATTTATAAATGTTTTCATAGTGTATATTATATACATTATTTTTATGACTGGAACTTGTTTATTTTTTATTATTCTTTTATTAATGTTGAATATTGCATGTACTGTATTTTTCGCCCTATAAGACGCACCGGCCCATAAGACGCACCTAGGTTTTTGGGGAGGAAAATAAGAAAAAAAATATTTTTAACCAAAAGGTGTGCTGTGTGTTTGGAACTAATGGTGGTCTGTGGATGGCACTATTACTGGGGATCTGTGGATGACGGACACTGTTATGGGGGGGGATCTGTGGATGACTGACACTGTTATGGGGGGGATCTGTAATGGACACTGTTATGGGGGGATCTGTGGCTTGCACTGTTACAGGGGGATCTGTGGATGGCACTGTTAGAGGGGGGATCTGTGGGTGGCACTGTTATATATGTGCCATCCACAGACCCCCCAGCCCATAACAGTACCATCCACAGACCCCCCAGCCCATGTGCCATCCACAGACTCCCCAGCCCATAACTGTGCCATCCACAGATGTCCCCCATAAAAATGTCATCCACAGATTCCCCCCCCCCGCTGCTCCAGTATACAAATATAAGAGGTCTTATTCAATTAATAGTTATTAAACATGCCCCCTCACTCCTAATAGTACCTTACATCCTAACCGCTTCAGTAGAACCCAGGCAGGCAGGCCGGGCGGCGCGTCACTCACTGACGTCACTTGCCTGCGCCGCCTGCTTCATTCATAAAGTAGGCGGCGCAGGCACGTGACATCAGGGAGTTACGCTGCCGCCCGCCCGGCCTGCCTACCTGCATTCTACAGAAGCGGTTAGGATGTAAGGTACTATTAGGAGTGAGGGGGCATGTTTAATAACTATTAATTGAATAAAACATCTTATATTAGTATACCGGAGCGGCGGGGCAGGGCTATAGTTCACTGACTGCACCGCCCCGCCGCTATTGCCAGCTCCTCCTCCCAGTCCCTCCCCGAGTCCCCGCTCGCTCGTACATCGCAGCTTGCGATGTAAAACTGCAAGCATTCGCCCCATAAGACGCAGGGGCATTTTCCCCCCATTTTGGGGGGAGAAAAATTGCGTCTTATGGGGCGAAAAATACGGTAATATGCTGATTCCCTGTGAGTGTTTAAATCACCACCCAAAGTAGGAGGGACAAAGACCTTGAAGGAAGCACAATGCGAAACCTGCGTCGGGCAATATATGACTGAATACCGTTTCTTATCTATGCTATTTTACCCTGAAAATTTGTGAGTATAATACAGATTTTCTCATATTTTGGTTCTCGTTGTATTTCACTCTCCTGCCCCGTATTCTGTGTTCCTAGGAGGAGGATTGGAGGGTAGTGATTATCTGTGGCATATTTGAATAAACATCAACTTCATTTCTGACTTCTCATCTGCTTTGCTCTGAACCATATTGGGCAGAGTGGATCCCTCTTGTTTTTAACTTTTAAAAAAGTAGCCTGGCTTTCTAAGGCTGGGTTCACACGAGCGTGTCCGGATTAGTTCCGGATGCGTCCCGGTGTGTTGCGGCAAACCCGCGCGAGTAGGAATGCAATTGCAGTCAGTTTTGACTGCGATTGCGTTCCGATGTTCAGTTTTTATCGTGCGTGTGCAATGTGTTTTGCACGCGCGTGATAAAAAACCGACTGTGGTACCCAGACCCGAACTTCTTCACAGAAGTTCAGGTTTGGGTTCGGTGTTGTGTAGATGTTATTATTTTCCCTTATAACATGGTTATAAGGGAAAATAATAGCATTCTGAAAACAGAATGCTTAGTAGGTGATCAGTTGAGGGTTAAAAAAAATAAAAAAAATTAACTCACCTTCTCCGTTTGTTCGCGTAAGTCCCGGTCTCTTCTTTACTTCTCAAAAGATGAACTATGGGCTAAAGGACCTTTGATGACGTCAGATCACATGCTCCAATCACAGGGTCCATCACCGCGGTGATGGACCATGTGATTGGAGCATGTGATCTTACGTCATCAAAGGTCCTTTAGCCCATAGTTCATCTTTTGAGAAGTAAAGAAGAGACCGGGACTTACGCGAACAAACGGAGAAGGTGAGTTAATTTTTTTTATTTTTTTTAACCCTCAACTGATCACCTACTAAGCATTCTGTATTCAGAATGCTATTATTTTCCCTTATAACCATGTTATAAGGGAAAATAATACAGTGTATAGACAGTCACCTAGCAACCGTGCGTGAAAATCGCACCGCATCCGCACTTGCTTGCGGATGCATGCGATTTTCACGCAACCCCATTCACTTCTATGGGGCCTGCGTTGCGTGAAAAACGCAGAATATAGAGCATGCTGCGATTTTCGCGCAACGCATAAGTGATGCGTGAAAATCATCGCTCATCTGAACAGCCCCATTGAAATGAATGGGTCCAGATTCAGTGCGGGTGCAATGCGTTCACCTACCGCATTGCACCCGCGCGGAAATCTCGCCCGTGTGAACGCAGCCTAAAGGTGCTAGCAATGTCCAGTATATTGTCCTTCCTTTTCAGCCTTTCTTACGTGGCAAGGAACACCCTCCTAGACTTGCAGTGACAGAATGGTCTGCTGCTTCTCTGCTTAATCCACAACGTTCCAACTTGCTGGAATTCAATAATGATGAGCGAAGCTTTCAAAAATTCAATTCGGCTGCTTTGCCGAACTTCTACAAGAAATTCGGATTCATTATGAAGTACTTTGTCATGAATCACATTCCATTGTATGTAACGGGATTATCTTCAAAGAAAGAGCGCAAATTATTTTTTCAGCTGAAATTACCTGCTGGTGTATACGGAATCAAAGACACAACCCTCTGAGTCACATGACGGTCAGGTGATACATCGCGAGGGATACTGCGGACCACGTGGGACGCCACACAGGTCCTGCAACGAGAAATAGTGAACAACTTCCTTTGCTGCTCAAACACCGCTAGAAGACGAACTAACAGGCGGATAAAAAATCCTCTATCCACTTACTGTGAGTAATTTGCAACAAGCAATGAGCCCTGGAGGGGCAAGAGACATACTTTAGTACATACAATGGTATCCACCACAATTTATATGTCAACTGAAATATGACTATCTCTTAACTTTTTAAAATAGCACGCCAATATACCCTATGGCAATTTGAGACCTGATACCACATTTTACGCTACCTGGAGTGATCTCGTTTTCTCCTTTTTTGTTTTATTGGGCTCTTCACGACTGGCCACTTGGATGCTAAGGATTTTTTATGCTAGTGTCATCGGATGATATAGTATCCAACCAATGAAGTACTGACATTCTGCTACTTATATGTTGTACTGTATATTTTTTATATCGCTCCATATTGTTTTATAGAGTTTCTAGATTTCAGCGTGCTATTTCCAATAAATCTTACTTTTTTTTTTTGAATACCTACATGTGTCGCCAAATATAAAGTGCCCCCCACCTAGTTTTTCTCATATGGGGAACGTTCAATGCTGATTGCGGCATCTGAGAATCACATTGAGGCCTGTGACGAATACCACACCTTGTGCCCGCTTGACGTCACCTACGTCGAGCTCACGAGATGCAGTATGGTCACGAGTTACCAAAAACATGACGTTACACCCTCCAGAGGAGCAGGTAAGGTCAGCTTGGTACAGTTTACACAGACACCTCCTGTCCACACGGGCACAGAGAGGCAACAAGCTGAGAGAGCCTTTTCACTGCCTCAGTGAAAGCAGCGCTGTCTCAGCCCGGGTATCTGCCACCAGCTTCTTGTTTGATATAAGCCCGGTCCGCTAACGGGATTATATAGGGTGAGAAACCAACCCGCTGTAGCTTTATAACTAGGCCAAAACGCAGACGTTGGGATTCGTGATCGAGATACAAGATAGCACAAGATTAAATTATATATTTAATCGCTGTAAGGGCACACTAGATATAACACAATATACACAGAGAATATATACAGTGGTCTGAGGTTACAGATACAGATTATATGGGTACAACAGGGTTAAGCAGAGCAAAAGTCAGTTACCGGGTAAGATGAAAGTTCCTTTCGGTTGTGTTTTGTTCTTTGCTGTAGTCACATTAAAGGTAGTGATGCAAATGACCCACAAAACCCTTTAGGGTTTATAGCTCCAGTCCAAAAGGTCACAGGGAGATGGTTCTGGGACCAATGGATCTGCCTGGGTTCCGGCTACAACTAGAGTCCAAACATGGTACCGTTAGTCAGTTTCTGTGGGGAGATATGTATATCTCCCTTCCCTGGCATCCCACTATCAAACCAAGAACATGGGCACGTTCCTCGTGGCCACTGGAACACAAATATGTATCCGGTTTACGCCTGCGATGGCTGGGCGATTCATAATTCCTTATGAAATGTAGGTGCCAACATGTCTGGGAGGTATAATTGATCTTGGGCAAGAGCTGAGACCCCCCCTGCTGTGGGTTTTCCTGCAGATTTGGTTGCCTCCAAACTGGCTGGTTGAGGTGTGACATTATCCACCTGGGGCCTCCTTGAAGCCTGGACCCCTGGGGCTTTCTCCCTTGCTAGCTGACAATCAGATGGCTGGGGGGTGGGAACATATTTTGCATGTACACTGACTGTGTACAAGCCAAAAGGTGAATCAACTGACAATCAGGGCTGCCAGTAAATAATAATCCATATTCCTTACAAGGCCTTTCAGGGGTTAATCAAGGGTTAAAAAAGTACATGCTTTCCTCATCCATTTGATCGCGTGCCATTGTGGCCATCTTGATTAAAGAAAACGTGCAATTCTTGCACGTGCTGACGTGTGACGACCTCTCAGTGATCAAATGGATGAGGTAAATATGTATTTTTTTTACCCCATTTCAGAAAAAATGTATTCGTTCCTGAAATTCAGATCGAATTCCACTTCTTTAACTTCAATTCCCTCAACAATAGAATTCAACCTTGCACGTGCTCGAGCGTCTGTATGAGCAGTGGAAAACCGTGAACGATTTTGTCATGCACCAGACCTTCTTAGAAGGGAGCATGTGTTGTCTTGAGGCCAGGTAGCGGCACCTCATCCAAGATGCTTGTCGAGTGCTGAAGCCCTTCAAAGAGGCCACAAGGTTTATCAGCAGGGACAACTACAACATTAACTATGTCATCCCCCTCATATATATCTTACAACAGATGCTGATGCTCATTGCGAAGGGCACGATGGTAGAAGAACAGCTAACGCATCTTGCTGTTATCCCTGCAGCTGTTGGGGACCCACAAGGAAAAACTCCCATGTAGAAGGAGGATGAGGAGCTGCCACTGGAGGAAAGGAGTCAGAGGTAGAGGAGCAAGAGCATGATGATGTCGACGGCACCGACCATGACATCCAATCATCTGGGTGGGGGTGGAGCCAAAAAGAACTGGCTTCTTGGGCACACTGGCCAGAATGGCGACCTGTATGCTGCCTTGCTTATGAAGTGACAGATGTATCATTGACATCAAGAAGTCTGATGATTACTGCATAGCCATGCTATTAGACCCTCACTATCAAAGCAAAATGGTGGAATCTTTACTTCCCTCTGAAAACGGAAGACATATTACACTGTTACCAGGAAACACTGTGTATGCAGCTTGCCATAGCTTTTGGCGAGAAGATGCCTGCTGCCAGCATGTCTGAAAGAGAGGCCCCTCTCCGCACCCCGCAGAGTGACCCTACACCTGCCGCCACAAGCAGCAGCAGCCACTTCAGTCTCCTCAATATGATGGAGCAGTTTTTTCACATGCCTTGCCAGGCTGAGGCAAATCAGCAAGTGGAGACCTCCCGCCTCAACATCCAGCCTCGTCTCTGGCGAATGCCCTGTTCCCTGAATTTCTGGGCAGGCAGACTGGAATAGTGTCCCAAACTGGCACAGTATACTTTCTTTCATGCCCAGCCTCTGTCACTCTGAGAGTGTTTACAGCATCGCAGGGTGCATGCTGACACCCAAACAGGCCAACTTGTCCTCTGCCGATGTCCAAAACATTTTTTTTGTTGAAAATGAACCAAGTCTAGATTTGGGAGGATTTTCACACTCCTGCATGCCAACATGTACCATATGGCTGCTGCTGCCGCCACCACCTGAGCTGCCACTTTTCAATGATAATCCCCTACTGCCATCACTTTTAAAATTATGCATCTGCCACCACTACAGTATCTCTACTACAACCACTACCACCCATATACAGCTGATCTGCTGCCTTGTTTGTTCAATGCTATGATGCTTCTGCTGCCACCACTATTGCTGCCATGTACCTCTAATACCCTACTCTTTCCACATCCACACTGCGCCACTGCTCCCATTTAAAAGATAGAATTTTTCTAGGCTTGTTCACAATGAGACATTTTTTATTCTGAAAATTAACACTTGTCCATGTCGTATGGGCAGGCATTCTGACCCCGTCAAGGCATAATTTTTTTTGACACTTGGTCCCCCACAATCCACCATTTTTCCACATAACACAGTGTGTTTTTAAACACCATTTGCCCCAATAAGGGATAAGTTTTGGAAGCTTTGGAATATGATAAAGCCTAACATGCCACGCCATGGTGTGTTTTTAAACATGCTGTTTGTTAATGCTGTCAAACGTGTGTTTACCCATAGCTGTGTATGTCAGTGTCACAGACATGATTTACTATTATTGTCATTACCAGAGGGTGTTATATGCCAATTTCCAGGCCACTTAAAGCCAGTCTGGTTTGTCCCAAACCCATTTGTCCCTGAGCTGAACTTTTTGAAAAATTCAGCAAACCGAATCTCGACAGGTTTGCTCATCTCTAGAGTAGTGGTGTTAACCAGCACTGCAAGGGCACCATTTTAATCTTTGCTGTGTACACCTCTGTTTGCACTTATAAGAATATTGTTAGAGACTATAAAACATGTAAATTTGAGTGAAATTATTTTTGTTTTTAACACTGTGTCCCTTTTGGCATCTGCTTCACAGATATTTTTCACATCTATGGTGTACATACAGTCTTTTCCTGCTTTCTAAGAAACTTAGCACCATTTTGTCCAGACCCTCTGTTAGGAGAGAACATTCTCCAAGTAGTTGAATGCAATTAAGTGTTTGTTTACAGATCACAACACATTGAGAATCCCTCTGGAGGTTCTGAAATGTGTGAACGGGTGGAGATTGTGTTAAAGTGGAACTAGAATAAGCAAATGAAATCAATGTGTCTCTTGGGCAATGTAATGTCCAACCTGAGAAAATGAATACTGAATACAAACAGGAGTATTCATTATGGAAATGTAAGGCAGAAAGGTGGCCCTAATATGGTCATTTATATAAAGGAATTTCCAGAAGAAAAAAAAAAGACTTTAGTGATTGCACAGTCTTAAAAAAAAAACATGGTTACGGTCTTCCAAAAATCAGCACCACACCTGTCCTTAGAGTTATAGGAGCTCAGCGACATTCACTTCCATAGACTGAGATGCAACATAAGATACAGTTCATGGCGAGATGTTTTTCTATGTCTTTACAACCCATTTAACACTTTAGTTTCTTCAATTGACATGTATATTTGGCTTGGCTAAGCTAGCTAGTTGTGGTTGAAAATAATATGACCAGTAAAATCCAGAATTCTGAGCAGATGTTCAAATGGAACCTGGTAGCCCCTCATGGAAATTAGAATATTGATATACTACTTCACCTCTTTCATCTTCTCATTCTAATATAATCCAAAATAACTCTTTGACACTTTTCATTCCCTTCTAAGCTCTTAAATTCACATGCCTATCCTTGAACTCTGCGCTGATGACCTGTCCACTTCAGAGACAAGATTGGTAACATCCGGCAGAAAATTATCTCCCAGTCCCCAACCAATTTTGATCCTCCTCCCTCCCACACTTCCTTGAGCTCTCTCTCTCTCCTCTTTCGGCCCTTTAACAAATTAAGAAGTCTACAGGCTTCTCTCTTCTCTACCCACCACCTCCAGCAGTAATCATATTCCCTCACACCTTCTCCAGTCCCTCTCCCCACCTGTCATTACTCACCTTACTGCAATATTTAACCTCTCTCTTCTAGTATCTTTCCGTCCTCTTTCAAACATTGTTATAACCCCACTACTAAAAAAAAAAAAATCTGTGCTTCTAACTACTGTCCAGTTTCTAACCTCCCCTTCATCTCTAAACTGGAACATCTTGTCTAATCTCACCTAATAAGCTACCTTTCTGGTAACTATCTTCTTGTCCACTTACAATCTGGTTTTAGTCCTCTTCACTCTACAGAAGCCACCCTAACTAAAGTGGCTAATGATCTCCTGACATAAAAAAAGGAATGTCAACTATTTTCTACTGATTCTTTTGGACCTCTCTGCAGCGTATGATATGGTTAACCACAAACTCCTCCTCCCCATGCTCCACTTAATTGGCCTTAAGGACACTTCTGTCCTGGTTCTCTTCCTATCCCTCTGGCCGCTACTTTAGTGTGTCATTCTCTTGATCTACTTCTTCTCTTCTTGATGTTGGGGTTGCTCAGGGTTCAGTTCTAGGTCCTCTACTCCTTCTTTCTCTACACAGCCCCGATCAGATAGACTCTGAGTAGATTTAGTTTTCAGTACCATCTCTATGCTGATGACACCCAACTATACACTTCATCCCCTGACATCACCTCTGCTTTACTCCAGGACACCAGTGCATGTCTGGCAGATGTCTTTAACATCATGTTCTCTCTGTATCTAAAACTGAACCTCTTAAAAACGGAACTTCTTGTCTCTCCCCCCATCTACTAACCCACCTAAACTTGATATTTCAATTTTGGTCTGCTGTACTATCATAACTCCTCGGCAGCATGCCCTCTGTCTTGGGGTCATGTTTAACTCAAATCTTACCTTTGTTAGCCATATTCAAACACTTGGACGCTCTTGTCGTCTGCACCTCAACAACATCTCCATAATCTGCCCATTTCTTATGGTGGAAATGACCAAAACTCTTGCTTCTTTGATTCATTCTTATCCTGACTACTGTAATTACTAATTGGTCTTCCTCTCACTAAACTCTCCCCCATTCAGTCTGTCCTAAATGCTGCAGCCAGGCTATCTGTCCACCTGGTACACTGATGCTTCTAGCCTGTGCCGGTCCCTTCACTGGATGCCCATCCACCATGGAATACAGTTCAAACTTCTTACCCTCCCCCACAAAAGTCTCCACAGTACTGCACCTACATACATCTTTTTCCTTATTTGTGATCTAAGATTAGCATCCTCCATAACTCACACCTCGCACTGCCGTCTTCAAGGCTTTTCTTGAGCTGCACCTACTCTCTGGAAAGCACTGCTCTGGAATATCGGGTCAATTCCCAACTTCCCTACCTTCAAATGTGCATTAAAAACACATTTTCAGACAGGCTTATCATGCTTCCTAAACTGACTCTTTCTCTAGTAACTCCCCCCAACTCTTATCCTTCAGACCAAAACTTTATCTTCTGACAGTAGTCCCCACACCCAAAGCACTAGCATACACAGATCAGCCTACACCACTCCTTTTTTGCCAACTACCTTTTGTGTCACCCCAACTTCCTCATAGATTATAAGCTCTTGCAAGCAGGAGTTGTCACACCTAGTGTTTCAGTTGTATATTAGCCGGCAATTTTGCAATGTCTTTTGTTCTGTACATGAACCCTCTGAATTGTAAAGCGCTATGGAATATGTTGGGGCTAAATAAATAAAGATTATTATTATTATTATTATTATGTCTAAATTGTTACTGCTTAAAATGATGTTGCCACGGACAATGAAACCTCTACCGAATTCCACCTATTTGAGAAGGTCACCCTTTGTATCCAGACTAGACAGAAGGTGAGCAGAGAGTTTATACAGTTATACAGTGAGTGAGAAAGAGCAGGCTAAGCTTTATATAAAGTACAAAAAAATAAAGTACAAAAAAAGTATTTTAATGCTAATGCTATGCTTATTAAGTAAATTTGAGATTCTTGGCAAATACATTTTGTACAAAATTATTTGGGCCTGTCTGCCAGACGTCAAGGCATTCTCTGTAAGACGGAAACCTAACACTAAATTCTACCTGTTATATGCCATGACGGCTACCATAAAATTCAGGGAGTGTAAGCTAAGCCTGCTCTCCCTCACTCATTGGAAGCCTTTTGGCACAAGGAGAGGTATAGGGTGGACTCTCATTGCATTCATTGGAGCCATCTGGCACCAGGAGAGGTGTGGACTGGGCATGCATGTTGGTACCAGCATTCCCTGGATTTAATGAAGGCCATTTTGGCACCAAAAATGACCAAAATTAAGGTGGGCCCAGCATGCATGTGGAACCTACACTCCCTGAATTCTATGGTAGCAGTCATGGCACATAACCGGTATTTGACCTCACCTGGCTGGAAGCCCAGCCGCACATGCTGAGAGGAAAATACCTGCCTTTCCAGACACAACTCCTCACTGTGTCACATAATCCCCCCCCTTTGTTCAACCCTGAGGGGGTGGACACACGCCAGACAATGCACCCGGGACAGGGCATCCACGTTTCCCTGCAACTGGCCTGCTCTGTGTTCTACCGAGAACTTAAAGTTCTGCAGAGACAAAAAACATCTGGTGACCCGGGCATTCCTGTCTTTGGCCTGGCTCATCCACTTGAGAGGGGAGTGGTTGGTCACCAGGCAGAACATTCTCCCCAACAAATACTTGAGTGCCCACTTGATAGCCAGTAGTGATGAGCGGCAGAGGCTATATTCGAATTCGCAATATTTCACAAATATTTGGGCGAATATTCGTCATATATTCGCAAATTCAAGATTATTTTCTTGATTGTGAAAAATCGGCAATGTAATGCGCGCAAAATATAGGCGTGGGTCACTTTTGCTACTTTTTCTAAGCTGCTAGAAGTATCCTGAGACTGGAGAAAATGGTTGGCACGGCAGAACATAAAAAATGGCTTTATATGCAGTTAGAGTGCTCCAATATATTCGCGATTGCACTAATCGGCACTAATGATGCGAATATTTTGGTGCAATACGTGAAACCACATTTTAGCAGGTCTGCATGAATGTTTTGGTTTGGACACCAGAACCTAACACAATGGCACTAGAACATCTACACTATATCACAATATAACCTACACTGACTATCTCCCACTATCTGTATTATATATATATAAGATATCTAACTATGACACTGCTGTCTCTCTCAGAACTTTAAAAAAAACTGTGGAAAATGGCTGCTGGGGATGTTCTCATACTGTATAGTAAGGGGTAGGCAACTTTCCTATTAGTTGCTAGGGATGTTGCTAAGCTCAGACAAAGACACTGCAGCCTTCTCATTGGCCCACAAGCAAGAAGGGAGGTTACTGATGAAAAAAAAAAATCTAGAATATTCGAAATTACGAAAATATATCACTATATACTAAATATTTTCGAATTCATGAAGTGCCGATATTCGCGATTCAAATATTTGCGCACAACACTAATAGCCAGGCACACACTCTCCACTATACTGTACCTGGTTTCGGCTGGGGTGAGCTTGTGGCTTAGGAAAACAACGGGATGCTCCTCCCTGTTGACTTCCTGAGACAGTACAGCACCGAGGCCTACTTCGGAGGCATCCGTTGAACTCCCTCTTGAAGTCGGGCATCACAAAAATCGGTGACCCACACAGGGCCGACTTCAAAGTGTCAAAAGCCTCTTCCGTCCGATCATCCCAACAAACAGTCACTGATTTTCGTCCCTTCAAGATCCCTGTCAAGGGCGCGGCTAGAGTAGCAAAGTGGGGAACAAACCTCATGTAATAGCCCACCATTCCCATGAATGACTTTTTTTGCCTAGTGGTGACAGGTCGGGGCCAATTCCATATTGGCTCTATTTTGTTTACTTGGGGTTTGATGACTCCGCGCCCAATGACATACCCCAGGTACTTAGTCTCTTCTAACCCTATCGCACTTTTTTTTGGCTTAGCAGTTAGGCCAGCTTTCCGAAGGGAGTCCACTACAGCCTGCACTTTGGGTAGGTGACTTTCCCAGTCGGTACTTTGGATGACAATACCGTCCAGGTAAGCCGAAGCGTACCGACTATGTGGACGAAGCACAATAACCATTAGTCGCTGAAAAGTGGCGGGGGCGCCATGCAGACCAAAGGGTAAGATCTTCTATTGATACAGCCCCTCATGCGTGATGAAGGCAGTTTTCTCTTTGGCAGTCTCCGTTAAGAGCACCTTCCAGTACCCTTTCGTGAGGTCCAAAACAGAAAAATACCGGGCTTGTGCTCACCTCTCGATGAGCTCATCCACCCAGGGCATGGGATAACCTTCGAATTTGGAAACCTCGTTAAGTTTTTGAAAGTCATTACAAAACCGCAACATCTCGTCCGGCTTGGGTATCAATACTATAGGACTAGCCCACTCACTTTTTGACTCCTCATTGACGTCTAGCTGCAATGTTAGCGGCACCTTCTCCGATATGGCTTGTCGCCGAGCCTCGGGTACCCAATATAGTTTTAATCGGACTTTTGCCTGAGGCTCAGTGACAATGTCATGCTAGATTATGGAAGTGCGTCCAGGGAGGTCCGAGAACACATCCGTGTTCTGACTAACAAACTCCCTGGCCTCCAGAGTCTGTTTAGAGGAGAGGCTGTCAGCAATTTTTACTGTGGGGCCGATACCTCTGCTCCTAGAAAACCCAGCTGTGGGCTGTCTTCTTTACAGGTTTCCCTATCTTTTCACGGTTTGAGTAAATTCACATGGTAAACCTGCTCCGGCTTTTGCTGCCCTGGCTGGTGTACCTTGTAGTTTACATCTCCAATTTTCTCGAGTACCTCGTTAGGCCCCTGCCACCTAGCCAGGAACTTACTGTCCACGGTCGGCACCAGAACCAAAACCCGATCACCTGGTTTAAAGATCCGGACCCGAGCCTGGCAATTATAGACCAGACTCTGGGCTCGCTGAGCTGCATCCATATGCTCCCTAACAAGAGGCAACACTATTTATCCTATCTTGCATCTGGTCGATAAAGGGTAATCAGAGCAGATCTCACCTGTCTGGAAACTTCATTCATGGAGGCACGGACCGCTTCCTCACCCGGACTGGGAGCAAGATTTGTATAAATGAAAAAAATAGGTTGTCCAGCCTTTCGTTGCGAAGTTCCAGTGGCACTTTATTTCATAATAAATTTAAAAACATCCAGGTACAGGGAATATTGGTCTACGCGTTTCAGGCAACAAAACAGTTACAGCCCTTACTCATGACCATTAAACACACATTAAATCTTCACATTTATAGGAGGAGGAAACCGCACCCAGACCAATCAAGGGGTCATGCAGCCACTCCCTCTGTAAGAATGATAACCATAAAACACTAAATAAACTTAAAATAATCTTATGTTTAGTAAGGAAAAATAGGGAATCAAGTGTTTAGTATTGACGGATCA
This sequence comes from Bufo bufo, assembly GCF_905171765.1. Classification (NCBI taxonomy): domain Eukaryota; kingdom Metazoa; phylum Chordata; class Amphibia; order Anura; family Bufonidae; genus Bufo; species Bufo bufo. Next base: position 116,708,928 of record NC_053394.1, read on the forward strand.
GGTCCAACCTTTTATTTAACCCTAAGGGTTGGCGGCTTTCCAATCTAAAAATCCAAAAGGATTCCCTATTCAGGAGTTTTCTTCTTCTATCGCCGCCTCTTGCTGGTTTATTGACCCTTTCAATACCTTGCACCAGCATATCCGATATATCGCCACCATGAACTACCGGAAAGTGAAGACTCGCCGCAGAGACATTGCGGCTTTCATGGTGCGGCACATCAGATACGTGTTTTCTTATCCGGGTTTTTATAGTATTAGTAGTACATCCTACATATTGAACCAAACATTTAGTACATGTAATCAAATAGATGGAATATGTTGTGTTGGAATTGAGGAATGATTTTATCACACAGCTTTGACCAGTGACACAGGATTCAAATGATTTGGATATTTTCATACATCTGCAGCAGATACACACAGAATGCCCTTGGTAGTATTTTGAAGAGGTGATGTTGTTTTATTTTTTTGGAACATTCTAGGACTAACTGTATTTGCAATTGTTGGAGCTCTGCGTGCTGCGAATTTTATGCCAGTTACAGCCACCTCACTCCAGTTTTTATCGCAAGCTAATACTGGGAAATGTTTTTTGATAATGTTGCAGATCTGTGTGTATTCACTGCTGAACTGCGTGACACTCTTTTTTTGTATGATCCGACTCGCAGTTCCTTTGAATTTTTTTGACATCCATGTTTATCAATTTGTCCCTGTTCATACCCAGAACTTCTTTGCTGTGTTTTATCATCAGCTTTTTGGGATAAGCTCTGTCAGATAATCTGTTAATAATATCTTTAGCCTCTTTTTCAAACATGCTTGGCTGGCTGTAATTTCGCCTGGCTCTAATGAGTTCCCCTTTTGGTATATTTCGAACTGTATGAGAGGGATGACAAGACCTCGCATGAAGTAATGTGTTACCTGAGGTTGGTTTTCTATGTGTGCTTGTGTGAATGGAGGCTGCGGTGGAGTCCCCCCTCAGGCAGAGATCTAAAAACACAATGTGAGAGGCATCAAACTGAACACTCTTGCATCTGGGTAACATACTCAATGACTCTTTTATGTGAAGTGGGTTGTTGTTCCCACGCCTCTTTGGCCACGTCTAAGAGACCGCGAGGGTGTCTGCCATATAGCAGTTCGAATGGCGAGAACCCAGTAGAGGCCTGGGGTACCTGTCGCACTGCGAACATGAGATAGGGCAGAAGGAGGTCCCAGTCCTTCCCATCTTTAGACACAACCGTTCTACCAGACCGTCCGTTTGCGGATGGTAAAGGAATGTCCGTAGTTGTTTTATGTGCAACAACTTACAGAGTTCCCTCATCACCTTGGACATAAAAGGAGTCCCTTTGTCAGTTAGAACCTCTTTAGGTAGTCCCACTCGGGAAAACATCTCCATTAACTCCTTAGGCTACTTTCACACTTGCGTTTTGTGCGGATCCGTCTTGTATCTGCACAGACTGATCTGGACGAATAATACAAACGCTTGTATCCGTTAATAACGGATCCGTTTGCATTATTCATTCAAAACAAAGTCTAAGTCAAAACGGATCTGTCTTGTCTTACATTGAAAGTCAATGGGGGACTGATACGTTTTCAATTGCACCATATTGTGTCAGTGAAAAACGGATCCGTTTTCAATTGCACCATATTGTGTCAGTGAAAAACGGATCCGTCCCCATTGACTTACATTGTAAGTCTAGACGGATCCGTTAGGCTACGCATAGTCAGACGGTCACAAAAACGCTGCAAGCACGCCAACGCAGCCAAATTGATGCATTCTGAATGGATCCTAATCCATTCAGAATTCATCGGGGCTTAACTGATCCGTTTTGGGCCGCTTGTGAGAGCCCTGAAACGGATCTCACAAGCGGACCCAGAAACGCCAGTGTGAAAGTAGCCTTAGCTATGAGTTTGGCCGAGGTATGTTGCAGTGGCACCGCCTCCGGGTACCGAGTGGCGTAGTCTAGAATGACTAAGATGTGTTGATGACCTCTGGCGGACTTCAGTAATGGGCCTATGGGGTCCTTAGCTATTCGGTCAAATGGTACTTCGATAATCGAGAGAGGTACTAGGGGACTACGGAAATGTGGCTGGGGGCTAGTTATCTGGCAGGTCGGGCAAGACTTACAAAACTCTTCCACTTCTTTGAATATGCTGGGCCAGTAAAACCGCTGTAGAATACGATCCTGAGTTTTCTGCAGCCCCAGGTGACCCCCGAGAATGTGTTGGTGGGCTAGATCTAACACAAGCTTGCGATAAGCCTTGGGGGCCACCAACTGTTCAATAGGCTCACCCCGTAGTTGGTTTACCCGATACAACATATCCTGATGAACCACAAAATGGGGAAACAATGACTCTGCCCCAGGTTGTTGTGGTTCACCATCTACTATTAACACATTTTCCCAGGCGCAGGATAGGGTTGGGTCCCGACATTGGGCGGTACCAAAATTATCCCTGGAGACATTAAGGTCTGCCTATTCAGGACCTGGCGGCAAGTCCTCCACGTTTCCCACCATCACATTTAGCGGGGTTATCTCCCCCTCTTCCACCGAAATGGCGGTCACCCCTACCGCTGGCCCTTTGGTCTCCGGTTCCCAGGGTTCTGGTCTCCCCCTTGAGCTGGGCCACTCTGCTAGGGTTACCCCTGTCTCATTGGTATCAGTCACTCTCATAGCAGGCCGCAGTGACGGGAAGTCTCTCCCTATTATAAGTTTGTAGTGTCAATTTAGGGCAACTGCCACTTCGTGAGTCCATCTGTCAGCCCCTGTGGTTAGAGACACCAGGGCAGTGGGAGCCAGACACCAGGGAGTACCAGGGGAGCCAGACTCCCTGAGTCCAGCAGAGCCTCCGCTGGAATGTCTCCTACCTCCACCTAGTACAGGTGGTTTAGAGTTTTTGGGGTACCTGCTGCACACAGCTTCCTGGCATATAGCGACTGACGGTAGCCATAATTAGTATCCATGGGTCTAACCTGATGGGGACAGTCAGCTCTTACATGGCCCGACTCCTGACACCGCCAGCAGACTCTCGGAGCCACCGCCAGCAGACTCTCGGAGCCAGGTCCAAAGGTACACCCCGGGTGGGTTTTGTTGGTACAAGTCGCCGGGTCTGGGATGGAGATTTGACGCAAGTTTGACTGTCCCCCTCCCAAAAGAACCCCCTGTAACAGTCTTAGTAGCCTCATAGTGCTCCACCAGGTCCACCATTTCTAGGGCGTTGCCAGGAGACACCTGGCCGATCCAGTGCTGGAGAGAGGGTGGCAGGGCCCTCCAGAACATATCAGCCAATAGTCTATCCAGCATAGCTGTGGGACTAAGCACATCAGGCTGTAGCCACTTTTGCAAGACGTAGAGTAAGTCATAATACTGGGTCCTCGCAGGCTTAGCCGGCTTAAACCCCCACTGATGTACCCTCTGGGCCCGGACCAACACATTCACCCCCAGTCTTGCCAAAATATAACCCTTTACTTTTTGTTAGTTGGCCGCTTGTTCGTCAGGCAAGTCGAAATACACCCACTGGGAATCGGATGCCAGGAATGGAGCGACTACCTCCGCCCACAGGTCACAGGGTAGCTTTTCCCTGATGGCCACTTTCTCGTACATCGCCAGGTAGGTTTCGATGTAGTCTGCGGGGGTCATCTTAGGAATCGCGGCACGGACTGCTTTCCGGGCATAGTGGACGTTTGGGGTTGCTCCTGCTGTCTGCAAAGCCACCATGTGTTGTAGCAGCAACTGGTTATTCTCCTGCTGCTGCTTATTAGCCTCAAGTTGCTGCAGGTTTGTCTCTCGCTGCTGCAGATTAGCCTCCATGAGGGCCTTCATAACAGCCTCCATTTTGTCGTGGGGCACTGGTTGTAATACAGCTGGTTTCATGTACGACATACAACTGTGCCTGAAAAATGCAGAAACCAAAAATATAAATACACCCACTGGGAATCGGATGCCAGGAATGGAGCGACTACCTCCGCCCACAGGTCACAGGGTAGCTTTTCCCTGATGGCCACTTTCTCGTACATCGCCAGGTAGGTTTCGATGTAGTCTGCGGGGGTCATCTTAGGAATCGCGGCACGGACTGCTTTCCGGGCATAGTGGACGTTTGGGGTTGCTCCTGCTGTCTGCAAAGCCACCATGTGTTGTAGCAGCAACTGGTTATTCTGCTGATGCTTATTAGCCTCAAGTTGCTGCAGGTTTGTCTCTCGCTGCTGCATATTAGCCTCCATGAGGGCCTTCATAACAGCCTCCATTTTGTCGTGGGGCACAGCTGGTTTCATGTACGACATACAACTGTGCCTGAAAAATGCAGAAACCAAAAATATCGGTGTTCGCGCCAGCCTCACTGCTCTTCTGCGCATCCTCCACCAATTGTGGGGTTTCGCTCTGGTAGATAGGGTAAGCGGCCACCGTACAGAGGCAAAATACAAGTTCTTAACTCAAAATGTGAGTGTTCACACTTGAGGCAATTGCACAAAACAGTACGTAACTTTGCAGTCTTGGTGTTAATTCACACACAATGTAAGGTTCATATAACACAAGTCACCTTACTGGCAGTTCTGCCTCCAAAAGTCCACAGCAGGCTTTAGGGACCTGTTTCCCTAGCATGCAGCTCTCAGCCCTCCAGCACAGCACAAAGCCTCAGATCTCAAAAACAAAGACATCTCTACTGAGCCCAGCTGCCTATTTAAGGACAGCCAGGCGCTGCCAAAACCCGGAATGGCGCTTAAACTCCGGTCCGGTATTTGACTTCACATGGCTGGAAACCAGCCCAGCCGCACATGGTGGGAGGAAAATACCTACCTTGCCAGACACAACCCCTCGCTGTGTCACAATAGTTAGGCTGGGTTCACACTTGAGCGTTTTACAGCGCGTTCAAACGCGCTGTAAAACGCTCAACACATGAAAACCAATGCTTCCCTATGGCCCTAGTTCTCACTTGAGCGTTTTACAGCGCGTTTGAACACGCTGAAAAACGCCCTACGCTCAAACAAGTTCTTGAACTTCTTTGGGGCGTTTTGACGCGCGTTTGTGGCCATAGGACACTGCAGTCAATCACACAAACGCGCGTCAAACGCGCGTTTACTATTGCAAAAAACACGCATAAAAACGCGCGACAAAAACGTGCGTTAAACGCGCATATAAAATGCGCTCAAGTGTGAACCCAGCTTAACAGGAGTCCTTTGAGATGCTATATGATAGGCACAGGGTAACTGCTGAAAACACGTGACTGAGCGGTTCTTGTGGAGATGCTATAAACTTAGAATTTTATAGTCTTGACAAACTACATATCCTACATTTCCTTGACCATATAAAACAACAAAATATGTTCTTCATTTAAATATTCCCTCACATACTTTTCTGTTACTCCTCTTTTTATTCTTTCATCAACATATTTTCTTTGTAGTAAACAATTTTTTATGTCATATTTCACACATCAGTGGACATGGGTTGCTCTCTACGGAGCAGCTTTTTATTGCATAAATCATTGGTTTTATGGGAGGGGAGTAGTAAATGGTAGACTTTTGTCCACATGCTTGCCATTCCATTCCTTAGACAACCCCCAACATTGTCTGAGAATGCTAAAAATCGCAGATGTACCTAATCATCACAGCTTACAGGTTAAACTCGAAAAATTTGAATATTGTGCAAAAGTTCATTTATTTCAGTACTATACTTAAAAGGTGAAACTAATATATGAGATGGACTCATTACATGCAAAGCGAGATATTTCAAGCCTTTATTTGTTATAATTTGGATGATTATGGCTTACAGCTTATGAAACCCCAAAGTCACAATCTCAGAAAATCTGAATATTGTGAAAAGGTTCAATATTCTAGGCTCAAAGTGTCACACAGCCTGAAACTTTGAGCCTGTATACTTTTCAGAGGTCCTACATTTTTCTATTTAACATCCTTTTTTTATTGATTTCATGTAATATTCTAGTTTTCTGAGATTGTGAATTTGGGGTTTTCATGAGCTGTAAGCCATAATCATCCAAATTATAACAAATAAAGACTTGAAATATCTTGCTTTGCATGTAATGAGTCTATCTCGTATATTAGTTTCACCTTTTAAGTTGCATTACTGAAATAAATGAACTTTTTCACAATATTCAAATTTTTCTAGTTTCACTTGTACAGTCTGCACACAGGGGTGGTAAACGAGAGCTATCGGCTCATTCTTCTTCTATGGTTTTTACAGATTCAAACGAACGAGACAGGGTTGTCACTGCTGCTTTTATAGCAATTCACTCTCAGATGCCCCTGCTGTGTTACTGTAGATCAGATGTACGTCTAAAATTCTCTCTAAACCTGAGTCTCTTGAATTAAACCAAGGACATTTTAGGCCTCTCTAACACAGAAGAAGACTCCCTCCAGTATTATATATAGCACTTGGCTACAGGTTTTTGAATTTGGACCCAGAAGCTTCAAGTTGCATCTTTGAGAGACACTATTGTTTTTTTTTATGTTTTCAGCATAAATCAGTTGCTGTTGTTTGAAAAACTGGACATGTGGCAATTGCTGTAGCAGCTTCAGTGTACAAACAGATTTTCTTTGTGCGACTCCCCATGAATGTGTAGGTGCCCAACCATAATAAATTAAAGGGAACCTGCACCAACACAGGTTTCGGAGCACAATCTCCAATAAAGACATCCTTCATTCACAAATTAACACCAAGGAACTGGTTGTCCTTAGAATATCACAGAGCAGTACCAGGCATTGTTGATTTTTTCTGCATTCCCTACATAAGTTTGGACACTGTTGGGGTTGATTGAAAAGATCCCAATACCGACAATCTGGATTGCAGCTATTCTTACACGTTCATAGTGACTACCCTGTGCAACTTTCTGCACAACATAAGATGAGCACATTCACCTTTTTTCCTGCTTCACCGTATGCAAGTTAGATATTACAATACTCAAATTAGTGCCATTTTGTTATTGTCCCCTTTTCTCCTCAAGACTGGGCTATTGTATTAACATAACCGATTCATATTTTTGGAGTGTGAGAGGAAAAATGACAGAAACGTACACAAACACAGGGATCTTGACATGGAGGCCACTTAATATGCTGGATCTGGTGATCTGTAACATGGGGACACCCCTTTTTCTTTCTTGGAGGGATATCTGGCTTTTACTGTGTTGAAGACCCATAACTACAGTAATTTAGCATATTACTGTTTCTATAATATAGAGGTACCCTTTATGTTTCAATAATTTTATCTTGACATGAACAGATAGTTTAATGAGTGTACTTCTTTAAGCCCTTGGTGACATCTGTAGTACATATAAGGCAGATGTGCATAGGAAATATCGCATGAGCTCAGGAGCTGATCCCACTCCATATGTGGCAACCACCTGCAGTAATCAGGATCAGACATAGCTCCAATTCTAGTCATTTAACAACTCGATTGCTGCAGTTCCTAGCTACCATGGCACCTGAATGGTCAGAGAGAAGGGGTTCCCTCTGTCCTCCGATCAGCCAACCGGCAACAAGATTTTAGGGTGCTGAATGGTTGACATGGCAACCTGGTGCCTTGTAAAGGCCTCCAGACCTTCCATGTAAATATTATTACATCCTGTCAAAAAGCAGAGTGTAATAGGATAATGGTAAAATCACTATAACCTGTAATACAGAGGTGCAATGCGGTACAAAAGATCAAATGGTGACTGGTTCAAGTTTCCTGGGAGAGCTAACCAAAAACGAATAAAAGGTAAAAAAAAAAAAATGTTTAAAAAATTTGTAAAAATATTTAAGTATAAAAAAAAATTGAGACAAAGAACTTAGATTAGGGGGGCACACCAAGTTAACCACATAGAGTTCAAGCCACGGTATTAAAACACAACCATGTAGACACAAGAAAAGAAATGCCATATACAAGGCTGCACCTCGAATTATAAAAATATATAATTTATTAGAAAATACAGAGCCCAAACATTAAAATCATTGTATGCAAATTCAGTACCGTGTGTGAGCTGAACATACCGTATGTCCAACACACATGCCTACAACAACCAGTTTATAGGTAGAAACATACGTATGCTGCCAAAAATGATAAATAATGCACAAATAGAACACTAAAAAATCCAATGCTTATCATATAAGACAATCAGCAAGCATGGTGTGTAGGTCAAAATATGCCCCACGCGTATCGACAGGTCAAACTGGCTTCCTCAGGGATCCATAAGTCAGAGCAAATGTGCCCAGTAAAAATACATTAATCCATAATGAGTAAATGAGTGTCACCTGTTAGAAGCAAGGGGGTGGGTGGTAAAACCACACTGATGTTCCCGTTGCAGGACCCATATCCTTACATCTTTACACGATGGCGCCGTCTAGTTTAGATCGGTGTCGCAAGTGTACCATCGGCATATGCACAAAATGGCGCACAGCCGGAAGTCCGCAGTGCGTTTCAAAGACCGGAAGCGCATCACCGAACTCCATGTGCGCATGCTCTGGGTGTGGAGAATGCGTGCCAGCATGCGTTCCAACATAAACAAAGATGGAGGGAGGATACCTTAATCAATACAATATTTTTCAGAACCCCCCCTCCCCGTACTAATGACCAGTTAGCCATAATAGAAAGAAAACCATAAAAACTAAAACAAAAAAATATATATCACAATAGAGACTCAATATACACCACATGATTAACATCCCTACACCAATATATATGCACATATATAGGAGTAACAAAAGAAAATATTAATGAAAAAATAATTATGTATATAGTAAATATGTGTATATGCAATTCATGATTTAAAACCCTATATCTGAACCCATATAACATAAAAAAGCAAATAAATGAAATTAGACATAACAATAAAGTGGTTAAATTCATAGTATAATATTTCATAAAAAATCGCTCATATAGTTTTACAATAATAAATTGCGAAAAAAATATATACTGTGGTAATGTGAACAGTGCTGGAAGGTGTGTTGTCCCACTTCAGGTACCTCAGATGAGTGAGACAGATAAAATCCAGAGAGTGGCAGTAGTCTCAGCAAAGCATAGTTTGCTGAGACATTTCTGTATACATTTGTTGGGCTGGTGCCTAGACTTGGTAGAGTGAGTTCCCAGTCCACACCCTTCCAGTACGGGTTTTCCTTTTTTACCTGAGGTGATCGCAGGTGAGGCCTGCTGTAATCAGGCTTGCATAAAGCGCCTCAGAGTAGGTCAGTCTGAGGAGGGAGAAGTGTCTGTGATACTGGAGCAGAGGCTCTGTGTGTGGTCTCAGTCAGGAAGACTGAGGGGCTACAAGGCTATGCAGAGCCTGATCTCTCCCCTGTGTGGACTGACGCTTGATGAGTGGAACCTGTTAAGGCTTGGAGCCTGAGACCATGACACTAAGCGGTACTTAGAGGTGAGTCAGGGAAACCTATGTGTTTAGGTAGAGCCCAGACGGGCAGGAGTTTATTTTGTACAACTGTTTATGTTTACGCGGACGTGCCGCAATAAAACACAGTTTTGGCCCTTAAATCCTGGTGTCTGTGAAGATGTCTGTGAGTGTGACCCCCTGAAAGAGAGACGATCCCTTACAATACCAATGCATGAAAATAAATTCATAATACTATAATTCCTAAATTCATAAATAAATAAGAACTAATTAATCCATGATTCCAAATGATATCCCCAAATACACTGTGGCAATGTGAACATTGAGGTGTTGTTTCCCCAGGTTCCAGTCCGGGACTTGAGGCATGCTCATGTCCAGGGATCCTATTTAATCCTGCTACTGGATCTTGGGTGGGGCTCACTCTGGAGTGTCTTGTGAAGCAGAGTCCTGGTGAGGCTCTGTGTGAGTGGTCTCAGCCGGGTGGGCTGAGGGGCCACGAGGCTAGGCGATAGCCTGAACTTTGGGGGACACGGTGACACCTGTGAAACAAGGATCACGAGTCCAGAGTCGGGAGGACTACTGGGCCACAATCCCCCAAAAGGTATTGAAGTGTCGCAGCCTGGAGGTTGCTGGACTGAATGGCTGAGGAAAGCCGCATTTGTGTTCCATGTGTGAACAGGGCTCTCTAGGTGAGTCAGGGATACGCTTATGTGTTTAGTTAGAGCCTAGCCGGGCAAGGGTTTGTTATTTTGTGTGGATGTCACACGTGATAAGTTGAAGCTGCGACTTCTTAACCTGTGCTTTGCTAAAGTGTCTGAAATAAAGCAAGAGTTTGGACATTATAATCGTGTCTGCAAAGATATCTGTGAGTGTGACCCTCTGAAAAGAGATGATCCCTTACAACACTTAGGCCTCTTTCACACGGGCGTTGCGGGAACACCCGCGATTTTTCAGCGCGAGTGCAAAACATTGTAATGCGTTTTGCACTCGCGTGAGAAAAATCGCACATGTTTGGTACCCAAACCCGAACTTCTTCACAGAAGTTCAGGCTTGGGATCGGTGTTCTGTAGATTGTATTATTTTCCCTTATAACATGGTTATAAGGGAAAATAATAGCATTCTGAATACAGAATGCTAAGTAAAACAGCGCTGGAGGGGTAAAAAAAATAAATAAATAATCATTTAACTCACCTTAGTCCACTTGTTCGCGATGCTGACATCTCCTTCTGTCCCCTTTACTGAATAGGACCTGTGGTGAGCATTAATTATAGGTAAAGGACCTTTGATGACGTCACTCCAGTCATCACATGGTACGTCACATGATCTTTTACCATGCTGATTCACCATGGTAAAAGATCATGTGACGTACCATGTGATGACCGGAGTGACGTCGTCAAAGGTCCTTGACCTATAATTAATGCTCACCACAGGTCCTATTCAGTAAAGGGGACAGAAGGAGATGCCGGCATCGCGAACAAGTGGACTAAGGTGAGTTAAATGATTTTTTTTTATTTTTTTAATCCCTCCAGCGCTGTTTTACTTAGCATTCTGTATTCAGAATGCTATTATTTTCCCTTATAACCATGTTATAAGGGAAAATAATAATGATCGGGTCTCCATCCCGATCGTCACCTAGCAACCATGCGTGAAAATCGCACCGCATCTGCACTTGCTTGCGGATGCTTGCGATTTTCACGCAACCCCATTTATTTCTATGGGGCTTGCGTTACGTGAAAAACGCACAAAGAGGAGCATGCTGCGATTTTCACGCAACGCACAAGTGATGCGTGAAAATCACCGCTCATGTGAACAGCCCCATAGAAATGAATCGGTCAGGATTCCGTGCGGATGCTGTGCGTTCACCTCCCGCAACGCATCCGCGTTGAAAACTCGCTCGTGTGAAAGGGGCCTTATAGTTTAGTGTTGGCCGAATACCGCGTGTGCTCGAGCACGATGCTAGAGTCTCCTCCCCGCACGTTTGTTGGCTGCCAATAAACGTGCAGGTAAGTGCTGCCATTCACTGTAATGCCGTAGCCATGTTGGCTGCTGGCATTTCAGTGATTGGCTGGCCGGAAAGCGTCATCAGGTGCTATATAGCACCCGATGACACTTGTTCGGCTCAGTATTAGTCAGGGAGAGCTGGAGAGCACAAGGGAGAGATAGTGTAGGGATTGAAATAGCAATATTTCAGTTTTAATACTTGTTATAGACCCAAAAGTCCTTTTAAGGACTATTTTGTGTGGCAGCAATATATATTTTTAGCGCAACCTGGGATAAATTGCTAAAACTTGTGTAACACTGCAGTGGGGAAGCGGCAACAGGCCGAGCTTAACCTCTTCAGGACACATGACGTACCGGTATGTCATGTGTATTTCCGATCGCCGCCGCCCGGCTGGCAGTGAACGGAACAAGGTGCCTGCTCAAATCATTGAGCATGCACCTTGGCTAATTGCGCGGGGGATGGGTCCCGTGACCCCCCGTGTCGGCGATCGCTGCAAACCGCAGGTCAATTCAGACCTGCGGTTTGCGGCTTTTACCTGCGGTTGCGGCGGCTGGCGGCCGTGCCATCGGGTCCCCATGCGGCTGTAGGGGGGATCCGATGGCATGGAAGGCAGCGCGATACCTAAGGAAGGCATCACGCTGCCTTCCAGTGACGAGCCTGTGAGATCCAGCCCCCTGGATCTCACAGGCCGGAAGCTGTATGAGTAATACTCACTGTATTGCTCATACAGCCAATGCATTCCAATACAGAAGTATTGGAATGCATTGTAAAGGGATAAGACCCCCAAAAGTTCAAGTCCCAAAGTGGGACAAAAAATAAAGTGAAAAAATAAAGTCCGTATCGACCGGCTCTATAAAATGACATGACCTAACCCCTCAGATGAACACCGTAAAAAATGTAAAATAAAAACTGTGCTAAATAAACCATTTTTTGTCACCTTACATCACAAAAAGTGTAATAGCAAGCGATCAAAAAGTCACACGCACCCCAAAATAGTGCCAATCAAACCGTCATCTCATCCCGAAAAAAATCATACCCTACCCAAGATAATCGCCCAAAAACTGAAAAAATTATGGCTCTCAGACTATGGAAACACTAAAACATGATATTTTCCCCTCCCCCACGACAGCACCATAGAGAGAGGGATCCACCCCCAGGGACAGGAAACCTACAGAAATAAAAGGGTGGAGCCTCTCCTCCTATTCAGTGGTTTCCTGTCCCTGGAGTGGGAGACCTACAGTTTCCTTTTTCTTTAGGTCTTACCGTTGGTCTTTGTTTCCTAGGAGTTTCCTAGAGGGCTGACGGTCGCTGCCGGGGTCTATCGCGCTGCTGGGCAGGCTGAAAGGACCCTAGGATGCGGAGGTGCTCCAGGGGGCTCTCCGTATTTTGCGGCAGGCATGTGGGTAACTCTCAGGGAGAGCTCTGCCCCATGGAAGCGCCATCTGGGCGGCTGGAGAGTGGTTATCCTTGGATACAAGGCTCTGCCACTGGTTTTTCTGTTGGAGCAGCGGCAGGACGCTTCCGGACACGTGGGGAGATTGGTCACTTCCGGTACGCGACAAATGCATGACGCACTTCCGGTTTCCCTGAAGAGCTCCATCGAGGCGTGGAACGCATATTACGCGACTTCCGGTTTCGGATACCGGATGGGGCGCGCTTTTCAAAAGCGGCAAATGAGCGAACGCCCGGGAGTATTTAAGAGAGATGGCCAGACCAGTCAGTGAGCCTATACAAGACGGTCTGTGCTGATCTACATGTAGGGGTCCTGGCAGTTGTTATGTTATAACAAAGCTACGGATCAGAGTCTAATTATAAACCTTTTTTTCCATAAGTGTATAGACTCCCTGCCTCCTCCATCCTGATACAATGGAGGAAGAGAGAAGACCTGAATCTGCTGAGGGTGAAGTGGATCCCATCCCGGTAGTTCTTTGATCTTCAGGGGGTAAGTGGCTCCGTTTTTGGTTTTTTTTATTAAAGTTATGCCTTGTGCTCTCTCCTTTCCAGCCTAAACCAAAGAAAATGCTGGTAAAGAGAAAAAACAAGGAGTGTGCGCTGTGCAGGACTTCTTTATCCTCTTCCTATGGAAAGAAATTGTGCAAAAAATGCATAGACAGGACCATTTCGGACGAATCCCCATCCTTATTGGAAAGCATTAGATCGCTTATTAAGACGGAGGTTAAAAATACCCTTAAGTCAGGCAAGAAGGAAAAGATTTTGATTAAAGATAAAAAGACAAAATCTAGCCTGCCTCAGGACTTCTCTCCAGACGACAGTGACACACCTCAGGGGTCGTCCTCGTCTGGTTCATCATCGGAAGATGAATCTATGTCCAACACCTTTTTTCCTTCAGAAGATACAGACAAATTGCTGAAAATTATAAGATCCACCATGAACATTGAGGATGTTAAGGAGGATAAACAGAGGTTATGTAATATCCCCTGTCAGGGAGAATTTTTGTTTGGGCCAGAGCTAGACGATCTATTAGAAAAGGCAGCTGATAGAAAGAAAAGATTTCCAGTCCCTAATCCTGCTGCTATCTTTAGTTCCCGAGGTAGGCAGTCCTTTCGTCCCTATAGAAATTATGCAGGCAGAAGGCAGAGCAGAGATAAGGATCAGAGATTCCGATCCAGAAATTTTGGGGGCAAAGGATTCTTGTTCGGAAATCCTGCCTCTGCTAATAAGAAACAACCCCAACAATGACGCCAGGCCAGAGGTGGGAGGAAGGCTGAAATTCTTTCAGGAAGCCTGGGAAAGGATTGCAGGGCCATGGGTTCTAGATATTGTTTGTTCAGGTCTAAAACCAGAATTCCATTCCTTGCCTCCGCAAAAATTCACCATTACAAAAAGCGTTTGTGTAAAAGGTCGGTTTCCCATAATAAAAGAAGTTTCAGACCTTATCAAGAAAAATGTTTTGATTCCTGTTCCTCCAGAAGAGCAATTCAAAGGGTCTTTCTCCCACCTGTTTCTGGTTCCAAAACCGGATGGTACACACAGGACGATCATCAATCTCAGGGATTTGAACAAATTTCTGGTGTTCAAAAAGTTCAAGATGGAAACAATGGGGAATACGATACAGCTTCTTTTTCCTCATTGTTTCATGGCGGTGTTGGATTTAAAAGACGCTTACTTCCATATACCAATGCACCAGCAGTTTCAAAAATTCCTGAGAGTGGCGATTCCGATGGATGGTCAGGTTCGGCAATTCCAGTTCCAGGCATTGCCCTTTGGCCTGACCATGGCCCCAAGAATATTTACGAAGGTGGTAGCAGAGATGATGTCGTTCATAAGACTCAGGGACATTTTGATAGTTCCATATCTGGACGACTTTCTGATCATTGCGAGTTCCAGGCTGAATTGCGAAAGGAATGTTCAGACTGTCATTCAGACCTTTCAAAAACTAGGTTGGATAGTGAATTACAAAAAATCCAAGTTAGAACCAGTCAGAATTCAGCGGTTCCTTGGCCTGATTTTAAATTCAGAGACTCAGAAAGTGTATCTCCCAGAAGAAAAAATTACAAAAATCTGGAATCAAGTCAGATCCCTCTCTTCCACATCCCTGACTCTTCGAAAGGCCATGTCGGTTCTAGGATCCCTAACCTCCTGCATCCCGGCAGTAGAGTGGGCCCAACTTCATTCCCGTCAGTTACAGTCGGAGATCTTGACGGCTTTCAAAAAACACAAGGGTATGTTAAATGTCAGGATAAAAATTTCAGACACAACCAGAAGGAGTCTATCTTGGTGGCTGGACAGGGACAATCTAGTTCAGGGGGTTCCATGGTCCTACCCAGATCCTATGGTCCTGACCACGGATGCGAGCCCTTGGGGGTGGGGAGCCCACATTCAACAATACAATTTTCAGGGTCTTTGGTCCCCAGTCCAAAAATCATTCTCTTCCAACCGGAAAGAGTTGGTAGCTGTAAGGCTAGCCGTAAAAGCAGCTCTGCCACTACTAGGCACAGGCCACGTGAGAATTCTTTCAGACAATCAAACGACGGTGGCATATGTGAACCATCAAGGGGGGACAAGGTCAGCGTCCCTAAGGTGGGAAGCAGGAAAATTGTTAGCGCTGCTAGAAAAAGAAGTCAGTCACGTATCAGCCCTCCACATAAAGGGAAAGGAGAATATTCAAGCAGATTTTCTCAGCAGACATCCTCTAAAACAAGGGGAATGGTCCCTGAACTCCTCAGTATTTTCCAGAATCGGTGCGTCATGGGGCAAGCCAGTCATAGATCTCTTCAGCACAAGCCAGAACAAGAAGGTGGAAGTCTTTTGTTCCCTGAATCCAAGAGAATCCCCATATGGGGTGGATGCCTTTCTACTGAAATGGGATTTTCCCCTAGCATATGCTTTTCCCCCCTTCCAGTTGATTCCAGCAGTCCTGAAAAAGATCAGAAAGGACAGGGCAAGGGTCATCCTTATTGCCCCCTTTTGGCCCAGGAGGGCATGGTTCACCCTGCTCAGGACGATGTCGATCTCAGAACCCTGGATTCTGCCGGACCTGCCAGATCTGTTGTCCCAAGGTCCAGTTTTTCATCAGGCGGTCAGTGGTCTACATCTGACTGCATGGAATTTGAACGGAGCCTGTTGATCAAAAAAGGTTTCTCCCAGGAGCTCATTACGACCTTGCTTAAAAGCAGAAAGCCTGTTACCATTTCCATCTATGCCAGAACTTGGAAGAAATTTATTGAATTCAGTAATCTGAACCCAGGACATTTACCCTTGTCTGTCCCTATTTCCCAGGTTCTTGAATTTCTACAAAAAGGCCTTTCCTTAGGTCTTGCTAAGAGTACCCTTAAGGTACAAGTCTCTGCCCTGTCAGTTCTATTCGAGCAGAACTTTGCCTCGAATCCATGGATCACCAGATTCTTTAAAGCGGTAGATAGGATGACGCCAGTTTCATCCCCTAGAGTTCCCCCGTGGGATCTTAATGTTGTGCTTAACTCCTTAACAAAAGCACCCTTTGAACCTATCAATTCTGTAAGCATAAAGCTTCTTACTTTCAAGCTTGTCTTGCTAGTAGCCCTCACTACTGCTAGAAGGATAAGCGAGTTACATGCCATTTCCATTAACCCCCCTTTCACTACAATTATGGAGGATAGAGTTATTATTTTGCCCGATCCAGCCTTTTTACCCAAGGTGTCGTCCAGATTTCATAGGTCTCAGGAGATTATTCTTCCCTCCTTTTGTGACCATCCCAAGAACTCTGGAGAGTTGACATTTCATACTCTAGATGTGCGGAGATGCCTAATTCAGTATCTCGAAATTACAAAAGAATGGAGAAAGTCTTCTGCTTTATTCATCCTCTTTTCAGGACCAAATAAAGGGAAGAAGGCTACCAAAAGTACCCTGTCTAGGTGGCTTAGACTGGGCATTATACAATCTTACCTGGAGGAGGGTCTTTCTCCTCCAGTCTCGGTGAAAGCTCACTCTACTCGCTCTGTTTCCACTTCTTGGGCTGAAAGGTCAGGGGCCTCTATCGAGCAAATTTGTAGGGCAGCCACGTGGTCTTCTCCCTCTACTTTTTTCCATCACTACCGTTTGGATCTGCACTCTTCTTCTGATCTTTCCTTTGGTAGAAAGGTTTTGCAAGCGGTGGTCCCTCCCTAGGAAGGGTTCTTCCTCTGTAATTCTCTCTATGGTGCTGTCGTGGGGGAGGGGAAAAATGAAGATTACACTTACCGGTAATCGGATTTTCCAGACCCCACGACAGCACCCTTCCTAATTCCCTCCCTGGTGGTGGTTTCTAAAAAAAAAAAAAAAAAAATATATATATATATGTATATATTATGTTCCAAGATTTGTATTGTTTATGCGAATATCTGCTGTTTAAGCTCAGACTAATTAATGGCGTAGGAGTCCCTCTCTTGCTCTGTAATCCACTGAATAGGAGGAGAGGCTCCACCCTTTTATTTCTGTAGGTTTCCTGTCCCTGGGGGTGGATCCCTCTCTCTATGGTGCTGTCGTGGGGTCTGGAAAATCCGATTACCGGTAAGTGTAATCTTCATTTTTTTGCTTCAAAAATGCAATCATTGTGTAAAACTTACATAAATAAAAAAAGTATACATATTAAGTATCGCAGCGTCCATAATAACTTGCTCTATAAAATATCACATGACCTAACCCCTCAGCTGAATACTGTAAAAAAATTAAAATGGTGTAAAAAAAGCATTTTTTTTCACCTTACATCACAAAAAGTGTAATGGCAAGCGATCAAAAAGTGACACGCACCCCAAAATAGTGCCAATAAAACCGTCATCTCATCCCGCAAAAATTTTACCCTACCCAAGGTACTCGCCCAAAAACTGAAAAAATTATGTCTCTCAGACTATGGAAACACTAAAACATGATTTTTTTTTTTTTGTTTAAAAAAAAGAAATCATTGTGTAAAACTTTAATAAAAAATAAGTATACATATTAGGTATCGCCGCATCCGTGACAACCTGGTCTATAAAAATACCACTTGATCTAACCTGTCAGATGAATGTTGTAAATAACAAAAAATAAAAACGGTGCCAAAACAGCGATTTCTTGTTACCTTGCCTCACAAAAAGTGTAATATAGAGCAACCAAAAATCATATGTTCCCTAAACTAGTACCAACAATACTGCCACCCTATCCCGTAGTTTCTAAAATGGGGTCACTTTTTTGGAGTTTCTACTCTAGGGGTGCTTCAAATGAGGCATGGTGTAAAAAAAAAACAGTCCAGCAAAATCTGCCTTCCAAAAATCGTATGGCATTCCTTTCCTTCTGCGCCCTACCGTGTGCCTGTACAGCAGTTTACGACCACATATGAGGTGTTTCTGTAAACTACAGAATCCGGGCAATAAATATTGAGTTTTGTTTGGCTGTTAACCCTTGCTTTGTTACTGGGAAATATGGATTAAAATGGAAAATTTGCCCAAAAATTTAAATTCTGAAATTTCATCTCCATTTGCCAATAACTCTTGTGGAACACCTAAAGGGTAAACAACGTCTGTAAAATCAGTTTTGAATACCTTGAGGGGTGTAGTTTCTTAGATGGGGTCACTTTTATGGAGTTTTATGGAGTTTCTACTCTAGGGTTGCATCAGGGGGGCTTCAAATGGGACATGGTGTCAAAAAAAACAGTCCAGCAAAATCTGCCTTCCAAAAACCGTATGGCATTCCTTTCCTTCTGCGCCGTGCCGTGTGCCCGTACAGTAGTTTACGACCATATATGGGGTGTTTCTGTAAACTACAGAATCAGAGCCATAAATATTGAGTTTGGTTTGGCTGTTAACCCTTGCTTTGTAACTGGAAAAAAAATTATTAAAATGGAAAATCTGCCAAAAAAGTGACATTTTGAAATTGTATCTCTATTTTCCATTAATTCTTGTGAAACACCTAAAGGGTTAACAAAGTGTGTAAAATTAGTTTTGAATACCATGAGGGGTGTAGTTTCTAGAATGGGGTCATTTTTGGGTAGTTTCTATTATGTAAGCCTCGCAAAGTGACTTCAGACCTGAACTGGCCCCTAAAAATTGGGTTTTTGAAAATTTGCTTCTAAAGTATGCAAGACTGCAGCCAAAGACAAAAAGGAGAAGGTGAGGACTGATAGTAAGCAGCTGTTGGTGGGCGATTCCATCATAAGAGGTGTGAAGTTTGAGGAGAATGGTGTTGTAAGATGTCTCCCTGGTGCTACCGCTAGCAGGGATAGACGACGGATCCTTAATATTGTTAGGCAAGCAAAACAGGAAAGGGAAGTGGATGTTATTGTCCATCTGGGGACAAACGATCTGGCTTGCAATGAGGTTTCAAAGGTGAAAGAAGCTTTTCACACACTTGGAAAGGATATACAGGAGGTTGCATCAACTGTTTCATTCTCTGTAGTTTTGCCTGTGCATAACCTTCAGCATGACAGGAAGATGCGCATTAAGGAATTCAATGTATGGCTTGGTGAATGGTGTATGAACCAAGGGTTTGGCTTTGTGTCTCATGTTATCTCTTGTTGGAATGGAAAAGAACTGTACAAGAAAGATGGTTTGCATCTTTCTCTCAAAGGAACGAATGTCCTCGGTGAACAGTTCCAAGTATTTGCTAAGAAGCATTTAACTAGGAAAGGGGGGCAAAAGAGTGATAATCCAGCAGTCCTACTGCCCCCCGGAACAATGCCAGAAGAGGCCAGTAGCACAAAGGTTAAGAAATGACAAGCTCAGATTCTTGTCTACAAATGCTCGCAGTCTAGGGAATAAGATCAATGAACTTGAGGCTATAATGGCATCTGAGAATATAGATGTAGTGGCTGTTACTGAGACGTGGTTCAAGGGGAGTAATGACTGGGATATATCAATACCAGGGTTCTCTCTATACAGGAAAGACAGAGAAGGCAAGAAGGGGGAGGGGTGTCCCTGTATGTGAAAGATAGCATACAATCTAATTTGATACAAGTTAGCAAGAACAATTTAGAGTCAGTTTGGGTTACCGTGCAGCTTGATAATCATAAGGTAACTCATGTAGGTGTGATATGTAGACCACCTAGCCAAGTCAAAGAATTAGATGATCTACTAGTTGAGGAAATAGCTAAAATGACATTGAAGGGGGAAGTTATCATTATGGGAGACTTCAATCTTCCTGATGTAAACTGGAAAACCAAAATAGCTAGTTCTGCCAGGAGTACAGATATTCTAAATTCCCTACTGGGATTATCTCTACAGCAAGTAGTCGAGGAGCCAACCCGGAAGGAGGCCATTTTAGATTTAGTATTCACAAATGGGAATTTGGTATATGATATTACTGTAGGGGAAAGCTTGGGATCTAGTGATCACCAGTCAGTGTGGTTTACTATAAGTACAGTGACTGAGTCACACCACACAAAAACAAAAGTTTTAGATTTTAGAAAAACAGACTTTTCTAAAATTAGATTAGTGGTATACGAGTCCCTATCAGATTGGAACAGTTTCATTGGAGTCCAGGAGAAATGGGACTACTTAAAAGAGGCACTATTGAAGGCAACAGAAAATTGCATTAGGCTTGTCAGTAAAAGCAAAAAAAGGAAAGGACCACTGTGGTACTCAGCAGAAGTGGCCAAAATCATTAAAAACAAAACGATAGCATTTAGGAATTATAAAAAAAAAAAAAAAGAGGATGACAGGCTAATTTACAAGATTAGGCAGAGAGAGGCCAAACAAGTTATAAGAGCTTCTAAAGCACAGACATAAGAGAAATTAGCTCAGTCAGGGAAAAAAGGCGATAAGGCATTCTTCAGATACATAAATGAAAAAAGGAAACTAAAACAAGGAATTACAAAATTAAAAACAAAAGGAAGGTATATGGAAGAAGATAAAGAACTAGCTGACTGCCTCAATGAATACTTCTGTTCAGTCTTTACGAAGGAAAATGAATGAAAAGGACCTCAGTTAGGAAAGAAGACTAATGAATCTTTTGATGCATGTGTCTTTACAAAGGAAGAGGTTCTAAGTCAGCTGTCTAAAATCAATACAAATAAGTCACAGGGGCCTGATGGGATACACCCAAAGCTATTAAAAGAGCTCAGCGGTGAACTAGCAAAACCATTAACAGATTTATTTAACCAATCACTGGCAACAGGAGTCGTCCCAGAAGATTGGAAATTAGCAAATGTTGTGCCGATTCACAAGAAAGGTAGTAGGGAGGAATCTGGCAACTATAGGCCAGTAAGCCTGACATCAATAGTGGGGAAATTAATGGAAACCATACTTAAGGAGAGGATTGTGGAACATCTAAAATCCCATGGATTGAAAGATGAAAAACAGCATGGGTTTACTTCAGGGAGATCATGTCAAACTAATCTTATTGATTTTTTTGATTGGGTGACTAAAACAATAGATGGCAGAGGTGCAGTAGACATCGCTTATCTAGACTTCAGTAAGGCTTTCGATACTGTCCCACACAGAAGGCTTATCAATAAATTGCAGTCTTTGGGCTTGGACTCCCATATTGTTGAATGTATTAGGCAGTGGCTAAGGGACAGGCAACAGAGGGTTGTAGTCAATGGAGTATATTCAGACCAAGGTCTTGTTACCAGTGGGGTACCTCAGGGATCTGTTCTGGGACCCATATTGTTTAATATCTTTATCAGCGAAATTGCAGAAGGCCTCGATGGTAAGGTGTGTCTTTTAGCTGATGACACAAAGATTTGTTACAGGGTTGATGTTCCTGGAGGGATACACCAAATGGAAAAGGATTTAGGAAAACTAGAGGAATGGTCAAAAATCTGGCAACTAAAATTTAATGTGGATAAGTGCAAAATAATGCACCTGGGGCGTAAAAACCCAAGAGCAGAATATAAAATCAGTGATACAGTCCTAACCTCAGTATCTGAGGAAAGGGATTTAGGGGTCATTATTTCAGAAGACTTAAAGGTAGGCAGACAATGTCATAGAGCAGCAGGAAATGCTAGCAGAATGCTTGGGTGTATGGATTGCAGGATAAAACTTACCAGGAAAGATTAAAGGACCTTAACATGTATAGCTTGGAAGAAAGACGAGACAGAGGGGATATGATAGAAACTTTTAAATACATAAAGGGAATCAACAAGGTAAAAGAGGAGAGAATATTTAAAAGAAGAAAAACTGCTACAAGAGGACATAGTTTTAAATTAGAGGGGCAAAGGTTTAAAAGTAATATCAGGAAGTATTATTTTACTGAGAGAGTAGTGGATGCATGGAATAGCCTTCCTGCAGAAGTGGTAGCTGCAAATACAGTGAAGGAGTTTAAGCATGCATGGGATAGGCATAAGGCCATCCTTCATATAAGATAGGGCCAGGGGCTATCCATAGTACTCAGTATATTGGGCAGACTAGATGGGCCAAATGGTTCTTATCTGCCGACACATTCTATGTTTCTATAAACTTCTAAACCTTGTAACATCCCCAAAAAATATATCATTCCCAAAATGATCCTAACATGAAGTAGACATATGGGGAATGTAAAGTAATAACTATTTTTGGAGGTATTACTATGTATTATAGAAGTAGAGAAATTTTAACTTGAAAATTTTTGGTAAATTTTTATATATTTTTTTACTTCATTTTACCAGTGTCATGAAGTACAATATGTGACGAAAAAACAATCTCAGAATGGCCTGGATAAGTCAAAGTGTTTAAGTTATCACCACTTAAAGTGACACTGGTCAGATTTGCAAAAAATGGCCTGGTCCTTAAGGTGAAATAAGGCTGTGTCCTAAAGGGGTTAAACTGATCTGCTTAGGTCATGCATGCTCAACCTGCGGCCCTCCAGCTGTTGCAAAACTACAACTCCCATCAAAACTACAACTCCCTCAACCTTCAGCTATCAGTCTGCAGAAGGACATGGTGGGAGTTGTAGTTTTACAACAGCTGGAGGGCTGCAGTTTGAGCATTCCTGGCATAGGTGACAAACAGCACACCGCCGCAGAGTTGTGACAGGGGATAAGGGACCAGACTGAGCTGTGTCTCTCGCCACTCAACCTACAACCAGGCATAGTTGTGTCTGATAATGGCCGTAACTTGGCGGCGGCTTTGGAGCTCGGCAAGCTTACGCATATACCATGCCTTGCCCTCGTGTTCAACCTAGTGGTTCAGCGGTTTCTCAAAGCAATACCCCAATTTGCCTGAGCTACTGGTGAAGGTGCGCCACATGTGTGCCTATTTCCGCTAGTCATCGATAGCTTCCGCTGGTCTGGCAACGCTTCTGCAGCAGCACTTGCAATTGGCAGCTCAACGACTGTTGTGCGACGTGAGCACGCGTTGGAACTCGACGTTCCACATGTTAGCCAGGCTTTGTGAGGAGCAGAGGGCAGTAGTGGAATACCAGCTTCAACATGGTCATTGCCTTTCCAGTCAGCTTCCGCTCTTCACAAGCGACGAGTGTGCATTGATGTCTGACCTCTGTGAGGTTTTACGCAACGTTGAGGAATCAACCCAGATGGTGAGCGGCAATAACGCTATTATCAGCTTAACCATCCCACTTCTGTTTCTACTTAAACGCTCGCTGCTCACAATTAAGGTGGACACTTTGCATGTGGAAGAGTTGGAAATGGGGGAAGAAAGTACACAGGGTGATAGCCAGACCACCCTCAGTTCGTCTTCTCAGTGAGAATTGGAGGAGGAGGTGGAGCAGGAGACGGTTGCCTCCGCTACAGAGGGTAGTACCCATGGAAGTTTTATTCCATCTGTTCAGCGTGGATGGGTAGAAGAGGAGGAAGAGGATAAGGAGATTGAGTGTCATCCTCCTGATGAGGACAGCGAAGTCTTGTCTGTTGGGACTCTGGCACACTTGGCTGACTTTGTTAGGCTGCCTTTCCTGTGACCCTCGCGTTGTACGCATTTTGGCCAACAACGATTACTGGTTGTTCACCCTCCTCGACCCTCGCTACAAAGAGAACTTCTTATCTCTCATTCCTGTGGTTGAGAGGATGAGCAAAATGGTGCAATACCAGAAGGTACTTGTGGAAAAATTGCTCCAAAGATTTCCAGCTGACAATGCTGGCTGCAGAGTCCTTGGCCAATCGAGGAGGGGAGACGAGGGAACACACAGCAGTTCCAACAGAGGCAGGGCAACACTCTCTAAGGGAATATAAGGTACAATTTCTGTTCAGATATTTAACCCTCTAGCGCTGCAAAATCCCGGACACAAGTGAGCAGAAAGTCCACACAATGAGATAGGAGAAAATGGATTGCGCTGCAGGAGAGTATGCTAAAATGGTTAAAGTCCAAAAATAAATTTTCTTTCTTATGTAAATCTTCGGTCAAATGGGTTCATCCATATATAACAAACACAACTGTGGTGTAGAAATCTGAAATAGAATAGAAACCGCACAATGGTGTAGTACTTCTAAAAAGGAGTATCACCTGGCCACAGGTTATACTCACAGGACTCAGATGATAATAAGCGTAAAAGACCGGCTCGGCACTTTCATCCACCCAGGAGCTGCACACCTCAGATGCCGTTCACTAGACCGCACGGACGAACAGGATCTTTAGCCGCTTGTAGGAAATCTTGCACAAGCACAAACTGGATCTCAAATTGGCAAGATATCACCAAACTTTACACTCTTCAAGGTCTCGGAGGAAGAATATCAACCAATGGTGAAGTACATACCACAGTGTTGGATAAAAAAGTATTTATTATACTCACAAACAAAGCAAGTTTTGGAGCAGATTAAAACAAGTACAAAGTGCTCGACCCGGGTTTCGCCATGATGCTTTGTCTGGGGCGTATGTTTCCTAAGTGCATACAGCTGAATATAAAGGATCCAGGGAACCTCCCTGTCACAGCCACTATCTCTGGCTGTGACCTTCCGTTCTTGCTCGTTCGGCGCTCCTCGCTGAAGTTCTGTTTCTCTGTATTATTTGTGGTTCTGTATGGGTTAACTCCCCTGTGCCTATTAGGAGTTAATCCTCTGTCTGCTCCATGGGTGTGGTCTCTCTGCTGCACCCATGGAACCTGTATATAAGGCTGAGTTTTCCTCAGTTCTGTGTCAGCTCTCCTGGTGTGTGTTGTCTTGTCCTGTCCTGCTCTGCTCCTGGTTTGTACTCTTTCTCCCATGCTGCTGACCCATGGGATCCGTGTCTGTCTGTCTGTGCTCTGTGGGTTTCCCTACTTGTTCATTTGCGTCCTTTTTCCTGTCTTTCTGTTCTGCCAGTTATGTTTTAGTTACTTTGTGTTTATTCTGATGTCTGTGTTCTGCAAGCCTTTGCAGCAGAGTGGCATGACAAGGCCATGCAGATTTCTACTGGTGGAGCAAGTCCTTCTCTGCTCATTGCCACTCTTGCTCCCTTGCATGAACTCCTGCTTGTGTTATTATTTGCCCTGTTTTGTATTTACCTGTCTGTTATGTTTGCCTATGTGCCGTCGGTACCTTCTGGTACCTGTTGTCCATTCGCTCCTGCTGTCACTGTCTAGGTCACGCTCCAGAGTGGACCCTGGCAACTTTCTGCGGCTAAGTCTAACCCTACCATCTAGGGCTCTAGTGAAAACCAGGAGTTGCTTAGTTACGCCCCTCTGGAGTATTACTAGACAGTGGCGCAGTGGGGGTTTTCTCCCACTGTGCTGACGGTACATAGAGCTCAAGTTTTGTCTGTGCTGCCTTCCCTGTTTTGTTTGTGCAATAAACTCTCTTATGTGTCTGTACCTGATTTCCATCCGTTTATTGCATGACAACGCGGTGGTCTCTCCTGGGACCTCCTACTCGTGACACTCCCCTGTTGGGCGTCATGAGACTTTTCAATTAAAATTTATTTTTATTTTTTCCCTAAAATATATATACACACATATGTATACTATCCTCCCCCGCACACAGACGGGTTGGAAACATAAAAGGTAGTCGCTAAAAATAAATATAAAATAAATAAAATCTAGTACAATCGTCTCCCTATCATAGACAACGCGGACCTATTATACAAACATCCTAGATTTAAACTATGCAAGCATTCACATTACATTCTACAGGGAGTGCAGAATTATTAGGCAAGTTGTATTTTTGAGGATTAATTTTATTATTGAACAACAACCATGTTCTCAATGAACCCAAAAAACTCATTAATATCAAAGCTGAATATTTTTGGAAGTAGTTTTTAGTTTGTTTTTAGCTATTTTAGGGGGATATCTGTGTGTGCAGGTGACTATTACTGTGCATAATTATTAGGCAACTTAACAAAAAACAAATATATACCCATTTCAATTATTTATTTTTACCAGTGAAACCAATATAACATCTCAACATTCACAAATATACATTTCTGACATTCAAAAACAAAACAAAAACAAATCAGTGACCAATATAGCCACTTTTCTTTGCAAGGACACTCAAAAGCCTGCCATCCATGGATTCTGTCAGTGTTTTGATCTGTTCACCATCAACATTGCGTGCAGCAGCAACCACAGCCTCCCAGACACTGTTCAGAGAGGTGTACTGTTTTCCCTCCTTGTAAATCTCACATTTGATGATGGACCACAGGTTCTCAATGGGGTTCAGATCAGGTGAACAAGGAGGCCATGTCATTAGATTTTCTTCTTTTATACCCTTTCTTGCCAGCCACGCTGTGGAGTACTTGGACGCGTGTGATGGAGCATTGTCCTGCATGAAAATCATGTTTTTCTTGAAGGATGCAGACTTCTTCCTGTACCACTGCTTGAAAAAGGTGTCTTCCAGAAACTGGCAGTAGGACTGGGAGTTGAGCTTGACTCCATCCTCAACCCGAAAAGGCCCCACAAGCTCATATTTGATGATACCAGCCCAAACCAGTACTCCACCTCCACCTTGCTGGCGTCTGAGTCGGACTGGAGCTCTCTGCCCTTTACCAATCCAGCCACGGGCCCATCCATCTGGCCCATCAAGACTCACTCTCATTTCATCAGTCCATAAAACCTTAGAAAAATCAGTCTTGAGATATTTCTTGGCCCAGTCTTGACGTTTCAGCTTGTGTGTCTTGTTCAGCGGTGGTCGTCTTTCAGCCTTTCTTACCTTGGCCATGTCTCTGAGTATTGCACACCTTGTGCTTTTGGGCACTCCAGTGATGTTGCAGCTCTGAAATATGGCCAAACTGGTGGCAAGTGGCATCTTGGCAGCTGCACGCTTGACTTTTCTCAGTTCATGGGCAGTTATTTTGCGCCTTGGTTTTTCCACATGCTTCTTGCGACCCTGTTGACTATTTTGAATGAAACGCTTGATTGTTCGATGAT
The DNA here is from genome assembly GCF_905171765.1 of Bufo bufo. NCBI lineage: Eukaryota > Metazoa > Chordata > Amphibia > Anura > Bufonidae > Bufo > Bufo bufo. The sequence goes on from NC_053394.1 coordinate 116,735,911, forward strand.
CACGCTTCAGAAGCTTTGCAATTTTAAGAGTGCTGCATCCCTCTGCAAGATATCTCACTATTTTTGACTTTTCTGAGCTTGTCAAGTCCTTCTTTTGACCCATTTTGCCAAAGGAAAGGAAGTTGCCTAATAATTATGCACACCTAATATAGGGTGTTGATGTCATTAGACCACACCCCTTCTCATTACAGAGATGCACATCACCTAATATTCTTAATTGGTAGTAGGCTTTCGAGCCTATACAGCTTGGAGTAAGACAACATGCATAAAAAGGATGATGTGGTCAAAATACTCATTTGCCTAATAATTCTGCACGCAGTGTATATTGAGTCCCTGGGGTTGAATGGTGTTTAATCCCAGGGGGCTTATTTTTACTGGTATTGAGTTGGTTCGCACCCCTATACGGGGAGGGGATTTTATTTCAATATTAAACAAAAGGGAGGTGGAGTGATGGTTTCATTAAACACCATTCAACCCCAGGGACTCAATATAGAATGTGATGTGAATGCTTGCATAGTTTAAATCTAGGATGTTTGTATAATAGGTCCGCGTTGTCTATGATAGGGAGACGATTGTACTAGATTTTATTTATTTTATATTTATTTTTAGCGACTACCTTTTATGTTTCCAACCCGTCAGATTTCTACACCTCAGTTGTGTTTGTTATATATGGATGAACCCATTTGACCGAAGATTTACATAAGAAAGACAATTTATTTTTGGACTTTAACCATTTTAGCATACTCTCCTGCAGCGCAATCCATTTTCTCCTACAACACTCTCTAAGGCCTGGGACAGTTTTATGACAACCTGCCAGCACCCTCAACCTGATGCGCGGCCTAGTGTCACAAGGAGGGAAATATTTTGAAAGATGGTGAAGGTGTACGTAGCAGACCGTGTCAGTGTCCTCATTGATCCTTGAGTGACTTACAACTATTGGGTGTCCAAGCTGGACACGTGGCATGAATTGGCGCTCTACGCCTTGGAGGTGCTGGCCTGCCCCTCCGCCAGCGTTTTGTCAGAGGGTGTATTTAGTGGTGCTGGCGGCATAATAACTGTCAACTGAAAATGCTGACCGGTTGACTCTTATAAAAATGAACAAGGCCTGGATTGTGCCTGACTTCTCTACTCCACCAGAGAAAAGCGGCTGAACATAAAGGCACTCTATATGTGGCTTTTATGGTGTATTGAATACACTGTATTCCCATGCACACCTTCCACCACTAAAAAGGGTATATGGTACAATCTCCCTTTTCTTGTCCTCCTCCTACTTCTCCATCATATCAACATGCTTATTAGGCTGCCCTTGCTTCTAATGTTTTAGAGGGTCAGCTCAGCAGCGGGCCCTCACCCATAATGTTTTAGAGGGTCACCAGCAGGCGCTCACCCATAATATTTTTGAGGGTCACCAGCAGGCCCTCAACCATAATGTTTTAGATGGTCAGCTCAGCAGCAGGCCCTCACCCACAAAATCTTTTAGATGGTCAGCTCAGCAGCAGGCCCTCACCCACAAAATCTTTTAGATGGTCAGCTCGGCAACAGGCCCTTACCCCTAATGTTTTAGATGGTCAGATCAGCAGCAGGCCCTCGCCCCTAATGTTTTAGAGGGTCACCAGCAGACCCTTGCTCCTAATGTTTTTGAGGGTCATCAGCAGGCCATCAATCCTAATTTTTCAAGGGTGTGTATGATACCCTCTTTTATATGTAATTAGGGGGTATTGGAGTGCCGGTTCCTTGTAATTTTTGGCAGTCCTTTCCCTTAGTGCATAGGCTTTGAGTGTAGGAGTCGCACTACCTGAACAATTGTACCACAATGTGAATATACAGGTTGTATCGGAGTGCCTCTTCCTTGTAATTTTTGGCAGCACTTGCATTTTATATACAAGTAAATATACAGGAAAGAATGTTTCCTAATTTTTCCTCTAAAATCGATTTTATCTTCAGTTTGGTGTGTATTATTGTCAGTCTGTAAAAGTGGCGTACTACTCAGACATCATTGTTCCCAGCAGCAACCTGAGAGTCCAAGATGCATCCAGACATCCTCCCCATGCTGTTCCCGAACCATTTCAGTGGTGTTTCCATCAATTTCTGACCTTTTCCTATGAACCAGACACCCGCCCCTCTTCAGAGCAGGGGGTGCCTGGTTTAATGCTCAGGTTCTCCCATTGACTTTTATTGTGCTCTACCGAGCACCCGAGCATCCCGAGGTGTTCTACTCGCACAACCGAGCACTTTTATAGTTCCATCTTTCAAATATATGATTCTATACATCATCACCTGGATAACCCGTGTAGTACTACAATTATGAAAACAAATAAAAATAATTCATAATGTCATATTTCATCACCATAATAGAGCAAAAAACACCAAAAACCTTACATGATAATCATAGAGCATGAAGCTTTATGAGATATATATGGGCCTTCACCGGAAAACAGTGAAAGAGAAAAGTGAGGGGAAAAAAAAATGCTAAAAAATAAATAAAATTTGAATAAATTATTACTAATAGAATAAATCAAAAAATGTATATAACACCACAATTGATCATGACATCATACATAATTGTGTAAACCTAAAACTACAGTCCATATTATAATAATAGATCCTCCAATCCATGTATTAGTAGGCAAAAATAAAAGTCTAAGGTATTTTGGGGAACGGTCTCGGGAGTATCTTCAAAGTGGCAGTGCTCTGGATCCCTTGAAAACCCATTCTAAAGTTCAATGTGCTCCTAATGCCAAAAAATTATATCCAATGTCAGATGTGATGACACAAATGAAACCTAAAAAACATGCAAATGGTCTCGAAAGTATCTTCAGAGTGACAGTGCTCATGATCCCTTGAAAACCCATTATATACACTGCGTGCAGAATTATTAGGCAAATGAGTATTTTGACCACATCATCCTCTTTATGCATGTTGTCTTACTCCAAGCTGTATAGGCTCGAAAGCCTACTACCAATTAAGCATATTAGGTGATGTGCATCTCTGTAATGACAAGGGGTGTGGTCTAATGACATCAACACCCTATATTAGGTGTGCATAATTATTAGGCAACTTCCTTTCCTTTGGCAAAATGGGTCAAAAGAAGGACTTGACAGGCTCAGAAAAGTCAAAAATAGTGAGATATCTTGCAGAGGGATGCAGCACTCTTAAAATTGCAAAGCTTCTGAAGCGTGATCATCGAACAATCAAGCGTTTCATTCAAAATAGTCAACAGGGTCGCAAGAAGCGTGTGGAAAAACCAAGGTGCAAAATAACTGCCCATGAACTGAGAAAAGTCAAGCGTGCAGCTGCCAAGATGCCACTTGCCACCAGTTTGGCCATATTTCAGAGCTGCAACATCACTGGAGTGCCCAAAAGCACAAGGTGTGCAATACTCAGAGACATGGCCAAGGTAAGAAAGGCTGAAAGACGACCACCACTGAACAAGACACACAAGCTGAAACGTCAAGACTGGGCCAAGAAATATCTTAAGACTGATTTTTCTAAGGTTTTATGGACTGATGAAATGAGAGTGAGTCTTGATGGGCCAGATGGATGGGCCCGTGGCTGGATTGGTAAAGGGCAGAGAGCTCCAGTCCGACTCAGACGCCAGCAAGGTGGAGGTGGAGTACTGGTTTGGGCTGGTATCATCAAAGATGAGCTTGTGGGGCCTTTTCGGGTTGAGGATGGAGTCAAGCTCAACTCCCAGTCCTACTGCCAGTTTCTGGAAGACACCTTCTTCAAGAAGTGGTACAGGAAGAAGTCTGCATCCTTCAAGAAAAACATGATTTTCATGCAGGACAATGCTCCATCACACGCGTCCAAGTACTCCACAGCGTGGCTGGCAAGAAAGGGTATAAAAGAAGAAAATCTAATGACATGGCCTCCTTGTTAACCTGATCTGAACCCCATTGAGAACCTGTGGTTCATCATCAAATGTGAGATTTACAAGGAGGGAAAACAGTACACCTCTCTGAACAGTGTCTGGGAGGCTGTGGTTGCTGCTGCACGCAATGTTGATGGTGAACAGATCAAAACACTGACAGAATCCATGGATGGCATGCTTTTGAGTGTCCTTGCAAAGAAAGGTGGCTATATTGGTCACTGATTTGTTTTTGTTTTGTTTTTGAATGTCAGAAATGTATATTTGTGAATGTTGAGATGTTATATTGGTTTCACTGGTAAAAATAAATAATTGAAATGGGTATATATTTGTTTTTTGTTAAGTTGCCTAATAATTATGCACAGTAATAGTCACCTGCACACACAGATATCCCCCTAAAATAGCTAAAACTAAAAACAAACTAAAAACTACTTCCAAAAATATTCAGCTTTGATATTAATGAGTTTTTTGGGTTCATTGAGAACATGGTTGTTGTTCAATAATAAAATTAATCCTCAAAAATACAACTTGCCTAATAATTCTGCACTCCCTGTAACGCCAAGAAAATGTATCTGTGAGGAATATGGATTATCATTTATTGGCAGCCCTGATTGTCATTTGATTCACCTTTTGGCATGTACACAGACAGTGTACATGCAAAATATATTCTCACCCCCCCCCCCCCCCCCCTGCCCAGCCATCTGATGTTAGCTATCAAGGGAGGAAGCCCCAGGGGGTCCAGGCTTCAAGGAGGTCCCAGGAGGATAAAGTCACACCTCAACTAGCCAGGTTGGAGGCAAGCTAATCCTGCAGGAAAACACCCAGCAGGAGGTCTCAGCCCTTGCCCAGGATCAATGATACCTCCCAGACATGTTGGCACCTACATTTCATAAGGAATTATGAATCGTCCATCCATTCCAGGCATAATTCGGTTATCTTTTTGCGATCCTGGGACAAAGCTAAACATCCACGTGGTCCTGTCTTGATGCTAGGATAGAGAAAAACACAAGGATCCATAACCAGTGAAGTGGTAGAAACAACACCGGGATTGAGAGGCGAGCGCCAAACTTCTAATCTAATATCGTATACGATGGAGAATAAATGTGATGTACATATAAGTGATGTATATATAAAGTAATAGTAGATGGATAGATGAATACCCCTCTAGATAAGCGAACAAGACGGACAAATATAGTATTGTTTATCGTAGATTCTTAATGGTAATAATACCAGATTGTATTCACTATAATTAAATATAGTTAAAACTGGACAAAAACCCCAGAATCTAGATATGCCCCAATAGAAGAGATGTCCCAATGGAGGTCAAGGGAAATACATATATTTATATATATATATATATATATATATATATATATATATATATATATATATGGAAAATATATAAAAACAAGTAGTAAGAACAAAGAACTTTTCCACTCACTTCACAAGGGGGGGTCGCCTCCAGGATAAACTCAAGACACCTGAGGTGATTCCCCCTGATCCGAGATCGTTCGTAGAATGGTAGAGATCTAGGTAAGTGGACCAAATCTGCAGTGAGGATGGAAGCAGCAGCCGGATCTTTAACTTCATGAAATCTCTCTTTATTGGAAATAAAACAAGCTCAACGCGTTTCGGGGGGCCTTATAATACCCCCCTTCCTCAGGAGCAAATAGGGGAGGTGAATGATAATCTACAGAGATATATATATACACACTCACCTAAAGAATTATTAGGAACACCTGTTCTATTTCTCATTAATGAAATTATCTAGTCAACCAATCACATGGCAGTTGCTTCAATGCATTTAGGGGGGTGGTCCTGGTCAAGACAATCTCCTAAACTCCAAACTGAATGTCAGAATGGGAAAGAAAGGTGATTTAAGCAATTTTGAGCGCGGCATGGTTGTTGGTGCCAGACGGGCCGGTCTGAGTATTTCACAATCTGCTCAGTTACTGGGATTTTCACGCACAACCATTTCTAGGGTTTACAAAGAATAGTGTGAAAAGGGAAAAACATCCAGTATGCGGCAGTCCTGTGGGCAAAAATGCCTTGTGGGTGCTAGAGGTCAGAGGAGAATGGCCCGACTGACTCAAGCTGATAGAAGAGCAACGTTGACTGAAATAACCACTCGTTACAACCGAGGTATGCAGCAAAGCATTTGTGAAGCCACAGCATGCACAACCTTGAGGCGGATGGGCTACAACAGCAGAAGACCCCACCGGGTACCACTCAGCTCCACTACAAATAGGAAAAAGAGGCTACAATTTGCACGAGCTCACCAAAATTGGACTGTTGAAGACTGGTAAAATGTTGCCTGGTCTGATGAGTCTCGATTTCTGTTGAGACATTCAAATGGTAGAGTCCGAATTTGGCGTAAACAGAATGAGAACATGTATCCATCCTCTAATGGCTACTTCCAGCAGGATAATGCACCATGTCACAAAGCTCGAATCATTTCAAATTGGTTTCTTGAACATGACAATGAGTTCACTGTACTAAAATGGCCCCCACAGTCACCAGATCTCAACCCAATAGAGCATCTTTGGGATGTGGTGGAAGCTTCGTGCCCTGGATGTGCATCCCTCAAATCTCCATCAACTGCAAGATGCTATCCTAGCATTCTTTAGAAATGTTGGCCCATATTGATATCAGCACCTTGTTGAATCAATGCCACGTAGAATTAAGGCAGTTCTGAAGGCAAAAGGGGGTCCAACACCGTATTAGTATGGTGTTCCTAATAATTCTTTAGGTGAGTGTATATATATGTATTTCCCTTGACCTCCATTGGGACATATCTTCTATTGGGGCATACCTAGATTCTGGGGTTTTTGTCCAGTTTTAACTATATTTAATTATAGTGAATACAATCTGGTATTATTACCATTAAGAATCTACGATAAACAATATTATATTTGTCCGTCTTGTTCGCTTATCTAGAGGGGTATTCATCTATCCATCTACTATTACTTTATATACACTCACCTAAAGAATTATTAGGAACACCATACTAATACCATGTTGGACCCCCTTTTGCCTTCAGAACTGCCTTAATTCTACGTGGCATTGATTCAACAAGGTGCTGATAGCATTCTTTAGAAATGTTGGCCCATATTGATAGGATAGCATCTTGCAGTTGATGGAGATTTGAGGGATGCACATCCAGGGCACGAAGCTCCCGTTCCACCACATCCCAAAGATGCTCTATTGGGTTGAGATCTGGTGACTGTGGGGGCCATTTTAGTACAGTAATTGCTCAGGTACAATGCTCAGGTAGCCCGTGGCATTTAAACGATGCCCAATTGGCACTAAGGGGCCTAAAGTGTGCCCAGAAAACATCCCCCACACCATTACACCACAGTGGTAACAAGGCATGATGGATACATGTTCTCATTCTGTTTACGCCAAATTCGGACTCTACCATTTAAATGTCTCAACAGAAATCGAGACTCATCAGACCAGGCAACATTTTTCCAGTCTTCAACAGTCCAATTTTGGTGAGCTCGCGCAAATTGTAGCCTCTTTTTCCTATTTGTAGGGGAGATGAGTGGTACCCGGTGGGGTCTTCTGCTGTTGTAGCCCATCCGCCTCAAGGTTGTGCGTGTTGTGGCTTCACAAATGCTTTGCTGCATACCTCGGTTGTAACGAGTGGTTATTTCAGTCAACGTTGCTCTTCTATCAGCTTGAATCAGTCGGCCCATTCTCCTCTGACCTCTAGCATCCACAAGGCATTTTTGCCCACAGGACTGCCGCATACTGGATGTTTTTCCCTTTTCACACCATTCTTTATAAACCCTAGAAATGGTTGTGCGGGAAAATCCCAGTAACTGAGCAGATTGTGAAATACTCAGACCGGCCCGTCTGGCACCAACAACCATGCCACGCTCAAAATTGCTTAAATCACCTTTCTTTCCCATTCTGACATTCAGTTTGGAGTTCAGGAGATTGTCTTGACCAGGACCACACCCCTAAATGCATTGAAGCAACTGCCATGTGATTGGTTGACTAGATAATTGCATTAATGAGAAATAGAACAGGTGTTCCTAATAATTCTTTAGGTGAGTGTATATCACTTATATGCACATCACATTTATTCTCCATCGTATATGATATTAGATTAGAAGTTTGGCGCTCGCCTCTCCTTCCCGGTGTTGTTTCTACCACTTCACTGGTTATGGATCCTCTTGTTTTTCTCTATTCTGTTTCATTGACTTAGTGTTAAACTCCGTTGACACTGATTTGAGCAGCCTTCTTCTCCTCTGTGATTCTATATTCCTCTCTTCACATCACCACAGTCCTGTTGGCGCCCTTTTCTCCACCTCTTCAGGGGCATTCAGTTGATCCCTAGATAGAGTTGGGATAACCTCGTCTCTTTTTTTTCTTTTTTACGTTTCTGACTTGATGCTAGGATGCATGTGAGGGGAGATATACATATCTCCCCACAGAAACCAAATAACGGTACCATGCTTGGACTCTAGTTGTAGCCGGAACCCAGGCGGATCAATTGGGCCCGGAACCATCTTCCTGCGACATTCTGGTCTGGGGCTATAAGCCCTAAGGGGTTTTATGGGTCATTTGCTGCCAGCACCAGAGAAGGAGGGGTGGACCCTTCCCATTGGCGGGGCAGGGAGGGGAGCGGCCAGTTACAGGTCATAAGCCCATGCAAGCCAGCGGGCGGTGTTTTTTCTTAAGTAAGTAACATCATGCCAATGTGTTTGGAGAGACCAGGAACCAGCTGACATCACTGCCCCCGCGTGACTGCAGCCAAGGACTATTCTACCCTCATAACCCAAAGGAACTTTCATCTACCCGGTAACTGACTGACTGACCTGTATCTGTAACCTCAGACCACTGTATATTTTCTCTGTGTATATTGTGTTATATCTAGTGTGCCCGTAAGGCGATTAAATATATAATTTAATCTTGTGCTATCTTGATAACGAATCCCCACGTCCGTGTTTCGGCCTCGTTATAAGCTACTGCGCATTGGTTTCTCACCCTAAATTATCCCGTTAGCGGAACGGGCTTATATCAAACGAGAAGCAGGTGGCAGATTATCCAAGCTGAGAAAGATGTTTCATTGCGGCAGTGAAAGGGCTCTCTCAGCTTGTTGCCTCTCTGTACCAGCGTGGACAAGAGGTGTCTGTGTAAACTGTACCAAGCTGACCTTACCTGCTCCTCTGGAGGGCGTAACATCACGCGTTGAGTAACAAGTGACCATACTGCGTCTTGTGAGCTTGACATAGGTGACGTCAAGCGGGCACGAGGCGTGGTATCCGCCACATATGGGTGGCAGCAGTGGGATCGAGATACTTGTGTCTGTGTGTGAGAGTGTGGGACCCATACTCCCAGACACTAAGGACTACCAGCAGTAGCTTTTGCCACTGGAGTCTTAAGATCAGCTCAACACTAGACAGTCTGAGTGCAAATACAATAAGGTGTGTGTGCATCAGGTTGAAAATTGTACCAAGCTGACCTTACCTGCTCCTCTGGAGGGCATAAAGTCATGCTTTGGGTAACAAGTGACCATACTGCGTCTCGTGAGCTCGGCGTAGGTTACGTCAAGCAGGCACGAGGTCTGGTATTCGTCACAGTATCTAATGCCAAATGTGACGACACAAATAATACCTAAAAATACAAACAACAAATTAGTGATAAAATAAAACCAAAACAACAAAAACAAAGTTAATGTGCATAATATCCCGTGAAAGTAAGTTCTTCATTTAGACCAAATGGTGTAAGAGAGCCCAGGTTAAAAATTCACCTGGATTCAGACTTCAGTAATTGTTGTAATCTGCGTGCTCCCCTAATGTTGCTACAGATGGGATCCAACCCCGCAATCCTAAGACCACTATGCCTACCTTTATGATGTTCCAGAAAATAAGATGCCACCGACGTCAGGGGTTTATCCTTCTTGAACTTATCCCGTGATGCCAAACCCATATTGGAGAGATGTTGCTGTATCCTCTTGCGTAATTCCTGTGTTGTCTGTCCAATGTAGATCTTCCCACAAAGGCATAACAGAGCGTATACCACATTTCTAGCGCAACGATTCACATAGTTCTTTAGTGCAATCTTCTTCTGATTGCAATAACCACAAGAGTATGTGCCTCTCAATCTCGTACCTCCCTCAGTTATAACAGTTGGACGTTGGAAGTGGCTCCGCACCAATTTGTTCTTCAGGTTAGGTGCTCTGCGGGCAACAATTCTCGGTTTGGTATCAATATATGGAGTAAGTCTCTTCTCCGAAGAAAGTAAAAACCAATGTGTGCCCAAAAGCTTATACAGGTCAGTCCATTAATTGTTATATCCTGGGTCGAGGTTAAAACAAACCAAGACGACTTGATCCCTTGGAAAAACAATAAGCCTGTGAGATGGCTTTTTTAGGGTATCCTCTCTTCCCGAAGCCTTTCTAAAGTCCGTCGTAGACAAGCAATTTCGACAATGTCTTAGGAACTGGCCCTTTGGTATTCCTTTCCTAAGATCAATTGGATGGAAGCTGCTGTAGTGAAGTAAACTATTAGTAGCCGTATTCTTGCGAAACAAGGATGTTGCAATATGGAGACCATCTATTCGAACATTCAAGTCCAACAAACTTACCAAAAAGGTATGATGGGCCGGGTCACCTGTCAGGGATCTTGCCAAAAAGTACTTTGTGGCAGTGATGCCATCCATATGTGATATGTTGGAGTATAACGATTCCACGTCACATGTAACCAATAAAGTATTTGTAAGATGGTATCATGTAAATTTCCAATCAAATGCATAGAATCACGGACATAAGACTTCAAACCTAAAATATAAGGTTGAAAAAAAAAATTCCAAATAAATACAGGCCTGTTCACAAAGCCTACCAATTCCAGCTACAATAGGACGGCCAGGAGGGTTCGTTAGACTTATGTACCTTTGGAAACGTAGAAGGTGGGAATGATAGGGTGGCAAACCTCTAAAAACTGGATTTCTCTCTTTGTGATGATATTCATATTTAGAGCTGTAGTTAGAAGTTTATCAAGTTTCTTCTTAAATACTGTAGTCGGATCTGAGGGCAATGAAGTATAGAACAATCTATTATTCAGTTGCCTTTTCGCTTTACAAATATACAGATCAATATCCCACAGAACGACATTCCCACCTTTATGCGCTTCCTTGATAACAAATGATGTGTTCTGTTGTAATTTCTGAATCGTGATAAGATTCACCTTCCTCAAGTTTCTACTATACAGTTGTGGCCAAAAGTTTTGAGAATGACACAAATATTAGTTTTCACAAAGTTTGCTGCTAAACTGCTTTTAGATCTTTGTTTCAGTTGTTTCTGTGATGTAGTGAAATATAATTACACGCACTTCATACGTTTCAAAGGCTTTTATCGACAATTACATGACATTTATGCAAAGAGTCAGTATTTGCAGTGTTGGCCCTTCTTTTCAGGACCTCTGCAATTCGACTGGGCATGCTCTCAATCAACTTCTGGGTCAATTCCTGACTGATACCAACCCATTATTTCATAATCACTTCTTGGAGTTTGTCAGAATTAGTGGGTTTTTGTTTGTCCACCCGCCTCTTGAGGATTGACCACAAGTTTCTGAACCCCCCAGTAAGGCAAAACTGTGCACATTTCAGAGTGGTCTTTTATTGTGGGAAGTCTAAGGCACACCTGTGCAATATTCATGCTGTCTAATCAGCACCTTGATATTCCACACCTGTGAGGTGGGATGGATTATCTCGGCAACACAGATTTAGACAGATTTGTGAACAATATTTGAGAGTAATGGGTCTTTTGTGTATGTAGAAAATGTTTCAGATCTTTGAGTTCAGCTCATGCAAAATGGGAGCAAAACCGAAAGTGTTTGTTTATATTTTTGTTCAGTGTATATAATTTTTTTTTTCAATAATATTTTCTTTTATTATTTATATATATATGCGCATATATATTGGTGTACGGATGTTAATCATGTGGTGTATATTGAGTCTCTATTGTGATATATAATTTTTATTTTTTTTATTTTTATGGTTTTCTTTCTATTATGGCTAACTGGTTATTGGTATGGGGGGTTTCTGATAGAAAAATATTGTATTGATTAAGGTATCCTCCCTCCTCCATCTTTTGTTTATGTTGGAACGCACGCTGGCAGGCATACTCCGGATTTAGAGCATGCGCACATGGTGTTCGGTGATGCGCTTCCGGTCTTTGGAACGCACCGCGGACTTACTTCCGGCTGTGCGCCATTTTGCACATGTGCCAATGGTTCTCTTGGGACACCGATTTAAACTAGATGGCGCCATCGTGTAAAGATGTAAGGATATGGGTCCTGCACCAGGAACATTAGTGTGGTTTTGCCACACACACCCTTGATACACACCCTCTTGCTACACACACCCTCTCTACACACACCCTTGCTTCTAACAGGTGATACTCATTTATTTTTAACAGGTGACACTCATTTACTCATTATGGATTCATGTATTTATACTGGGCACATTTGCTCTGACTTATGGATCACTGAGGAAGCCAGTTTGACCTGGCGATACGTGTGGGGCGTATTTTGACCTACACACCATGCTTGCTGATTGTCTTATATGATAAGTATTGCAGTTTTTAGTGCTCTATTTGTGTATAATGTATAATTTTTGGCGGCATACGTATGTTTCTACCTAGAAACTGGTTGTTGTAGGCATGTGTGTTGGACATACAGTATGTTTAGTCCACACACTGTACTGTATTTGTATACAATGATTTTAATGTTTGGGCTTTGTGTTTTCTAATAAATTTATATATTTTTATAATTAAAGGTGCAGCCTTGTATATGGTGTTTGTCTACATAATATAAAAAAATTGTCATTGCCTTATCCCTAAACGTTCAAACAGTGAATGCTGTAGAAGAAAAAAAATTCTCAATGCCAGAATTGCCAATTTTTTATCACTTCACCTTCCAAAAATTTAATGATCAAAAGTTTTATGTAACCCAAAATGTTTGCAATAAAATCTACAGCCTGCAAAAGAAAGCGCTCCGCTAACACTGTCGATGAAAGTTATGGGTGTCAGAATATGGCGATACTATATAAATTTGTTATCTCCACCCAGAATAATGTTCACCTCATTTTTACCGCACAGTGAATGCAATAAAAGGAAAACCCTATAAATAGTTAGAATTTTTTCCCTTTCTACCCCACAAATATTATTTTTAGCCATTTCTCAATGCGTTATATGGAACATTAAATGGATCCATTAAAAAATACAACTCATCCCACAAAAAGCAAGCCCTAATATGGCTGTCACAGAAAGATAAAGAAGTAATGGCTTTTAGAAGGTGGGGAAGAAAGCAAAAATGAAGAGACGAAAAATGCCTGAGGCACCAAAGAAGTTATTCTGTTTACAGAAGAGATAATGCCGTCACATGATAACACTGACTGGACAAGGTTAAACGCAGATTTAAAATGCACAATTATGGGCAGATTATGGGACCGAATATAACTATGAACGCTTGTTTCCAATAATCTGCCTCGTTAATATGCTGCCGATTAACCAACGACTGAGTACGTTCATCAGGTTAAATGATCTGTCATGCGGCATATTAAATCATTGTTTCTGGGCAGCAGACTGTGCTGTGTAAATAGCGATCTGCTGCTTAGAAACAATAAATCTGTATGAGGAAGGCCGATGGCAGTAGCCATTACTGATTGCTGCATGTAACTGCAGCTGTTTCCTCCACTGACGAGCAGGCAGTTATTGGGAAAGAACAGTCCCTTTCCAATAATCACCTGCTCCTCCAGCAGCTGTACGGTAAATGCGCCTTAGCAGTGGTACAAAACACACCAAAATGGTAAAAAAATAAAATAAATGCTTTGCATTTTGTCCCTCTGCTGATTTTCTATGTGATGTAACAACATGCAATATGAATGAATACATTTCCATGTAAAGAAAGTAATTTGAGGTAAGTAAATACCAGACATAACCTAAACATACAGCTATATATGAGGGTATGAAATGTAGTGTTGGTATTATATATAGATAATATAGGAGCACATCTTCCTGAGCCAAGAGAAGAGTGGATTAAAAGCCTCCCTATTAGGGCAGAATACACATAAAATATCACAGCATCTATTGAAGAATCTGGAAGGGCCCATATTTTTTACAAACTTATCAGCGAGAATTGAAAAGTCCATTTACAGAAGTATTAGAACATCAAAGGGGAATAGATGTATACAGCATCCACTGAACAAACATCCACCACCATTCCGATGGTCCTCTGCTGGTCTCTACTTCCTGGTGCCTCTCAACACTCAAGAAATCCCTGCTCAGCCAATCACTGGCGGCTCACCACTGCCAAAAATGACTGTTGGAGCTGGCATTTCCTGCATATGGAGAGGCTTGTATTTCATGAGTGACCCATTTATCTCAATGACTGATTTGGAGCACATAAAGATGTATATCATAAACATTTAAAGTTGGCCTGAGTGAGAATGGTGCAACAAAAACTCTTTGTACGCACCTCTTTATGAAGTCCATCTCCCCTCGGTGCATGTATGGGGGCTAGACTGAGTCTGAAGACACAGCATCCGGGCACCACATACAATTGGAGCATCTGGAGGGCTGCTATGGTGGGAGAAAGCATTACCTCCATGCACTGCGCAAAAGATTTGCTAGCTTTTCTGGGAGTCCTGGAGGTCTCCCTTATTTCCAGGAGCCTCCAGACATTCGAGGAGTGTCCACAGTTAGTATTGTTTGTTGTCACCAGGCTTTTACCACCATTAGGTTTGGCAAGTATAATATAAAGTGTTATGAAATTAAACTTCTCATAATTTGGACTTCTTTAGATATCTGCCTATTCTGGAGCTACAGCTCCCAAGTGTATTTAACATTTTATCTATGTCTATATATTTTATGCAAATTGTAAAACTGCAACTCTCAGCATGCCTTAACACCTGCTGGTTACCAAGGCATGCTGACTCATGGCAGATAGTGTCTGCAGACTACACAACTGTTAGGTGTTGAGAGAATAACCGATTTCTGTGTTTCTTTGCTTAGGGGTATGCTAGGAGTTGCTACCAGCAAGATCTGTCCTTCTGGGAAACTCTGAAGGTATGGTTGTCCTGGAATTTCTCTTGGGACAGTGACTCCTGTGAGAGTTACTACAAGGCTTTGATGGTGGATCCTTTATGGGAAGTGACACCACTTATGGTAAGTAAAGAGTGTGTATCATGTACTAAACGGGGGATTCTGATAGGTGTCTTTAAGAGGATTTTCCAAGACTTTTATACTGATGACTTATCCTCTAGATCGGACATCAGTATCTGATCGGAGAGGATCCAACACCCAGGATCCCTGCCGATCAGCTGTTTGAGAAGGCACCAGTGCTCCTGTGAGCACCCCGCTCATTTCTTAGCTCACCAAGCACAGCGCTGTACATTGTATAGCAGCTGTGCTTGGTATCGCGCTCAGCCCTATACACTTCAATGGGGCTGAGCTACACATAGGCCATGTGACTGATGACCATGTCACATGGCCTAGGCTAAGCTGCAAGAAGGCTGGAGCTACTGCAAGCATTGGTGCCTTCTCAAACAGCTGATCAGTGGCGGTCCAGGGTTTTGAACTCCCACCAATCAGATACTGATGAGTAGAGTTGAGCGAACCCGAACTGTAAAGTTCGGGTTCGTACCTAACTTTAGGTTTTTCGGCACCCGAACCCGAACATTTACGTAAAAGTTTGGGTTCGGTGTTCGGCGCTTTCTTGGCGCTTTTTGAAAGGCTGCATAGCAGCCAATCAACAAGCGTCATACTACTTGCCCCAAAAGGCCATCACAGCCATGCCTACTATTGGCATGGCTGTGATTGGCCAACTGCAGCATGTGACACAGCCTCTATTTAAGCTGGAGTCACGTAGCGCCGCCCGTCACTCTGCTCGGATTAGTGTAGGGAGAGGCTGCAGCTGCTGTAAGGGAGAGATCAGGGAGAAATATTCTTAAGAACTGGCATTTTTCTCAGCGATCTACATCAAATGTTTTTTGTGGGTGCAGTGCACAATTTTTCTAAGCCTGCACTGAGCCAACTACTGCTACTGCTGAAAACAAACTTTTTTATCAGCAGCCATTTTATGCAACGTTAGTGCACCAGCACTATCTATCTGCATGTCTGCTAGTCCATAAATACAGCGTTTTGCTTACTGTGCTTAAAAAAACCTTTTTTTTCATATAGTGCACATCTGTGATTACACGTGCATAGGTGACTGTCACATTTAGGCCACAAATACGGCTATTAGGATACTGTGGTGAAAAATACCCTTTTTTTCATTTACTGCACATCTGTGATTACATGTGCATAGGTGACTGTCACATTTAGGCCCCAAATACGGCTATTAGGTTACTGTTGTTAAAAAAATACCTTTTTTTATATATACTGCACATCTGTGATTACACGTGCATAGGTGACTGTCACATTTAGGCCACAAATACCGCTGTCATATAAAGTTGAAAAAATTTTTTTTAGTGCAATACCCTACATCAGGGAACTATGAGGCAAACATCTAATAAGGGACGCGGTCGTGGTGGTGTTGGTGGAGCCTCTGGTGCAGGGAGAGGACGTGGTCGTTCTGCCACAGCTACACATCCTTCTGAACCTACTACCTCAGGTCCCAGTAGCCGCCAGAATCTACAGCGATATTTGGTCGGGCCTAATGCCGTACTAAGGATGGTAAGGCCTGAGCAAGTACAGGCGCTAGTCAATTGGGTGGCCGACAGTGGATCCAGCACGTTCACATTATCTCCCACCCAGTCTTCTGCAGAAAGTGCACAGGTGGCGCCTGAAACCCATGCCCATCAGGCTGTCACATCACCCCCGTGCATATCGGGGAACCTGTCTGAGCCTCAAGTCATGCAGCAGTCTCTTATGCTGTTTGAAGACTCTGCTGGCAGGGTTTCCCAAGGGCATCCACCTAGCCCTTCCCCAGGGGTGGAAGACATAGAATGCACTGACTCACAACCACTTATGTTTCCTGATGAGGACATAGGAATACCACCTCAGCACGTGTCTGATGATGACGAAACACAGGTGCCAACTGCTGCGTCTTTCTGCAGAGTGCAGACCGAAAAGGAGGTCAGGGAGCAGGGTGCAAAAGCAGAGCAGCCGTCGCCAAAACAGTTCGCCTGCTACTGGCCACCGTCCCCAGGGACCGAGCACACCAAAGGCAGCTTCAAGGAGTTCCCTGGCATGGCACTTCTTCACACAATGTGCTGACGACAAGACCCGAGTGGTTTGCACGCTGTGCCATCAGAGCCTGAAGCGAGGCATTAACGTTCTGAGCCTTAGCACAACCTGCATGACCAGGCATCTACATGCGAGACACGGGCTGCAGTGGAGTAAGCACCTTCAAAACCAAGAAAGGGCTCAGGCCCCTCTTGCTCCCTCTTCTGCTGCTGCCTCTTCCTCCGCCTCTAGAGGAACGTTGGCACCTGCCGCCCATCAAACAGAGGATGTGCCAGCAACAACACCACCTCCGTCACCAAGCATCTACACCATGTCACACGGAAGCGTTCAGCTCTTCATCTCACAAACCTTTGAGAGAAAGCTTAAATTCCCACCTAGCCACCCTCGATCCCTGGCCCTGAATGCCAGCATTTCTAAACTTCTGGCCTTTGAAATGCTGTCATTCAGGCTGGTGGAGACGGACAGCTTCAAACAGCTCATGTCGCTTGCTGTCCCACAGTACGTCATTCCCAGCCGCCACTACTTCTCCAGGAGAGCCGTGCCCTCCCTGCACAACCAAGTATTGGATAAAATCAAGTGTGCACTGCGCAACGCCATCTGTGGCAAGGTCCACCTAACCACAGATACGTGGACCAGTAAGCACGGCCAGGGACGCTATATCTCCCTAACTGCACACTGGGTAAATGTAGTGGCGGCTGGGCCCCAGGCGGAGAGCTGTTTAGCGCACGTTCTTTCTGCCGCCAAGGATCGCAGGGCATCATTCTTTGCCTCCTGTTGCCTCCTCTTCCCACTTGGTTTCCTCCTCCTCTTCTACCACCTCCTCATCCGGTCAGCGACAGACCTTCACCACCAACTTCAGCACAGCCAGGGGTAAACGTCAGCAGGCCATTCTGAAACTGATGTGTTTGGGGGACAGGCCCCACACCGCGCAGGAGTTGTGGCGGGGTATAGAACAACAGACCGACGAGTGGTTGCTGCCAGAGAGCCTCAAGCCTGGCCTGGTGGTGTGCGATAATGGGCGAAATCTCGTTGCAGCTCTGGGACTAGCCGGTTTGACGCACATCCCTTGCCTGCGCACGTGCTGAATTTGGTGGTGCAGAAATTAATTCACAACTACCCAGACATGTAAAGTGCAGACCGTCTGTGCGCGCTTCCAGCGTTCTCATCTTGCCGCTGCTCGGCTGTCTGCTCTACAGTGTAACTTCGGCCTTCCCGCTCACCGCCTCATATGCGATGTGCCCACCAGGTGGAACTCCACCTTGCACATGCTGGGGAGACTGTGCGAGCAGCAGCAGGCCATAGTGGAGTTTCAGCTGCAGCACGCACGGGTGAGTCGCACAGCACCACTTCACCACCAATGACTGGGCCTCCATGCGAGACCTGTGTGCCCTGTTTCGAGTACTCCACCAACATGGCCAGTGGCGATGACGCCGTTATCAGCGTTACAATACCACTTCTTTGTCTCCTTGAGAAAACACTTAGGGCGATGATGGAAGAGGATGTGGCCCAGGATGAGGAGGAGGAAGAGGGGTCATCTCTAACACTTTCAGGCCAGTCTTTTAGAAGTGGCTCAGAAAGAGGATTTTTGCAACAGCAGAGGCCAGGTACAAATTTGGCCAGCCAGGGCCCACTACTGGAGAACGAGGAGGAGGAGGATGGGGATGAAGCATGTTCATAGCGGGGTGGCATCCAACGCAGCTCGGGCCCATCACTGGTGCGTGGCTGGGGGGATACGGAGGACGCAGACTATACGCCTCCCACAGAGGACAGCTTGTCCTTACCTCTGGGCAGCCTGGCACACATGAGCGACTACATGCTGCAGTGCCTGCGCAACGACAGCACAGTTGCCCACATTTTAACATGTGCTGACTACTGGGTGGCCACCCTGCTGGATCCCCGTTACAAAGACAATGTGCCGTCCTTAATTCCCTCACTGGAGCGTGATCGGAAGATGCGCGACTACAGGCGCACGCTGGTAGACGCGTTCCTGAGAGCATTCCTGACTGACGCCAGGGGACAAGTGGAAGCACAAGGCGAAGGCAGGGGAGGAGGAAGAGGTCGCCAACGTAGCTGTGTCAGCGCCAGCACCTCAGAAGGCAGGGTTAGCATGGCCGACATGTGGAAAAGCTTTGTCACCTCGCCGCAACAACCGGCCCCAACTGCTGATATGGAGCGAGTTAGCAGGAGGCAGCATTTGAACAACATGGTGGAACAGTACCTGTGCACACGACTACACGTACTGACTGATGGTTCTGCCCCATTCAACTTCTGGGTCTCCAAATTGTCCACATGATCAGAGCTTGCCCTGTATGCCTTGGAGGTGCTGGCCTGCCCTGCAGCCAGTGTACTCTCTGAACGTGTATTTAGCATGGCAGGAGGCGTCATTACAGACAGACGCAGCCCCCTGTCCACAGCCAACGTGGACAAGCTCACGTTCATTTAAATGAACCAGGCCTGGATCCCACAAGACTTGTCTGTACCTTGTGCAGAATAGACATTTATACCACCATCAAACATACATTCTTGTACTCAAGTCAAGTGCAATGATTCTTTGTTTTATTTTATTTTTTATTTGTCCCAATATTTTGGGGGCTACCTACCCCAATAAAAAAAAACAAAAAAAAACATTGTTGTCTACCTCCTCCTCCTCCTCCATTGTTGCCTCCACCTACAACACCACATTCACCGCTTCCTCAACCTCCGACTCCATATCCACCTCCTTCTCTGAGTTGCAGGTTAATAATTAGTAATTTTTAGTTATTTAATTTTATTTTAAGTTATTTCCCTACCCACATTTGTTTGCAGAGCAGTTCCCATGCTCTTAAGCACATTTTACTGCCTTTTACATCCCTCTAGCCTTTTCAAGGACTATTTTAGAGCCATTTTAATGCAAAAAAGTGCCAATTTTAGTGCCCTAAATTGAAAAAATTCTTATTTTCAATTGTCTGGTGACATTTTACAATTTTTGGCGTATACAAACCCCTGCTGTGCCTGGGTGACAGGGGCCTAAATCTCTAAAAATCATTTATTCTATTGCTGGGTGACATGAATTCCCTTTTGCCGTGAATGAACCCCTGCTGTGCCTGGGTGACATGGGCCTAAATCTCTCAAAATCCTCTGTTGTATTGCTGGGTGACATGAACTCCCTTTTGCCGTGAATGAACCCCTGCTGTGCCTGGGTGACAGGGGCCTAAATCTCTCAAAATCCTCTGTTGTATTGCTGGGTGACAAGAACCCCCTTTTGCCGTGAATGAACCCCTGCTGTGCCTCGGTGACAGGGGCCTAAATCTCTCAAAATCCTCTGTTCTATTGCTGGGTGAAATGAACCCCTGCTCTGCATTGCTGACAGGGAACTAAATTTAGTGAAAACATCTGTTACTGATCGGAAGATGCGCGACTACAAGCGCACGCTGATGATAGCATTCCCACCTGACAGCGGGGGCACAGTGGAAGCACAAGTTGAAGGCAGAGGAGGAGGAAGAGGCCGACAACGCAGCTGGGGCACCACCAGCACCTGAGAAGGCAGGGTTAGCATGGCCAAAATGTGGAAAATCTTTGTCAGCCTTAGAGGTGCTGACCTGCCCTGCAGCCAGTGTATAGTGTGAACGTGTGTTTAGCACGGCAGAGAGCATTATCACAGGCCGCAGCCACAGGCACCAGGCATGGATCCCACAGGACTTGTCAGTACCTTGTGCATAATAGACATTTATACCAGCCACATCCACCCATCCACCGCCTCCTCAACCTCCTACTCCTAGATCCAGATTTTTATTTTTAATTTTTCTGTATTTTATGTTATTTTAAGTCATTTCCCTATCAACAGTTGTCATGCTCTGGAGCACATTTTGATGCCTTTTGCAGCCCTCTAGTCCTTTCCAGGACTATTTTAGAGCCATTTTAGTGGCCAAAAGTTTGGGTCCCCATTGACTTCAATGGGGTTCGGGTTCGGGGTCAAGTTCGAGTCCTGAACCCGAACTTTTTTTTCAAGTTCGGCCGAACCTGCTGAACACGAACATTCAGGTGTCCGCTCAACTCTACTGATGAGCTATCCAGAGGATACTGTAAGACATCAGTTTAAAAGTTTTGGAAAACCCAAAAGTGCAACCCAATGCAGATGAAGTGGAGTTTATTGCTATGATTAGATATTGTAATGTATTATGACTGAATTAATGATTTATTGCAACAAATTAATACAAATTAAAGTGCATTTCCAATTGTCTTACCCTGGTTTACACCTGTAAGTGATTGGGCTGATTATCTGGAATGAACGTTCCTGCAAACACTCGTTCCTGACAATCTGCCTGTGTAAAGGTGCCACCAATCACCCAATGAACAAGTGAAACGCTCGTTCCTCTGGTGATCCTGTTGTTCGTGCAGGCACCTAAATGATCGTTTCTGGGCAGCAGATCGTGGTGTCTAAACAGTGATCTACTGCCCAGAAACAATGAGCAGCAGCTCTATGAGAAAGAGCGATCGCAATAGTGATCCCTCATCCTCATACTATAGAGAAGATTTCTGTTTGTAAATGAAGCTTTCTCCTTCACTGAGTGAGCAGCCGACTGCTGGGAAGGAACGCTATCTGCTGCTTTTTGCATGGTGTAAATGCACTTTTACACTTATCCCAGTGTAGGAATGCTTTCCCCTTATGGAGTAGTTAGTAAGATCAAAAGGCAGGATGTGCAATAGTGACGGACAAAGAGAAGAGGGAAAAGCCTCTCTGCATTCTTGGTGACTGGAATTGGCAATTTAATTTACAGTAGGAGTGCAAAATATGTTAGGACCCTACAAGCTGAGAGACAACTTCTGTTGGATATGATGAAAATAATTAATAACATAGGTCAAGTTGTCCACAGTTAGTATTGTTGACTGTCACCAGGCTTTTACCTCCATGAACATCCCAGTAATGTCCCATAGAGGAGATGTGCATTCCCCCGTCATGATTTATCCTCTCCCAGTGACATTTGTCTACTTTAGAACGAAGACTCTGAACTAGCTTGGAAAGATTTATTACAACATTTCAGCAGAACTCAGAGGTCACCAAAACAAGACTCAAACACCAGGGCAAGAGGTGACCAATCCTCCACTGACAGATGCCCAAGTTCTGAGTGATCTGCCAGGGACATGTAGCGTTCAGAGAACTTTGCTTAAAATTTTTGAATTCCCCCCCTTTTTTTTGCATTTGCCTTATGCTAGCAGCCACAATTGGTTGGGTATTGCACCTGCTTTACAGCCATACATTTTGTCACACGTGACTGTACTGTTTGTCTCCCCTGTATTAGAATATACGTTCACTGTGAGTATGAGTGACCAAATGTGTTTGACCCAAAATCTAGGCTGAGGTGTGAAGCTAACAGGACAATATGGTTATGGTTGTTTGTATTGAACATTTTCACTTGATAACTGTCTCGTGGCAGGATATATAAAAAGAATCCAGGTGAGGTTTATTTCCTGGCTGAATCTATATAATTATGCACAAACAGTAGGTAAAAAAAAAAAAAAAAGATATATATATTTTTTTTTAAGGGTTTGACAAGAGTTGTTAATAGTATAAAGGAATAATCTACAAAGGTAGAATGGAGGGATTAATTACGTCGGAGCCTGGCTACAGGAAGATAGCAGGGACAAGCTGGTCGGACTGGCCCACAGCGGTACATGTGAATCCCGTGGTGGGCCCCTGAGCGTGGTGGGCCCCTAGTCTCCCACTCCCTGGACAAGTGGCACATAACACAGTAGACTTGCTGCACTACATACATGTATTCAATGTGCAGCACCTCAACCAGCCTATGTTCATATAAAAAACCTCATAGATTATTAAAGAAACGCCCCAGTTTATTATTATAGTTACGATCAGATAGCGGAGATGACTTCTAGGTATAGAGGAAAGCTGCCAGTGTCCTCTTTTCCCCAGGACCTACCTTCTCAAAGTTGCTGTAGGGACCCCCAAGTTCAGTCATCTGGTAGCATATTGCTGCTGTGTGAGCAGGTAATATTTGAATGTATCCGCACGTTGGGCCCCCAAAGTAAATCTTACCGGTGGGCCCTAGGCACCCCAGTCCGACACTGGTCGTAGTAATGTCCTTACGGAGCTAAGCTGCAGTGTAATGCAGGACAAACAATGTCTCTACATCAGTGCATGAAGCTGACACAGAGACACTTACTGTACCTGAGTGCACAGAGCAGGGCATGGCGGCATTACACTTTGTCGGTGACTGAGAGGGTGAAGATTCATGTTCATGTGCAGAGCTGAGAGAGTAGAACTCTGCATCAGAACTGGGGGTTCAGCACTGGAAATGAGGGGTCACTTCGCACCCAAAATACATATTGCTGACAGCACAGTCACTTCTTGCCTAAAGTCATTGTTTCCGCTGAAGTTACTCTCATCATCCTCTACACCAGGGGTAAGCAACCTCCGGCACTCCAGCTGTTGCGAAACTACAATTCCCAGCATGCTCCATTCATTTCTGTGAGAGTTCTGAGAAGAGCAGAGGAAGTATGCATGCTGGGAGTTGTAGTTTTACAACATCTGGAGTGCCGGAGGTTGCCTACCCCTGCTCTACACTGTCACTTGCAAGTTGCTTGCAGAGGAATGAAATCCTGACTCCCGTGGCACAGGACTCTAAAGTTACTCTGATGGGCGCTAAGCAAGCCAATCAGCAGCAGGCTCTGCAAGCACTGCTAATGCTGATTGGCTAGCCCATCATCGAGACAACATAGAGCGCTAGTCGGGACTCCAGCGGGGGCAGCGCCAGCCACTGATGATGTTCTGAGTAAAGGAGGGCCCCGAGGACAGGACAGAGGAAGCAGGGAGCTGGAAAGCAGAGCCTGAGCAACGGACAGTCACTCAAGGCAGGAGCGAGAATTAAGTGTAATTAATAGGTGGGGCCTTTTTTCAAGACTGGTCCCCCTTCCTCCAGGGGCCCCATAGCAGCTGCATGGTCTGCCTCTGTTGGAGGTACACCGCTGACTGTCCCTTTTTAATATATATTTTTTTAGTACAATCTGTATAAGGCCTCATGCACACAACCATATCCGTTTTATGCTCTGCAAATCGCGGATCTGCAAAAAAATTTGAATGTGGTCCATGTTACATCCACATTTTTTCGGACTCGTTGACTTCAATGGGTATGTGGTCCAGAGATAGTTTCTGTCTATATAAAACTTTCCCCTATCCACAGAATATCTGGGACCACCGCTGATCACAAGAACTGGATCCTGTGTACCCTTATGAATGAAGTGGCAGGTGCATACATAGCTACTCTGTTCATTCTCTATAGGGCTGCTGTAGATAGCCGTGTACAATGCTCAGCTTTTTACAGAAGTCCCATAGACATTGAATGAAACAGAAGGGAACATGGTGGACCTAACATTCCCTTTCTTTGGGTACACAGGATCCATATTCTCATGATCATGGGGGACCCAGCAGTCCCCACCGATCAGATACTTATCCCCTATCCTGTAGATAGGGGATAAAAAATTTTAAAGCTGTAGAGCTGTAAAACAAAAAAAAAGGCCATCACTATCTGATCAGCAGGGGTCCGACACTCTGCACCCCCATCCAGTTGACTATGAATATTCGTAAAGAGGCTCAGACACACCATTACATAATATACACTGACTTTTATTAATTGCAAGGAATCAAATGTACAGTAGATGTTTTCATTAGACGTCAGAGCGCTGGTCTTAAATGTGGCCCTGTTGATGATGGGCCTTTGACTCGTGAAGAGACGGACCTTTAACACTCAGCAGAGGAAAAACCTCCAGTGGAGGAAACCTCTAAGGAGCCATGGCTGAAGGACTGCCCTTCCCCTAGGCGGTGGAGGAAAATGATGGCACATGACAAGGACAGTAGATTTTTCCTTGAATCAATGGTGAATGTCAAGTGGGTTGACTTCTGCAGAGACCAAGCCTGAAATCTGCCTTTTGATGCAGCAGAAAACGCACTTCTTTGGTGAATATATCTAACTGTGGAAAGTCTGGTGAATGACAAGTCCAGTGGTGAATGCAGAGACCGAGCCCGGAATCTGCCTTTGATGCAGCAGGAAACTCACTTCATTAGTGAATACGTCAGACTGCATAAAGTCCGGTGGGTGAGTGCAGAGACCGAGCCTGCAATCTGCCTCTTGCTGAAGTGCAGGTCATCTGATCCTGACTTGTTGACTTGTGGTAGAGTCATCACCTCCAGCTGTATCCCATATTCATTGCTGGGACACAGCGAGACCCCCGCTCTGGTAAAGTGTTCTGCAGATGCAAAAAATATAACTAATTATGACTTAACGTAGAGCATCGGAAAATTACATGTAAGTGACACAATTTACTCCCGGTCACTGTGGGTCATTGTAAACCCTTTACCTGTATTAAACTTAGGCCCATGTTTCTAACAGCGATACCAACGCTTATCACTGTCATTGACAATTATAGCTGTTATTCTTGTTCTGGGACCCACTGCTGTATCCAACATAAACAGAATACACCTTATAATTGTGGGCTGATTTATACACTGCTCAAAAAAATAAAAGGAGCACAAAAATAACACATCCTAGATCTGAGTTAATTAAATATTCTTCTGAAATGCTTTGTTCTTTACATAGTTGAATGTACTGACAACAAAATCACACAAAAATAAAAAAATGGAAATCAAATTTTTCAACCCATGGAGATCTGGATTTGGAGTCACACTCAAAATTAAAGTGGAAAAACACACTACAGGCTGATCCAACTTTGATGTAATGTCCTTAAAACAAATCAAAATGAGGCTCAGTAGTGTGTGTGGCCTCCACGTGCCTGTATGACCTCCCTACAACGCCTGTACATGCTCCTGATGAGGTGGCGGACGGTCTCCTAAGGGATCTCCTCCCAGACCTGGACTAAAGCATCTGCCAACTCCTGGACAGTCTGTGGTGCAACGTGACGTTGGTGGATAGAGCGAGACATGATGTCCCAGATGTGCTCAATTGGATTCAGGTCTGGGGAACGGGCGGGCCAGTCCATAGCATCAATGCCTTCGTCTTGCAGGAACTGCTGACACACTCCAGCCACATGAGGTCTAGCATTGTCTTGCATTAGGAGGAACCCAGGGCCAACCGCACCAGCATATGGTCTCACAAGGGGTCTGAGAATCTCATCTCGGTACCTAATGGCAGTCAGGCTACCTCTGGCGAGCACATGGAGGGCTGTGCGGCCCTCCAAAGAAATGCCACCCCACACCATTACTGACCCAATGCCAAACCGGTCATGCTGTAGGATGTTGCAGGCAGCAGAACGTTCTCCACGGCGTCTCCAGACTCTGTCACGTCTGTCACATGTGCTCAGTGTGAACCTGCTTTCATCTGTGAAGAGCACAGGGCGCCAGTGGCGAATTTGCCAATCTTGGTGTTCTCTGGCAAATGCCAAACGTCCTGCACGGTGTTGGGCTGTAAACACAACCCCCACCTGTGGACGTCGGGCCCTCATATCACCCTCATGGAGTCTGTTTCTGACCGTTTGAGCAGACACATGCACATTTGTGGCCTGCTGGAGGTCATTTTGCAGGGCTCTGGCAGTGCTCCTCCTGTTCCTCCTTGCACAAAGGCGGAGGTAGCGGACCTGCTGCTGGGTTGTTGCCCTCCTACGGCCTCCTCCACATCTCCTCATGTACTGGCCTGTCTCCTGGTAGCGCCTCCATGCTCTGGACACTACGCTGACAGACACAGCAAACCTTCTTGCCACAGCTCGCATTGATGTGCCATCCTGGATAAGCTGCACTACCTGAGCCACTTGTGTGGGTTGTAGACTCCGTCTCATGCTACCACTAGAGTGAAAGCACCGCCAGCATTCAAAAGTGACCAAAATATCAGCCAGGAAGCATAGGAACTGAGAAGTGGTCTGTGGTCACCACCTGCAGAACCACTCCTTTATTGGGGGTGTCTTGCTAATTGCCTATAATTTCCATCTGTTGTCTATCCCTTTTGCACAACAGCATGTGAAATTGATTGTCACTCAGTGTTGCTTCCTAAGTGGACAGTTTGATTTCACAGAAGTTTGATTGACTTGGAGTTACATTGTGTTGTTTAAGTGTTCCCTTTATTTTTTTGAGCAGTGTATATCTTTATAGGGTTTGGAGCTCAGTTTTCCTGATACAAATTGCCAAAACCCTGCTTTCTTACATACGTCTATAGTTAAAATTCTGGGAGCCATTGCTCAAGGTAATGTACATATCAAGGTCAATAGGAGATCCCCTAGTGGTGACTGCAGGCAGTTAAACTTTTATCCTACCGTACTTTATGATATGTATCAGATGATTTGGATGATTTTCCACTAATCGCCACTGCTCTGCTCATCTTCATAGAGAATCTAAACCCTAAATTATTCTGTGTCATCACTGTGGTGTCTCCAGAACTTGGCATCATGTCTGTTATTATTATGAGCTCCTGTCATAAATCACGTTATGGCAAGCATAGAAACGGAAAGACCACTGACGGCACCGTTTGGTACGTACTCCAGTCCTGCTTAGTCTCCCGACCCTTGTACAATGCAGTGTGCGTGGTGCTCTGCCTTTTAGAAGACAATGACTCAAACAATTGATTGTAGAGGTATAAAGACTAGGCGGCACTCACCACTAGAATCGTCAATCTTCTTTATTCATTGACATAATCGTCATACACAATAGGGCTGGGGCGGACTCGCATCTCCCAGAACGCTAAGTAGCGACGGCCGTTTCGCGCAAACTGCTCTTCTTCCGGCTACTGGCATCATGGCGCTGAGTCAGCGCCCTTTTTAAGCGTCATCACATGCAATCAACACCACCACCTGTGACGCTAAAACTCGATTAAAACCAGATATAATAAATTACTTCAACAACCCACCAGCACTATTTAGCTATTAGATAAAGGCACTGAGATCGTTCCTCTCTTTCAGGCCCAGTTTTAGCATCACAGGTGGTGGTGTTGATTGCATGTGATGATGCTTAAAAAGGGCGCTGACTCAGTGCCATAATGCCAGTAGATGGAAGAAGCGCAAATGCAGAGGTAGCGGGGGCGGATAGTAAATATTCCACACATAGCGGCGATGGCCGTTTCGCGCAGAAACGCGCTTCCTCAGGCCACTGACTCCAACGCATAACAAAGCGCTGTCTTTTTAAGTGTCCGGGGCAGAGTTGTCGTGACAACGTACAACAACTATCAGCTCCATTTGACGTACATACAAGAAAATAATAAGACATAACATCCAAATATAAAAACAAATGTGCAACAGTTACAGAAAAACACTTAAATCATTGTGGTCATTAAGTCCTGGTTGGCCCAGTGCTCCTGTGCGCATGATCCACCTAGCTTCTCTTTGGAGTAGCATTTTATGTCTATCTCCGCCCAAAGGGGGGTTGGGAACCAATACCAGCAAAGCTGAGGGTTTTGCAACTACTATTGTGTGCTTTCCTCATATGCTTAATAAACCTGGGACAGCCCTTTCCTGACTGTATAGAATTAAAGTGTTCCCTCACCCTTTCAAAGAGGCATCTGATGGTCTTCCCTATGTAGAAATGGCCACAGTCACTACAAATGTGCTTCTACATGTGATAAAGTCGGACACTCTGTGATGTACACCTCCAATGTTGAGTGTTTTCTTTTGGGAATTGAATTTACAAAATGAGCAATTGCCACACTTGAAGTTACCTTTTGGTCTCCTGTCACACAACCAGTTGCTATTTGTTCCATATGTAAAGCGGCTCCTCACTAGCCTGTCTCTAATAGTGTGAATCCTCCTAAATGTGATAAGCGGTCTGTCTACACGCTCCATGAGTGAGGTGCCTCTTTTCAGAATCTCCCAATTCATATGAATAGATCTCCGTATGCAATCAGCCATCGGGCTAAACTTAAATGAGAAAACAAACCTCTTTCTCTGGCCATCCTCAGCAACCCCAAAGTGTTTCACATTCCTATGGGACTTTCTCCTATTGGTAAGTAGATCATGTTGGGACAATTCCCTGACTTTTTTAATGGTTGTGTCTAGCATTTTTTCAGGGTAACCACTTTTTTGCATGCGTTCTTTCAATTCTAGGGCTTGTTCATCATATCCTTCTGTGGTACTATTTATACGCCTTAATCTAATAAATTGCCCATAAGGGACAGATCTTTTTACGCTCTCTGGATGGAAACCGCCATCGTGGAGCAAGGAGTTGGTTGCCGTGGGTTTTCGGTACCCACTGGTGACCAACCCGTCGCCCACCTCCCTGACGGCAACATCCAGAAAGTCAAGGCTAGCTCCTCCAAAGTTAAGAGTACAGAACATGCCCATATTGTTACTATCATTTAAAAGGGCAACAAATTCAACGCATTGGTCCTCAGTACCAGACCAGACCATGAAAATATCGTCAACATATCTTAAAAACAGTTTGATATAACACAGATATGGGTTGCCAGTGGAGAACACAACTTTGTCTTCTAATCTAGATAGATAGATATTGGCGAATGTACACGATACCGGAGTACCCATTGCTGTGCCAAGTTTTTGCCTATACCACTGATTGCCGAACATAAATACATTGTTGGTCAGAATAAACATAAGGGCTTCACTAACAAAATCACAAAATAAAGTGCTATTACCTACATTGTGAAGGATGTCCAAAACAGCCCTCACACCCATATCATGAGGGATACGGGTGTAGAGGCTCTTGGCGTCCAAATGATAGCCCACTTGCCAATGAAAACCATTCAGAGTCGAAAGGAAATCGTTGGTGTCTTGCAAATATGCAGGAGCACAGGTGAGTAAGGGTCTGAGTAGCCAGTCAATATATTTTGACAGGGGTTCAGTTGCCAAGCCAATTCCCGCCACAATGGGGCGGCTCAGCGACTTGTGGACTTGGGGCAAAAAGTACCAACAAGGTTTTTTAGGAAAAAGTGGTATAACCTTCTCAGCCTGTTAGAAATAAAATCAAGCAAAACATACTGATGTAAAAAAAACTCCTAAGTTGATGTTGTATATTAGGCAGAGAGTCGTCCCGCAGCGTTTCATACACCAGTTCATCTTATCGGCAGGCTTCACCATCATGTCCTTCTAGGACAAAATTCAATCTAAAGCCAATTTCTCTTCCTTGTTGATATTATCAGGTACAGTAGGATATAATAACGCTTTTATGTCCTTTAGGACATGGTGGAAAAACATGTTGATACTACTGCCAGAAGGCATAGGGGGGCAGAAAGTAGATCTCACACCCCCATCTGATTCTGCAGGAGATACTGGGCCTTGTTAATGATGTCATCATCCATCATGCCTTCCTGGCTGCTGCTCTTCAGGATGAAGTGCTTAGAAGACAAGTTGTTCTGTGCTCTCCAGATATAGGCCATCTCAACTTGGTGGTGTTCCCAGCTCCAGGCTTACTACATCTTTGGTAGATGGAGCAGACGATTTCTGCCACAGATCTTTTGGCTGGTGGAAATGTCTTGGACTGACTGTCATCGGAGGTTGGTACTTTCCTTTTAAGACTGGCTTTGGAAGCTTCACAAGATGCCTTCAAAAGGTCTGTTTTCTTGTCCAGTGTTTTAAGGGTCTAAAAATTTTAAGAGACAACATCCTTCACTACTGTGTTATGTTTTTGATGAGTTTTTCTATTACATCATCGCTTACAGTTCTGTGGTGTTTTTTGTGGACAAGGAATGGCTCCACAGCATCAGTGTCCCAGGGTCTTTTTTTGTGCAGGTTCCCCACATTCTGGTTTTTCTCTCAACGACATGCCTTGTGGTATTAGGGGCCCCTCATGTGCAACTTTTGGATCAGCAATAAAATTGGTTGGTGTCATGGCAGATGACGTGGTTTTTATGTCTTAAGGCAACTGATCTGAAGAAACTCCTGGCCTGTGTCATGATGGTTGATTTCTTGGTTCCTCATCAGAGTTCTCCATTTTTCATTCAATTTTCTGAATCAGGTCAGAAATAATGAGCCAATCTACATGGCATTATGAGGGAGTTGATCCGTAGCCGCCGATCAACATAGCGCTGACGCCTATGAATTCTCATGGTGGCGTCCAATCTTCTTTCTGAAGTTGTGTTCACAAAAATTGGAAACACCCAAAGCAAATTTCCCAAAACCTCTCCTCCGGCAGCGAGTCCTGCACTGTTCAGGAAGAGGAGTCAAGAGTTTACTAATCAATGGTTGATGAAAGCACCTCCCCAGGCCTTTTCCCCTTAATAATGCCCCTCCCCTCCATCTACATGCAGCAGCTTCCTGATAGTCCTCTTCTTTCTCAGGGTTTTGGTTCCTGTAGTTCTGTCCTTACTGTAACCTAATAATCTGTCCACGTACTGACCTTCCACTTACACACAGCAGCAAAATTAAACAGGCAGTGCTTCAGTGTAAAGCATGAGGGAGATGCATAACAGTAGACCAATTTATATGGAGACAGGATGTCCTATAAACAATGCAGCTAAGCTGCAGTCACTGATCATGGAAGCATACTGAAAGAACAGCAGTAAGACAATGCTTATAACGATGAAACATGGGACATGAACATTTTCAATGAGCCTTTCACCACACACACAGATGGCGACCATACATTAAAACATGAAGCACTGCTGTGACAGCTTACCTTTGTGTTGATGCCAGCAAGAGAATATAATTGAGGTCTAATATGAAGATGTACTGGTCCCTCATTATGAGGTCTACTAGTAAATCTCAATCTACTATAAGGCCACTTCATTGAGTTCCAGGTTATTTTACAGTAGAGTCCCCCTCCCCAATATAATATTTACAGGGCTTTAGTTGTTTTCTTGGCCCTTACATTGTAAAATTATTATGAAAGTTGGATTGTGACCAGAAGAGAACAAAGGTCATTGTTAGGGTTAAAGAGGTCAAAATCGAAACTACAGTTAAATTAGTTGGGACAGTCATTCAGTGGTACAAATGGGCAAAGGTGGAAGGGTGCCACGATATAGCCTGGTCAGAGGCAGGTGCTCTCAATCTGTACAATGTAAACAGGAGATAAAGGAACATAGGAATGTTCTCATTGCCTGGTTTCTCGGCCCACATGAAAGTGCCTTATGGCACTCACAAAAAAGGGACGTTTTTTATTACATAAACAATTCAATATTTAAAAACCTTTTTAAAAGCGTTTTCTGTCGTATCTTGGACACACGTGCCTGTGACTGTCAGCAAGAGGTGGCACCAGCATCCAGTTCTCATAGCTACTAGGCCAGGGCTACCAGTACAAGTGCTCCGTGCAATCAGATGCAGCTTCAGCACGTCTGACGAAATGACATCATGCAGGTCACATGATTTATGGTGCACCATGTGACCTGCAAAGTGATATATTTATCTGTCAATATAAGATTGGCACACTCAAACATGCGGAGCCCCACGGAGTTTGAACAATTTATTATAACTGTACTTGGTTAAAATATACTAAAACACAATAAAATACACATATGATAAAATATCGAAGAATAAAAATGAATTAAATATTAAATTCAGTTGCTCCTATATTGTTCAAGTTTGCTTGTTACAGATACTGTAGTGTACAAGTATCCGAAACAAGCGCAAATGCCCTGGGTATTGCTATGCTTAATTCTGTTCTACTAGTTATAATTGTACATGGAATATGGTTACTTCTCTAAGGGACATATTATTTCTGTGTCTAGATGGTATATATCACATAATCACATTACACTCTGTTGTAAATGTCTCCTGAATTTCAATGGTGGACAGATATATAGCACTTCTTATCAGTGTAGTCCATATGTTTCCCAAATTTTCTATAGTTGATTTCTCATGGGGATCTTCACATAGACTTTCGCTAAAATTCGTTTATATTTGCATTCGAGAAAACAGCAGCACAAAATCTGTACAAAAATCACATACGATGGTTTTCTATGGGCCAGAACTGTACTGGTAATTTTTCGCAAGATGTAAATTAAAGTCAGTACCAATAACCCACACTTGTGGGCTTACCTTTCCTTTTTGTTCAGCTGTTTTTTTTCGAGTGGTTGTTAATTCCGATTGCTAGCCGGCGTCCCGGTCTTTGCTATGTCGGCGTCTCGATACTTTGTATATCGCACAAAGTGTGTTCCCAGTAATGGCTCTCAGCTGATTAAAGGTAGGTATGTGCAGAGCGTCTTTCTTGAATCCTCAATATCCTTTGTATTTCAACAGTGCACTGTCTAGTCGGGGTTCAAGTCTTTCAGGGGTGAAACTTTCGCCAGATGCTTTTCGGGGATAACTCTCCCCTTCCTCAGTGGCATCACCCCCTACAAGTGAATGGTGGGTTTTTATACCCTTCAATAATCTCATGCGAAAAAAGGTATCATGGGAAAAAAGTATCATGGAAGAAAAGGAGTATAGATTCCTTTAATGTGGATCCTTCTCATGTATAACCATTTTTTTCAGTGTTGAGGGTATTTCTTCTTACTTTAGCTGCCCATAATGGTTTCAAAATTCATAAACCATATCTTATGATGCGTTTTTTTCTCTATTGATCCCTGAATGTGTCAGACATATCACCAATTAATTAAGACTTAGCCCAACTTTGTAGCTAGTAATTTTTGAGGGATAGACACTTGGATATAGAAATTGCTTTATAACTGGAATTAGGAACATTATTTTAAGAAAACATGATATACAGCTGATTCAGT
Organism: Bufo bufo; assembly: GCF_905171765.1. NCBI lineage: Eukaryota > Metazoa > Chordata > Amphibia > Anura > Bufonidae > Bufo > Bufo bufo. The sequence continues at coordinate 116,769,569 of NC_053394.1, forward strand.
ATGAAAAAATGCAACAAATATCAAAAAAACGCATCAATAGAGAAAAAAACGCATCATAAGATATGGTTTGTAAATTTTTAAACCATTATGGGCAGCTAAAGTAAGAAGAAATACCCTCAAAAAAAATGGTTATACATAAGAAGGATCCACATTAAAGGAATATATACTCCTTTTCTTCCATGATACTTTTTTCCCATGATACCTTTTTTTCCCATGATACCTTTTTTCGCATGAGATTATTGAAGGGTATAAAAACCCACCATTCACTTGTAGGGGGTGATGCCACTGAGGAAGGGGAGAGTTATCCCCGAAATGCGTCTGACGAAAGTTTCACCCCTGAAAGACTTGAACCTCGACTAGACAGTGCACTGTTGAAATACAAAGGATATCGAGGATTCAAGAAAGACGCTCTGCACATACCTACCTTTTAATCAGCTGAAAGCCATTACTGGGAACACACTTTGAGCGATATACAAAGTATAGAGACGCCGACATAGCAAAGACCGGGACGCCGGCTAGCAATCGGAATTAGCAACCACTCGAAAAAAAACAGCTGAACAAAAAGGAAAGGTAAGCCCACAAGTGTGGGTTATTGGTACTGACTTTAATTTACATCTTGCGAAAAATTACCAGTACAGTTCTTGCCCATAGAAAACCATCGTATGTGATTTTTGTACAGACTTTGTGCTGCTGTTTTCTCGAATGCAAATATAAACGAAAGTTTATGAGAAAAAAATCTTTCGAATTTTTTTTTTCGGACACTCTCGAAAAAAAATTCCGGAAACTCTCGAAAATTTTAACGAAAGTCTATGTGAAGATCCTCATGAGAACTCAACTATAGAAAATTTGGGAAACATATGGACTACACTGATAAGAAGTGCTATATATCTGTCTGCCATTGAAATTCAGGAGACATTTACAATCGAGTGTAATGTGATTATGTGATATATACCATCTAGACACAGAAATAATATGTCCCTTAGAGAAGTAGCCATATTCCATCTACAATTATAACTAGTAGAACAGATTTAAGCATAGCAATACCCAGGGCATTTGCGCTTGTTTCGGATACTTGTACACCACAATATCTGTAACAAGCAAACCTGAACAATATAGGAGCAACTGAATTTAATGTTTAATTCATTTTTATTCTTCGATATTTTATCATATGTGTATTTTATTGTGTTTTATTATATTTTAAACAAGTACAGTTATAATAAATTGTTCAAACTCCGTGGGGCTCCGCATGTTTGAGTGTGCCAATCTTATATTGACTTATTTAATTTGAAGGGTGAATTCATCAGATTGTGCACCTCCTGTGGTTGCGGGGTTAGTGAGCTATTTCCAGGATATTTACTGAGTGATATATTTAATCAGGCAACTGCTAGCCACAGTTGCCTGTGATTTAGTTTGGTAAGCTTCACTAACCTGTTTTGCTTTGACTACGCTTTTCTGGATTTGGATCTTAGACTGCTTTTTTGGACCTGCTTCTGACTGCTGACTTTGCTATTGTATTACCTTTACCTGATTTCTGCTTGGTTCTTGAGTCTACCTCTGTCTGCAATTTGGACCTTGATGTGACCCTATGTGTTTGACCCAGCTTGGCTTCCTTTCTCCTTTTTGTCTTCTGATTTGGCTTTGTTGTACTCCCCTGGTTTGATCTGGTCTGTTTATTTTCTCCTGGTTGGTCATTCTTATCTGATTCAAGGTGCATGTCATTACACCTTGGTTGCTTCCCTTGTAGGCCCCTGCACTTGTGGGCCGTTATTTAGGAAGGATTGTGCAAACAGGTAGGGACAGTGATGCGGGTAGAGTGTAGAGCTTCACTGTTCCCTATCATGACATTATCACAAAAAAAATCAGCTATCCACAGGAGATGTGGTCAAGCATGTGCCCCGCCATTCGATCCAATGTCTAATGGGCTGACAGAGACAGCCATGTAGAGTGAGGGGTACACACATAAAAAGAAATTGCCATATAGAATCAAACAGTGAGACTAATTTACTATTCCTGTAGATGGTTAGATGACAAATTTGGTGCAGGGATAGACACTGTTGTCAACTCTAGACCAACTATGGGTTTTGCTTAGGCTAACTTCACACTTGCAGCAAAGCTCCTCAGCAGGCTGTTCCAATAGAGTCACGTCCTATTTTTGGTTGTTTTCACAGCCAGGCGGACCTCGTTGAAATCAATGGGATCATTTTTAATGACCATTTAGACAAGAGTGCACCCATCTAATGGCCGTTAAATACAGGTACACTATGTTAAAAAAAATATATATACAGTCAAGTCCATAAATATTGGGACATCGACACAATTCTAAAATGTTTGGCTCTATACACCACCATAATGGATTTGAAATGAAACGAACAAAATGTGCTTTAACTGCAGACTGACAGCTTTAATTTGAGAGTATTTACATCCAAATCAGGTGAACGGTGTAGGAATTACAACAGTTTGCATATGTGCCTCCCACTTGTTAAGTGACCAAAAGTAATGGGACAGAATAATAATCATAAATCAAACTTTCACTTTTTAATACTTGGTTGCAAATCCTTTGCAGTCAATTATAGCCTGAAGTCTGGAATGCATAGACATCACCAGACGCTGGGTTTCATCCCTGGTGATGCTCTGCCAGGCCTCTACTGCAACTGTCTTCAGTTCCTGCTTGTTCTTGGGGCATTTTCCCTTCAGTTTTGTCTTCAGCAAGTGAAATGCATGCTCAATTGGATTCAGGTCAGGTGATTGACTTGGTCATTGCATAACAATCCACTTCTTTCCCTTAAAAAACTCTTTGGTTGCTTTTGCGGAATGCTTTGGGTCATTGTCCATCTGCACTGTGAAGTGCCGTCCAATGAGTTCTGAAGCATTTGGATGAATATGAGCAGATAATATTGCCCAAAACACTTCAGAATTCATCCTGCTGCTTTTGTCAGCAGTCACATCATCAATACAAGAGAACAAGTTCCATTGGCAGCCATACATGCCCACGCCATGACACTACCACCACCATGCTTCACTGATGAGGTGGTATGCTTAGGATCACGAGCAGTTCCTTTCCTTCTCCATACTCTTCTTTTCCCATCACTCTGGTACAAGTTGATCTTGGTCTCATCTGTCCATAGGATATTGTTCCAGAACTGTGAAGGCTTTTTTAGATGTCGTTTGACAAACTCTAATCTGGCTTTCCTGTTTCTGAGGCTCACCAATGGTTTACATCTTGTGGTGAACCGTCTGTATTCACTCTGGTGAAGTCTTCTCTTGATTGTTGACTTTGACACACATACACCTACCTCCTGGAGAGTGTTCTTGATCTGGCCAACTGTTGTGAAGGGTGTTTTCTTCACCAGGGAAATAATTCTTCGGCCATCCACCACAGTTGTTTTCCGTGGTCTTCCAGTTTTTTTTGGTGTTGCTGAGTTCACCGATGCATTCCGTCTTTTTAAGAATGTTCCAAACAGTTGTTTTGGCCACGCCTAATATTTTTGCTATCTCTCTGATGGGTTTGTTTTTGTTTTTTCAGCCTAATGATGGCTTGCTTCACTGATAGTGGCATCTCTTTGGATCTCATCTTGAGAGTTGACAGCAACAGATTCCAAATGCAAATAGCACACTTGAAATGAACTCTGGACCTTTTATCTGCTCATTGTAATTGGGATAATGAGGGAATAACACACACCTGGCCATGGAACAGCTGAGAAGCCAATTGTCCCATTACTTTTGGGTCCTTAACAAGTGGGAGGCACATATACAAACTGTTCTGATTCCTTCACCGTAATACCCTCAAATTAAAGTTGACAGTCTGCAATTAAAGCACATCTTGTTCGTTTCATTTCAAATCCATTGTGGTGGTGTATAGAGCCAAAAATGTTAGAATTCTGTCGATGTCCCAATATTTATGGACCTGGCTGTATTTGGTAGCATGGTGACTCTGGTACTGGTACCTTGCAGTGCTGGTGTCTTAGGTTCAAATCTGACCAAAGGCAACATCTGCATGGACTTTGTATGCCCCCCTCCCCCTTTCATGTTTGCGTTGGTTTCCTCCCACACTCCAAAGAATTAGTGATAGGGAACTTAAATTGTGAGCTTCATTAGGGACAGCAAGTGGTGATAATGTCTGTAAAGCGCTGCAGAATAAGTGAGTAAAATTTATATAAATAAATCTATTTTGGGGGCACTATGGTGGGTATTACATATAATGAGGGCACTGCTGACAACTCACTTTTTTAAACTGTGTCATCAATTTTTAATTGCCGTTAAAGACAGATGCAAAACTGTTGTAACAGACATTACAAACAGACAGAAAATTGATGCCCACTTGGATGCAAAAACTGACAGTTTATCCGTTTTTAATAGACTTGCCACAGAATTTTATGGCAAAATTGTGAAGCAATTTTGGAGAACAAAGTTGCATTATATGGTCATGCCTCTTTCCTGCAAAGCCATACATTTTTGTGTTAAACCACACGACCTTGATGGGCTAATCTCACATAAATTCCATAAATCTAGATGGTCTCACATTAGAAAATGTGGGCGAATGAGGCAAAACCCTATCTGCAGTCTAGACAATTGTACAAAATCAGTCAACGGAACAATAATAATGAATGCAACATCTAGATCTCCCTGAACCATCAAAAGATGAGCATAAAAGAAAAAAACATGCGTATACAAAGCCAAAATTGTTGAATAAGAACGGGGTATGAGCAAACCCCACACATGTTGCTGCTTCTGTCTGTGACTTCCTAAGGACCCTGGGTTTATCCATTGTAGGTGAATTGCACATTGAGGCTTTGGTGCAGTTCTCCAGTGTGACATATCTCTTCCTATGTAACATCATCTACAAATATTAATATAGGATGTGTTCTTTTATCATTCTACCGTGGTTGACTAAAATTAACTTGGGCCCATTTTTTTGAACCACTTTAGTTTACTCAGAGTTTCACTTCATGGAACTACTTGTGATTCCTGGAAACTTGGGTAGCAATTTAGAGTGGTTCTCTTCTGTATAATTATTTACAATGATTATGACCTCTAATAGGCTCCCTTAGTAATTACTTTTAAGCTCCAGGCACCCATTCTGCAATAATAAATGTAGACGGTGGCAAGAAGGACTCTTTCCTAATGGCTAAACTACTATTTCAGGGTAACTGGTGCCTATGGTGGCCCATAGTTTCTCTGAAGATATCAAATTCCAAAGGGTCCAGAAACGTCAAATTTTGCCCCCCGTATGAGTCTTCAAACTTGCTACCAGTTATTCGTACATCCTTATTTTCATTTCTCCACAAGGAAAATCTTACATATACAAGCAGAGCCCTTGTAGCACTCGGTGGATATTCTGCTGGAGTAGGGTTCCCACCCCTTTAACAATAAATACAAAGACTCCAGCTAAGTCGTATTTGATGCAACTTGTTTATTTTGGGTATAAAGATGGTTGCTGCGCGTGAAGTGACGTTTCGGCAACTCCGTGCCGTCATCAGACTGCAGCAAAAAATAATAAGTAAATATAGTATCTCTATCAATAAACATGACAGCAGATATATAATGCATGTTCGTATACGCATGATAAATTTACAAACGAGTAAATCAAAAAGAAAAAGCGGAATTTCAGACATAAAAATTAAGAAGATAAGGAAAATAATAATAATACTAATACGTTGGTTTAATTGCTGGAGTTCAAGGTCAATAAACCTTTTGTGGTAAGGACACAGTCAGCCGGTGTCATCCTCTATTTATCAGAAAAGAACTGTTATGGTAAGTTAAGGAAATTGCCAGTTCAGTAAATACTGCTAGTATTATCTATTGCTATCAATGGTAATGCATTCCTATCTGTATGGCTCTCAGTTAGTTGCAGGTATAATGATGAAGGCCCAATGTCCCAGGAACAACTTGCCTAATGCCGCTGGTGGGAGAAGAAGTCACGTTGGTGTAGACGCAGTAGGGAATATAACATGCGGTAATACCGCTAGAAGATAGAGGCGCCATGTCTGTGGTCATGTAAGGAAGGTATTTAAATACCCCCGCGCAATCCCGGCGTTTGCCGCGCTTCCGTGAACCGGAAAGTGCGTCACGTGGAACGCATGCTACCACCGCGATGCGTTCCACCAACCGGAAGTGTGTTGGTGGAGCGCAGAACAGTACCGCAGGTACATAGGAGCAAGGGAAAAAGACGCCGGACAGGACAAAGGGTGGTGATATAGGAGATCTAAGTGACGGTGTATTATGTAGAACAGGGGGATGGCCTAAGTGTGAGTGGAAGTATGTCATATGGAACGCATACTATGGAAATGATGCGTTCCACCGACCGGAAGTATGTCATGGGGGTGTGTCAGCGCTCGGGTGACTGGTTGTATGGCAACAGAGCCTGTATATGGAGATGGAGGAGGCGGGATTTAAGTGTAGACGACGTGAGGGAATAATGTTTCTCTATATATATATATATATATATATATATATATATATATATATATAGAAAGTATATAAGTAAATGAGTAGAGGCTCACTATGGGATGTATAAAGGCTTATGTGGAAGAGAATATGTGATGGTGTAATATTACAGACATGTGGTCACAAGGGCCAATACCGGGGCTCGGCTGTCTGATTATATGGAGACAAAGTCTATATGGAGATGGAAAATGCGAAATATAGGTGTGAAAGATGATGTGTACACATAAGTAGAGATTCACTATGGGATATATCTCGGCTATATGGGGTAAGGGGTCAGTCTGTGTAGTGATGTCATGTTACAGACATTTAATCTAGAGGGCAAATACGAGGGGAGATGTGTACAAAGATGACATGTAGTAACTAGGACACCACAAAGACCAAACTATCAATAGAGGTGTGGTATAGATACAAGGTATGATATAACATGGAACATAAAGCTACATAAAATGATACATTGCGGCACTAGAGTGGTCCTGGTAGTCAATTGGCCTGTAAAGAAAGAAAAAGAGGTAGATATAAATTTATAAATCTATAAATATATAGATTTATATATTTTCCTCAAAGTGATTTATCCCCTTACTATGATTTTAGTGCATCTTTGAAACTAAATCACTGGAGTCAACTGGAGAGATTTATCGTCATTCTACAGCAGAAGGAGGAATTCACAAAAGTAAGGTAAAAATGCTGGAGCAGGAGGAGACCAATCCTTCAATGATAGACTGGACTATCTTGTGAGATGCAGAACTATAGCCAAGCCAGATATCCATCCGTTGACAGCTGTTTCAGGGTGCTTGCCCCAGTCAGTAGGGAGTAGTATTCGCGTTGGATCATGACTTGAATGCGGCTTAGGAAGGGTAGGGATACCAGTCTTTTATGGAGTCTTTCTGGAAATACTCCATGGTATGGAAATGTATTGGCAATGCTCCATGGGAAATGAATATACAAAGAGGTATCTTCCAAGGAAGAGAACCATCAGCGCGACCTCTTGGAAGTGGCTCTCTATTAGTCAAAATCAGATTTTCCAACAAGCCAGATGGATGTCCAAAGGCTTGTTTGAAAATCGGATTTCGACTCCTCTCTCAAGCGAGAGAACCATAACTCTTTGCATATTCATTTCCCATAGAGCATTGCCAAACTTGGATCCGAACTCTGCTTCGGTTCCGACTGGTACCACGGAACTGAAGCCAAGTTTGGATTCTGTTATAAAATGGTTTTCCAGTTTAAAAATCAAATATCAGTTATTCGCCAAAGAATTTGGGAATAACTGACTTTGCCTCGTCGGAGGTATTCATTTTAATGTTGTACAGAGACGGATCTCCGTACAGCATTAATCTGAAGTTTTGAGTGAAGCGACTTCAGATCTAGGATCCAAAGCTCACGTCGTCGTTCATCTCTTATTACCAGCTGTCTAAGGATGGGTATCTGGCTTGGCTATATTCCCTTGTCAAATCCCAAGGCTTGTTGGGAAGTCGGATTTTGACTCCTAGGGAGCGACTTCCAAGAAGTGGCACTGGCGAGATGGTTCTCTTCCTTGCATATACTGTAGTGCTAATGTAGGAAATATATCAGGATTAAATCTCTTTACAACAAAATAAAAAACGGATTTAGGTGACAGACGGTCTAGTACAGGGATCAGTACACTCCAGCTGTTCTGAAACTACAGCTCCCAGAATCCTCCTTTCACTTCTATCGGAGTTACAAGAACAGCCAAGTGTGCATGCTGGGAGTTGTAGTTTCACAGCAGCTGGAGTGAGGAAGGTTGCAGACCCTGGCCTAGTGGAATGTCTGTGTATTGCATTATCATTCATCCTACAATAGACCCCCCCCCCCCAATACTATATACTTGCCAGGGTCTCCGACATGCTTATCTCTTTTTCTGGGAAACTGATTAAAAATTAGAGGTAAATTTGATAATAGCCTCCCCTGCAGACAGAAATATGCAGGCTTTTTTTTTTTTTTTTAATAGATTACAGGAATATTTTGAGTTGATCTGGAGAGCCATGTGTGTTTTCACACATGTAGACATTTAATACTCTGCCAGGTTCACACTAAAGGTGATTAATCGCTCTGATGTTTCCGAGCCTTTAATTTACTTACAAGATTAAAAGGGTTTATGTACTTAATAGACCTTTCACTGGCTGTCACAACCTCCTAATCACTAATTCCCTGGAGAACAGGTTAATCACTTGTAAATGGCTATGGATTTATCTTTCTTGAAATCATATTTTGTATCTAAAAGTGACTGGTGCAACAGTGGTAGAGTATAATAATTTATATTGTGCTCAGATATGTTGTGGTTATAATCATATGGGACAGATGAAAAGATAGTTCAAGGTGGCCTGGAGGAACCAATCACCCAGCATATTTGAAAACCTAGTAGTTTCTAAAGTCCAAAAAGTGAAAGCTATTACATGTAGTACTGGTAGATAACTGTACAACCATGTAGCACCGTCAAATAATAGTACAATACATGTAGTACAGTGGTACGGAACATGACAGCAGAACACTGTGTAACATGTGGATTTGAATACAGTATGTGTTGTACATTATGTATAGCGCAGCTAGGAAGCAGTGTAGTACAGGTTGAAAGCAGTTCTCTACATGTTGTGCAGATAGAGGGCAAAACAGAAATAGAGAGTAGGACAGTACATGTAGTACCGTTCCAGTGCTGTATACTGTAGGTAGAATACAGGACGGGACATTAAATACTGGTGGAAAGCAGAGCAGTACATTTAGTACAGACAAAGAGCTGTCCAATACAGTTACAGCTAGAAAGCAATCCAGGACATATAACATAGACAGAAAGCAGTACATATAATGCTAGTAGATTACAGGACAACACATGTAGTGCAGGTACTGTAAATTACATGTAGTACAGGAAGAGTACCGTACAATAGAGTGCAGAACAGTGCAAGCAGAACAGTACATGAAATACTGGTAGAAAGCAGGTCAGGTAGAGGAAAGCAATACAGTATATTTGCTACAGGCATAGAGCAGTAGATTTAATAAGGGTAGAAAGTGCGGTACTGTACATGTAACACATGAAGAGAGCAGTAGAGTATATGTAATACAAGTAGATTGCAGTGCAGGTAGAGAGCAGTATAGTACATGTAGTACGGGTAGAGTACTGTATAAGAAGAGTGTAGAATAGGAAAATATTGCTAGAAAACACTGAGCACTGGTTAAGAGCAGTACACACAGCCAGTCGGTGCATGCATATCAGTAATACACTGCCAACTGGTTGCCTCTACTCACCATGATGTGTTGCTTTTTAGTTTTCATGGTTTAGCTCTTTCAGTCAATCTTATTGTGGTGTCAAGTTTAGTATTTTTTTTTAGGGCAAAGCACCTTTTCATGCTGACATGTTGGTATTAGTTGTGGGAAAGCGCAAGGGGCCGTCATTGACGGAAGATATGTGATACTGAGGTTCCTGGCCTCTGTGAGGTAAGAGCCGGTAATATTAAGTGTCAGCGGCAGCTAGTGCTGACTGACACTATTGGTTATTTAGTGTGGCTGTAAAGCCGATCCGGGCAGGCTCTTACTGGGAGCAGCCAAGTGCAGGGTGGATGGCTATTCCCTACGTTCCAGGCCAGGTTTTGGTTAGGGATATAAAACCCAGCCAGCAGTCTCAGCTGTGTGGATTATCCTCATCTGACAGTGGAGCTTTGCCAGTCTGTGTGTTGGGGCCTGAGAGTTTGGGCCGGGATTAAGGCCTGCTATCTTGTTTGGATGAAAGCAAGTGGACTTATGTGTTGCTGCCTGGTGTGAACAAACACCAGACTCAAGGTGACAGTTTTTTCCTTGAAACTGACTTTTGTTGTCACTTTCCTTATTTGTGAATAAACCACTGAAGTTAAAGACGTTGTCGTTGCCTGTCTACCAGAGCAAACCCCCACATGGTGTTGAGTGAATCAAAGTGGAATTCGATCCTAAGTTCAAAAAATTTGATTTGCAACAAATATGAATTTCCTTGTGGCAACAAATTGTTTTCTTCCTACAATTGCGGCTACACGTCTTACAAAGTAAAAGTAAGAAGCCTGGGAATGCAAGATCACCCATAGTGCTCTGCAGACAGCCAATCATCAGCTAGCCGCCCCCTTTGATGTCACAGCCCTTTAGAAGCCTCAGCCCGCGTGGTCTCTGACATTTCACTGTGAGATGTGCATAGGGAGAGACGTGACAAGCACTGGGGACAGTGTTGCTAAAAGCTTTTAATTGTGGAATATTGAATAGGGAGAGTGCAGGGACCGTGTAGTGGGATCGTAGGGAGAGTTTTTACACACTGTAGGGAGAGCATAGGGAGACTGCAGGGACAGTGCAGGAACTGTAATCTGAAGCTGAAGGGATCTATAGGAGACAGCAGTGTCCTCCTTGTTTAATAGATAAGCAATTCTGTTAGGCCTTGATTCTGAAATTGGAGTGAATAAGCTAATTCTACTGTTATTGGGGTGTCCACCTGCCTGTCACAATAACTGTTTCACTACCAGAAAGGATTAGCTATGCATGTTGCTGCAATGCACAGTAATGTACACCGAGATACAGTCTCCCTGCAGGCCTGGATATAACTGATTTAATGTGCTTCATGACTAATTGATTTGGAACAAAGCTAATTTCTTGAAAAAATTCAGCAAAGATTCCAAATTGAATTTTTGAAAACGTCACTCATCTCTAATTGGTATATTTTACATTATAATATATTGTTCTTGATTGTTTTTCTATCAATTCCTTGAATTTTATTTCACCCAAGGAGGGGACATGAGTTAGTTGCTTTCCATTACATGCATGACATCTCTGTTCTCATGAGTTCAGGGTTTTACTAACAGAAAAACAGGGATGTGTCCTCTTAGCCTTATCAAGAAAGATAATATTTTTTTTAGCATATGGGGTGTGTAAATATTTGACTTAAAACTCTTACAAAAATAACGCTAGAGACCAGGAGCTCTTTTTGCAGAATCTTAAATTTCACCCTCTGTGTATAAAATTTTAGTTTCCATTGGATTATTTATTTTTGAACTGTTTAGTAGATATTTAAATCTGATAATACCTCAGTTTGGGGCTGAATGTTTTCATTTGGGGAACCGTACACTTCCACAGAAGGCAGAAGCCGACAACTTAGCTACAATGTTATCTCTATCTGCTCTGTGCCATGTGGGAGGTCCTATCATCTGGGAAGCAGTGGAACAAGTGTTTCTCAGGTCTCTGCATATGTTATGGATATTAAAGCTGCCAATGTTTTTTATTATTTTTTTCCCTTTTTTCTTAGTGTGTGTGTGTGTGTGTGTGTGGCAATTCAACTTTACAAACTATTACCAGTATGCAATGTATATCCTGCATTACATTAAAGAAACTTATCCTACTGGACCATATAATTTAAGAAAGTTAACCCTTGCCCTTGTTCAAGTTTACAAGCTACGCTATTTGTCCCACCCTATGCACAAAGGTTAAGCTACTTTTACATGTTATATTAATATATAACTAAAAATGTCTTTCATGAACTATTTGAATAAATCACCATAATCTACCAACTGTGTGCTCTCCATAAGGAGAACTAGTAACCCCAATAATTTTCTATAATTTTTGATGATAAAATCTGTGGGTGACAGTTTTTCATGTCACTAAAGCCTGTATGACAGGCTGACTAAACGATTGTTGGGAGGAAAGCATTCCCGGCAATCGCCTGCTTGCTAGCAGAGGTGACCGTTGCTATTACATGCATCTACTTCCTCCACAGCATGGGGAGGAGTGATCGCTATGACTGTCTAGTGATTTACTGGCAGCAGATTGATATTAGCCAGCACGATCTGCCACCGGCAAACACTGATTTTTAAAAATCTGAATCGTCGGATGAACGAGCATTTGCTCGTTCATCAGGCAGTTGGCGGCAGCATAACACTGCAAGATGATCGCTAACAATTTTTTTTTAAAGATCTACTGTACCATATTTCCTAAACCATAATACACACCTAGGTTTTAGAGGGGAAAAATATTTTCATCATACCTCAGATCGACCACCAAATCGGGTTCCCAATCTTCATCAGACCTTAGATCAAACTCCCAAATCAGATCCCTAATCTTCATCAGACTTATGATCAGACCCCCAAATCAGAGCCAAAAATCATCATCAGTTGCCCAAATCAGATCCTGAATTTTCATTAGATTTCAAATCAGACCGCCAATCTTCGGCAGACCTCAAATCAGACCCGAATCTTATCAGACCTCAGATCAGACTCCCAAATCAAATCCCCAATCTTCATCAGACCAGATCAGAATGCCAATCTTGATCAGACCTTCAATCTTCATCAGACCTCAAATAAGACCATTGATCTTCTTCACACCTCAGATCCGACCCCAAAATCAGACTGTCAATCTTCATCAGACCCCAATCTTCCCTTAAATCAGACCCCAATCTTCATCAGACCTCAGATCAGACCCCCAGTCTTCATCAGTCCCTGAATCTTAATCAGACTTCAGATCAGACAAAAAATAAATAAAAGAACTTACCTCTCCTGCTCCAGATAGTGCCACCACTATGAAGATCCAGTGTGCTCTTCCTGCAGCCCTGCACTGGGATTGCACAGCTCACAACGCACACTACGTCCTGACAGTGCTGTCAGGACACAGCACAGTGCAGTGTTCAGAAGGGACCTGGGAGCAGTGAGTAAAGACAGCACCTGCTATATTCACTTCTCCCTAGTCATGCTGTACTAATGAGCACATCCATAATCGAAGTGCTCCTTAGTATTCGCATTATAAGACACACTGCCATTTTCTCACACGTTTGTGGGGAAAAAGTGTGTCTTATAGTGTGGGAAATCAGTAATTTTATCTGAGCCCCACCATTGCTCTAGTCTCCCCATCTCAGTACATTTTATGTTTTTTATGGTTTTCTTTTTATCTCCAGTTGAAGATACGTGTTACAGAGCTTTATATATTTTTTTCTTGTACTTTCACAGTCAAACTTCCAGCTGTCCAGGTGCCAACAATAAGCAATAGACAGTATTTTATGTTTTCCTTTTTATTTTTTAAATACTTTTGGATTGAATCTCCAGTTGAAGTTCCACTAGAGAATTCCAAGGATTTCCAATTTGTTTTCTTGTGTGATTTAACTGTACCCTATCATCAGTACATTTTTTTTTTTAAATATATTACTCCTATTTATCTTCATAATTGAAAGTGTCAGCTTGATTAACTTGATTTTAAGACTAACTTTATTACCGTATTTTTCACCAAATAAGACGCACTTTCCCCCCCCCCCCCCAAAAGTGGGGGGGAAATGGCAGTGCGTCTTATGGGGAGAATACTAACATTTACACTGATACATCACCGACCGTGTTGCTGCACAGCGGGGCCGGCGGTGTATCAGCAGGGAGGGAGGAGGGGTGGGGGCAGACATCTGGTGTTGTAATGGCAGCGGAGCCCGGTGCAGTCACTGTATTCTTTTACACCGGGCCCCTCTCACTGTAGTATTAAAAGGTAACGTGTAGGCATGGGCGCTGTTTTAAACTATAGTAATCCTCTGCAGCATAAAGAAATCCATGTAGTACGGTGCTCACTTGAAACTCCTGTAGGCAGGGCCGGCGGGCGGCGGCAGCGTAACATCCAGTGGCGTAGCTATAGGGGTCGCAGCGGTCGCAATTGCGACCGGGCCCCTAAGTCAGGGGGGCACACGGGGACCCCCAGGAGAGACGAAGTGAAGCCCTGGCCCCTGATTTACAGACTACAGTACTTGCCGGCGGCTAACTTCACAGGGGGGCGGAGGCAGAGCCGTGCGTGCAGCCGTGCAGGCGCAGGCTCAGCCAGGAGAGGGAGTGGTCCCGTCTGGCAGTACTGGCTGGAAGTGGAGCGGCAGAGGAGAAGATGCGTGCCGCCCGAGTGAGTGAGGTGAGGGCAGCCGCGGCGAAGTGACTAGCAGAGACTCGGAGACAGTCTCTGCTCTGGCAGTTGGGTGCTTTCTAGTAGCTAGAGTACAGTCGTGGGCAAAAGTTTTGAGAATGACACAAATATTAGTTTTCACAAAGTTTGCTGCTAAACTGCTTTTAGATCTTTGTTTCAGTTGTTTCTGTGATGTAGTGAAATATAATTACACGCACTTCATACGTTTCAAAGGCTTTTATCGACAATTACATGACATTTATGCAAAGAGTCAGTATTTGCAGTGTTGGCCCTTCTTTTTCAGGACCTCTGCAATTCGACTGGGCATGTTCTCAATCAACTTCTGGGCCAATTCCTGACTGATAGCAACCCATTCTTTCATAATCACTTCTTGGAGTTTGTCAGAATTAGTGGGTTTTTGTTTGTCCACCCGCCTCTTGAGGATTGACCACAAGTTCTCAATGGGATTAAGATCTGGGGAGTTTCCAGGCCATGGACCCAAAATGTCAACGTTTTGGTCCCCGAGCCACTTAGTTATCACTTTTGCCTTATGGCACTGTGCTCCATCGTGCTGGAAAATGTATTGTTCTTCACCAAACTGTTGTTGGATTGTTGGAAGAAGTTGCTGTTGGAGGGTGTTTTGGTACCATTCTTTATTCATGCTGTGTTTTTGGGCAAAATTGTGAGTGAGCCCACTCCTTTGGATGAGAAGGAACCCCACACATGAATGGTCTCAGGTTGCTTCACTGTTGGCATGACATAGGACTGATGGTAGCGCTCACCTTTTCTTCTCTGGACAAGCCTTTTTTCAGATGCCCCAAACAATCGGAAAGAGAATATGACTTTGCCCCAGTCCTCAGCAGTCCATTCACTAAACTTTCTGCAGAAGATCAATCTGTCCCTGATGTTTTTTTTGGAGAGAAGTGGCTTCTTTGCTGCCCTTCTTGACACCAGGCCATCTTCCAAAAGTCTTCGCCTCACTGTGCGTGCAGATGCGCTCACACCTGCCTGCTGCCATTCCTGAGCAAGCTCTGCACTGGTGGCACTCCGATCCCGCAGCTGAATCCTCTTTAGGAGACAATTCTGGCGCTTGCTGGACTTTCTTAGATGCCCTGAAGCCTTCTTAACAAGAATTGAACCTCTTTCCTTGAAGTTCTTGATGATCCTATAAATTGTTGATTGAGGTGCAATCTTAGTAGCCACAATATCCTTGCCTGTGAAGCCATTTTTATGCAACGCAATGATGGCTGCACGCGTTTCTTTGCAGGTCACCATGGTTAACAATGGAAGAACAATGATTTCAAGCATCACCCTCCTTTTAACATGTCAAGTCTGCCATTTTAACCCAATCAGCCTGACATAATGATCTCCAGCCTTGTGCTCGTCAACATTCTCACCTGAGTTAACAAGATTACTGAAATGATCTCAGCAGGTCCTTTAATGACAGCAATGAAATGCAGTGGAAAGATTTTTTTGGGATTAAGTTAATTTCCATGGCAAAGGAGAACTATGAAATTCATCTGATCACTGTTCATAACATTCTGGAGTATATGCAAATTGCTATTATAAAAACTTAAGCAGCAACTTTTCCAATTTCCAATATTTATGTAATTCTCAAAACTTTTGGCCACGACTGTACACTAGCATCACATAGGATAGCAGTAGTGGGTCCTCTTACTAGTACCGTTCTAGCCACATGTGCAGCTGCAAATGAGCTCTGCAAGTAAGAGGACCCACTACTGCTATCCTACAAGTACTGGTAGATGTCACAGCAGAGTCCTATAAATCATGTGATGGTCTATGGCCCATAGAACATTACATTCATAGCACAAGTGGCAGCTATATCATCATCATCAATGCTTCATCATATGCCAGCAGGGTTATTAACATCGCCGCCAAGCCCGCCATTATTGCTCACACAGGGCTGGTCAGCACTGGAAATATGGGATTGCAAGTGCAACACCTATTGGAGCAGTGACTGTCACCATATTGCCGTGAGTGACTGATTCCAGCACAAGCGGCAGCTATAATCATCAGTCACTCACAGCAATATGGTGACAGTCACTGCATCCATAGGGGTTGCAGTTGCAATCCCATATTTCCAGTGCTGACCAGCCCTGTGTGAGCAATAATGGCGGGCTTGGCGGCGATGTTAATAGCCCTGCTGGCATATGATGAAGCAAACTGAAAGGATAAGTGAAGGAAAATTATGAACTATGTACCCCCCATGCTGCAGAATGACACATATAGGCCAAATGAACGGTCCGTGCTATCCCGGCCTGGATTCCTGCTGACAGCAGGAGCGCACGGCGTCATTGGTTGCTATGATGTCGTGCGCTTCATGCCGCCGCTGTACTACAGTAATACACTCATATTACTGTAGTACAGTGGCGGCATGAAGCGCACGGAGTCAGTGCGCTCCTGCTGTCAGCAGGAATCCAGGCCGGGATACTACGGATTGTTCACGGCCGTGTGCATTCGGCCATAGACGGATTCCAGCACAAGCGGCAGCTATATAATCATCAATATGGGCATGGGCACGGTGGGCGTGCAGAGGTCTGGTGGTGTTAGGAAAGGGTATTGAGGGTAGGGGGGGGGGGGCCCAAACTGAATTCTTGCACCAGGGCCAATGAGCCTATAGCTACGCCCCTGGTAACATCATTCACTACGTCACGCGCCTGCTTCATTCATAAAGTGGGAGGAGCAGGTGCGTGACGTAGTGAATGACGTTATACTGCTGCCGCTCGCCCGGCCTGCCTACAGGAGTTTCAAATGAGTAGCGTACTACATGGATTTCTCTACGCTGCAGAGGATTACTCTATAGTTTAAAACAGCGCCCATGCCTACACGTTACCTATTAATACTACAGTGAGCGGGGCCCAGTGTAATAGAATAAAGTGACTGCATCGGGCCCTGCTGCCAATACAACACCAGATGCCGGCCCCCATCCCCTGTATTGGGAGTCATTCACTATTTTACACAGGAACACTGTTATAGGGAGATCTGTGGATGACACTGTTATGGTGGGGGGCAGGCAATCTGTGGATGACACATATATAGCATAACATGCTATATATGTTTCATCCACAGATCCCCCCCATAACAGTGCCATCCACTGATCCCCATAACAGTGCCATCCACAGATCCTCCATAAAAGTGTCATCCACAGATCCACCATAACAGTGTCATCCACAGATCCCCCATAATAGTGTCATCCACAGACCACCATTAGTTCAAAACCCACCAAAAGCACACCTTTTGGTTAAAACATTTTTTTTCTTATTGTCCTCTAAAACCTAGATGCGTCTTATGGGCCGGTGCGTCTTATAGGGCGAAAAATACGTTATATCGGATCTGTTTAGCTTCTAGTTTTTAAAGCATATAATATATATTGCAAAACTTCAGTTATTTCAAAGAAATTATTAATAATACATTACTATATACTGTATATTAGTTATTTCACCAGAGGGTTTTTGCTTATGTGATTACAATATTAGACTGAAAGGATAAGTTTATTGGGGAAAACTGTACAATTGAAAGGAGGCTCTAGTACCTTGTTGGGCCACCTCTAGCCAGGATACAAGATGAGATACGGTTGGGCATGGAGGCATACAGGTTCTGTATGGTATTCTGCAGCACATTTGCCCACATATGTTGTAGCTGGGCTTGTGGATACTGCACACACACAGGTTTCCCAAGCTGTTGTCCCAGCCCAACCCTTTAATGGTAATGATAGATTAACAACTGAATATATATATAAATATATATATATATATATATATATATATATATATATATAGACAAAGAAAGTCCGCAGCAAAGTCCGGAATTTATATACTGTGTGTGTATATATATATATATATATATATATATATATATATATATATACACACAGTATATAAATTCCGGCAGCCCTCGCTTTTATAGTTTATCAGGTGCACGCGTCTCGCCCTTGATATCAGGCATGTATATCCATGAAAAATCAACGCAGCACTCTTCTTGTAAAAAAAACGCAGTGTCTTTATTCACACATGTGACACAAAATAGGCAACGTTTCAATCCCCTTCCGGGATCCTCACTTGGCTTGAGAAGGATCCCGGAAGGGGATTGAAACGTTGCCTCTTTTGTGTCACATGTGTGAATAAAGACACTGCGTTTTTTTTACAAGAAGAGTGCTGCGTTGATTTTTCATGGATATACATGCCTGATATCAAGGGTGAGACGCGTGCACCTGATAAACTATAAAAGCGAGTGCTGCCGGAATTTATATACTGTGTGTGTGTGTATATATATATATATATATATATATATATATTACATTTTTCCCCATGATACATTTATTTTTATAATATTTAATTTCACATCACTCTCTTCTCTCCCATGGTTCTCATGAGCTGAATTTCTTAATGTTGTTGAAAGATTACTCGTTGAGCAGAACTATGAACATTATAACCTTTGCAGGAAATTCAGTGTAAGGACATAATTCCATAGTAAGACTTTGTGTTTGGCCTGGCATTAGTAGAATAAGTATATACCCCCGTGTGGGACACAATTACACCAATAATTAAGGTCTGTAACAACATTAGACAGTGTCTGATGCTGTCTGGACTATGAGAAACATGTGTCGAGTTTGTAATAACCTTCTCCTATTCCTGCTGCAAATCCCACCTGAAATTCCATTAAGAAGCAGATGAAAGCTCACGGACCAGGGTGATTAAAGACGGTTCGGGTTAGTTTATTTGTAGTAGTCTCTTCCCATCACCTCCCAGCATTGGCCTATTTTCATTTATTATATGTGAACAGTTTTTTGGTGGTGCTATGTAAAGACATGCGCTGTGATACCCTGGTAGGAAGTGTTATGTGAGTTTTCCATCGCTGTATTGCTGTTCAATGCAGAATCAAACTTTTTTCTATGTCATGTACAAATGTGTACACACTGGCACAAATCTTCATATACTGTATTTTCCACCTGATAAGACGCACCTAAGTTTTAGAAGAGGAAAATAAGAAAAACATTTTTTATCAGACCTCCAGTTTTAATGGAGTGTGTCTCAGACCATATATCACACCCCCACTGTTGATGAGATCTGCAATCAGACCCCCAGTGATTCTCAGATCAGACCCCCAGTATGTCTCTGATTAGGCTCCCAATCAGGCCCTCAGTGATTCTCAGCCCTCATATACAAAAAACAAAATCCACTCACCTCTCCTACTCTCGATGACGCTGCCACCCGTGAGATCCTCTTCCTACCTTTCTGTACTGGGATCTGCTGTTGCATAGCGTGAGGTCACAGAGCACCCTGATGTCCTCATGCTCTGCACAGGTCACAGCACAGTGTGCAGTGCTGGCAGACGAAGACCAGGGACCGAAGTACAAAGCCAGTACAAGTAGTGCTGTATTTACCGCTCCCTGGTCCTGCAGTACTAGTGACAGCTTCCATAATGGAAGCAGTCATTGGTATTCACCCAATAAGATGCACTGCAATTTTCCTGCCATTTTTTGAGGAGGGAAAAGTGCATCTTATAGTGCAAAAAATACAGTAGATTGTTGCTTAAGTGAACATTGACATTTGATACTGTAGTTGCTGGTCCTAGAAATATATAATGTTCCACCAGGTTTATTGCATATCATTTTAACATTGGACTTTCAAAGCATAAAATAAGTTGACTGGTTTACACAATTTTCAAATGAAACTGTGAGATCTGAACTCCCCTTATGATATTGCCCCGCTGTAATCTATGCAGGAATCTGACAGCAAGTGTACAATTCCCCTGCAACACCCCCACAGGTAAACTGAAGCATTGCACATTAAAATTAAAAGACTATCCATGTAATGAATGGTCACGTTCTGTCCGCTAGAGACACTTTTTGCAGATGTTCTCTAAATATTAGACCCTGAACCTCCTCCTCCATTAACTCCATACTAGGTTTTTTTTCTAAACCATTATCACTACCTCTTTCCTAAGATATGTTGATACAAAGGTGAGCATCATTACGTTGATATTCTTCTCTATCCTCAGGAGTTACAAAGCTGAGGTTAAAGAGTATGCCGTCCGGTTTGGAAAATTCCAAATGGGAGAGTTTGACAATTAGCTAATCCTAACGTTTCGAGGAGTGTCAGCACTCAGCGGTTATCAGTGGGGAAATCTGGCAGTAAGGTGTGTTAGGGTAGTTATTGTAGAACCACAGTATTTACCAACAGATTTTACTTTGGGCTAAACCTAAGGGCGTTATCCTGGCAGTCTCCTGGTATTCACTCTTTAAGCCCTCTGCAGGGATATGGACTTCGCTGCGAGGAACTACCAGACGGCTACCTCCTGGAGTAGTCTCTGTGTGATTGACATCTAACCCACGGGGGTCAGAGACAATGGTAAATAGTGCAAGGTCAGAGCAGGCAGTGAAGGATCAGTATGGAGGTCATGTCTGGCAGTGGAGGGTCAGAATCCAGTAAATGGGCAGAAAGTCGGTACATGGGCAGACAACATAATACAGAACACCTTTACAGAGAACTAGCAACCTAGACAAACTACCGTATTGTTCCGAACTAACAACCTAGACAAACTACCGTATTGTCCAGGAACCTTCCCACAGGGGCAGGTGCCTTAAGTACCCTAGGGTTGCCAGCCATTGGATGGTGAAGATGAAGGGGCATGCATAGGCCCTTCAAGAGCTGGAGAGAGGGCTTACAAGCACCTCCTATGGGTAAAGGAAGAGGGAGGGAAGCAGGTCACAGCCTGTGAGGAGAAACAGATCAAGCAAGGGGCCAGACCCTCCAGTAAGGGGGAAACAGGCAGTTGGTTTGTACTGTCGGAAAAAAAGTGAAACAGCGGCTATGGGCCGTCGGAATAACAAGTTGGTAGCTGATGAATCCTATTTGAGCATATTTATATCAATGTCTGCAGGATAAGACTAGAATCAGACACACTTTTTGTCAGTGTTCACCATTCTCATCAGCCAGACAACACTTTAGGCAATTTTAGGGAACTACTCTATATTCCGCTCCATGTTCTTATAGATTTGTTTAGATGTACTTTTATACCCTGATAGTAGCTTTTATGATAGGATAATCTGATTTGAGGACATTATGTTTTTCATTATTCCTTACATATTAACAGCATGCCAGACAGGATACATCGGAGAAGGAGGTTTTAAAGAATATATGTCTGAAATGCAAGTAAATCAACTAGATTGACCGCAGTTATTTTGATGAAAGCATTATGTTGATCTGGTCTTCACCACCTGCAATGTTTTACAAGAATAGTCTGGAGAAGGTAGTTTTGTTTCAAAATTAAAACTGATTCTGGAAATTCCAGACAGGAAGCCTGTCATGCCTATGATAGTTGGAGCCTTCTTATAAAAGAGAAATCTGATGGTGGATGCAGTGGGTGGTAGAATTGACACACACACACCGTAAATTATCTTTGTTAATACAAGCAGGTCCTCCAGGAATTCACAGTTCCTCTTCCTCCTGGTTATAATTCTTGACTCTTCTGTAACCTCAACTGGAATCTGGCTGCACAAACAAACAAGGCATTTCTCCTGAGAAGCAACCCCATTATATCAGTCGGGACACACGTGTCATGAAAATTATTCAGTGCATTGCCTTACATTTAATTAGCCTCCCTTCCTTGATGCGCTGCAGAAGGCTGTTTCACTGGAGGTACCATTGTATCACCCTACTTAAATTATTTTTTACATGGCAATTACCGTGGATTTTGGGGACCTTTATATTAATTGTAAATGGTTTGTGAGAAGTTCCATAAAAAGGTGTTCTTTTCCTGAACAAGTGCCGCTCTTGTGTATTGGTTGTAGGTCTATATGTGGTATTGCAGATTAACCTTGTTCAATTGCATGTAGTACAGTGAACTCCTTAGTAGTGTAAGCCATTGTGAAACAGAAATTTTGAAGAAGGGTTAGGGTCTCCTAAAGCACCACTTAAGTTCTACATGATTGGTACTGCTGACACTGAGTCCAAATCGCAACTTTATGTATATATCTATCCTTGTTCTATATCTATCCTTTTCCTTTTGTGCCTCCCCAGAGCTCCACTGTAATAAATTATTATTTATTAATTAAGCGCCATTCATTCCATAGCGCTGTAGATATGAAAAGGGGTATACATACATAATACAGACAATTGCAACAAGCATGAACAAGACGAGTTACAAACTGGTACAGAAGGAGAGAGGGCCCTGCCCCTGAGGGCTTACAATCTGCATGGTATGGGAGAAGGACACAGTAGGTGAGGGTGAAGCTGATCATGGAGGTATAGAGGCAGCAGGGTCACTGGTTGTAGGCTTTTCTAAAGAGGTGGGTTTTTAGGTTTCTTTTGGAGGATTCTACTGTCGGTGAGAGTCTGATATGTTGGGGTAGCGAGTTCCAGAGTGTGGGGGATGCATGGGAGAAATCTTGGAGGCGATTGTGGGAAGAGGTGATAAGAGGAGAGAAGGAGGTCTTGTGAGGATCGGAGATTGCGTGTGGGGATGTATTGGGAAAGTAGCTCAGAGATGTAGGGAGGGGACAGGTTGTGGACGGCCTTGTATGTATTTGTTAGTATTTTGAACTGAATTCGCTGGGCAATGGGGAGCCAGTGAAGGGATTGGCAGAGGGGAGAGGCAGAGGAGTAACAGGGTAAGAGGTGGATTAGTCGGGCAGCAGAGTTGAGGATAGATTGGAGAGGTGCGAGAGTGCTAGATGGAAGGCCACAGAGGAGAATGTTGCAGTAGTCTAGGCGGGAGATGATGAGGGCATGTACAAGCACTTTTGCAGATTAAAAGTTGAGGAAAGCGCGGATGGGTGAGATGTTTTTGAGTTGGATGTGGCAGGTGGTAGAAAGGGCTTGGATGTGCGGTCGAAATGAGAGGGCAGAATCCAAGGTCACTCCAAGGCAGTGGACTTGGTTGACCGTGGAGAGTGTGAAGCCTTTGATCGTGATACTGAAAGCCATGGGACTCTATACGATATCCCAGGCCAAAAGTGTAAAACATTACATTAGAAAGTCTCAGGAGCTGTGCCCAAATAATGAAGCTGCCATAATCCTGAATACTATTCATAGTTTGTTTCTTGAAAGTTGCTTACAAAATATAAAAAGGATTGATCAAATGAGTTAACTGGAACAAAAAAAAAACTAAAGAAGAAGCAAGAACCTGACTCTAAGGCTGGTTTCACACGGGCGTTGCGGGAAAAGGTGCGGGTGCGTTGCGGGAACATGCGCGATTTTTCCGCGCGAGTTCAAAACATTGTAATGCGTTTTGCACGCGCGTGAGAAAAATCGGCATGTTTGGTACAGAATACAGAATGCATAGTACAATAGGGCTGGAGGGGTTAAAAAAATATTAATAATAATTTAACTCACCTCAATCCACTTGATCGCGCAGCCGGCATCTCTTCTGTCTTCTTCTTTGCTGTGCACAGGAATAGGACCTTTGATGACGTCACTGTGCTCATCACATGGTCCAATCACATGATTCATCACCATGGTGAGGGACCATGTGATCAGATCATGTGATGTGACGTCACCACAGGTCCTTAGCCGGCAGTTCAACATTACAGAAGAAGACAGAGATCCGCAACTACGCGATCAAGTGGACTTGGTGAGTTAATTTTTTTATATTTTTAACCCCTCCATCACTATTTTACTTTGCATTCTGTATTCAGAATGCTATTATTTTCCCTTATAACCATGTTATAAGGGAAAATAATACAGATCGGGTCCCCAGCCCGATCGTCACCTAGCAACCATGCGTGAAAATCGCACCGCATCCGCACTTGCTTGCGGATGCTTGCGATTCACTTCTATGGGGCCTGCGTTGCGTGAAAAACGCAGAATATAGAGCTTGCTGCGATTTTCACGCAACGCACAAGTGATGCGTGAAAATCACAGCTCATGTGCACATCCCCATAGAAATAAATGGGTCAGGATTCAGTGCGGGTGCAATGCGTTCAACTCACGCATTGCACCCGCGCGGAATACTCGCCCGTGTGAAACGGGCCTAAGGCTCAAGGCATAATGCAGTTAACTACAGTTGTACCCAGGGAAGGAAAGCTGCTTTTGGTGCCTTCACCAAGTTTGTTTTCTAATGGAGTCTGACTAAGGCCATATCCTTTTTGCAGTCTACAAATCATGGATCCTCAGAACACGGATACAAGGTGCGTGTGTCCCACATTTTCTTGTTCCGCATTTCCCCCCATACAGTATGTTAAAAATTCTTATGCACAAAATGGACAAGAATAGGACTCGCTCTATCTATTTTGCAGAATGTACATATTGTTGCAGACAGCCCACAGTGTGATGATCATATTTTTTGTGGCCACATTGAAATGAATGGGTCCGCATCCAGAATCTGATCCAATGCGGACCAAAAATACAGTCGTATGCATTGGGGCCTAAGGGAGATGTCAGGTGGCAGCTACAGGTAGGTCCATATAAATATGGACAGAGACAACATTTTTCTAATTTTTGTTCTGTACATTATCACAATGGATTTTGAACAAAACAATTCAGATGCAGTTGTATTTCAGACTTTCAGCTTTAATTCAGTGGGTTGAACAAAATGATTGCATAAAAATGTGAGGAACTAAAGCTCAATCCCTTCATTTCAGGGGCTCAAAAGTAATTAGACAAATTAAATATTTGTAAATGAAATGTAAATTTCTAAAACTTTGTCGGCAATGACTGCCTGAAGTCTTGAACTCATGGACATCACCAGACGCTGTGTTTCCTTCTTTTTAATGCTCTGCCAGGCCTTTACTGCAGCGGTTTTCAGTTGCTGTTTGCTTGTGGGCCTTTTTGTCTGAAGTGAAATGCTCTATTGGGTTCAGATCAGGTGACTGACTTGGCCATTCAAGAATATTCCACTTCTTTGCTTTAATAAACTCCTGGGTTGCTTTGGCTTTATGTTTTGGGTCATTGTCCTTCTGTATTAGGAAACGCCGAACAATCCGTTTGGCTGCAATTGGCTGGATTTGAGCACACAGTATGTCTCTGAAAACCCCAGAATTCATCCGGCTGCTTCTGTCCTGTGTATACACTAGGGACCCAGTGCCACTGGCAGCCATGCATGCCCAAGCCATCACACTGCCTCCGTCATGTTTTACAGATGATGTGGTATGCTTTGGTTCATGAGCTGTACCATGGCTTCGCCATACTTTTTTCTTTCCATCATTCTGGTAGAGGTTGAACTTGGTTTAATCTGTCCAAAGAATGTTCTTCCAGAAGTGTGCTGGTTTTTTAAGATTTTTTTTTTTGTTGCAAAGTCCAATCTAGCCTTCTTATTAAGGAGGATTATGAGTGGCTTGCATGGTGCAGTGAACCCTCTGTATTTACTTTCATGCAGTCTTCTCTTTATAGTAGATTTGGATATTGATACGCCTATATCCTGGAGAGTGTTGTTCACTTGGTTGGCTGTTGTGAAAGGGGTTTCTCTTCACCATGGTAATTTTTCTGCGATCATCCCCCACTGTTATCTTCCATGGGCATCCAGGTCTTTTTGCAGGCCACCAGTGCTTGCTTTCTTTCTCAGGATGTACCAAACTGTGGATTTTGCCACTCCTAATAGTGTAGCAATTTCTCGTAAGGGTTTTTTCTGTTTTCGCAAATGAAGGATTGCTCGTTTCACCTGCATGGTCAACTCCTTTGACCGCATGTTTACTTCTCAGCAAAATCTTTAAAATGCAAGCACCACACCTCAAATCAACTCCAGGACTTTTATGTGCTTAATTGAGAATTAAATAATGAAGGAATTGCCCACACCTGCCCATGAAACAGCCTTTGACTCAATTGTCCAATTACTTTTGGTTCTTTTAACCCCTTAAGGACTCGGCCCTATTTCACCTTCTGGACTTGGCCATTTTTTGCAAATCTGACCAGTGTCACTTTAAGTGCTGATAACTTTAAAACGATATATTCTGAGATAGTTTTTTCGTCACATATTGTACTTCATGACACTGGTAAAATGAAGTAAAAAAAATCATTTTATTTATAAAAAAATACCAAATTTACCAAAAATGTGTAAAAAAAATTTAATTTTCCAAGTTTCAATTTCTCTACTTCTATAATACATAGTAATACCTCCAAAAATAGTTATTACTTTACATTCCCCATATGTCTACTTCATGTTTGGATCATTTTGGGAATGATATTTAATTTTTTGGGGATGTTACAAGGCTTAGAAGTTTAGAAGCAAAAACCCAATTTTTAGGGACCAGTTCAGGTCTGAAGTCACTTTGCAAGGCCTACATAATAGAAACCACCCAAAAATGACCCCATTCTATAAACTACACCCCTCAAGGTATTCAAAACTGATTTTACAAACTTTGTTAACCCTTTAGGTGTTCCACAAGAATTAAAGGGGTTATCCGAGTTATTTTTTTGTTTTAACTGGGCAAATGTAACAGCTTTCCAATTCACTCACTTTATCTCCAGTGGCTGGTTTCTCAGATTTCACTGAGGGTCACATGACCTGTGATGTCAGCTTCTCTCCCTGCTCTGATAAAGGTCGTTTACAAGCCTGTAGCCCCATGGGGTCCCGATGGCACCACCGCCGCCGCCCCAAGTAAAAGCCGCAAACTGCAGGTCTGAATTGACACGGGCCCCCCCCGCTCATTTAGCCGAGGTGCCTGCTCAATGATTTGAGCAGGCACAGGGTTCCGATCACCGCCCGCCGGGCGGCGGTGATCAGAACTATACATGACATACCGGTACGTCATAGGTCCCTAAGGGGTTAAAAACAGGGTGCCACATGTAAAGAAGCTGAAACTCCTAAACCCTTCATCCAATTTTAATGTAGTAGATACCCTCAAATGAAAGCTAAAAGTCTGGACTTGAATATGTTTTAGTAAACAGATAAAAAAATAAAATGTCAGGAACCGGCCTCTAAGTCAGCAGAGCAATCCTCTAATGTCAGTTCTGAGACAACACTTTATATAATGTTAATGTGGTAAGATTATTTTTCAGTCTTTGAATAATACATTTTCTAACACTGAATTTGCCAGTGACCAGTTATGCCTCAGAATGGAGAGCACTGATTTTTATAATGCCTGGGAGAAGCTTCCACCTGTGCTCATGGTCATCCCTTTGCCAAGTCATGCTCTTTGTATGAGCTGGTGAGAGGTGTTGGGGAAGTTGGTAAAAGGAAGTTAACGACTATTCTGAGCACATGGTTATCACTAGAGATAAATTAATTTCTTGAAAGTCGTTTCAGGTCTGATTCTAACAATTTGTTGGAAGATTAGATTCGGGTACTAATAAATTTGACCAAAATCGAAAATGCTCCAATTAGCCTGTAAATTTGTGTATGACACTCTGAGGTCACCTAGGACTCTTTAATTACATACTGCACTGTCAGATTTGTTATGCTTCTTAAAATTGAAAAGCGTCCCAAAAATTGTTCCTAATTCGGGGACAGATGTATATATTTTATATATTTTGTTGAATTGCACCCCCTCTCCTCAGTCTTCTTGTAAATGCGCTTGTATTGTCCAGTTTGCATAGTTAGGTGTAACACACATTGGTCCTGTACTTTTATAAAAACTAAATTTACCATTGGTGTGACCTGATCAGTCTGTAAGATACATGCCTTCCCTTAGTAAGCAGCGTGTGCAGTAAGTAGGTCATTGTTCCACCCTTGCCTTGGCAAAGCATGTTCCAGCCTTGTTTCACCTGGAATCTCTAAGATAATTCATTCTTGATAAAGTTATATCGCTATAAACTTGGATCCACAATTTAAAGTGACCCTAAACACTTAGGCAAGTTGTTAAAGAATTTTACAAAAAATCAAAAACCCTTATTAATCTTCATTATCGCTACTGTGAACAGAGACCAAATATGGTAACTAGTGTTAAGTGAATCGAAGCATCCGAAGTGGAATTCGATCCAAAGTTTAGGAAAAATTTAATTTGCAACTAAGGCTAGTTTCACACTAGCGGCAGGCTGTTTCGGCGGGTCAACAGCCTGCCGGATCTGTGCTGCCGCTAGTGCACAAGTGCTGCCGGAGGTCCGTTCCAGCCCCATTGACTATAATGGGGGTGGGCCGGAGTTCCGGCAGCTGCACGGCAAACATGCCGAGAGACTGCCGGAATAAAACTACAACATCTTTTTACAAATTGTAGGGAGAGCATAGGGAGACTGAACTGTCGCCTATGGATTCCTTCAGCTTCAGATTACAGTCCCTACACTATCCCCGCCATTTGCATCAATCTCTATGTAGGGCACAGAGCTATCTAACTGAACAGTGTCCTCCTTATTTAATAGATAAGCTCTTAGGCCTTGATTCTCATATTGAGGTGAATAAGCTGTCTAATTCTACTGTTATTGGGGTGTCCACCTTGTTTAATCGATTAGCAACTGTGTTAGACCTTGATTCTCAAATTGAGGTGAAATTTTACTGCTATTGGGATGTCCACCTTGTTTAATAGATAATCAATTCAATTACGCTTTTATTCTCAAATTAGGCTAGCTATGCATGTGATGTATACCTGAGATACACTCCCCCTGCAGGCCGGGATATAACTAAACTAAGTGAATTTCGGTGATACGTCCGAATCCAGTTTTTGAAAACGTTGCTCATCTCTAATGGTAACAACTTTATCCCCCATAGACTTATGGGACTTGGGCACATGCTGTCATATTTTGGGTACAAGAGCAGAGATAGTTTTATGTTCATTAATGCCCTGTGCCTGATGATTTCCAGTCATGTCATAAGGTGCCCACATCCAACCATGCAGTACTCAAATAACACTTTCCATCCAAAAATCTGAGATGTTTTCCGCCGTTGCATCTTTTGCAGTTACCTTTCTATTGTTTTGAATGTGAAGTGTGGGATCAGAAATGCAAGCTCCAGGTACTTGGGCCATAAGAGCAGTGGCACCTCCTGCAGTGGTTATATATGATGCATCCAGAACTTGGTTCCAACATTAAGAAGCTGAAATTCATAAATCATTGGCTTCATATTAAAACCATGTTGCCATTGCACAGTGATTTCATAGTAACCTTTTAAAGGGTGAGCTGTACCAAACTTTCTCTCATTTGTTAGATGGGATGCACCCTTTGTGGCTACACAAATTGCCACCCCTAAGAACAGTCAGAACAGGAGTCTCTCCTTTCACCAATCTAAGATGTATCACCTATCTGTACGATCAGATGGTACGTGTTATTCATTGAATTGTCACCCCAATTACCAATGTTGTAAACAAATTTATGAGATAACATACATAACCCATGTTTATTGCCTTGACCACACCAAGAAATTATGTGTCCTTTCTTGTTGTAGGCATTACCAGAAACTGCTACGTTCGATTGCAAACAATTAGAGGCGGCTTCCACATGGCCACCCAGTATCTTTTTGATGCAGAATCTGCGCCAAGACACCATGTGAATGGCCTTCTACTTGTTCAGCAATTTTAGATTATTTACAAATACAGTAAAATTATTTTAATCAAGCATCTCTGGAACCAAGTGTTGGGCTATCAAATATTCAGAACTATTGAACAGTTAAAAGTATATATGACATATTAAGGGTAGGGAACAAGACAAGTCAGGTGCCAAGGAGAAGAAAGGGCACAAACACTCTGCCTTGACCTGAGTATTTAGATACAGGTAATGGGCAAAATGCAGTGTGCTCCTGTGGAACCGTTACAGAAAATAGGAGTGTTAATGGCGCTGATAAGATGTTGTGTCACTGTGTACCACCTGGGGATCGGTGCAGTGGAAATGTAGTTTGAAGAATCAGGTCAGAAGTGAATGTATAACACTCTCTTTACTTGGTACAAAATATAACTTGTGGTACATCCAACAGCAATTGATAGTGTGGTTTCTGCTCCAGTAGAGAAGGTATGGTGGCAGGTTGGATGACTATACATTGACACCAGCCGGCACTTGTGAGTATAGGTGTCCACTGTAAAATTATTTCAGACTTGAGCTTTGTCTGGCCTAGGGATAGTTTAGGTGATGGGTGTCCGTACTGTTGTCCCTCACCTTGCAGCAGTGTCTGTAAGGGTCCATTCACACGTCCGTTGTTTCTTTCCTGATCTGTTCCGTTTTTTTGCGGAACAGATCTGGACCAGTTCTGTACCCATTCATTTTCAATGGGTCCTGAAAAAAAATCAGACATTGAGCTGTCCGATTTTTTTCAGGACCCATTGAAAATGAATGGGTCCAGATCTGTTCCACAAAAAACGGAACAGATCAGGAAAGAAACAACGGACGTGTGAATGGACCCTTAAGCTGTATTTAGTTGATCAATTTGATGTCTTGTTGTACAGTTCTATCACGGTGGGGAGTGGGGGAAACCCCTCACCGTGTGGTGTAAAAGGGGATCAGCCTGGCCAAAAGGAGTAATAAGGGAGCAGGTCACCTCCTACCGTGTCCCTAATCCTCTCCCTGACTCCTCACCGTATGAGCGGACCCCGATGGTAGGACGAATCATACTCCTAGAGACCCTAAGTCGCCTCATGTAACACCAAACTAGACATACCAACTCCCTGAACATAACCCACTCCATACAAATAGGGACAGGAAGGGAAGGAGACACCGGGATGACATTGATGACAACAAGAGTGGCCCTCATTGGACAGATGGAACAACCAGACAAGGAGCTTAACTCCAGCACACACCAAGGCTGGAGTACAACTGACTCCTGACCTAAAGCCACAGGTATAAGAAGCCCAAGTGACCACACCCAGCAAGGTAGTTAACCCTTACATCACCAGACAGGGGAAGGAAGACACTTAAAGGAGAAGTGCACACACAAGCATACCAAACCACATTACCACCGGCAACAGCATGCGTGGCAACCATGTCATGGCAATCACCCAGAAGGCCGAGACACTGCCACCACATGCTCTCACAGCAACACGTTGCCGCGGGCAACCGCAAGTGTGGCAACAGTGTCACAGCGCAAACCAAAGGCCGTTACACTTTCTTGTAGCTGTATTTTCAAGTTTTGCTGATCTCTCTGGAGTGTTGG
Organism: Bufo bufo; assembly: GCF_905171765.1. Lineage (NCBI taxonomy): Eukaryota > Metazoa > Chordata > Amphibia > Anura > Bufonidae > Bufo > Bufo bufo. The sequence continues at coordinate 116,800,850 of NC_053394.1, forward strand.
TCTCACGGGAGAATCATATGTAGTTCCCAGGAGTAGGAGCTTTAGCGTGTGCTTCCTCTCCTCTCTGCAGCTACACAGGAACTCCCCCTCCGAGCAGGACCAGCCCACTCCTACCAAAAGGAGAGGAACAGGGTAATTAGACCTGTTTTTGTGGACCTTTGCCAACCATACCTCCACCTTTATATGCATGGGCAATATATGAATACATAACATCACAATGCAAAATTATTTACAATTGCAGAAAAAAAAAACTTTTCCCTAGGTGAAGGAAAGCCTAGTTACAAATCCGCACAATACATTGTCATGTACTATATAATCTCGGATATATGATGTGCATTTTTAAAATTAATCAGGGGATAATCCCTTTAAGAATTTCAAAATTGATGTTCTCGTCTCAGTCTTCCGCTTTTGGTCCTGTATCTCAATTCTGTGGTCGGACCAAGTGCCGGATTATCAAAGCATATGCCAGATTAATGACATTTCATTACATAATGCTAGAAGGGCTTTTGATATAGTTCTGTACTCCACTTTCTTGAGTTTAGAAGTTCATGTATTCCCATTAGGCTGACCTGGCTCATTGGTGTTAATATTCCTAGAATAGCCAGGCTTGTTGCTTGTACTGCAGCATTCATTAATCCTCAATAAAACAAGCAAGCCAAGAATAAATGTAAGAAAACTGTGATCCTGGGTGTCAATTTCATGGCAAATCAACGAAAACTGGGAGGGTGTTCACAGCAGATGTAAACTTATATCAACTGTGTTATGAACACCATAAACACAGCAAATGCTTATGGTGGGAAGTGTGGAGAGATGGAGATTTCAGATAAGAAGGTTTGGTTACACAAATAAATCTACGTTTCTGCTTTGAACTTGAGTGTTTAACTCTGGCCAGGGACAGAGGTAGCAATTGCACCCAGTCCCTAGTGCCTTTAGAGGCCCCAAGTCCCCCTGCAACAAATAAAGACACCAGTATTATAAATGATACATGGGGGTAGGGAGCACTATTACATATTTTGCACTTGGGCCCAGGAGCTTCAAGTTATGCTTTCAATTCTCTAGACTAGAGGTTGCAGGGGGTTCTCACTTATGAGTGGATAGAACTCTGCGTCAGAGGGTGAAACTAGAAGATTCAATTTGATTGCTCAGTGACACAAGCAAGTAGACACTGTCGTCTTGAGTGTTAATGTTGCCTGTTTTCTAAAAAAAAAAAAAAAAAAAAAGTCATGGGTGACAGAAGTAGAACAGGATTAAAAAAAATTGTTGGTTGCAGTGTTTTGTAATGAAAATTCATTAAAAATCACTTCACAAATGATTGCTACAACTGCAACAAGCCTGAGCAGAGGATGGGAGTGGTAGTGGCTCTGGCTGTTACAGTAAATCATAGTGGCTTTCCTCAGACTGTTGCTCCCTAGGGCCATGCAGTGAAAGAAGTATACACCCTTTTTTCCCTTGGGGCACACCTTGGTTCTGGGGCTCCTGCCTTATGGTAGTCGAGATGCCCGTGATGTTGAGTGTTTGTATGGGTGCAAGTCAGGGCATGTAGATTGCAATGGCCAGCGTATGGTGCAAGAGACATTAGCCAAGCCAGATCTAGCAGAATAAACATCTATCTTTACTGAACTACAAAGTAGGAGTTGTAGTACACTACTATATGTATCCTACTATAGCAAAACACAGTTCCAACTGTACACAGTGTAATTCTCTCCCAGATAAACAAGGGATTTAGGCAAGAATAGGCATTATGGCCCTTTTCCCTCTATATCAGTCTCAAATCTCTTCCTTCAGACAGGGGCATACATAGAAATCACTGGGCCCCATAGCAATAATCTAAATTTGGCCCCAATACCCCATTCATAGCCCCTCCCACTACGTATTCCTGTCCCCTCTACTTGCTTCATGAACTGTGCTTGCTGCTGCATGTAATAATGGGGCGCAATGCCCACTGCAGAGGGGAATTTATTTTTATATGGCCATGCCCCTATGTAAACAAGAAAGGAAAGAAAAAGGGAACACAAAAAAAGCCTAACCACATGGTCAGGGGGATACTTTACCCTCACCAGCATTAACGCATACCATAATGAAGCTAAAAATACCTCCGAGTAGCATCTGATACCAGTGTGCATTTCCAAATTACCTCCCCAACTTTACTCTATAAATACAACATCGCAGAACGAAGTATGACCCCAACAGCGCCAAATAAATACCTCCATGAAGTACAAAATACCCAGAATCATTGTCCTCTGACAAACTCTTCCCTACTGACAGCAGCATTGTCCCCAGTGAAATACCTCACCTCTGTTTGGGACTTGCAGGACAGGACCAGTGAGGCTGGAGTAGGAGCCTTCTGGTAGAAGGTAGAATGGAGTGGATAAAAGAGGTTGTGAATTGATGTCACTGGTCATATATTGCCGGCGGTCAGATATTAGGAGGTATAATAGATACAGTGTGTACAGATATAAAATATATACTGCAGTGTACTGATATGTGCGATACGAGGTGTAAATTACAACTCAGACCTCCCATATCAGTATACTGCTGTATATGCTATATACAGTCCTGATCAAAAGTTTAAGACCACTTGAAAAATGGCAAAAAATCATATTTAGCATGGCTGGATCTTAACAAGGTTCCAAGTAGAGCTTCAACATGCAACAAGCAGAAATGGGAGTGAGATAAAACATTTTTTGACCATTCAATTTAACGAAAACAACGAATAAACTGAAACAGGCTGTTTTTCAGCTGATCAAAAGTTTAGGACCACACCTCCAAAAAAAAACTAAACCCCCCCCAAAACAGAAATCCAACTTCCAAACATGAACTCAGTAATGAGTAGCTCCGCCGTTATTGTTTATCACTTCAAAAATTAATTTCGGCATGCTTGATGCAAGCGTTTCCATAAGGTGAGTGGGAACATTTCTCCAAGTGGTGAAGAGGGCCGCACGAAGGCCATCTACTGTCTGGAACTGTTGTCCATTTTTGTAAACTTCCCTTGCCATCCATCCCCAAAGGTTCTCAATTGGATTTAGATCAGGGGAACACGCAGGATGGGCCAAAAGAGTGATGCTATTCTCCTGGAAGAAGTCCCTTGTCCTGCGGGCATTGTGTACTGTAGCGTTGTCCTGTTGAAAAACCCAGTCGTTACCACACAGACGAGGGCTCTCAGTCATGAGGAATGCTCTCTGCAACATCTGGACATAGCCAGCGGCCGTTTGACGCCCCTGCACTTCCTGATGCTCCATTGTTCCACTAAAGGAAAAAGCACCCCAGACCATTATGGCGCCCCCTCCACTGTGGCGCGTAGAAAACATCTCAGGTGGGATCTGCTTGTCATGCCAGTAACGTTGGAAACCATCAGGACCATCAAGGTTAAATTTTTTCTCATCAGAGAATAAAACTTTCTTCCACCTTTGAATGTCCCATGTTTGGTGCTCTCTTGCAAAGTCCAAACGAGCAGTTCTGTGGCGTTCAAGGAGACGAGGTCTTTGAGGATGTTTTTTGTCTTTGAAGCCCTTCAGTCTCAGATGCCGTCTGATGGTTATGGGGCTGCAGTCAGCACTAGTAAGGGCCTTAATTTGGGTCGAGGATCGTCCAGTGTCTTGACGGACAGCCAATTGGATGCTCCGGCTCAGTGCTGATGAAATTTTTTTGGGTCTTCCACTTGACTTTTTTGTTCCATAACCCTCAAGATCATTTAAGAATTTAAGAAATTCTAAATGACTGTCTTACTGCGTCCCACCTCAGCAGCGATGTTTCGCTGTGAGAGACCCTGCTTATGCAGTTCAACAACCCGACCACGTTCAAAAAGGGAGAGTTTTTTTTGCCTTTGCCATCACAACGTGTGACTATCTGACAGAAAATGACAATGAATCCACATCTTTGCACAGATTTGGCCTTTTAAAGGCATGTGGTCCTAAACTTTTGATCAGCTGAAAAACAGCCTTTTTCAGTTTATTCAATGTTTTCATTAAATTGAATGCTCAAAAAATGTTTTGTCTCACTCCCATTTCTTCTTGTTGCATGTTGAAGCTCTACTTGGAACCTTGTTAAGATCCAGCCATGCTAAATATGATTTTTTTGCCATTTTTCAAGTGGTCTTAAACTTTTGATCAGGATCGTATCTGTACATTCTGCATCTGTTATACCTCATACCTCACATATCAGTACACTGCTATATATACTATATATCTGTACACACTGCATCTATTATACCTCATCACTCATATGCCAGTACACTGTTGTATATACTATATATCTACACACATTGCATCTATTATACCTAGTACCTCACATATCAGCACACTGTTGTATATACTATATATCTGTACTACTGTATAATATATACAGTGTATGTGTGTGTGTGTATATATATATATATATATATATATATGTGTGTATATATATATATATATATATTATATAGAGAGAGACAGAAAGCAGTGTACTTGAAATGTGTACAGGTGTATGTGGTCAGCTATACATTATGGTCACTGTGTGAGGTACATGAGGTAATAGTGGTTGTAACTGTCTGCGGTATATATGAGTGAAATATGAGTAAAAACAGGGAATGGGGGCACATGGAAAGAAAAGGGGAGGATCTCATTTAACTACTCAATTGTAGTCTCAATGGGAAGCTTATTGTGCAGTTCTTCTCCATGCTTATAGAGGTTAAAGGACCTGTGATGATGTCCTCACAGGTCCTGGCAGATGCACTTCTCTAACTACACCATTCTCTGTGGAGTTCCTTTACTCAATGTACAGGACCTGTGATAGAATCATCACAGGTCCTTTATTTTTCTCCACTGATGATAGGGATTCTAGACTGGAGCCTGTATTGAATGTAATTAGGGGGTGAGGCCCTTGGTTCGTAGTCTGCCTCCGTTGGAGATATGCCACTGCCTGCAAAATCTATGGCGGGCAATTATACTCTTTTTATAACAGCTGTAATGTCCACTGAAGGATATAGGGTTTTAGAGATATGACTGGCCAGATATGACTGTTGTGAAGGGTATCTTAACAGTGTTCCTCATTGCAGTAAACTCTAACCGCTTTTGGTAGCAGGTTACCTTACTGACTCCAATGCTCGGCCATGCAGACTCTCTAGTTCTCTCCTTTGTCTTACTTTTCTCCTTCTGTAGATCATGCAAAGATTGGTGAGTCTCTGTAGCTTTTTGGGCCTAAGAAGAGAGAGCACAAGTCACAGCTTCCTCTCCCTTCCAAACTCTCCCCATCACTACATAGAGATCAGAGTTAAGCCAGTCAACACCTAACCTCCTACAAGGGCTGAGCCAGGATTGTTTGTCTTCTGTGCCTATTTTAGTTAGAAATAAAGGCACAGGCGACAACTTATTAAAGATTGGGGATTACTGCTTTCTGTAAACCTACCTAAACTTGAAAGCTCCTGGACCCCAGTACAAAATCTGTAACAGGCCATTAAATGGCTTCAGACATTGATGACCCATCCTACCTAAACTTGAAAGCTCCTGGGCCCAAGTACAAAATCTGTAACAGGCCCCTAACCCACCATATTCCATTAAACGGCTTCAGATATTGTTGACCCATCCTTAAGATAAGTCATCAATATCAAATTAGTGGGGATGCAACAACCGGCTCAAACACCAGACAGCTAGTTTCAGGCAGTCCCAGAAACTATAGAGTGTATAGAGCAGAAACGGAAGCCTCTGTTGACTGTGTAGTTTACGGCATTGACATACTGCAGCTCAGCTCCCAATTGCTTGAATGGGAGCTGAACTGCAGTACCTCAGCACAGCCACTACATGGTGCACAGAGCTGCCTGATTCATGCCTATACATTCTATATTTTTGTTTAACCAGCAACTGCCTGAAACAGCTGGCCTGCAGGGGTAGCGGGTGTCAGACCCCTCTGATTTGATATTGATGACCTATCAAGGATAGATTATCAATATCTGAAGCCCAAAAAAAACCTTTAACCCCTTAAGGACCTATGACGTACATGTACGTCATCTCTGGCCGTGACTTAACTCCTTAAGGACACAGCCATATTTCACCTTAAAGGGATTTTGTCACAAAGTTTTGGGCTATAGAGCTGCGGACATGCACGGCTAGATCGCCGCTAGCATGTCCGCAATATACCGGTCCTATAGGGCTGTGTGCTTTTATTTTCTTTAAAAATGGATTTTAGAGATATGTAAATTAGTCGTGTATGTGTCCAAGGGGCTGTACGAACCTTCCTGGAGCCCAGCACCGCCTATGTCCTCCGAATCTCCTCCTTTCATCAACGATAGATTGCCGTAATCTCGCGATGCGCGAGCTCGCATAGTGTTCCTTCCCTGTGCTGGCATCAGCCTCAGGGAAAGAACTGCGCATGCGCTAGCTCGCGCATCGCGAGATTACGGCAATCTATCGTTGAGGAAAGGTGGAGATTCGGAGGACATAGGCGGTGCTGGGCTCCTTCACATGCGGGTGTGGCTGGGCTCCAGGAAGGTTTGTACAGCCCCTTGTACACATACAAGACTAATTTACATATCTCTAAAATCCTTTTTTAAAGAAAATAAAAGCACACAGCCCTATAGGAGCGGTATATTGTGGACATGCTAGCGGCGATCTAGCCGTGCATGTCCGCAGCTCTATAGCCCAAAACTTGGTGACAGAATCCCTTTTATAAAAAAATACAAAATTTGCCAAAAATTTGGAAGAATTTGCAAATTTCCAATTTCTCTACTTCTATAATACATAGTAATACCTACAAAAATAGTTATTACTTTACATTTCCCATATGTCTACTTCATGTTTGGATAATTTTGGGAATGACATTTTATTTTTTGGGGATGTTACAAGGCTTAGAAGTTTAGAAGCAAATCTTGAAATTTTTCAGAAATTTGCAAAAACCCATTTTTCAAGGACCAGTTCAGATCTGAAGTCACTTTGTGAGGCTTACATAATAGAAACAACCAAAAAATTACCCCATTCTAGAAACTACACCCCTCAAGGTATTCAAAACTGATTTTAGAAACGTTGTTAACCCTTTAGGTGTTCCACAAGAATTAATGGAATATAGAGATACAATTTCAAAATTTTACTTTTTTGGCAGATTTTCCATTTTAATATTATTATTTTTCCAGTTACAAAGCAAGGGTTAACAGCCAAACAAAACTTAATATTTATGGCCCTGATTCTGTAGTTTACAGAAACATATGTGGTTGTAAACTGCTGTACGGGCACACGGCAGGGCGCAGAAGGAAAGAAATGCCATACGGTTTTTGGAAGGCAGATTTTGCTGGACTGTTTTTTTGACACCACATCCCATTTGAAGCCCCCCTGATGCACCCCTAGAGTAGAAACTCCAAAAAAGTGACCCCATTCTAGAAACTACACCCCTCAAGGTATTCAAAACTGATTTTAGAAACGTTGTTAACCCTTTAGGTGTTCCACAAGAATTAAAGGGTTTTTATCACCACATTTTGATCTAATTAGCTGTCAGACACTAGCGATCTGCTAGTGTCTGCTGTACCTAACCATGCTATTGTAATTCCTTTCTCTGCAGCGGTTACCCTAAAAAAACGTAGTTTTATTGGTATGCAAATGAGCCTCTAGGTGCTATGGGGGCGTATTTTCAGCACCTAGAGGCTCCGTCCACTCACCATTTCTGCCGCCCAGCGCGCTTCAGCCCGTCCCTCTGCTCTAGATTGACAGCCTACTCGCGCCTGCTCCGTGTGCTTCTGTATTTGGCAGTGAAGATGCCGGCGCAGGGAGACAGTCACTGCGCCGAATACAGAAGCATATGGCGCAGGCGCGAGAATTCGGCCGAGATGGAGAGAAGTAGGCTGTCAATCTAGAGCAGAGGGGCGGGCTGGAGTGCGCAGGGCGGCAGAAATGGTGAGTGGACGGAGCCTCTTGGTGCTGAAAAGACGCCCCCATAGCACCTAGAGGCTCATTTGCATACCAATAAAACTACGTTTTTTAGGGTAACCGCTGCAGAGAAAGGTATTAAAATAGCATGGTTAGGTACAGCAGACACTAGCAGATCGCTAGTGTCTGACAGCTAATTAGGTCAAAATGTGGTGGTAGAAACCCTTTAATGGAAAATAGATACAATTTCAAAATTTCACTTTTTTGGCAGATTTTCCATTTTTATATATTTTTTCCAGTTACTAAGCAAGGGTTAACAGCCAAACAAAACTCAATATTTATGGCTCTGATTCTGTAGTTTACAGAAACACCCCATATGTGGTCGCTGTACGGGCACACGGCAGGGCGAAGAAGGAAAGGAATGCCATACGGTTTTTGGAAGGCAGATTTTGCTGGACTGGTTTTTTGACACCATGTCCCATTTGAAAGTCCCCCTGATGCACCCCTAGAGTAGAAACTCCAAAAAATTTACCACATTTTAGAAACTATGGGATAGGGTGGCAGTTTTGTTGGTACTATTTTAGGGTACATATGATTTTTGGTTGCTCTATATTACACTTTTTGTGAGGCAAGGTAACAAGAAATAGCTGTTTTGACACCGTTTTTATTTTTTGTTATTTACAACAGGTTAGATCATGTGGTATTTTTATAGAGCAGGTTGTTACGGACGCGACAATACCAAATATGACAAAAAATTTGGGTTGTTTGTTTCAGTTTTACATAACAAAGCATTTTTGAAAAAAAATAATTTTTTTTGTGTCTCCACATTCTGAAAGCCGTATTTTTATTTATTTTTTGGGCGACTGTCTTGTGTAGGGGCTCATTTTTTTCGGGATGAGATAACCGTTTGATTGGTACTATTATAGGGTGCATATGACTTTTTGATCGCTTGCTATTACACTTTTTGTGATGTAAGGTGACAAAAAATTGCATTTTTACACCGTTTTTATTTTAATTTTTTTACGGTATTCACCTGAGGGGTTAGGTCATGTGATATTTTTATAGAGCAGGCTATTACGGATGCGGCGATACCTATTATGTCTACTTTTTTATTTATTTATGCAAGTTTTACACAATGGCCATACAAATAGGCCTTCATCAGACTAGAGCCGCTCTCTGGTGCTGTCTTGGCAGTGCTTGTAATCCGGATAGTGCGCAGAAGATGTGTGCTGCTTTAGAGGTTCCGCCACTGACATCTAAAGCAACAGACATCTTCTGCGCACTATCCGGATTACCAGCACTGCCAAGACAGCACCAGAGAGCGGCTCTAGTCTGATGAATGCCCATGTGTATGGCCGAAACGTCACGTGTAAAATTGCCCCATTTCCAATAAAAAAAAAACTTTATTTTTGCACCGCACATCGCTGGAATTTTCTATTATTTGATACAACGGGGTGGGAACCCGACATCCAGTAGCGGTAGAATCAAGCAGAGTGCCACGACGTTATCTTTGATACCAAACATGTAGTAGACATATGGGAAATGTAAAGTAATAACTATTTCTGGAGGTTTTACTTTTACTATCTACTATATAAGTAGAGAAATTGAAATTTGCTAATTTGCTAATTTTTCCAAATTTTGGGTAAATTATATTTTTTTTTTTTATAAAAAATAAATAAAAATTGACTCAATTTTACCACTCACATGAAGTACAATATGTGACGAGAAAACACATAATGGCCTGGATAAGTAAAAGCATTTTAACCACCTCCCGACCGCCTAACGCACGGATGCGTCCGGAAGGTGGTTGATTGATTCCTCCTGGACGCATCCGTGCGTCATCTCGCGAGACGCGAGATTTCGGTCAAAGCCGGCCCGCGCATGCGCATCGCGGGCCGGCAAAAGTTAAAGAACAATTTCGTCACCAGCCTGCCAGCAACGATCATTGGCTGGCAGGCTGGCGATTTTCAAAAAATCCAATCACAAGCCATATAACAGATCATATTAGTAAATATGATCTGTTATATGGCTTGTCTGCTCCTCTGCTGGTCCTTTTCGTCGGTTGGATCCAGCAGAGGAGCAGACTGAACTGTGAGTAGCACCAAACACTACACTTAGCCCCAGATCACCCCCCTGCACCCCAATTAACCCTTTGATCACCCCTTTGATCGCCCCTGTCAATCACTAGTGAAAGGAAAAAAAGTGATCAGTGTAAACTGTCACTTTTTTTTTTTCACTGGTATTGACTGTTAGGTTTTAGGGATAGTTTAGGCCCCTTGGTTAGGTAGTTTAGCGTCAGTTAGCGCCCAGCCCACCGCACCGCAGTCACTTATTAGCTGTTTAGCGTATCGCTAATCAGCATTTGTACTTTTATAGTATCTGTAAGTGATCAAAACTGATCACGGTCAGATCTATAATTGTATTAGTGTCACCTTAGCTCGCCCTCCACCCAAAACGCAGTGTTTGCCCGATCAGGCCTGATCGGTCGCCCACACGTGCGTTCACCCACGCCCGCCCCGCCGCAGTGACAAAAAATATATATTTTTTGATCACTGCACATTCACTTTACACGCACTGCGGCGATAAAAAAATCAGTTTTGATATTTTTTATCAACCGCAGCGGCCTCCGGTACTTCGCTAGCCTCCCCTTTGTAAGACAGGCTTGCTTTTTTTCTTGGGTAGTCTCAGGGAATACCCCTAAATTTAGTAGTCCAAAATGTCAAACAGGGGGTATTCTTCTGAAGAGGCCTACAGGATTCTGACCCAGTCGGATGAGGAGTGGGAACCCTCATCTGACGAATCTAGCGGGTCAGAATATGAACCTGTAGAAAGCAGTGGCTCTCTGACCCAAAGTTCGGACGAGGAGGCTGAGGTCCCTGATAGCACCAGGCGTACCCGGCCCCGTGTCGCTAGACCACAGGTTACGCAGGATCCGCTTCAAGAGCAGCAGAGTGGGGCTGTCGCTGCCGGATCACGTGGTGAGGCATACACCAGCAGCGCAGCCCTTCCTGGACCTAGTACCAGCACTGCCGTACAACATGGTGAAGTAGCGAGCACCAGAAGGGCAGTTGAAGCTGGTACGGTGGCACGTGCAGTAGTTACCCCGTCGCAGCCACCGCACAGACAGGCCCGTAGAGCCCCTAGAGTCCCTGAGGTGCTGGCAAACCCTGATTGGCAGTCACCAACTTCAGCCGCACCTGTAGTTCCCCCTTTCACCGCCCAGTCTGGAGTTCGGGTTGAGAAAGCTCATATCGGTTCGGCCCTGGGATTTTTTGAGCTGTTCTTGACTGCGGAGCTCTTAGACTTAGTTGTGGCAGAAACAAACCGGTATGCCACACAATTTATAACCGCAAACCCGGGAAGCTTTTATGCCCAGCCTTTCCGGTGGAAACCAGTCCAAGTTTCCGAAATTAAAATTTTTCTGGGCCTTCTCCTCAACATGGGTCTAACTAAAAAGCATGAATTGCGGTCATATTGGTCCACGAACCCGATTCATCACATGCCCATGTTCTCTGCTGCTATGTCCAGGACACGATTTGAGACCATCCTGCGTTTTCTGCATTTTAGCGACAACACCACCTCCCGTCCCAGAGGCCACCCAGCTTTTGACCGGCTCCACAAAATTCGGCCCCTCATAGACCATTTTAACCAGAAATTTGCAGATTTGTATACCCCCGAGCAAAACATCTGCATAGACGAGTCCCTAATACATTTTACCGGGCGCCTTGGCTTCAAACAATACATCCCAAGCAAGCGTGCCCGGTATGGGGTCAAATTGTATAAGCTCTGTGAAAGGGCCACAGGCTATACCCACAAATTTCGTGTCTATGAGGGAAAAGATCAGACCCTGGAGCCGGTCGGTTTCCCTGACTACCTGGGGAGCAGTGGGAAGACAGTCTGGGACTTGGTGTCACCCTTATTCGGCAAGGGGTACCATCTTTATGTGGACAATTTCTACACAAGTGTGGCCCTCTTTAGGCATTTGTTTCTAGAACGGATTTGCGCCTGTGGCACCGTGCGACCTAGTCGCCGGGGCTTCCCCCAACGGCTCGTTACCACCCGTCTTGCAAGGGGGAGAGGGCTGCCTTGTGTAACGAAGAACTGCTCGCGGTGAAATGGAGAGACAAGCGTGACGTTTACATGCTCTCCTCCATTCACGCAGACACGACAATCCAAATTGAGCGAGCAACCCGTGTCATTGAAAAGCCCCTCTCAGTCCACGACTATAATTTGCTCATGGGAGGGGTGGACTTCAATGACCAGATGTTGTCTCCGTATTTAGTTTCCCGCAGAACCAGACGCTGGTATAAGAAGGTGTCTGTATATTTGATTCAATTGGCGCTGTATAATAGTTTTGTTCTCTACAGTAAGGCTGGGAGAACACGATCCTTCCTCAAATTCCAGGAAGAGATCATCGAGAACCTCCTGTGTCCAGAAGGTTCCGTGGCCCCATCCACCAGTGTAGTTAGCCGTCTACACGAGCGACATTTCCCCAATGTCGTTGCTGGTACCTCAACCCAACCGTCACCCCGAAAAAGATGTCGTGTGTGTAGCAGGAGTGGAATAAGGCGTGACACCCGCTATTTCTGTCCTGACCACCCTGCCCTATGCTTAGGAGAGTGTTTCTGGAAGTACCACACACAGGTACACCTAGCATAGGGATCACATCTCACCAGGACAGGCACACAGGGCTATTAGGGCCCATTCACTCACAGCTGCTGCAAACGTCTCCTTTCACATGGGACAAAGTGCATAACGTACTTCGCCACATCTTTGGGCGATTTGCGCTTTGCACATTGACCCATGGGGAAGGAGAGGTTTGTTCTATAAAGGTAAAAAAAAAAAAAAACACCAGTAAGCAAAAAGGTTAATGTTCAGTTCAAAAAGTTAAAGTTTATATGTTCTCTTCCAAAGTTATTAAAATTATTGTGTTGCGGCCTGGTTTTTTCTTTTTTTTTTTTACCTTCCAGGTGGACCAACCGATCGACTAGCTGCAGCTGCTGTCAGATTACACGCAAGTCGGTGTATGCGGCACTGCAAGACGAGATTTCTCCTCTGCAGTAAAAGATACGTTTGCCGAGGCATATGAGCGGTGGCGGTGTTCCTATGCTTTGGCAAACACTTTGTATATAAAAAAAAATAATAAAATCCCGGCAATGATTTATTCATCCACATCGATTGATGTGAATGGAGAAATCTGGTTTGCCAGGGCATAAGAGCTAAGTGGGTATGGATGTTGGGCGGAGCTCCTATGTCCTAGCAGACGCCTTTCCCCTCCTTTTTTTTTTGGCAGAGATTTTTTCATCCACATTGATCGATGCGAATGAAGAAATCTGTGCCGTTCATTTTTTTCTTTCAGCCCAGAGGCTGAACGAAAAAAAAAAATCTCATTACCCGTATGCTCAATATAAGGAGAATAGCAGAAACTCCTAATGCTGGCCATACATGTAATGATTGCGGAGACCCTCAAATGCCAGGGCAGTACAAACACCCCACAAATAACACCATTTTGGAAAGAAGACACCCCAAGGTATTCGCTGAGGGGCATATTGAGTCCATGAAAGATTGAAATTTTTGTCCCTAGTTAGCGGAAAGGGAGACTTTGTGAGAAAAAAATCAAAAAAATCAATTTCTGCTAACTTGTGCCAAAATTTTTTTTTTTCTATGAACTCGCCATGCCCCTCATTGAATACCTTGGGGTGTCTTCTTTCCAAAATGGGGTCACATGTGGGGTATTTATACTGCCCTGGCATTTTAGGGGCCCCAAAGCGTGAGAAGAAGTCTGGTATCCAAATGTCTAAAAATGCCCTCCTAAAAGGAATTTGGGCACCTTTGCCCACCTAGGCTGCAAAAAAGTGTCACACATCTGGTATCTCCGTATTCAGGAGAAGTTGGGGAATGTGTTTTGGGGTGTCATTTTACATATACCCATGCTGGGTGAGATAAATATCTTGGTCAAATGCCAACTTTGTATAAAAAAATGAGAAAAGTTGTCTTTTGCCAAGATATTTCTCTCACCCAGCATGGGTATATGTAAAATGACACCACAAAACACATTCCCCAACTTCTCCTGAATACGGAGATACCACATGTGTGACACTTTTTTGCAGCCTAGGTGGGCAAAGGGGCCCACATTCCAAAGAGCACCTTTCGGATTTCACTGGTCATTTACCTACTTACCACACATTAGGGCCCCTGGAAAATGCCAGGGCAGTATAACTACCCCACAAGTGACCCCATTTTGGAAAGAAGACACCCCAAGGTATTCCGTGAGGGGCATCGCAAGTTCCTAGAATTTTTTATTTTTTGTCACAAGTTAGTGGAAAATTATGATTTTTTTTTTTTTTTTCATACAAAGTCTCATATTCCACTAACTTGTGACAAAAAATAAAAACTTCCATGAACTCACTATGCCCATCAGCGAATACCTTGGGGTCTCTTCTTTCCAAAATGGGGTCACTTGTGGGGTAGTTATACTGCCCTGGCATTCTAGGGGCCCAAATGTGTGGTAAGGAGTTTGAAATCAAATTCTGTAAAAAATGACCAGTGAAATCCGAAAGGTGCTCTTTGGAATATGGGCCCCTTTGCCCACCTAGGCTGCAAAAAAGTGTCACACATCTGGTATCTCCGTATTCAGGAGAAGTTGGGGAATGTGTTTTGGGGTGTCATTTTACATATACCCATGCTGGGTGAGAGAAATATCTTGGCAAAAGACAACTTTTCTCATTTTTTTATACAAAGTTGGCATTTGACCAAGATATTTATCTCACCCAGCATGGGTATATGTAAAAAGACACCCCAAAACACATTCCTCAACTTCTCCTGAATACGGAGATACTAGATGTGTGACACTTTTTTGCAGCCTAGGTGGGCAAAGGGGCCCATATTCCAAAGAGCACCTTTCGGATTTCACTGGTCATTTTTTACAGAATTTGATTTCAAACTCCTTACCACACATTTGGGCCCCTAGAATGCTAGGGCAGTATAACTACCCCACAAGTGACCGCATTTTGGAAAGAATACACCCCAAGGTATTCCGTGAGGGGCATGGCAAGTTCCTAGAATTTTTTATTTTTTGTCACAAGTTAGTGGAAAATGATGATTTTTTTTTTTTTTTCATACAAAGTCTCATATTCCACTAACTTGTGACAAAAAATAAAAACTTCCATGAACTCACTATGCACATCAGCGAATACCTTGGGGTCTCTTCTTTCCAAAATGGGGTCACTTGTGGGGTAGTTATACTGCCCTGGCATTCTAGGGGCCCAAATGTGTGGTAAGGAGTTTGACATCAAATTCTGTAAAAAATGACCAGTGAAATCCGAAAGGTGCTCTTTGGAATATGGGCCCCTTTGCCCACCTAGGCTGCAAAAAAGTGTCACACATCTGGTATCTCCGTATTCAGGAGAAGTTGGGCAATGTGTTTTGGGGTGTCATTTTACATATACCCATGCTGGGTGAGAGAAATATCTTGGCAAAAGACAACTTTTTCAATTTTTTTATACAAAGTTGGCATTTGACCAAGATATTTATCTCACCCAGCATGGGTATATGTAAAAAGACACCCCAAAACACATTCCCCAACTTCTCCTGAATACGGAGATACCAGATGTGTGACACTTTTTTGCAGCCTAGGTGGGCAAAGGGGCCCATATTCCAAAGAGCACCTTTCGGATTTCACTGGTCATTTTTTACAGA
The DNA here is from genome assembly GCF_905171765.1 of Bufo bufo. Lineage (NCBI taxonomy): Eukaryota > Metazoa > Chordata > Amphibia > Anura > Bufonidae > Bufo > Bufo bufo. The sequence goes on from NC_053394.1 coordinate 116,816,374, forward strand.
ATTTGATTTCAAACTCCTTACCACACATTTGGGCCCCTAGAATGCCAGGGCAGTATAACTACCCCACAAGTGACCCCATTTTGGAAAGAAGAGACCCCAAGGTATTCGCTGATGGGCATAGTGAGTTCATAGAACTTTTTATTTTTTGTCACAAGTTAGTGGAATATGAGACTTTGTAAGAAAAAATAAATAAATAAATCATCATTTTCCGCTAAATTGTGACAAAAAATAAAAAGTTCTATGAACTCACTATGCCCATCAGCGAATACCTTAGGGTGTCTACTTTCCGAAATGGGGTCATTTGTGGGGTGTTTGTACTGTCTGGGCATTGTAGAACCTCAGGAAACATGACAGGTGCTCAGAAAGTCAGAGCTGCTTCAAAAAGCGGAAATTCACATTTTTGTACCATAGTTTGTAAACGCTATAACTTTTACCCAAACCATTTTCTTTTTTACCAAAACTTTTTTTTTTATCAAAGACATGTAGAACAATAAATTTAGAGCAAAATTTATATATGGATGTCGGTTTTTTTGCAAAATTTTACAACTGAAAGTGAAAAATGTCATTTTTTTGCAAAAAAATCGTTAAATTTCGATTAATAACAAAAAAAGTAAAAATGTCAGCAGCAATGAAATACCACCAAATTAAAGCTCTATTAGTGAGAAGAAAAGGAGGTAAAATTCATTTGGGTGGTAAGTTGCATGACCGAGCAATAAACGGTGAAAGTAGTGTAGGTCAGAAGTGTAAAAAGTGGCCTGGTCTTTCAGGGTGTTTAAGCCATGGGGGCTGAGGTGGTTAAAGTTATAACCACATAAAGTGACACATGTCAAAAAATGGCCTGGTCCTTTAGGTGAAATATGGCAGGGTCCTTAACGGGTTAGTATAACTTGTGTCTTGTGATCTGTTTTGGTGTATCTGTGTTAGAATCGGAATGAACTGGTAATGCTACAGTGAATTGAATGAGAAGATGATGAATCACAACTGTACAGAACTAAAATAATACAAACAAAAAATTATCGCATAAAAATGTGGTTTAGATTGAAGGTTCTTCTGCTTCAGTAACAGGACAGATTATCAGGTTTAATTCACTATCTTCTCATCTTGTTAATTCCATGTGAGTTCCCATCTCTTTCATCGCTTGAAGTTTAGATCAAAGTTTATCAATTATCTGCCATTATAAAGGAAAGTATAATATGTACAGCAAATTGATACACTGTGTCCAGTAACTGCCCCCGCTCCCCCATTTTTGGTACATGCTGAGGAGGGTATCTGTGTTTCTGCAAGACATGTACACACATTTTACTAAGGAAAAAAAAAACATTAGACAAGAAGATGTAGAGAAAAACATTAAAAAGTTTGCCAAATAACCACTGTGCTCAATGTGCACAACAGATGAGGCTCGTTGCCAGGATGGCTAATTGTTTAATGAAGCTTTTAACTTCTTTAAGGGTACTTTCACACTTGCGTTTTTCTTTTCCGGCATAGAGTTCCGTCACAGGGGCTCTATACCGGAAAAGAACTGATCAGTTTTATCCCCATGCATTCTGAATGGAGAGTAATCCGTTCAGTTTGCATCAGGATGTCTTCAGTTCAGTCGTTTTGACTGATCAGGCAAAAGCGAAAACCACAGCATGCTACGGTTTTCTCTCCGGCGAAAAAAACTGAAGACTTGCCTGAATGCCGGATCCGGCATTTTTTACCATAGGAATGTATTAGCGCCGGATCCGGCATTCAGAATACCGGAATGCCGGATCCGTCCTTCCGGCCTGTGCATGCGCAGACCGGTAAAAATGTGAAAAAAATGTACAAGACGGATCCGTCTGTCCGCATGACAAGCGGAGAGACGGATCCGTCCTTGCAATGCATTTGTGAGACGGATCCGCATCCGGATCCGTCTCACAAATGCTTTCAGTCAGCGGCAAATCGGCGGATCCGGCGGGCAGTTCCGACGACGGAACTGCCCGCCGGATCACACTGCCGCAAGTGTGATCCGGCGGGCAGTTCCTTTGTCGGAACTGCCCGCCAGATCCGCCGATTTGCCGCTGACTGAAAGCATTTGTGAGACGAATCCGGATGCGGATCCGTCTCACAAATGCATTGCAAGGACGGATCCGTCTCTCCGCTTGTATAGCGCTACTATATTCCGCAGCGCTTTACAGACATTATCATTGCTTTCTGTCTCCAATGGGGCTTACAATCTAAGGTCCCTATCAGTATGTCTTTGGAGTGTGGGAGGAAACGGGAGTACCCGGAGGAAATCCACGCAAACACGTGGGGAGAACATAAAAACTCCATGTAGATATTGTATTTAGTCGGATTTAAACCCAAAACCCCAGCTCTGAATGGGAGTTGTAAATTCAACGTTCTCATATCACAGTTCCAAGGCAAGTCACAGTACAGTCTCTTCCCAATAGCTGTTAATAGGTAAACGGCAACAATGATGATAATAAGGGTAGTAGTCCCTGAGTTCTTTCTAAACACTTTGCAACCTTTCCAAGATGACCACGAGCATGCAAAAAACTCTCAAAAATGTGGTAGGCATCCCAGACTACAACCATTCCATACACATGGCAAGAAAGTGTGGTAGGCTCCAGGGACTACAAATCATTAACATGCAAAAAGTCTCACAATCAGCTCTGCAATTTCTGGACTAAAGGTTGCAGATTATCAAATGGTTGCCCAAACCGTTCTGTAAGTGTGAAACGTGCCATTAACAGTTACATCTTCCACAAGCAGCAACATCTATAGCCATAGACAGTGTATACCTAGCATGCATGGCCTTTTTATTCTAAACAGTCGATAAATGTCTTCTTCTTTTCCCTTAGGGGTTGTTCTGTCAATAGGAATGATGTTTCTCCTGGAGCTAAACTGGCATCTGCCCTGAATGGCAGACAGAGCTAAATCTAAACTTGGCTGATGCAATACTGACTAATCACCTACCTCAGAGGGAAAAGCTAATTCCCTCTGCTGATTCAGGGCATAAACAACTAAACAGTGCCACCTGCAGACCGCGCATAATAATATCAAACAGTGGTTGAGATTCTGATGTTTTGTTTGCATTAATTCACTTAGTATCCCATTAGGTCAAGTGTGAACCTAGCAGGAACCTCTGCTGACAATTGTGTACAAAATAACCAAATCTATAATGTAAATATTTAGAAAAGGTTGCAGGGGGGTTTACTGACACAATAAGTTAAAGTTATCTGATGTGTCATTCATTATAAAGATTGAAATGCCTTTACTTGTATATAAGCAGAGTGAAAAAACATTTCTGCCTAATATAGAATTCGTTATGCTTTTCTCCCTTCTGCAACCTCTAAATAGTTCTTATGATTTTTGATGGATTTTAGTGCACTTTGTAGTTCTTAATTTCACGGTGAACAGCTTTGTACAATATGAACATATTGAATTTATATGTTCTGTCCTTTTAGCTGTGAATTTTGGAAGTACCCGCTGCAAAGAAGGGTTACAAGAAAACGCATTTTAAAAAGCTGAATCATATGTGAAAAAAGCTGAAAGCAGTTAGGACGTCTTTTTATTGTTTAGTTTGTGGTCACATTCTTCAAACTCACCCCCCCCCCCCCCTAAAATCTACTTTGAAATGGTAATGTCTATAAAGCTAAAAGGACGAACTGTTCAAAATGCTGGAGACAAAATTCTTCCCATCAGAATCAATGCAAGCAACTACAAAACGATTTCATTGCGTCCGCAAGATTTAATTTTTTGCATTTTTTTTATTTTTCTCACTTATATAGTGCTGACATATTCCGCAGTGCTTTATAGACATTATCATCGCTTTCTGTCTCCAATGGAGCTCACAATCTGTTCCCTATAAGTATGTCTTTGGAGTATGGGAGAAGACTGGACTAGTATGGGAGAAGACTACCTGGACGAAACCCACGCAAACACGGGGAGAAGCTACAAACTCCATGGAGATGTTGCCCTTGGTTGGATTCGAACCTAGGACCCCATGCTCCTATATAAAAATAATAAAAAAACGAATTAGCCAGAGTTAAGGAGTTTCTTCATGTTTCTAGGAGAGATGCCTTCTAAGTCTGCTTTCCTCCCAAAGATACCTGTTTTTTTGTTAGTTTTTTTGTGGAAATTATGGTGGTTAATTAGTTCGAATGAAATTCTTGTAAATCATAAATTTACAAAACCCATGGAAGCAGTCATTATTGAGCTTATTGCCTACTAAAGGAACATATGAAGACATTTCCTGATGTACGCTGGTAATCGTTGCATTTTAAAGATATAAATAATTATATCAGATGGGTCATTGCCTGCCTTGGATTAAAGCCTATAATCTTTATATGTATTTACCCATTGCATCTTTCTTCAGATTGACAGAATTGTACAAGTTCCATAGAAGTGGTAACATGACCAGCAAACTATCATATGAAGTGAATTGTGTAGTCAGTATGCTGTTGGTATTGGGGGGGCCTTGTAGCAAAGCTCAAAATGCACCCTCACTATGATATTTTCCACCCAAGGCAAAAGGGTCTGGTGTTTGTATCCTGCTGTGCCCCCTTTCCATGATCCTTGGGCCAACTTTCCACCCTTGTTTGCTATTATTGCAGGTCCTTTGGGGAGAGGGGAGCCCTACACAGTTTCTCATCCCACAGTAGCAAAGAGGATAAGGCCAACCAGGGCTGTACCTGACTTTCCTCGAAAGGCTCATAGAAACACAATGGTTTTCCTCATACATACCTCATGTATACCTTATTTGTTAAAAGGGTTATGTCACCTCAGACAATGGTTGCATATCACTAGGGTATGCCACCAATGTCTGATAGGTGTGGGTCCCACCTCTTGAACTTGCAACTATCTCTAGAATTGGACCCATGAAGTAAACGCATGTGGACCACGCATGTGCGGCATGCTGTTCATTCACTTCTATAGGTGTTCCAATAATAGCCAAGCTAGCGCACTTGGCTTTTTTCAGAAGTTACCTTGAAGGGAATAGAGAGTGCAATTGCGGCCACAGCTCTATTAACCTTTTGGGACTAGCAAAAATTACCTGAGACAGCGCTCAGCTGTTTTTGTAGCTCCCCTAGAAGTAAATGGAGGGCAGCTGTTTTCCATTCACTTCAGGGGTCCCTTTCAAGAGATAGGTGCAGGTCCCACCCATATCCTATATGTCACCAGGGTCTGAGGTGAGGCAACCAATTTAAGATGTGATTTTGGTTCCTTCCAGTCTCGACAAACCATAGAAGTGACTATGGGCTCATTACCCTTTCTCAGGGAACAATTTGTACATGTCAAGTGTTTCCAGACGTTCCTGAAAGTTACTCTGACCTTTTCAACTATTAGGGAAGAAAGGAAGGCAGTGGGAAGCTCAATAACCCTATCCCTGACTGGTTTGTATAGTGGATTGAACCAGACCAGCTTGCGGTCCTCTGTTTTATCCTTGCTTTGTGCCCTTCTCTCTTTTATGTTGGCTGTACATAAGTTGGATCTATTAGTCCTTGGATGTGCACACTGTGTTGCACTTCCATAGTATTATTCGGTTCAGTAGCCAGAGGCTAGAGAGTTCCCGTTTATGGTCAATATTAAAACGTAACATTTATTTTTATTAAAAGTGTACCAAAAGGAAGAAGGTCAAAAAGAAAGTAAGAGGATCAATATTTAAAATTATAAATACGGCTGGACTCTGTGACTGGGGAACTCACTGAATCCTCATCACTCTCCAATTGGAGTACTGTATTTACTAGTACACATTTTCTGTGATATTATATATTTCAGGAAAGGCATCCAGACTTTTCAAGAAACTAAAAGTTTTTTTTCGGGTGTACAATATTGTCCTCTGAATAGTTCAGCAATATCTGATCAGTGTGGGTACAACTCCTAGCATCCCACTTCAATCAGCTGTTTGAAGAGGCTGTGGTGCTCTGATAGCACTGCAGCCTCCTCATAGTTTACCAGGAACAGTGCAGTACATTGTATAGTGACTGTGCTCGGCATTGCAGACCAGGCCCATGCCCTTGAATGGGAATAAGCTGCGCTTAGGCCATCTGACTAATGATCGTGACATCACTGGTGTAGGAAAAGGTTGCATCTCCAAGGCCTCTTTAAACACTTGATCGGTGGGGTCCTGCATATTGGACCTTCAAGATTACCCTGAGGATAGGTCACCAATATTTGACTCTCAGAAAACCCCTTTAGCCATTTCCACATACTGTGACAGAGAGCTATATAGTCTCACTGCTCTTACTGTAAAGAACTCCTTCTATGTTGATGATAAAGCATTCTTCCTAGTTAAAGTTATAGATCTGGATATAAATGGATCATGGGGGAGATCTCTGTACTCCCCTTTTATACATTTATACATTTATACATATTGATTAGGTACTCCTAAGTCATCTGCTGCAGAAATCCAGTCTTGTTAGTCCATCTGGGTATTGCTGTCCACCCATTCCATTGAGTATTTTGGTTGCTTTTCTTTGAAACTGCTCTAATACTACTACATCTTTTTTGCACACACTGTTCCAGATCTTTACTCTTGCTAATTTCCCAGGTTGCCACAGCACTACAAATGTGTTTGGAAACATAGACCCATAAATCCAAACCAAATGAAGAATTTAGATCACAACTAATAACCTATGCATGGCAAAGGAAAAATGTGTAATTCATTAATTGATTTTGTCCCCAAAACTTGGATTCAATTAGCTTTGCCTTTAGTCTTTCTTTTGTTAGAAGCTGGTGTTTTCTCTAGCCACAATGTCTTTTTCTTTGGTCTTTCTGAGAGTTACTTTGGAGACAGTGAGGGACATTTATGAAATCTGTTGTAAAGAAAATCTGTCATAGTTGCCCATAGCAAACCAATCAGATTCTATCTTTCATTTTTCAGAGTTCAGAACCAGTTTTACTTTACAAAAATTATCATAAATCTCCCCATTAATGTTTTAAATATTCCATGGAGGATTCTTCACATTGCAGCTTGTATTTAATCCTCTTTTTCAGTATCACCAGCTAATTACTTTCCCTGGAGGCTCATTACACACTTAGTATGGTTATAAAAGCCACATTAACTACTGATGCTTCCTATATCGAAAAACATAAGTAAAGGAAATGTTTATTGGGATATTTTGAATTATACACTTCTGATTATTATAAGGTAATTGTTGCATTCATTATAAATATTCCTTAAAGAAATCTAAATAATACAGCAGACTGAGAGGGAAAATTGCTTGACTTGATGGTTCCCAACCTATTTGTTACTAAGCAGATTTGGATCCACTGTGTCACTCGATCAGATTTGGCTTGGGGGCTACACCTAAGAGCATTAGCTAAGTGGCCCCCGGGTCTTCATGCTTTAACCCCTATACAGAAGTCTGGGCCCCACTGCAGGCAGACCACCAGGCTGCTACCTCATGGATTAGTCTCTGTTTAAGTGATGGCTGACCCACAGGGGTCAAGAGCAGTGATGGCCAGTTCGCAGTGTTCGCCAATGAACACATGCGGGCTGCCATCTTGACTCACAAGTCCGGCAATGCACAGGTAAGCCCTTACCTGTGCCTGCGCGGCGAGCCGGTCTGAAACAAATGTGGTCACCGGGAGCAGGCAATTCCAAGAACAGCCGCCGCGGGCCTTCTTTGGGCTGTTCTCGGAACTGCCTGCTCCCGGTGACTGCATTTGTTTCACACCGGCTCGCGGAGCAGGCACAGGTAAGGGCTTACCTGTGCATCGCCGGACTTGTGAGTCAAGATGGCAGCGCGCATGTGTTCGTTGGCGAAAAATGCGAACTGGCCATCACTGGTCAAGAGAAATTGGTATGAAGCACAGAAGGATCAGACAAAGCCATAGACATGGATAGGTGGAGGTCAAGGAAGGCAGAGACCAGTCCCAGGTCAGGGCGAACAGCTTAGGGTCACAATGGAGAACAGGCAAAGGTCGGGTCAGGCAGCGTAGGGTCAAATCCACGAAACAGACAGAAGTCGTACATGGGTGGATGGAAACGGCACACCTTTGAAGGATACTAGAGGACTAGATCCTATTGTTTAGGCAGTTTCCCCCAGGAGAAGGAGCCTTAAAAGGGTTATCCTGTGATTAATTTAAAAAAGGAAATTTAGACATCATATAGCACTTGACAATCTATAACAAAGCTAGAACGAGATCAAGAACTCTCCCCATTCATTGCTCCAATTGCTCTGCTAGGTTTATTTCAAACTGGAAGCTCAGGTGTGCCTTTTCTCAGGGGGCATGTCCTGTCTGGTACAGCTGGTGGCAGTTGAAGGACAGAACTGAGCATGAGTGTCTACTTCAGTGAGGTGGACATAAAAATTAGGAAAAGAGTAAACAGCAGTTGGCGCTATACAGACAGATTTCATTGAATAGCTCAGTGGCTATACTAAATGTTTCATTACATGCAGTTACAAAAATATTGAGATCCAGGTGCTGGTTTGGAAACAGTAGATATTTTTCCTGGCGACAGCACCTTTAAGTACCTTAAAGGTACTTTCACACTAGCGGCAAGGAACTCTGGCAGGCTGTTCCGGCGGGTGAACAGCCTGTCGGATCCGTGCTGCCACTAGTGCACGCGTGCACCTGGACGACCGCTCCGGCCCCATTGACTACATTGACAAACATGCCGAGAGGCGGCCAGAATAAAAGTACGACATGTCTTAAATGGCCAGCCATTGTCGGGTGAAGATTATGGTGTGAGATGGCCCCTCACAAGGTGGAGGGACCATGCACTTGCACCTTACGGGCAGAGCGTAAACACACCTAGCCTGCATGAGGGAGAGGAATGACAGCAAGGAAGCATTTTAGTTATTCCAATGGCCAAGCTCACTGGGTATGAGGGGAGAGATGCCAGTTGGTCTGAGCCTTCAAAAGTGGGGAAGCAGGTGAACAGAGCTGCATTAATGCTCGGGAGCAGAGCAACAGCATGCACAGGCTGCAGCTATAACAGTATTTCAATTCTCTGTTGTCGGCACAGTGCCTAGACTTTTCAAAAAATTTTCATAAGAGTTATATAAAAGGTTGGTACATAAAATGAAAATAGTGGAACAAGGAAAAAGATGTGTACATGGGTTAACAAATGTTTCAGTAAAAAAAAACAGAGGGTAGTTATTAATGCCTCAGATTGGGTCACAGTTACCAGTGGAGTACCACAGGGGGCAAAATTAGGCCATCCTTTCTTTAATATGTTTATTGATGAACTTATAAAGAGCTTACAGAGTAGATTTTCAGTATTTGTAGATGATACTAAGCTCTGTAAGGCACCCAACACAGAAGATGATAATATAATATTTCAGAGGGATTTGGGAAAGCTGAAGGCTTTGGTGGAGAAATGGCTAATGAAGTTCGATATGGTGTAAATGTAAAGTTATACACATGGGCTGAAAAAAAACTGAATGTACAATTCTGTAATAGTAAAAATCTGCACCTGAAAAAGACTCAGAAATATGAGTGGATAGTAAACCTAAGTTTAGCAACCAGTGCCAGCCAGCTGCTGCCAAGGAAAATAAAATCATGGCATCTAAAGAGGCATAGATGCTCATGACAAGAACATAATTTTACCTTTATACAAATCACTAGTCAGACCACACATGGAAGATTTATTATTAGACATCTAGACAGAGAACAGGGAGTTTTATCAAAACAGGCGTTTTACACGCTGGTCTTAATTTCTCCTTCGCTTGCATCAGATGCACCACAATTATTAAGAAGTGCATGTCTCTTAATGTTTGTGGCATATCTGTGCACGTCCATGGGCCAAAGTGGACATTTACAACAGCAAGAGAGCTGGTGTAAATTTCTATTATCTATGCCAATTTCCTGACATACATTGCATTCGTAAAGTCTTCAGTCCCTTTCACTTTTTCCACATTTTATGTTGCGGGCTTGGGTTAAAATCTTAAAAAACAAATCCAAGTTTTCCCCCATCAATCTGCACCCAATAACCCATAATGAGAGAGTGAAAACAGAATTTTAGAAACTTTGCAACTTTATTAAAATGAAAATACTAAAACTTTGCATGGAGATACAGTAATTATTCAGACCCTTTGCTTTGACACTTGAAATTTATCTCTGAGAGCATCCCATTTTTCCTGATCATCGTTGAGATGTTTCTACACCTGAGAAAAGTCTAGAACAGTGGTTCTCAACCTTTCTAAAGCCGTGACCCCTTAATACAGTTCCTCATGTTGTGGTGACCCCCAACCATTAAATTTTTTTCCTTGCTACGTCATAACTAATTTTGCTACTGTTATGATGACCCACCAAAAACACGCACAGACACCAATACACCAAATGTTAATTCAAATACACAAGTTCATAACCACAGAACTTTAGTAGAAATACAAAATATTTGTAAACCAAATAAATAACTTTAAAATAAATAATAAACAACAAATACCCCCTAAAAAATAAATCAGTGGTGCGCACAGTACCCCTCAAATAAATAACTCAGTGGTGCTCACAGTACCCCCCCCCAAAAAAAAAAAAAAAATCAGTGGTGCTCAGGGTCCCCCAAATAAATAAATCAGTGGTCCATCAGGTTTCCCCCAAATAAATAAATCAGCGGTGCTCAGGGTCCCCCAAATAAATAAATCAGCGGGGCTTCAGGTCTCCCCCAAATAAATAAATCAGCGGTGCTCAGGGTACCCCCAAATAAATAAATCAGTGGTGCATCAGGTTTCCCCCAAATAAATAAATCACTGGTGCTCAGGGTCCCCCAAATAAATAAATCAGAAGTGCTCAGGGTCCTCCAAATAAATAAATCAGCGGTGCTTCATGTCCCCCCAAATAAATTAAGCCTTGCTCAGCCAAATAATTAAAATAAAATTAGCCAGGCTCAATTAAATCATTGGTGGCAGTGGTGCTCAGCGGCGGTGTCATTAACGAAAAAACTCGGACCTCAGCAGACAGGCGGGCCGACTTACCCGTCCAGACGTCAGGCTCCTTCAAGCACAGGCAGTGATAGGACATCACTTCCTGTGCGCGAGGATAAGGGGCCGCTGCCGTTGTGCGGGCGACCAACAATAGGAAGCCTCAGGCGACCCCCCGGAAAGGGCCGATCGACCCCGAAAGGGGTCGCGACCCCTATTTTGAGAACCGCTGGTCTAGAAGGTCAGCCATCACTGCAGCTAGAGATGAGCGACTTTTTAAAAAATTCGATTAAACAGCTTCGTAGAAATTCGTCAAGAAATTTGATTCGTGATTAATTACTTTGTCACAAATCACTTTTCGTTGTATGGAGCGGGCGCATTAACGAGGAACGTTGATCTTGCGGGGCCCCCGCTAAGAAAACCCGCAAAAGGACCTGCGGCATGCATGATGATGTCACTATGTGATCACGCTGGCTGTGCGCAGTGACATCATCACTGATGACATCTCCACGGTCAGCCGGCATAATCAAGTGGTAATGTCTTCATGCTCAAATTACGGTCACCTGAACAAAAACTCCTTTTTGGGGTCCTATCTATATGTTGAAACTTTAACGTTTATTTTTTGTAGAAAACTGGGGCTGAAATGGCCCTTAGCAGCACTCTTCAAAAGAGCGTTGCTAAGGGCCACCCGTCTCTGATTAGAAAAGACGGGCTGTGCAAACGCTGTGTTTCTGCCTCGTGCTTCCCTGGGAGACAGAAGGCTGGGCACAGGAGTCTTAGGAGTTAAAATTACATTTATATTCCCCCTTTGTGCAGGGAGATCCCTGGGCGCCGCTCTCCATGTCTGTATACTTAGTTTAGATTTTCTATTCTAGTGAAAGGTCCTCTTTAAGAGGTGGTTTACCTCATGGATACTGTGTGGCCATGTATTACCGCAGGTTAGCAGGTGTGTTTTCAGTGATGAATTATTTGGTGTCCCTATAGGTCCTAAGTATAGGAGTTTCTATTGTAAATAGATGAGATGTATTCCTATATCTCTATGCGACAGACATCCATCATTCATTCACACATCTCACACGCTGGGAGATCAGGCAGTTTGCCTCCGAACATTTGTACAATATGTATTGAGCTGGACAATGATTGCGACCCTACTGTTTGTGGATCTTGCCCTATACTGCAACCTGTCTAAAAATTGTAGATTGTCACTACCCCAGCCGCGATGCGGCTTCATCAGGGTAGTTGGGGTAATAGCGTGACACGCTCTGTTTCGCCTGCCTAAATAAACTATCTATCCGCTCCCAAACTATGGGTTCCACCAATCGAGTTGTGTTGCTGTGATTGACATGTGTATTAGCCTATCCTGTGGGCTTCACCAGGATTGGCAGGTGGGCGGGGGGAGTGACATCAGCCGAGTGCTGCTCCTCTCCACCAATGAATTGAATCGCACACCCCCTTACATAGTATCTCATCACTGATGATGTTTTCTTGCTGGCCAATCACAGCCTGGGAGAAAAAAAAACTGCCATGCTGTTAGCTCTGCGCTGCGATTGGCCAGAGGGACATAGCGGGAGAACGGAGCAGCACCCCGGAATAATAGTAAGTGCAGTGAGATCCCGGGGCGGCGCTCTACATAGCCTGATAATGGTCCTCTTGAAGCATCCGAAGGGGAATTCAGTCAGAAGTTTAAGAAAAATTTGTTTCATTGTGAAGCCGAATTTCCTTGAGCTTTGTGGTAACAAATTAATTTTTCCTAAAGTAGTGGATGCAAATAAAAAAAATGTACACTCACCGGATATACTTGATAAAGGAAAGCCATCTCTCCTGTCTTAATTAAAGAAAACCTTCCAAAGGATCTGCGGCGAGCATGAAGACAAAGAACCAGATTTTTGCCCCTATAGGGCCCTCAGGAGATTGTAACAAAAATCAAACCACGGTCATCTGACCAAAAACTCCTTTGAGGGGTCCTATCTATATGTTAAAACTTTAACCTTTATTATTTACTTTTAAAACAAAAATACTCAGAGAAACCAATACTACAAGGTAAGCATCTGTCACATGGCCTGGGCGCAGATCAGCTCCATTTAAGTGAAGGCGGCTTAGCTGCAATACCAAGAGCAGCCACTATGAATTAGACAGCCCTGTGCTTGGTGAGCTAAGAGGAGGCTGCAGCACTACTGCGAGCACTGGAGCATTCTCGAACAGATGATCAGTGGGGGTCCCGGTTGTCTGACCCCCATTGATCAGATACTGATGAGCTATCCTGAGGATAGATCATCAGTTAAAATATCTGGGAAAACCCCTTTAATACAGTCCTGATCAAAAATTTAAGACCATATGAAAAATGGCAAAAAAACATATTTTACATTGTTGGATCTTAACAAGGTTCCAAGTAGATCTTCAACATGCAACAAGAAGAAATGAGAGTGAGACAAAACATTTTTTGAGCATTCAATTAATTGAAAATAACGATTAAACTGAAACAGGCTGTTTTTCAGCTGATAAAAATTTTAGGACCACATGCCTTTAAAAGGCCAAATCTGTGCAAAGATGTGGATTCATTGTCATTTTCTGTCAGGTAGTCACACGTTGTGATGGCAAAGGCAAAAAAACTCCCTTTTTGAACGTGGTCGGGTTGTTGAACTGCATAAGCAGGGTCTCTCACAGCGCGCCATCGCTGCTGAGGTGGGACGCAGTAAGACAGTCATTTGGAATTTCTTAAATGATCCTGAGGGTTAGGGAACAAAAAAGTCAAGTGGAAGACCCAAAAAAATTTCATCAGCACTGAGCCGGAGGATCCAATTGGCTGTCCGTCAAGACACTGGACGATCCTCGACCCAAATTAAGGCCCTTACTGGTGCTGACTGCAGCACCATAACCATCAGACGGCATCTGAGACTGAAGGGCTTCAAAAACAAAAAATGTCTTCAAACGCCACACAACTGCTCGTTTGGACTTTACAAGAGAGCACCAAACATGGGACATTCAAAGGTGGAAGAAAGTTTTATTCTCTGATGAGAATTTTTTTTACCTTGATGGTCCTGGGATGGTTTCCAACGTTACTGACATGACAAGCAGATCCCACCTGAGATGTTTTCTACGCGCCACAGTGGAGGGGTCGCCATAATGGTCTGGGGTGCTTTTTCTTCAGTGTAACAATGGAGCTTCAGGAAGTGCAGGGGCGTCAAACGGCCGCTGGCTATGTCCAGATGTTGCAGAGAGCATTCCTCATCACTGAGGGCCCTCGTCTGTGTAGTAACGACTGGGTTTTTCAACAGGGCAACGCTACAGTACACAATGCCTGCAGGACAAGGGACTTCTTCCAGGAGAATAACATCACTCTTTTGGCTCATCCTGCGTGTTCCCCTGATCTAAATCCAATTGAGAACCTTAGAAGATGGATGGCAAGGGAAGTTTACAAAAATGGACAACAGTTCCAGACAGTAGATGGCCTTCGTGCGGCCGTCTTCACCACTTGGAGAAATGTTCCCACTCACCTCATGGAAACGCTTGCATCAAGCATGCCGAAACGAATTTTAAAAGTGATAATGACAAGTAACACATTTGTATAGATAACACGGGATCTACCATTCAAAATAGGTGAAGCCACTGCTTATCAGATCCGTTTTGACCTCTGCACAGACCACAGATCATGCCTAGAAAACTGTTCTCCTACAAATTTCTGCACCCTTTTAAACCTTAAAAACATTCCCCTGGCCCCTTGCTCCCTTAGTGCCTCTTGCAGGAGCATTATGGAACACTCGCTCTGTCTGTAAAAAAAAAACTGTCCTACATTAATGATCTCTTCATCTCTCACAAACTTTCCTTTCTGGGTCTCACAGAAACATGGCTGACACCATCTGACATTGCTTCCCCTGCTGAACTCTCTTATAGTGGATTTCAGTTAACTCACACACCCTCGCCCTGGCTACAAACATGCTGGAGTTGGTCTTCTCCAATCAGACAACTGCTCCTACAGCCCAACTCCACTGCCATCCTCCATTACGCTCACTTCATTTGAAGTGCACACTGTTCGCATCTATTCTCCCTCCAACCTCCAAGTAGCTGTCATTTACCAACCCCAGGCCCAGCCACCATATTTCTTGACCACTTCAAAACTTGGTTCCTACACTTTCTTTCTGCTGACATCCCCACTATCATTATGGGTGACTTTAACATCCTTATTGACACTTGCCACTAAGCCACCTCTAAGCTTCTATCACTCTGTCCTCCTCCTCCTTGACCTGTCTTCTGCCTTTGACACTCTCGACCACTCCCTTCTGTTACAAACTCTCTCATCTCTTGGCATCACTGACCTAACCCTCTCCTGGATCATGTCATATGGTACCTCACAGACCGGACATTTTGCATCTCCCACTCTCACAACACCTCCTTGTCTCATTACCTCTCTGTTGGCGTCCTACAAGGCTCTGTCCTAGGACCTATGCTCTTCTATATCTACACCCTCAGCCTGGGACAGCTTATAGAGTCCCATGGGTTTCAGTATCACTTTTATGCTGACGACACACAAATCTACCTGGTCCAGACATCACCACTTTACTATCAAGAATCCCACAATTCCTATCTTCCTTATCCTCCTTTTTCTCCTCTCGCTTTATTAAACTTAACATGGATAAGACAGAATTTATCATCTTTCCCTCATCTTGCTCAAATTCCCCAACAGACCTATCTATCACAATCAATGGCTGCACACTGTCCCCGGTCAACCAAGTCCACTGCCTTGGAGTGACCTTGGATTCTGCGCTCTCTTTCAGACCGCATATCCAAGCCTTTTCCACCACCTGCCGCCTCCAACTCAAAAATATCTCCTGCATCTACGCATTCCTCAACCACGAGTCTGCTAAAATTTTTGTATATGCCCTCATCATCTTTCGCCTAGACTACTGCAACATCCTCCTCTGTGGCCTTCCATCTAGCACTCTCGCACCCCTCAAATCTATCCTCAACTCTGCGACTAATCCACCTCTCCCCCCCGTTACTCCTTTGCCTCTGCCAATCCCTTCATTGGTTCCCCATTGCCCAGCGAATTCAGTTAAAAATTCTAACAAATACGTATAAAGCTGTTCACAACCAGTCTCCTCCTTACATCTCTGAGCTACTTTCCCGATACATCCCCACATGCAATCTCCGATCCTCACAAGACCTCCTTCTCTCCTTAACATATTTTAGGCCTAGTGGTCAGTGCGAGAACTGCAGGATTTTATGATAGTTTTTTCTTTTAATATGAACATGAAAAATCTTTAAAAAATTCACCAAAAGCCGGACTCCTGCTTCAATGGCCCAGATGGACAGAAGCAGAGCTCCAGACTGTTTAACCACTTAAATATCACTGTCAGTAAAGACCTTAACATCTATGTGTTTAGAGGGTGGGGGCTTCTTCTGTCAGTAATTGGCACCCTGCTAATGAAATGATGGGATGCTGATGTCTGTACACTGCAGACAGGGCCCCCAGGGTATGTATGCCTTATCAGTATCCCACTGACAGTATATAGGCTGGGTTCACACCTGAGTGTTTTGCAGCGTGTTCCTACGCGCTGTAAAACGCTCAACAGGCAAGAACCAATGATTCCCTATGGGAATGGTTCTCACCTGAGCATTTTACAGCGCTGTAAAACACCCTATGCCCCAAGAAGTACAGGAGCTTCTTTGGGGCGTAGTGTCGCGCATTCCCGTACATAGACTTCCGGGAACGCGCGACAATGGGCGTTCGCTTGCACAGGAGCTGCGTATGTGAGACGCCCGTAGACTCGCGCATACAGAGCGCTTCATCCAGTACGCTCAGGTCTGAACCCAGCGTAAGTAACACAGTCTACTATATACATGTCAAAGTCCCCTTGTAGGACTAATAAGTGGTTACAAAAAGTGGCGGAGCATCTGCTGAAGTTATGAATAGGCCAGGACCTTATCATAACATTTGCGGAACCACTGCCCTATCGGCTCTAGTAATGTTTTTCGTATTTTTCTACAAGGACTGTTACTAATGAGCGCTTCTATTGTGAAGCACTCATTAGTACAGCCTTAACCTCCCCCCTACTTGTGTTAAAAAAAAAAAAAAAAAAAAGTGTAAAAACCCTGACCTCCTCCCTTTGCTCGCGCCGTTTTGAACACTGTCAGTTGCTGCTGACTTGATGTGCAGGACAGGACCTGCGAGATGTCATGATGCTGGATCGCACGTTCTGTCCTGCGCTCCCAGTCATCAGCGACTGGCGGTGTTCACCGCAGCACGAGCAAATTGAGGAGGTGGGTGCTTTTTTTGTTTGGCAGAAGCAGTAAAGGGGGCACTAATTGGGGCTTTACTCTTACTGGGGGCACTAGTGGGGCATTATTATTATTATTGTGGCACTATTAATTTTGAGTGTGCTAATCAGGGCATTACTATTACCGGGGGGCACTAATGGGGGCATTATTCGTATTGGGGGAAATAAATGGGGGTATTATTCTTACTGGGGGGCACTAATGGGGGCATTATTCTTACTGGGGCACTAATGAATTCATTACTCTTACTGCGGGGCACTATTGGGGGGCTTTAATTCTGGAGCACACTAATGGGGGCATTACTATTACTGGGGGTATTAATATTATTGGGGTAAACTAATGGGGGCAGTATTAATTCTGAGGGGCGATAATGGGGGCATTATTAATGCTAAGGGGCACTAATGGGGCCATTAATATTATTGGGGGGCACTAATGTGGGCAGTATTAATTCTGGGGGCGATAATGGGGTCATTATTAATGCTGAGAGGCACTAATGGGGCCATTAATATTATTTGGGGCATTAATTCTGGGAGGCACTAATGGGGGCATTACTATTACTGGGGATACTAATAAGGGCATTAATTTTAGTCGCACTAATGGGGGCATTATTAATTCTGGGGGGGCACTGATGGAGGCATTACTATTACTGGGGGCACTAATGGGGGCAATATTAATTCTGGGGGACGCTAATGGGGGCATTGTTAATTCTGAATGGCACTAATGGGGGCATTAATATTACTGGGGGGCACCAATGAAGGCATGAATATTACTGGGGGGCATTAATATTATTGGGAGCAACAGTATGATGGCGACCTAACACCCTGTGTTAAGCGGTGCCCCCACAACTACACCCCCTTTGTATTTTTTGTTGGGAAAGGTGGCAACCCTACCACCAGTGCATGGGTTTATTAAGACCGGTGTCTAAAATGCCGGTCTTAATAAATGTGCTCCTAAATGTATTGGGAATTTCTATAATAGAGAATTAAGTTATCATGTTATTTTGGTTGCAAAGTGAATGTCACAAAATTTACAACATAAAAATGTAATGTATTGCTGTTTTTTCCCGATTTCCCCACCAGAAAGAGTTCATAAAAGGTTATAAACAAGTTATGTGTACCTCAAAATGGTGCCATTAAAAACTACAACTTGTCCCACAAAAAATAAAGCCCTCATGTGGCTATATCAAAGTAAAAATAAAACAGTTATAGCTCTTGAAATGCAACGATGAAAAAAATGCAAAAGATTGCTTGGTCTCTAAGGCTTCTTTTACATGAACGAGTTTTCCATGATGCATATTGTGAACAGATAGCATCCGGACTGAATCCTCACCCATTCAATAGGTTTGTGCACATGAATGTTGTTGGTCGCTGACCATCTCTGCCTTGAGGAAAAATCACAGTATGTTTTATATTGTGTGTTTTACACACAGCCATGGCCCCAAAGAAGTAAATGGGGCTTGCAAGAAAAACAGAAAGCATCTGGGTGCAAAGCATTTTTCACTGATAGTTGTTAGAAAATAGTGTGTTATTCTCCAGTTTTTCTTCACATACGTGAAAAATACTTTAAAAAAAATGAATCATCAGTTTTCCCTGAACAGACCCCGACTCTGCAGCGCACGGGGGTGAATATCCATGGGATCCCTTTAAGATGTTATAAGTGTTTGTTATGACGCCAGTTGCATTGCAGCAACAAGGGCACAGCGCCCCTTTTAGTGATATGGTGGTACCCAGTGTAGGAATGCCAGAGTGGTGTAAGGTGGCCTAAAATGTCCCTGAATGGTGGTGCACTTGTCACGGTGCTCCTACCTGGATACGCTGGAATCCCAGGTGTAGTGCAAAGCAAATCAAGGGATAGTTGATGGAAGGGGTGGAGAAAGAAATGGAGTCCAGACTTTGTATAACGTTGAACAGCAGCTTTACTTTGCATAAACGTTCCTCCAATCAGTTTACAGACTCTATCTTGGTTACCAGCAGGCTTTGGCATTAGTTCTGGCAGGCAAACACACTTGGTCTGCTACATCTGTTGCTCTCTGGCTCTGCTGTGCTAACAGGATTAAATAGGAAACTTTTACTTTCTGCTGTACTTTACTTTCTGTAGTCTGGTCTGTCTTTAGCTTTGTCTTTGTCCAGGGAACTTTCTTCCTGGCCTTTGAGGCTCGTAGCTTTGGCCTCCAAACCCAGCAGAGCTTAGGGTGCTCTGCTGGCTTGGACACAGCCTTCCCCTAGCAGGGACTAATCTATTCTGCTTCTTACTAACTAGTATCGCCCTCTCTCTTAAGGAGAGCTAGAATGGAAAGAAGGGTTACATTCTAGGTAAAGTAGCTCTGCCATTGATGCCGCCATCTGCTGGTAAACCAGGCATATTACACTTGAACAGTTACAAAGTAAGAAATACAAATACACAATGTGTAGGACCTGGAAATAAATAAAGGGGGTGACATTAGGTCAACCACAGAAGACAGTGGGGAGGCATAGAGGTGGTAATGCACCTCTGGGGCGTTACAACTCATTCCGTATCATTCGTGTGAAATAAGCCTAAAAGGCCCCAAATGCATACAGGGAAAGAGGTCATTTTCTGAGGAAACATTCCCTTCAAGGACAGTTTTGGCCTTCAGGATGCAGTCCTGCTTTTTAAACCTGACGTGTCACTTTATGTGGTAATACCTTTGGACTGTTTTTACTTATCCAACTGTTTTTGAGGGTTTTTTTCGTGACATTGCATATTTTTAGATTTGGTTGATATATTTTCTTTTTATTGATTTCACAATCCAAATTTTTATGAAACATTTTAATTTCTCTGTTCTTAAAGAGGTTGTCCAACCCCAAAGCTCTTTTAGCTATGGCACTGAAAGTGATTAGCATAAAGAAAAAAAAGTTACTCACCTGCTCACTATCACTCTGTTCTAGCACAGAGGGTCTCACTGCTGTAGCTTCTGGTCCCCTATGGACTGGAAGTGTGACTTCCCCTTCATTGCCAAGTGCACCACTGCAGCCATTCATTGACTTTAGCTGTGATGTATCCTCAAGCAACACATAACTGTTGAGGCAATTTAATAGCTTAATGACTCCATACCAAAAATGTAATGTAACAAAATAATTTACAATACATTTTTTATATATATATATATATATATATATATATATATATATATATATATATATATAAAAAATAAAGAAGGACGTATGTATGTTCCGCGATCACTCAAAAAAGCAACCATAGATTTCAACGAAACATGGTATACACATCCCTTGCTACCTGGAAAGAAATCTTGTGGGGGTCACAGTTCTCTAGCACGTACCATTCCTGAGATATTCCTTAAAAATGCAAATATGGCACATCACATGACCTACATTAGTCAATAGAGGCCTGCAGGTCTTTCTCTTCATATTCCAACTGCCATACACGCAGTCACATGTCCCTTATCAGCCAATAGAAGCTTGCAGGTCATTAGTCTCCACATACACACAGTTTTACACCAGGTTTCCATAACAACCCAGCCATTTTTCTTCACTGCTGCAGGTCAGCTTTAAAAGGGGCATGGCGCTGGGAATGACACTGTTAAGAGAGCGAGGTGCTGTGGAGGTGACAGTTCAGGGGGCAGGTAGGGTGGACATTTAGGCGCCACACTCAAAAGACAGACTTAAAAACCCCGCCCCCAGGTCCCGGTAAGCCACGCTCTCTCCCATTCCGCAGCCGACAGGGATTGAAAAAATTAAGGTAAAAATCAACTTCTGTCAGCTGCAGGGGATCGAGGGCGGTCTGCTGTCTGAGAGTGAGCTGTTTAAAAGAACATGGGCCCTGCGCTGGACGGAGGACAGGGTGTCTGAAAGACGGACTGTCCGGCCTAAAACCGGACCTAGGGGCAGACTGCTGTGGAGGTCACAGTTAAGGGGACGGTCCGCTATGGAGGTCAGTGTTAAGGGGCAGATTGCTGTAGAGGCCACTGTTAAGGGGACGGGGTGTTGTGGAAATCACTGTTAAGGAGATGGGGTACTGTGGAGCTCACTAATGAAGGGGCAGGCTGCTGTGGATGTCACTGTTAAGGGGACAGGGAACTGTGTAGGTCACAGCTAAGGGGACAGTCCGCTATGGAGGTCAGTGTTAAGGGGGCGGGGTGCTGTGGAGGTCACAGATAAGGGGGCAGGCACTGTAGAGGTCTCTGTTAAGGGGACAGGGAACTGTGGAGGTCACTAATAAAGGGGCAAGCTGCTGTGAAGGTCACTGTTAAAGGGGCGGGATGCTGTCGAGGTCTCTGTTAAGGGGACAGGGAACTGTGTAGGTCACAGTTAAGGGGACAGTCCGCTATGGAGGTCAGTGTTAAGGGGGCGGGGTGCTCTAGAGGTCACTGTTAAGGGTGATACTGTTGATATCTTTTAATGACATACACAAACATTAAATTAAATAGATTAAATATACCCGTGCAAAGCCGGGTCCTTTTGCTAATTATATTTGTGCTCGGATCGGCTCATGCTGAGAGGGTACCCTACCTAAGCCTATACTCCACCCCCCCAACCTAGAAGCAGCAGAGTTATGCCGGAACTGCTTATCGAAGGGTAGCCTAAAGGGGGCTACCCCAATGATGAGACCTGAAAGAAGGGAGGGCTCCTGGGTGGGTTGAAATCGTTCGAACCGACAAGTGGGGGGAGGAGGGCCAGGTTTAAATAGTGAACGCCCCGCCTCCCCTCACACAAATGCGGCACTCTTAATTGCCTACCACTTGTGCTCGGATCGGCTCATGCTGAGAGGGTACCCTACCTAAGCCTATACTCCACCCCCCCAACCTAGAAGCAGCAGAGTTATGCCGGAACTGCTTATCGAAGGGTAGCCTAAAGGGGCCAAAAGAACCATGCATAGGAGTTAGAAAACTTGATAACAGAAACTACAGACCAAAACTCGAAAGCCAATGATATTTCGTATAAGGATCCGGGATATTACGCATGGAACACACGGAACTGCGACGACCCAACCGTTTGATGACATGTACTGGCACCTAATGCATGGCTGCCGCGCCCATGCGGAAGGAATGTCCTGTGATCCAGCGAGGACCGACCCCTGAACCTGTCAACTAACCTGAATGTACGTAAGAAAGGCCGTGAAGGTTAGCCGGGCATTGCCTAGTTCGAGTACGGGAGAACATGCCGCTTGGACTAAATACTACGCAGCCAAGCCTCCAAGGCCTGCACCGGACACCATCTGCTGTCCGTGGGAAAGTATCTGACCGCCACTGGTTGCCCCGGCCGTGACGTCTTGGACGAGGCCAAGGTGAGGACATAGATAGACCCGCGGCGGATGAGCTGACCTTTCCGCAGGCACCCAGCCAGCGTATTGGTGCCCATGAGCTCGCCTGACCTGAGGAATCCATGGAAGGCCAGGTACAAGGCTGTTTCTACCAGAGCGCTAACCTGTGGCCCGAACGGTTTGCCCCTGCAGTTTGCCTGTCACGGCCTGAACAAGCTACCGGTAAATGGCTGACGCCCATGTCGTTTCACAACAGACATCTTGCGCAAACCCTTCAACGCCGCTTTGATCGGGTGGGCGGAGAAGAGTGATGGTAGGTCCGGATGTAGGATGTACCAATGGTGCTGAATACCTGCCAGGTATAGTTAACAATGCTATAGGACAGGTTTAATTGAGAGTGGCAAAAACCCCGACAAAGCCCAATAGGTGAGTGATAGGCCCCCCTTTTTTTTTTTTTTTTTTAATCTCCATGCGTGAGAGACTCTAATGGCGGAGTCCTGTGTGTAAACCTAAAGCGGAGAAGCCATGCGTGAGAGACTAATGGCGGAGCCATGCGTGAGAGACTAATGGCGGAGTCATATGTGTAAACTAAAACGGAGAAGCTCTGCGTGAGGGACTCTAATGGCGGAGTCATATGTGTAACCTAAAACGGAGAAGCCATGCGTGAGAGACTCTAATGGCGGAGTCATTTGTGTAACCTAAAACGGGGAAGCCATGCGTGAGAGATTCTAATGACGGAGTCATATGTGTAAACCTAAAACGGAGAAGCCATGCGTGAGAGACTCTAATGGCGGAGTCATATGTGTAACCTAAAACGGGGAAGCCATGCGTGAGAGACTCTAATGGCGGAGTCATATGTGTAACCTAAAACGGGGAAGCCATGCGTGAGAGACTCTAATGGCGGAGTCATATGTGTAAACCTAAAACGGAGAAGCCATGCGTGAGACTCTAATGGCGGAGACATATGTGTAAACCTAAAACGGAGCAGCCATGCGTGAGAGATTCTAATGGCGGAGTCATATGTGTAAACCTAAAACGGAGCAGCCATGCGTGAGAGATTCTAATGACGGAGTCACATGTGTAACCTAAAACGGAGAAGCCATGCGTGAGAGACTCTAATGGCGGAGTCATAAGTGTAAACCTAAAACGGAGAAGCCATGCGTGAGAGACTCTAATGGCGGAGTCATATGTGTAACCTAAAACGGAGAAGCCATGCGTGAGAGACTCTAATGGCGGAGTCATATGTGTAACCTAAAACGGGGAAGCCATGCGTGAGAGACTCTATTGGCGGAGTCATATGTGTAAACCTAAAACGGAGAAGCCATGCGTGAGACTCTAATGGCGGAGTCATATGTGTAACCTAAAACGGAGAAGCCATGCGTGAGACTCAGATGGCGGAGACGTATGTGTAAACCTAAAACGGAGCAGCCATGCGTGAGACTCTAATGGCGGAGACATATGTGAAAACCTAAAACGGAGCAGCCATGCGTGAGAGATTCTAATGGCGGAGTCATATGTGTAAACCTAAAACGGAGCAGCCATGCGTGAGAGATTCTAATGACGGAGTCATATGTGTAAACCTAAAACGGAGAAGCCATGCGTGAGAGACTCTAATGGCAGATCCGTATGTGTAAAACTAACACGGAGAAGCCATGCGTGAGAGACTCAGATGGCGGAGTCATATGTGTAAACCTAAAACGGAGAAGCTCTGCGTGAGAGACTCAAAAATGTATTTTTTTTTTTATTTTTTATTTTTTTCACTATCAACCACTTAAGCAGCTCCCGTATGGGCACAGCTCTGAGTACGAGCATGAATAGCATGGTATAACGCAGATCACCTGCACGGACTAACTAACATCCTGTGCCTAAATAACCCCATTGGAACCTAATGTACGGCCGGCAGCAGGAAGCCACCGCCTATGATCTGCTCCCTCTGACCGAGCCAAGTACTCCTTCCCCTGATCCCTGCCTACCTAACGGCACGGCGGCCCGTGCCAGACTTTATTGAAGATGAGGAGCCTTTACCCCCAGCCGCGTGGGGAGCTCACGCTGCTCCCTGGCAGAATGCACCAGTGCGGGGGAGCCCCCCTCCTCAGCTAGGGCCGACCCACCGCCGGCTGGACACTCGTACCGCGTGGGGAGCAGCGCCACTCCCTGGCAATGTGCACCGGATCAGAGGGAGCCCTTCCTTTACCGTGGGCCCCGGCCCCCGCTGGTTTGAACCGTGTGCCGCGTGAGGAGCCGCACAGCTCCCTGGCATTGTGCGCCGGTGCGGGAGTGCCCCCCCTCACCTAGGGGCTGGTTATTGTGACTGGAACCCGCTGGGAGACTGAAGCCTAACTGGACCTACCTGTGACCGTGAAGGCTGACCTCCCAGGCCGTGGCTGACCCACGTGCGTAGTCGTGACGCAACTACCTGTAGATGCCCACCCAGTGCCTGTAGTTAACGGGAGTGCGACCGAGTCTGTGGATGTGACCGACTAGCCCCTGTAGTCGTGAGGGGACCCTACATCGAGAGTAGCGGTAACGGACCATCGCCTGTAGACGTGGTAGTATTACCTCATGAGTCTGTTGACATGAGACTAATGCCTGCAGTCGTGGCCGGTCTTAATAATGAGTCTGTAGTCGTAACGGATTTGTGCCTGCAGTCGTGGCAGGGCTTTAGAGCGGGTCTGTAGTCGTGACAGACTGATGCCTGCAGTCGTGGCAGGACTTTATAACGAGTCTGTAGTCGTGACAGACTGATGCCTGCAGTCGTGGCAGGGCTTTATAACGGGTCTGTAGTCGTGACAGACTGATGCCTGCAGTCGTGGCAGGACTTTATAACGAGTCTGTAGTCGTGACAGACTGATGCCTGCAGTCGTGGCAGGGCTTTATAACGGGTCTGTAGTCGTGACAGACTGTTGCCTGCAGTCGTGGCAGGGCTTTAGAGCGGGTCTGTAGTCGTGACAGACTGATGCCTGCAGTCGTGGCAGGGCTTTATAAGGAGTCTGTAGTCGTGACAGACCTGGCAAAGCAACATTCCTATCTATACCATTATTATTATTCTTTTTTTTTTTTTTCTTTCCCCCCCCACCAAAGGCCACGACTGTAGGCGCCACCCTGTAAGAGATGCGCCAGAGGCCTGGACATAATAGTCCACCATCCCCCGTCCCCCAAGCCTATGCAGGAGAAAAGAGGGGGTTGGCCCCCGAATGCACCACCCCTGACTCACCTGGCGGCCATGACAGCCACGAACCCCACAGTATCGTAAGTTAGCCCACCACCTGTGGACCTGAACAACCAAGAACAGACGTGTGAGTGAGCGCACGCCAGCTGGGCGACACTTCACTCATGCCACCGCTCCCTAGCTAACCACCGGATTATTGTGACTGCGCCCGAACCAACCCCCTGACTGACCGTATGGGCTTACGGGCGGCCCGGCTGCGTGCGCAAAGTGACGTGGCCAGCCCCCCTCCTTGAAGCCCTCTTTATATTTGATCCTTGAACATATTCCAAATTTTATTTAAATATTTTTTTTTATTTTTTTACACTCCTGCCTTAGTACCTAGCCACTGTGCCTGAGCAGAGGAGCCCTGCACCTGGACTGCAGTACCAGTATGGGCCTGTAGGTGTCGACCATCCCCCGCCCTCTCTCAAGCCAGGACCTGCTGGAGCGCAGCAAGCCAGTGATTCCCTTCTAGGTTAGAATTAACCATTGAAATCCTAACTTGTTATACAGTGCACATGTCTGAGTATCTGCTTATCTTGTCTTGCCTGAGTTTGGCGCAGTAAAGAAGATGAGTTTATTCTGCAGCGGATTCCTAGACATGACTGAAAGTCACATAAGCATGTCCACCTTAACAGCCTCGCTAATTGTAATTACCAGGAGAACGTGCATCAGGATCGGCTGTGAGGGATTTGCGCTCCGCCATGTGGAACATTGCATCCCGTGCCCACC